>NC_086349.1:7427443-8062443 GCF_036324505.1 Eleginops maclovinus | reverse complement strand
TATAGTCTATTTATTAGGATATATTTATTTTGAATCCATGGGATATTGATTATAATAGCGAGAGTAAAGAATAAAAACCTTTTATCTTGATTGAATCTCCACTTACTTTGGAAAGGAAACAGAAATAGCTGTGGTTAGAATGGATTCCATGATACATTATTCAAAATGATTAGCGATTATTCTGCAAACAATTTAAAGCACAAGTCCGACATTATTATATATAGCTTTTGTTGAGAATACATCCAATGAAGAGACAGAAAAACTTCCCTCATTGTGTGCCATATGCTCTTAGTCAATAAATGGTCTCTATTTCCTTAAATGATCAATTCATTCTTGACTTTTTGGTCTTTTTATCTAATTTTTTGTCAAATAGAAAAAGTATAGAACATTGCCATCCTTATCCTTTTAGATTGTTTTACGCAACCACTTCTTCAATCAACAACACAATAACATAATCAACGTTCTGTAGCCCCAGTGATGTGTATTTCCTCATACATAAGAGACTTATTTCTCCTAAAGAATTACATTTTATTAAATGCTGAGTGCCGACATCTAATCAGTCTCTGCACTTCACTTTGAGCTCAATGCTTTTCTCTGTTGCTGCCCTAATAAAACTACATTTGTCCGTTTCCTTACACCCAGAGTACCCAGTGTCCTCTGTGACATCTGGATGTTCTTTTTGTGAGGGTACCAGAGACGAGTAGCCATTGTAGAGTCCAAAGGCAATAAGCGTTTGCATAAACAACTCAGCTGCTCAGCAGTAGGCGTGTTAATTGTCTTCATGCAGGGCTGGGGATCAGTGAGACAGATGTGGCAGGAAGCAATCATGTGATGAATTAACCTTGGTGTTAAATTGTGCCAATCAACATTTTAAAATTCGATGAACAAGTCAGTAGGCCAGCATGGAGATCCATACCCTCATCACAGTGAATTTCCTGCTGCGTAAATGGGTCAATGGTAAAATGTGACCCCTGTCTTTCCCTTTTCAGGGCCTCCCAAGAGGCAGAGGCACTTTAAGACAATTCACCATTAGCTTTGGGTAGCTGCCACCCTTTCTCTCGTAAAATGGAATAGTAAGCAATTGTTTAAAAAATAAGCCTAGTCCTATAGTGCAGTTGGTAGACTTATTTTTCAGTTTCAGGAAAGTGACCATTTGTGTTGCATCTAAATGCTAACATCAACATGCCAACATGCACACAATTTCAATTACATGGAGAAGTTAAGCAGGTTATAAAGTTAAAAATTACGTAAAGCTGAGGTTGATGGGGAAGTTATTAGATAAGTTACATTTGGCTAAGTACAATTTGGACCTGACAATGCAAGTTAACGGTTCAAAAAACTTTTTACTATTTGTCTTCAGGGAGACATGAATGACTGTAGAACATTTCAGCAAATCTATTGATGATACATTTCACTGTGACCCAGAAGCTTCATGTTGGCTCTACATAAAATCTCAGGGGACTACTGCAAAGTGATTAGGGTTTATCCTCTGGGGACTCTGTAGGTCTGTATAATATTTCCTGGCCATCCATACAGTAGTTGAGATACTTTAGTGTAGAACAAAGAAGTCGAGGCATGTTGGCTTAATGGCAATGTCTGTTAGCTAGCATGGCTAAAAACAAGAACATTGGAGTTATAGGCTGATGTGACAGATTTAGCCTAATTCTGATACAGTATTTAATGCAAGCTGGTTGTTGAAATATTTCTTCTTCTGATTAATTAGAATTATCTAGCATGCACGATCTTACAACTCTGCAGCATGGGTCTTCAAAAAACATGTGAAGTACTCCCGTTTCTTTCCATCACCTTGAATATTTCACCTCACTGCGTGCTATTAGTGTAAGAAAATGATGACTCCATTGGTTAAATTTGGCTCCGGCCCCTCTCTCCTTGACTCACTAAATGAGCCGAGTGAAGGATGTTGTGCTCTTCTGCATAAACGCTCGCAGCAAAATAGAGTTTATTAAGACCCATAAAAAACAACATTAAAATTCACAACCAGGGGAGCGTCGCCTGACCCCTGGAGAATGATAAATTAGCTTGTGTTGCTCTAGCAAAACGACCATTTTATACCTTCATCTCCCCCCTGGAGCTGACTCCCCTTCCATGGGCTGAAAGCGTTTGGCAGCAAGGAAACATTATCGGATGACGCTGACATCATTCGGACTGCTTCCCTCTATCATAGGAAATGTCTCAGCTGTGTGAATGACTTTTAGTTCGACTGAATGTCTGCTCTTTACATTCATCTGTGTCAAGTGGGTATGCCGTAGTGCTGAATAGCGCATACCTTCACTTAAGCAGGTCTGAATTTGACATTGAAGTGTCTGTTGCAATAAAAGAGAGCGAGCGCCAGGAAAATAAAAGTCCAAAAAATCTCTCCAGAAATCTCTTAGTTGATACAAGCTGCTGCTTAGGGCTCGGTCCATTGATACCTTTGATCATGTTCTACCTTTCACTTACCATGGATGAAGTGTTTTCTGAAGCCGGTGCTGCTCTGCTTATCTGGAGCTGCTTGTAATTGTTGAGTGCAGCCACCTCCTCATTGTTAGTTTGAAGGATGGTACAATAGATTTCATGTGACAGCAGCACTTCCCTTTCCTACAAGGCAAACATGCAGGTGTCTGTGCTGAATTTGAGAAGAGATGAAAGAAAATGTAAAAACGTATCAATGACATGTATTGAGAACAGAGGGGTTAATACTTAATACTAGCATGGTACAGATGAGGCATGTTTTCTTTAAATGGAATAAGCTGTTGCCCTGTATGTGACAACCTTTAATGACGATCCACTTGCTAACCAAAGTCCCTTGCGGGTCATCACTGGCAACTCATTAGCACTATGCTAGGCTAATGGATCAGTAAATGGATTTTTATGTTGGCATAAATGCTAATTCGCTACACTGTGACGCTGTTCGACAACGCTGTGTTTAGCAAGCCAGGGTGAGCCTCGGGGGTGTGTTTGTGTCTTATTAGGCCCAGCCAGGGATCTTTGTGGAAGTGGAGGACTCAGTGGCACTACAATGATGAAGGCCTAAAGTGCTGAAACACGTCCATCCTGCACCTGAAGGCTTTATTGAAAAGGGGAAAGATATCTACACAGGTGTACACAGACTCAATTACTTTCAACAGTTACTTGAAAACAGAAAAGCACCCTGTAAGACAGGAGCCAATCGGATGTCAGGTGTTATTATGTTGCATGATAGGTAGATGGAGATGAACTCTCTGGATTAGTCACATACGCACACAGCAGAGAACTACATGAAATTGGTCTCAGCATATAACCATCCTAGCTGGAGAGTGGGCAGTATTGTGCAGCGCCGGTAGAATTGGGTAGGGGTGATTGGAGGATGTCGGTGCCTTGCTCAAGGGCACCACAAGGGCTAGGAGTTGAATGGCCTTCCCAATTGCAGTCACTTTCATATTTAAGTCTGTTTGGGGACTTGAACTGGACTACGATTCCAGTCAAGCCCTACGATGAGCCATGTGGACTGTTGCAGTGGTTTGCTATCTTGGATTGACTCGCACAAATGATTAAACTCGAGAAGGGTGTAGCTGAAATATAGGGTTTATACAGACTCTATTTTATGTTGAAATCCTGCTCCCACACCACTATTTGCTGTGTCTATCCATCCACAATTCAAATACATATTGGTAGTCATTAATGAACATGTAACAACACACGTGTTAATAGGTATTTTTCAATTTTCTCCATTATTACTCCAGGAATTAACTGTTGGGTCGCTCTCGCGCAGTTTTTTGTGACCACACATGAACCCAGAGGTGGAGCAATACAACAGACACTGAAGATATTTTAGTGGCTAGGGTTAAGCTGCTCTACTTTCAAAGAGCAACCAATGACATAACAAGCTGTTTCGTGATCTAACTCCTTACATACTAACCACGGCACTTGCCGTGTGCCTTACCTCCACAGTCAGCAAGAACCACTTTCATATCATGTAACGCAGCTTTAAAGTCTCAGATCGAAAAAAGGAAGAGCACCCAAAATCTAGGGAGCGACTATTCACTCTAAGTAGTGATTGAGATCATGAGCTTGCCTTGATAATAATAACCCCCCCGATGTAATCATTCAAGTGAAATGAGGGTCATTTTTCTCGTTGACTTCTATACCTTTGCAAACAGAATTGTTTCTTAGATCAGGGAGTCGCACCCATGCTGGATAATTAGAGAGAATGCAGGTTTAGGGCACTCACATTGGGTTTACTTCCCCAACCAGGAAGTTCACGCTTGGTTTGAAGAGTTTTTCTGTAAATAAAGGGGAAAAAATACTATAATGCCTAGAATATCTGTTCATGTATCAGACTTTCTAAGTGTTTGCAACCTAATTTTTCTACAAAGGTGAAAAGGCATTACAAGAATAAGGATCATAATCATTACTGCTACTAAATCATGTATTTGCATATGTCATTCAAAACAATGACGTCCAAAAGAAAATTATGTTTCTTACTGTGTACCTAAAGTTTGCTTATAGCATGCTTTGACAGCTCAGCTTTTCCAGCTCACACCACCTTCATACCATTTGTTGATCCTAACAGCAGCCCACATTAAAAACCCAGAGAACAGCAAGACAGACATTCAAAATGAAAAGGGGCAGCAGCCAGGCCTCGTTGAGAGAACATCTCTAACCGAGTGGGAGGTGAGTGGGAATACTGGCTTGGCAGCAACAGCAGAAACCACACGACACAGACGTTGTACAGCTATAATGCAGGCTGGATATTCACCTTTCTTACATCAAATATTTCTGTTATGTCCTTAAAAACTGTGGCAAGCATTGGTAATGTTATGCAAAAGCATAGTTAGGCATTTGGTTTTCCCTCTTTTGTTGGTTTCTAACGGGAGTTCTTTGAAAGTTGATTAGTCTAAACCAAAGTAAGAATGTATTTTCCATTCAAATGTGTTCAGCCAGCTTTGCTTCGAATGAGTTAAGGTTATGCTATCTTATGTTATGCTTAATTAAGTAGGAATACCTCAAGTTAAAGTGAATGAAAAGTCTTCTTAAAACAACACAAACACTTTCTATATCTAAATGTCTTTTAAATAAAAACATTTAAATGTTATTGCAAATGGAGTCAAGCAAATATTATAAACGCTATATTAATATCATAATAACACATTTTTTACGAAATGGCAATAGACCAAATTAAGATCTGTTTGGCAGTGGTTCCTAGTTGCTTCTCGTTCACGTTAGAGTGGTAAAGTTGTGTTTATTCCAAGATTATTTTAAGATGAACCAAGATTTTAGTTTTGAAAAGTGTGGCCATGGTACACGTGTAATGCAAGATACATTGTGCAGTCATAAAAGATAATGCAATCTACACTGCATTATGCAGTATAACTTCCAGCCCCATAATCCACAATGTGGTGTGTCTGCACACCACATTGTGATGAAGGCATGAGGCAACTATGCAATGTAATATGTTGCTAAAAGGCATTATGCAGTAGTCTACATTATAATACATCATACACATGGGATTCACAGAAAGTGTTACCCTGTTTCATTTTTACTCTCCACAAGAAAACTTTTTTTTTTTTTATTGTTCCAGTTTGTCTCAGATACTTTTGCTCTGTCCCTGTTTTGGAAATAATTGGCCTGTGGTATTGTAGTTCAAGCAAAGCCTCTTTTTAAAACAAGGACAGTGTGAAATAAAAGTATGAAATATTTATATAGACGTTTGAGGACCACAAAAGGCATTTCTAGTCATGACACTCCCTCCGAGAGTCAGCAGTGCAGTGCTAGAACTTGCAGAACTTAGTGTGATGATATGTGCTGGTATAAATGCACATCCACTATCACATGTTGACATTTTTTTAGACGACTTTACAAGTACCAGATATTTGTTGTTAATAATTGCCACTGCCCTGCTGAATGTGATTTCAATAAAGTGTCTCAAATCAAAAAGTGAGTTCAAACCAGAGAAGCAATAAATAAAGTAAACGTGAAATCAAAGGTATGGGAAATTGCCATTTTCTTACCACACAGACCACTGTTGACCTTAAAAACACTCACACATACAGTACACACTAACACTCATACACTAAATACACATTCTGCAGCTCTCGGGAGCGGACGCTCTCTATATATCCTCAAATGCATACATTAATATGGAGATGTACAGAATGTTTTAGTACAAAGAAAAGGGAAAAATAACAGGGTGGAGACATATTGACAGGAACACCAGTAACATATTATGCAATCTATTGTAATCTTTGAAAGACTAATGTTTTGTTTTTTTTTACTTTAAGATGTACATTAATCTTCATATACATTGTAGTATTGAGTTTTATTTTTTAGATATCTTACTGGTGTTCATGTTATTGTGTCCACCTCTAGCGGAAGAATGCCTCTTGTGCTCCTGAGATGAGACCCACAGAACATAAAACACATTAATTGAATCTCTCTCTATATATGTATATATTTACACATCATTTCAAATATATCAAGCATCTGAAATCAGCAAATAGCACGTCCAGCTGGCCAAAACATTTCATATCAAAATATAGTCAATTTAGACAAGGATTCTGAATACATTTAATCACGCATGAATTGATTTTAATTACAGAATTTAACTTATGTGACATTCTGCAGCTCTGTCCCTAGTTTTAATTATATCCCCCCCCCATCATAAATATCTCTATGTACTAAAGAAAAGACACAAAATAAAATAAAAAACAGGATTCAACCTTGAACATTCAAATGAGATCCAACATCTGTAAAATCACACATTATTCTCCGGCCAGATGGTGAGCTCTGGACTGGGCGTGTCCCAAAAATATACAAGAGTATGAATAATGCATTGGATATGACTTATTTCACAGTGTATCTCTGGATGCGCACACACACTCACACATACATAATCACACATTTGAGAGATGCAAACATGCACACACGCAGGTTTAGATCATTAAAATGAGCCAGGGGTCCACATCTGCCGAATGCTCCTGGTAGTGTGTGTCCACGATGAGTTACGTTTATTGACAAAAACTACTATTCTACTCTATGTTGGCACGACATAAAAAAACATAAGTTATACGCTAAGTTGTCCAAAATGTCCACATTTGGCATTCATGATCTTCAGTCACAGAGTGAAGACAGTCAACTTGTCTCTGTCGTCTCTTCTGGGACATTACAATAGACTTTCATGCCTTTCGCACAATGTTCCGTCCTGTCAGTGTGTATGCAGTGCAAAGTCTTACCACGCCAAATGACTGAGAGAATCCAGTGGGCAATACAGCCTGGCTCAACCTCAGAAAAGTGTCTTAGCAGCAAACTGTCATTGACAATCTGGATATAACACTGGACGGCTTCCTATCGAGATAGTTAAGAAGAAGAAGAAGAAGAAGAAGAAGAAGAAGAAGAAGAAGAAGAAGAAGGGGCCGAATTCTGAAAGACCTTCTGACAAGACCAAATCAAGCCACAAAGGTATGAACAATTTTCAAGGAGGCGTCCCCTGCAAACCAAATGTTGGATAACGAGGGCAACAAAAAGTAAATGTAATGTATGAATCAATTATTCCACCGTCCCGTTGATGTAAGTTCCTCACAGAGATTTTGTTCTATGACGTGTCCAAGAATTTGCAGTGAAGATTCAAAGCCGATGGTGTACCATGCCTCTCACTTGAGACTTCTCAGAGTTCTCAGAAATGTCTGCTAGTTCTTTTATACATATTTTTTTCCTGGAGATCAGACCTGTTGTAAAGTTTGAGAGTTTCATAACAGAATGGACACAATGTTCTGGTTTAGTGATTGACCTCAGTACCTTATGTAGCGTGGATGCCGATGACCCTGCAGGACAATGGAGAAACAAGACAGTAATGAGAGGACATTTTTTTTTTGTAAACCTCTTCCAGACATGCACCTTGTTATTTACAGAATTGTACATGTTTTAACATCTGAACAGGGACCAGTCATTTGTTTGTAAAATTCACGATAGGTATCTTAACAAGTCAAACTGAGGTAACATTTTTGCAACACTTTCTGCAGCATAACTCTGCATTGAATATCACCCCATTAGGTAAAATACGCACAGACATCTAATAGACTCTAGCCTGTGGGAGACTCTTTATCATTTCTTACTTAAAAAAGACAATGATATCCAGTGTAATAAAGTCTGTTTGTGAGTTGTTTTGTACACGTTGATTGCCTACTTCTGCAGCTGTTTTGATGCATTACCGTCAGATCCAGGAAGTGCTTCCTCTTGTTTTTGAAATAAAAAATAAATTCAGTTTAATAAACCATGAAACACTAAAGGAGCCAATTTAAAGCTGTTGAGGATATTATTCTTTTTTTTTACCCTCACGTTGCAGGAGAAGAAAAAGACAACATCGACACTGTAATAACCAGCCCGGCACCCCCTCTTTGTATTTTCAATTTTCATCTGCAAAACTCTTTACAGACAGCATGTGTGCTAATTAAGAATTAAATGAGAGCCCCGAATTACCATCTTGTCATTCTTTGCTTGTGCACTGTTGGAGATTATAAAACAAGCAGAACTTCATCTAATACATGCATAAATTATAGACAAACATTATGAAGAGCTTCAGAGGGAAGGTTGTACGCCATTAACGCTCTTGAAGGTCATTAATTAGGGCTTCAGCCACAAAACTGCTTTTTAAATCCAGCAGGGATGAAACTATAAACAGTTTTTCTTCTTTGATATTCGTTTCCGACTCCCCACTGTTTGTTCAATTGCCAGTTGCGGTTGAAGTGCCAAATGGGGATCATAATGGACATATATCTGATTGACAAAAAGTCATGACTTGAAATTTCATATACGTATTGCAAATCTGAAAAGGTCTTTATTTCTAAATGTTATGAATGATTCTGCAAAAGGATTGGTCGATACCTGTATGTCTTAATGCATTCCTCTCCACATGGAATACATTTCACCTCCAATGAAATCCTGAAGCTAATGACTTAATCTAGCCAATCTCTTGATCAAGAAATCCATTTGAATGATAATAGAACTTTGCCATGAATATGTTATATGGATAAATCCATAAATGTTAATCCATAAATGATTCACGGTGACAGTGGACAAATGTGACACCCAGGACTGCCCATATAAATCATTCAGACACTTAAATATGACTTGGCAAATCCACACAGAATTGCACAAATTCCCAGGGCTGGCAAATAAATATTTATGATGCCCCCAATTCCCCCTTTCTCCCTGTCCTTGGTAATTGTGCGTGATTCATTTTGTTTTCTCGGTGGAAGAGGGAAAATCAATCTTGGAGTATTGGGTAGGAGACATACAGCACGCAGATTCCAAATGCCCGTGGTTTCGCAGAGTATAAAAAGCTTAACAGATACTCAGTCAATGTTCTTGGGAAGGGAATTTAGTTTAATCTTTAGATTTCCTTGTTTTTTAGAGAACAGATTGTTTGAGGAAGTTGCCAGGAGAGCTAGCCTGATTGTAGATTACCTGCTGACTTTTAGTATTGACTTCCGCAGGCACACAAATCTTAGGAATTTGTTTGATTTGGAACATACAGTAGAAGGGTTTCCTAAAAGGCTCTTTCTTGTGGTTTTTGCTTTTGTGAAGAATCCTCCAATTCATATCAGTTCTATACCGTTCTCCTAAAAGAAAGCCTGGGCATCTGAGGTAACCTCTCCCTTTGATGTAACCTCTCCCTTTGAGGCTTTTTACTTTCCATCCTTACGCATTTGAAAACTTTCAACAACCCCCTTTGAGTTCCTTTTTTTCATCCTGAGAAATATTTCCACTGTGTCTTCTCCATGTCCTGGACGATCTTTATTTGAGCTCAGCAGTACTGCCATATAAATACTGTAACATCAACAAACCCTAATGGCTGACTCATTCCAGGTCAGAGCTACACTGAACATTTACAAAACTTGCAATCTAGGCAAAGCTTCTGCAGTCTCCCTTAAGAGTCATTATGTCTGGATTCTGTGCGATGTTACAACCAAAATGTCTTTGGTGGCTTGTATGTCAAAGTGAACCGGAGCAGGGTTATACACTTATTATGCAAATGAAATTACAGAATGGAGAAAAGAGTACATACTTGCCGTGTTCTCTGCAACCTACGACGGCTCCTTGGGCAAAGGCTGCAAGAGAGAATTACAAGGTTAGCATCGGAGGAACAGAGGGCCAGCCTTCACTAACGTTTTATTCAACTTTGCCTCAGTGTACTGGCCTTGGATGCAGAGCAGCATATGTCCGTTTAAAAGCACAGATGGCATGTCTTCCGAATATATCTAAGGGGAGACGATAGAAACTGAAGGTTATTTTGTTCCCTCCCCAGTTTTTACGACCTCCGAGGACGCCACTTCTCTCCCCAACCAGAAAATACGAGCAAGTAATGGCCACCTCATCATCCGCGTTAACGACTGAGAGACCTTTTCATTTCTTCCATCAACGCCATCACACGGACAGAACATTTTTATCACATTAGCTGTAGGGCAGGGTGATAAACAGTGTTCCACTTTGTTTTCTCTGTGAACAATAACTTCTTGCCTTCTACATTCAGCTGTAGAACACGTGAAAACGCATTGTTTTCCCCCTGACCGGAGGAAGAAAAACAGCTCCCTTGCCTTCTTAATATTGGTGAATGAGCCACTTTTGTGTAGATAATGACTCGGCTAATCATAATCACGAAGCTAATGGTCTGTTTAGCCAATCAGAGGATCCAAGGCGAGACGGCTGTCTGGGCAGCACATTGGCATTCCCAGCAGCCTCTGCTCTCTGCTGTGCCAGGCTGTGTGCTGCAGTGAGCTGGACTTGGTATTCTGCTGCCTGCCCCGGCCCGGCGTCCCGTGATCTGTCGCTCTGAAATTCAGTCCTTCTGAAGAGGCGCTGATCCATCACACCTCTCCGGCAGCATGTCATCTAAATGCTAAGTACTTCCACTGCATCTTTAAATCAAAACAAGAAAATAAATGAGTGCGGGGGGCGAGCGGTTGGAAGGGATAAAAGCCTATAAGGGCACAATGGAATGTGCCTAGCAAACCCTTAGCTTTTTGATTACATTAATTTTCAAGAGAGAGGAAATGTGGGAGAGGAGAAACTGGGTGAAAAGGAATGTGCATCAGGAACCCAGAGACCTTGTTATCCTTTCAAATGTACAAGGGAGAAGAAGTGAAAGTAGATATTGATACACCCACCCCGAAGGCTTGATCAAAGAAAATAGTATGTTGTTAGATTTCTCTCCAAAACTGTCATGAATGTACATGAACTGCTCCCACAATAAGACCCCCCCACCCAATACTAGACTCCTGGGCTCAGTTGGTCTCTTTGCTATTGATCGAAGGAATTCTTGAAGTCGGAGCAGAGTGCTGAGGCGGCAGGAGCGGCCGGCACTATTAACTGCTCCTACTAATTAAAAGGGTAACAAGGTGAGTCTGGCCCCAAGGGGAAAACCGGGCGGGAGATGGAGCCGACTGTTCACCTGCCATGCATACCAGTAAACAGTGTTTACCGCCTATGGTGTTTACAAGACAGGAAACCAAGGACATTGAAGACATATTCATCTCCCGCTGGCACGAGGGATTGGGCAGATCCACAGATAAAGCAGAGGGAGAGAAGAAGCACACTAACAAGCGCTTGGCTAATGCTCATATTGCAGAGAAATTGAAACATTTGGACATCGACTGTGAGCTCGGGGTGCCTCATTTCATTGCCACTCGTAAACAATGAGCACTGTGCATGAATGATAAAGTTTGCTTAGTTCAAATGAGGTGCGCAGCTTGGATCTTTGAGAGAGTGCCAGCGGAGATTGGCAAAAAATATTAAGGGATTCAATTAACTTCCTTCCTTATCATCAACACAGCATATTTTAGGATCAAAGTATCTTTTAAGATACAGTATGCTTCAAATTACACAAATGAAAAACCTCAGCCAAGGTAGCATTACAGACGTCTTTGTGGCCGGGAGGGAGAGCCACTGCGAGTACAGCATGTTTGCTCGGTGCTCAGGGGGAAACAAAGAAGAGATATTTAGTGGTACTTTAAAATGCAAAACTCTCACCAGCAGCCCACCCAGCCGCTATAGAGACAGGCGTAGTTCCAGGACTGCAGTAACTAAAAATCTCTCCCCCAGGTATCTGCTAACAAGTGGGCTCCTGTGCTGTTTTTTTTTTTTTAGCTTCATCAAAGTGAGGCTCATCGAGGTCCCGTTCATTACCAGCCACTGTTGTTATTAGGCTAACAAGCACAGCTCTGGCCTGCTGAAGAGCCCGAGGGGGATGCATCATGCCCCGAGTATGATTTACAAGCACAACTCAGAGGAACAAAAACAACTTTAGTTACAAATCATTGGGTCGTATTTGCTGCTTTTTAAGGTGCCCGCTAGAGGAATAGAACAGTGCTCAAAATGATGATGCTTTACTGAAGTAACAGAGTATACAGCTATGTAAAAACACCTCAGCATAACAAGCTGCAACACTGATATACACTAACAACAATCAACTAAAAAAACACAGAATCGTGACCCAGGGTATAAGCGTTCATGACCTGTGTGAAACAAACATATTTATAATGATTGTGTTTATGAAAAGAGTCACATGACCTTACTTTTATAGCTTAAATTAAATGAGTGACTGTATTTATTTCAACCTTAATCATGATCTCTTTCCTTTCAATAACAAGGGATAGCTGCCTAAAGAGGCTAGAGGTAATAGCTGAGGGAAACGCCAAGGTTTCACATCATGATAGATTCATTGGTAATATATTGTGATATACGTAGTGCAGATTTAAATATAAAACATGTACAATTTGTATTTTGTTTAGGATGTTTTTGTTCCAGACAAACATTAGTTTGCAATCATGTCTGTGCGGTTTGAATATAACAAGCTGGCTCTTAAAAAACAACATTTGTCTGCAAATGCTACTGTTGCTGCTGCATGATGATGCATTTTAAGTGCAGACTAATTCCAAATATCATCATTTAGCTACCCTAAAAAACATCTTAACTTTGAAACAAAGTACTGCATGTTGATTTTCATACCGACAGAAAGTAAAAGAATGTAAAAGATGCCTCGAATGAAGAAAAAACAACAACAATCAAATTTGAATAAAATAAACATTGGGATGGTTTGTCAAATGGTTAGCTGTAATGTAAAGTGTAAATGATTTCAAGCTAAAAACATACAAAATCCCTGTTATTGTCATTTTAAATTAAACTGTTATCAGCAAAATGCAAATCAATATACAAAATGCAATGCTCATTATGCAGAGCATATTATTATGTATTATAATATTAGCATACAATTATATTTGGCTTTATATTGCTGGATACATATGTTTTTAGGTACAACAGAATCATAAATGGGACAAGAAAAGGCCGATTGTGGCTGGATGGATTGAAGGTAGCAGCACCAAACAATTACGGAAAGGGATGATGTTGAGCATGCTCGAATGTGTCCAGTCCATTGACAGGCTTCCTGCATTATACAGGGTACAAGAACCCTGTGTTGAAATGTGGCCTATGGCTCTGACAATTTCACACCAGGCGAAGCTCTGGAGACGAGCATTGTGCGGGGTAAAACTCACATGGCAGTTCAAAGCCTGCCAATGACAGAACTTCAAAAAAGGGAGCGGGGGAAAGTGACAGCAGACAGTACCGCGTTCACTGGGTCTTAGACGCAGAGGGAAAACAGGTGGAGGAATGCAAGCAGAAAAAAAGTATTTTTAATAGAGGATGGCAGGAAACAAAAACACTGTTGCTTTTTATTTTCGGTGAATGAACAAGAGAGGTAGCTACTGTTAATGCAATCACAAGGCTCCATGCATGTAACACCTACTGTATGATAACACCAAAGCAAACAGGGGAAGCTGGATTTTTCCTCTTTCCCAACATCTTTATCTTTCAATACATTTTCCGCATCAGTCTACAAGCTATCACCCAAAGACGGATGATCGCACCCCAGCATCTTACAAACACATGAGCTGAAACCAAACGAGTGCATCCCTCTTTTTTCCGCTTCATAAATAGAGGACCTGTAAATGAAACCGAAATAAAGGAGTACATTTGCTTATCAGACGTAACCTCTGTGTTCTTCCGGGCTCGCGTTTTGTTCGAACGTCAGTCATTTGATAAATGTACATCCAAAGGCGAAGCTACAATATGTTATCCCTGCGGACCCGGAGAGAGGCTGTCACATGCAATATGACAGGAGTACCAACAGTGAGTGAAAGCCTGGAGGTGAGCCAGTACAACATAAAGGCTGGACTTGTGCTCTTTTGTTTGATGTATGTATCAGACAGAATGGTGGTGCATTCAAGTCATTACATTAAGAAGGAACTAAAAATAGTATTCTCAGTTAATTGTAGATGTGCATCTCTCGCTCTTGGCTTGAATTTCTTTTAACCCAACACTGATGAAATAGGAATTATAAAGTAAGAATTTACTTGCTGGTGTGCAGAATTAAATCATTTCATTTATAAAAGAGTCTGAAAGCCAGCAGAGCACTGAAGGACACTGCACAACATGCATATCTAATATTTGAAATTGCTCTGGCTTCCAAATTCGTGTTGGAGATGCAAACATTTCTCTAATTTCGGCTCCAATTTCCTTACTTATATTTTCCTTATGTGTTTGAAATAAAACCATTTGAACACTTTCTTTAACTAAGGGCAGATTTTTACTGTTTGAACATTTCTATTCAAGAACATCTACTCCCCGTCAATTGGTAGGATTTCTTTCTAGTCTTTATGAATGCTGCTGGTCACATTGTCAAATGAGAGGGATTCCATTATCATGGACCCCCTTCATCTAAAGATGGCATCCCAGTGAGAATATACTGTACATGTAAAGAGGTTCAGAAAGCAGCTCTTGTATCTGTTAAACAGCTGTAAGAACAAAAAACAGTTTACATAACCTAACAACATACATTGTACTCATAAAAGATAAGAGCAAAATCACATACAGGCTAATGCAAATGTAAATTATGCTGAAAGCCAGAAAGGCACTGAGGGACCTCTTGAATAATATTGTCATTATATATTGTTAGTGGGGTGAGCTGGTTAGATAATGGTAGATTTGTTAGAATTCTGTAAAAAGAGTAATTTAATGTGAGGGGCATGTTTAATGTGACACATTATCTTTGGCTCAAGTTACAGCACAAACTTTCAATCAAAAATGGTATTATCATAGTTTCTTATTTTGGAGGGGTGCAAGAGAGTGATCCCAGCTCAGTGTTAAAGGGGCCCGAGCCCCGGATAGCCTCCTCCAAGAACTGCCCATGCACGCGTGAGGCCTGTATGAATCACTTGTAGTGGATTCATATAACATTTGAGTATGTTTTACAGAAACAGAGCAGCTAAGTTCATATTTCAGTATAGCAAAGGCTCTCTGTTTGTGGTTCACTTATATTGTATTTTGTGTAAACAGCTTGTGTTGCATCAGCAGCATATGAGCAATATGTATAAGAATTGCTAGAGTGTCCGCATCATTTTTAGTAGAGACAGTGCAGATACATCATTTACACTAATGATTCCAAGCCAACCAAAAACCGTCTTCTGCGCTGCCCAACTCGCACACACAGACGCACACACACACTTAGTTGTGTTGCCAACAGAGTCTGCAAGTGTGTAGCCTTTGAGGAGCAAGCTCATTAGAAGTCTGTCTCTGGTCAGATGGGTTGCCAGCACGGCAGTGACCATGGCGACACATGACTTGGCTGGCCTGCTTGTTTGTCGTAGACATTGAAGCCTTTATAACGAAGGTGCTAGTGAAAGTTACATAACCACACTGTGCAGCTTTCTCACCTCTTATGAAAGAGGTGAGAAACATTTCATAACTCCTTCATAATGGGACAGGAACATTTGTGTTGACTTGGTGTCAGAAATTAACGCTTTCAGTTTGTTCTGCTCTTCTGCTTCACAATTCAATGTCTTTCTTTTATTTAGCTTTTATTCACTGTCTTTACATCAATACACAAAACCCATGTCTTTAGAGGCAGAACAAGTCAAACAAAACAGAAACATGCCAAATCAGATGTTCTTTTTGCTTGCTTCACATTATCTATCCACTTGTCTCTATGTCTCATACAAGGTGCTGCTTAAACATCATCTTTTTTTTTTACAAATCTAAATTTTGTGTCATATGGCATCCTTTCAAATGGCCTGCAGAGCTAACTGGTTGTGATGTCTTCATGTTTACAGCAGCACTGGCAGGACTACACACACCACTAGCTTTTCACCCTGGCTGATGCTTTAACAAAGACCACATAGCTGGAGGAAGGCCACCAGAGCAATAAATAAATAAATGAAGTCTTTCTGACCTACAGGGTCCGATGTGTGTATACATCTGTGTCTGTGTTTGTTATTTCACAACTCTCCTCAAAAACTGTTCTGTTTTCTCTCTCCAGGCCACACACTAGCTGAGCATTTGTTGTGTGGGAGTAGGCAGATTTCTTTCCTGGCTGCAACCGTCGAGTATTGTCTGAAGGATGGAGCGCATATGAAACCGCAGTCTGAATATAATCAAATCAAGTGCTTATACTTCTAAAAAAAAAGCTCACTCTAGCTAACTTATGAAGTACATTTGAAACCCAGAGAAAACTCTGTCCTACTCGCACTGTTGAAGGATTTCTATACACAGTTTCAATTTGAGCCCTCTACTTGATTAACAAAGGCTGATAATAGAGCTCAGAAGTGCTCTCGACAGAGCTTTCACCAAGTAGGAAGCAAGTGATGCAATCCAGCAAGCCTCTTGCTCGCCTGAAAGGAGAAAAACCCATTTTGCTGCCCCGAATTCAGTCTGTCTGTCTTGTCAATTTTCCACCTGACGACCATTTCCACCCACCGTATATTGACACACACACACACACACACACACACACACACACACACACACACACACACACACACACACACACACACCAACATCCAACTGTGCTCTTTGGTAACCTGAAAATTCACATCCACACCCCCTTCTGTCAAGTGTATGAAACCAACCTCATAACACCCCGCCCCTCCCGAATTGCGCTTTCCACCTCGGAGAATATCATATGTAGACCTTTCAGCGGCTCACTAGTGAAGACAAATTGCCCGCTTGTTTGGGGGGGCCTCAAGAGAGTGATTCATATTAATGGCTAGCTGGCATCGGAGAACGGGCTGCATATGCAAACTCCATTAGCAGGTTAGGTTGGAGTGTGTGACCTGGCAGTGCCACCGTGAGCTGCACACACACAGTAGGAGGCGGCTGTGTTTAGAAAGAGTTGCAGGTGCATGGGAAAAGGACTACAGTGGATTTATGTGTGCAGTGTGCAGTGAGATTGGTAGATGGTTGGTGTTTCTATTAAGAAATGTGTTATAATATTCTGCAAGGAAGCCACTGCAGGCAAAAACATCAATGTTTTTAATGCACTGGTCATTTTACAGAGTTTAAGCTATTCCACATACTAACTTTGTAAACATCTTTTTTAGTACCTTTTTCAGATTAATCAAGAAAAAACAACCAAATGACAAATTAGGGATTATTGTTATTTAGTGTTCTTTGCCATTGACATAAATCAAAAGATTTCTCCTACATTCACCCAAACTTAGTACCTTCCTTTTCAAGAAGGCTTGTAAAACAAAAAGTATTTATTCGTCTTTAGTCTTAACTTAAGTAATCAACATTTATCGTTCATATCCTGATTTAAATGACATTTTATCATTAGAAATGTGGAAATGAATAACTAACATTCTGTCACTCTAACCACCAGCTTTAATTTCTTAGTTTTAGGCTGTTTTAATTGGCATTTTTCTTTGCATTATAATGGTTTAATCAATCATTTAACAATATCCACCTCTAGAAGAGAGACAAAATAAAAATAAATGTGTTAGTGTTAGGATTTGAACTTTTCCTATTGACCACTCTAGATATCTCCTAAATCCACAAAAAGTGGTCATTAGAGATTAGATTTGCATATTTAAACATGCCATTTCAGAAAACTGGTTTCATTTTATCATATACTCACCTGCAGAGTCATGCTAAATGTATCACATTTTAATTTATATACGTATGCTTATTCATTCCACTTTCATTCCCATCTACAGCATATCTTTTCTAGAACGGTAAGTTCATTTATTATTCATCATCTGATTTATATGATTTTTTTTCCTTCAAAGTTGGAATGCACTAACTGACTGGAAACATTTTTTTTTTTTACATAAATATTAAATATTCTGCTTTGAGTTTCAGTTTCATGCCGTTTTAATGGCCATTATTCACTTTCAATAAAATTGCCTTTTGTCCATTAAACACAATCCACCTTAAGTCAAACCACGGAGTTTATTATACATATCTTGGATTTAATATAGTTTGAAGAGTGCTTTGAAGGCAATTAAACACTATTTTGTTAAAGTTTCAGTCGCAAAGTTAGCCATATATGACAATTTGGAGGCCTTCTGACCAGAGGTGGGACCAAGTCACTGTTTGGCAAGTCACAAGTCAGTCCCAAGTCTTAGCAGTCAAGTCCAAGTCAAGTCCCAGGTAAAGACAGAGAAGGGCAAGTCGAGTCCAAGTCCAAGCCCCGATCTTTTTCAAGTCCTGAACAAGTCATCATGTACTCTTCACTTAATATTGCAATTATTAGACTATCGATCATAATGTGAACATATCAATCTAATCTACAGTCTAATTTTATAAATACAGATTGAAATATGTTCAATGTTTCTGTATTGAAATCTTTTACGATATACACATGCGCCCTAAGACCTTCAAAGTATCTTAGAGAAGAAGTGAGAGTGAATATTGCGTTTGAATTGTATTAGCACGGAAAGCACCAATGTGAAGTTAGTAAAACGCCTTGACCAGTGAGGCATATGAGCTGAGTGGATGTCTGAAAGCAGTGCAATGAAGAATGTTTAATCTGCATTACAGAACTACATTACAAAAACAGCAGAGTTGAAAGACAAATTGGTGCAGTTATTTTACGGTTCACATCGGGAAAATGAAAAGTGAACCATTTTTTTCCTCCATAATTTAATTGTGTGTGTGTGCGTGTGTGTGTGTGTGTGTGTGTGTGTGTGTGTGTGTGTGTGTGTGTGTGGGTGTGTGTGTGTGTGAGAGAGAGAGAGAGAGCGAGAGAGAGAGAGATAGTCAGAGAACTAACATGTACAGTGATGCGGCAATGAGAAGGTTGTTTTTTTTAAGGGTTGAAAGTCAGTCAGCAGCAATAATTGATCAATGCATTCGTTGAACAAACTCAACAACTTACTGATTTGACTTACTAATTCTCACAGCAAGTTGGCCTCAAAGAATATAGTCTGTGATGATTGAAAAAAGGTCATGGGGTTGTTTAAATCAGAGGAGTTTATCCCATTGCTAGCATGTCTGTGCTTCATCAAAATCATGGAAATCTGCCTATTCGATAGTTAAGATTCCTGGTGTGCAAAGTTTGTGTTTATGGCCTGAGGGTGGATCACAGAGAGTCTGAAATGCAGAGAGTTTCTCTACTGAGGAGAACAAACTGCACTTGGCACTAAATGTCATGGCAGCCTGCCTTTTACATTTTTACATTTCCTATTAACATTTTAGACCAAAAAGGTCACTAGATGGGGGGTCAACAACAACAACAACTATTCACCTAAAAAGGAGTGTGAATATTCAAAGCAAATTTTATGCAAACTAGTTGTTTCAAGACGTATGGGTCAGTTTTAAAAATCCCCAATTATGCTTTTGGGGGTTTTCCCTTTCCTGTAGTGTGTTATATAAGTTTATGTGCATGTAAATGTAAAATCCCGAAGTTCCCTCCAGAGGGAGTTTTTTCTCTCCCACACAGCCCCCCTTCCTAAAACGCATCCATTGGATTCCTTTGTTTACTTTCATAACATAGTGACATCACACTGTAACGCCGTGGCTACACTGGACGCGCAACTGAAGCGCAGCGCATGTTGGGCGCACGTTCTGCAGAATGTATCATTTTACTGGCTGCAGCGCACATACAGCGCACGTTCTGCGCAACGTACAGGCAAAACAAGACTTTCGTTGTCTTCAGTTTTTGGATCCAGCACGACAACAGTGAAACTGCAACACCGAGTTTGTGTTTCATCCATCGATCGTCTGTCGTTATCTTATCTGTAGGCTGAATAATTTGGCTAATGAATTTTGACGACAAAAGATATCTCCATGGCAACTTGTCTATCAGAGTCTCCGGTGAAAGGAACATTTATTCATTTCCTCTATACCGGTAGTTGAATAAAAAAAACACACAGACATATGTTATGACCCATTTCTCTGTAAAAAGGGTCGCGCACACCCCGCGCAAAAAAATATAAATAGAAGACTGGTCTATTTTAGCAAATCTGCGCGGCGCTTGCGGAGCACTTGCGTGCTGCTCTCACGTCTGGTGTAGCCACTTTCATTGATTCCAATGGAATCTATTGTTGCAACATGCGCTCAACGTGCGCTCAACGTGCGCTCAACGTGCGCTCAACGTGCGCTCAACATGCGCCGCGCTTCAGTTACGCATCCAGTGTAGCCACGGCCTAACACTCACACTTCTATTGCCTAGTGCTCAAACACATTGTAACAGAAAGTCTACGGGGCAGGACTTCTCAAAGCGGTAGACCAATCACAACAGAGCCTGCCAGCTAACCAAGCAGAACAGACTGGGCTCTGGTTTCAGACAGAGGGTGAAAAGAGATGCTGCAGCACAGGCACTATGAGAAAAATAAAGACCTTTTTTAACATTAAAGCATGGAGACATGTCACAGTAGAGGCTCAAACCTGAAAATGAGCAGAATATTTGAGTCTAGCAGCACAGAAACAGCATACACTGTAAGATACATACAGTATAAAACCTTGGCTGCTAGATTATGAAATGCTGTTTAAAATGTAAAAGCAAATATTTCCATCTCTCTTGTTAATATAATAAACAATATGTTCAGATGTTATCAAAGTCTGAATTTCTTTTAACTTGATGTCTACTGTTTTCATCCCAACATTCATATATATATATATATATACATCTAAATTAGCTTGTGAAAGATAAGCTATTAACATGAGTAGGTGACATCCATTTTTTTCATGTGATCAACATTTCATTGTCAGGTTAGACCTGTAGGTTGTGAGCATTAATTAAGCTGCCAGTAAAAACTGAAAAACTTCAATTAGTATATTTTTATGTTTAGTTACCTCACAATTGTTGAAAGCTGAAGTTAAACCACAAAATTATCATTTGTATATCAGTTACTCAACTCATGTTACCTTGAATTACAGTAGAACACGTTATTGCCTGCCTCCACAGTTAAAGAAGATACAAATATAGAGATATATTGATGAATGATGAATTTAGGTAAGCAGGGGCCAGAACATCAACACCAAAAAGAATGATCATTTTGTGGGTGGGTATTCCGTTAAATAGATTTGATAAGCCATCATTTAATACTGGATTTATATTTGATAATAAGCTATGGAATCCTATGTTTAATGACATTAACAGCATAACATTATATAATAGATGCCTGGTCTGCCACCATCAGGTACATTTTGTCAGTTTATTTCAGCGTCTAACTCCACCTACGTAAATCCTATGCACGGCTGCATGAATAATGAGTACAGTCACTATCAGCTTTCACAGACACATATTATCACACAGAGTGCTCCTATATAATATGATTATGAACATGTGAGGGGAATTCTTTGACAATTAAAACTCCCTATGCTCAGTTACTTGCACACACACTGATGTGGAAGGAGAGGTTGGCCAGTGTCCGAGATTCAGCCTGGCCCTCTATCCCGATCCCTCTCTTCTCGCCACGCTGAACTCTGATCAATACATTTTATAGATTTCTCATTTTCATTTATCTTCCAGAGTGGGCTTTCCTCCCATTTCAAGTCTTACAACCAAATACCTTTGGATCCCTGCTCTCTTCTGCTGCCAAATCCTCCCTATCCCTCCTTTTCCAGCATCACTCCTGCAATAAAACTCTCCACTGCAACAGCTAATTAAGAATATGCATCGGAACACGTAATCTGCATTTGTTTTTGTTAATGTATGTACAAAGGCAAAACACCAACCCAAGCGTGCTGTCAGGGAAGATTAAAGCACGATGGGGAATGCGTGCATGAAATGTGATGCAGCTTCCCAGGGCTGCTGGACAGAGGAGAGCAGGGGAGAGGGATGAGAGAGAGATCAGCAAGTGAGGGAGATAAAAGAAAGAGAGGAAAATCAAAAGATCCAGTCACTGCTTGACCTTTGGACTTGTGTACCTGACGATGAGGACAGCAGTTTCTCCTGCTCGGTCCGTCCTGTCATCTCTTGCTGACATCAACATGCTGTATTGTGCTGTTTCACTCTCCCTGTCTCTGCAAATTACATCCCTCAATGGACAGGAGTTTAGACCGGAATCGGGATAGGCGGGCGACTGCTGAACGGAAACATACTGTATACATACAAATACTAGTGGAGCCAGTTAAAGGAGCAATGTGTAGTGCCCAGGCACCTGCTCCAAAGAAATAGAGGGCAGCTGTACTACTGGGTCCATACAATCTAAATGGTCCTTAAAATGCTAATCGCTTAATAATAACATCATTTCTTATCAGTTAATTGTGTCTTTGGCCTATAGTGAACATAAGCAAGCTGTGGGTTGGACTGAATCCAAATTGGAGAAAATGACATGCAACTTTGTCTGGTGTAACATGTGGATAGGTGTCGGAATTTAGTCCAAAAATCAAACAATATGTCAAACCGTACAGAGACCACGGATTTATTATTGATGACCTGTCAGGGAATCTGCTGCTTACTATTTCATCTTGAGGAAAAAGTGGCATTTCAAGAGAGGATGGATCGGGGCTAGCTGGTTAGCATGATCATTATAGTAGCTTTCTCTGTGAAACAATAGAAACATAGTTCTTTACTCTTTAAAAGTGCAATTAGGGCAAAATCATACACATTGCACTTTTTAGGGATAACGCAACTTTAAGAGACTATATTTGGGATTAGCGGGCATTGCAAACATACAGTATGTTAGGTAATCGGAGGATGATGGTCACCTAGTGAGAAAACTAGCATGCAGAAAACTTTCAGGATGTTACATTCAGACCTGTTTTTTCTCACACAGATTTCGAACAGTCATAATGGTTATTTCTTTATAAAAGGCACAAAAGACAAACAGATCATGTTAACCTTCAGTCAGAGTGATAAGAGTGGCTGGCTTTGTGCTTATTGTGAATCGTGTAAGAGTTAATCACAGAGCAAAGCCTCAGTCAGCACTGCAGCATTGACAGCTCTGAGGCAATGAATGCATGTTGCATTGTGAGTGGAGAGGAGCCCAAAGAGGACCAGATGACACCATATTGAGGGCTTTAAAAATGTAACATGCTTTGTATTCACTTATATCTTGCACAAAGTCAGGGAGAGGTCATGGGCTCTTTTTGTTCTCAGCACGACACTGATATTTCAAACGTGTAATCTCTTGTTTGAACAAATTATTGAATCATCATTAATTCATATTTGAAACCACAATTTGTCAGTGTTAGTATTAAAGTACGTTTCAGGTAAAACCTCTGATAATTGACTACACACGTTGGTTTTGTTGGGTGAATAAACATGGAATTAAAGGGGACAAGAAACAGTGGCTGAACTCCTTTTGGTTAAACTGCTCAAACATGGTGCCTAGTTACGGCTTGTTACTTAGGCCAAGAAGCTACTGTTATTTCTGTATTTCACTTAGTATTATGGATCACAGGTCAGACACACACATCATTTTTCCCTTTTGTTTACATTGCAAGATTGGACATTTGGCCTTTGCGGAGGTCTGCACCCTCTGAATACCTTTCAGCTTGTTTATATGATCTCCATTAGCAATAACTGGGGTTCAAGCTGTATTGGATGTGACTCGGCTCAAATCTAGAGAGGTTCTGCAAGGAAAGTGTTCAAATAAATAGTTTTTAGTTTGGGATGAGATACTGCAATTGATCCTCCGCCAATAAGGTTATGTTTTCTGTGTGGTTTGTTGGTTCATATGTTTGTCAGGACAACGGAAAAAATAGTTAAACCACCTTGAAATGTGGTGGGAGGGTTAAACATGGCCAATAATATCCCATCAAATTTTGTTTTAAAAAAATGTATCAAAAACCAGAGTACCCAAATTATTTTACACTAATGTAAAAGGGCATTGGCGGAGGTCCATTACCGTTAGCTTGGCCAATATTAGTCAGGGTTACTCAAATATATTTCATGATATTAAAGCTGAATATGAAGATGAAGTTTGGTAACCACAACGATTTGGTATGGATTTTGTCAATGATAAATTGGTAGCGCAGCTTTTCAGCAGAGAAAAGACAGTAAAATGTTGGTTAAACCTATTAAAGGATATTTTCAGAACACTTTGTGGTACTGAAGAAGTTATACCCAGAAGTTTGGTGGCCTTTAGTTTGACCCAGTAGGGTTTCACAAGATTCATTTGTGGATGGTAATTAGTAGTATTGTAGTAGCGAATCTTTAGGGAGACATTTCTACACTTTTGAGAGTCGTTGAAACCTGCTGCCACACTTCCTTCAGCTCATGGTGGGGGGGGGGGGGGGTTTACCCATGCTGAACCGCCAACGTGATGCTGTTAAGTGCATATGGCCTATATTAATGTCATGTATTGTAAATTACCGTGACAGTCTTGATGCGACCGCTGCCTCTGGTGCAGGTCCAGCCGGATCGGTTGAACAGGAGGCTGCAGACCTCCCCCTCCAGGCAGGGAGCCATCTCACACCACTGACGGCTCCGCACGATTCGCGCTGAGAGGGCGAAAGACAACAGGGCAAATTAGACCGACAGATTCACAGATCCATAGAGAGACTTCGAAATGTCAACATTTTCTGGCACATACAACAAAACTGTCCATTTTATGCTCACCAGACCGAAAAGCATCTTTATATGTTGGGATCTACAAGCCTGTAGACTTTTAATTAGACTCTTGTTTAACCACTGTGTCGGAATTGCCTGTAGTTGTAACCTTTACAGACCAGCTGGCGGTCCATAAATTACTCTCTCATAATGCTAGTTTTCACTGCAGCTGCACAGAAAGATAGTCATTTCTTTCCTTTTGACTTTTTACTGCAATTTTCCCCTTAAAAAAAAGGCTTTTGTTCAGGCGAGTCTATGTAAAAGGTTTAAGGTTGAAAGTGAGGTGAACCCTTTTTCAAGACAATGCTTGATTTTATTTCATTAAGCAGCAAATAACAGTTTGTTGTCCATGCTCCACTGAATGGACGGCGTGACAAATAGTTTACCTGCATGCTTTTCAAGTAGTCGGATGCTGCCTTTCACCGTCAAGGCCACACATATTATGCAGCGTTTCAAAAGAATCTTGAGCATCTCTCCTCTTGAAGCTTTTAAGGTCAATAGAGTTACATAGCAGGAGTAACGAAGGTGCAGGTTCATTGTTGGTTAGCAACAACTGCTGTTAGTCAGAGACACCTTATTAGGAATAGGTTTTAGAAGTGTTTTTCTGTTATTGTTATTGCAATGAATTTGTACTCACGATTGCATGAAATGTACATTTGTTTGCTAATGATCATGTATTTCTATTTTCAATGTTAAACAAATTATACATTTGCCAGAGTATTGGATAATAACAATTTATTTTATAAATATAGGTTGCACACTTTTTAAGAAGAATAAATGTCAGACTATATAACGTCTGGAGAGAACAGGTAAAGAACATTTACCTATTTTTTGAGGATTTTTGTTTTATTTGACTTAGCTCAACCCGATCGTCATTCCACAAACCCCGAAAATACAACAGCTGCCCCAAATACCATAAACCACATCCATGTGACAATAACAGAAATGTGTGGTGTTAACAAATAATTATAATAATGAAACAACATATATTTCAATTTAAAGATTCAGATATGAGCCCAAATAAAATGAGGTTTTTTTAATGTGTATTCCTACTCATTTTTTTGTGTCAAATTAAACAAAACAAAACAGTTTTTGATCCAGTTAATTCTAGTGCACAAATTATTATAGCATACATCAGTAACAGTTCTATATGTAGAGGTGGATCATAGATTGGAAAGGCAATAAAAAGCCAACATTTTTCAGTTTTCTTAAGCTTGTTTGTCTTCTGGAGGAATCCGGATGTCAGAGTGAAAGCCAGCGCTGCTCTCATTCTCCCTCTGCAGAGTCTGCAGTCTGTCTGCATGACATTGAATTAGCATTCGCCTGTAGTCGATGCTGATAAGCACTGATTGTTCTTTACACAGTGTGCTATAGCAACACTGAAAGGTTATCAGCTCTCTGCGGACCTGGCCTGGGCCACTGCTCCTGCCTCCCCGTGATTCCCCTCGGGGCAGCACATTGTGGAACGACGCAACACGGTCGGAAAATTGAAAGAGAAGAACTACAATTCGTTGAAAGTCCACAGGAGAGCTGAGAGGGAGAGGTAGGGGGGCGTGGAATGGGAGGTATATGACATTTTTGCTGTGAGGTATTTCTGGTCCAAGTCTTGTTAACAGTCTGAAATTGGTCTTTGGAGTGTCATACCCCGACTGCTGCTCTGCAATAAAGATCTGTCATCTTGTGCTATTTATCAAGACACCTTTATATACGCAACATATACACAACTACTGCTCTGTGGACACAAAGCCATTCTCTCAGCAAATAATAGATATTGTTAACACATCGCAAGCGGAGCAGTGTTTTTTCCTTAGTGTAGTGAGGCAGCAGAAGACAACGCAGTGAAACAAACACTCCAGGAATCTGTCATGTTCCTGAACAAAAAAAAGAAATTACCCAATCTGAGACAGAATGGTCATTTTGAGTTCACCCAGAGCAGAGGTTCCTCGGTGAGCTAGAGCAAATGTAAAGTGACCTTCCTCTCGACACGGCACATGGCATGGTGAATTTTCACTTTCACAGTCATCCCTCGGGTGTGACAAAGCGTAGATTTATCAGTCAGTCGCAGATGTAGTTTTGAGTACATTACAGGCCCAGCAAAACTCAATTTTCAGGGCATGGAATAAAAGCTGAGCTGGCAGAGCGGCAGGAGTGCTGACTAACCACGGAGTGCATCAGACCCAGCCAGCCCAAAGTCGCGGAGCTTGGCTAAAATAAATGCATTTTTCAGCTGTTGCCACGGCATCGAGGCACTCGATCGCTTGCCCTTGTTACTTCTTCAATGCCATCCATGACAGTGTGACTTGATCTATGATGACTTGATGCATTTCCTGGTAAGCCGTGCGGCTGTCTCACAGAGGTGGTTGGGATTAGAGCACCGCCATGATAACTTCATCAACAAGGGCATTGTGAATAACATGAGCAGCTACAAAACCATGCAGTTTGGCTTGAGCCTGTCTCCATCCATCAAACATGTCCTGTGTAATATGCTGGCACACAAAATTGTGGACGCAATTAAAAAGCATATTTGGTAGAACCACCCACACACACACACACACACCCACACACACACACACACACACACACACACACACACACACACACACACACACACACACACACACACACACACACACACCGCACACACACACACACACACACGCACACGCACACACACCCACACACACACACACACACACACACACACACACACACACACACACACACACACACACACACACACACAAGCCTCTGAGCTGAAGCTGTCTGCTGCAATACTTCATTTTACAGTATCTGGTACATACTGCTATTATGTGAATGGCAGAGAATTATTGTGGTTTTATTATGTTCCGGTTGAACATGATTTCAGGCCTGTTGTGTAATGCCCGCCTGATGTTCGGCAGCAACAGAGGTGAAACAGCTGGCTGTGGTGGTGGATAGAGGGAGCGGGCGTCTGACCGTCTGGTTTGACACCTGGGTGGCCCCATCCTGTTGCCGGCACTTTTGGGAGTACCACCCAGGGGCCCGGGCCAGGCTCGTCAGCTGCCACGGTCCCGGCTGGGCTATGGTGCTGGACCTCCAACTAAATCACATGTAACACCATCTGTCCCCCGCGCACAGTGCCAAGCCCGGCCCTGCCTTGCACAACACAGCACTGCCAGACGAGACTCGGAGCATGAGGCACAACAGTGAGTCCTCATGCAGACGCGCTGCTTGTCTGATGTAACTCTGCAACTGCAGAAGCAAAAAAATAACATCAAATTTTAACTGAAGCCACAGGCACTCATGTAAAATGCATTAACATGAGGAACAAAGTGCAAAAAGACACAAATTATGCTCAATGAACTAAAAGACAACATAAGGTATCTTCTGGAAATTTGAAAATAGTCCAAACAACAAGACTATCCAACTAGCTTAGCCAGGCTCCAGAAACACCAACAGGTTTTTACAGGCTTTGTGGCTGATCTTAATCAAGCTTCAACAATGGATGAAATTGTAGCGGCCAGATTTTCAGCCCTCTGTCCTGCTACGCAACACAACCCGCTACCAGAGGCCTGATGGTCGTTCAGTTGTAATTATGACAACAGGATAATCCCACATTAAACACATTTTAAACACAGCCAGCAGCCAAGCCACAAATTGTTCATGACAAACTGTGTTTAGTTTAGCAGGCTGTTCAATTGCAGTGATTTTTTGTAGACTTGTTTTCAAAATTGCTTTCCTTTTTCTGTATTTCTGGCTGGTTCATCAAGATTATCATCCAACCAGGAAGTAAGCCAGATACAGTATAATAACGCCCATCTGGTAGCATCTTTACGTGAACAAGCTAAATCTAGAACTGACTAACTAACAAGCCATACATACTGTAGTAAGGTTTACCAGTAATAAAATCTTAACAAGGTCATTCATTTTTATTTTGCAGCTGACTTCAAAATGTTGATCTGTGGAAAACTAAACACACAAAAACATACAAAATCTCCAAATAACAAACACCCTGCGAGAAATATTGATTTTTCTGATATTTCTGATAAATGTTACTGTTTGCAGAAAGAATTCATTTGTTTTGGGCTGAAAAAACCTACCACGTTTATCTGAAATATGTAATTGCTTGGTTTTACTGCTGTTGACTTTGATTGAACATTTTGGCTGCATTGATTAGAAACTGAGTAGCCATTTAGTGGTTCTGTAGAGTCACAAATTACAGATAGTATTCAAGTAATAAGAATATTGTCATTCACTGTTTGTACTATTACAAAAAACAAGTGATTCCCTTTAATTTGTCATTAGCACATGTCTTTTGAAGCTAGGAGATGCAGGGCTGCCTCTAATGAAATGATGTGATGTAGTATAAATAGTAATAAAGTCATTATAGGTTGGATGCAGTGTTCGATGAATGGATGAGTCATAATTGAAGAAGAAATGGAAGCTGTGTCCCATTCAACACCAAGTAAACATTGATTTAATTTAAAGGATCCCATTATACTAATTTTCAAGTTCATATTGGTATTTTGTGCCTCTACTCTGACATGTCTCCATGCTTTATGTTCAAAAATATCTTTATTTTTCTCATACTGCCTGTGCTGCAGCACCTCTTTTCACCCTCTGTCTGAAACCAGAGACTAGTCTGCTCTGATTGGTCAACTGCTTAAAGATGTCCCGCCCCTTCGGCATTACACATACAATGTTTTGAAGCGCTAGCCAATCAAACCGCAAGTGTTACGTAGTGATGTCCAATGTTCCGGAAGTAAACAAATGACTTCAATCATTTAACATAATTTCTATAAGATATCCATTGTTGGAGGATCAGTGGAAAACACTGATGATCATTTCTTTCCAATAGTTTTTCCTTTACACTTCTTTTGTAATTGCTTTTAAGCTACTACTAGATTTTCTACTACTACTACTACTACTACTACTACTACTACTACAGTCAAAGTCACCTACTGTTAATGGAACTTTACATATGGTTAACAAGTGTTGTCACTGACACTGGCTTAACAGTATTACAGACAAATGAATCCATGAAAACATTACTGCTGTTAGAGAAAGGAAATTAAGCAACAAATTAGTTAGTTATGACCTGACAGTGTTTTGTGAAACGCATAATATACTGAATATATCAACAACAGGTAAACATGGGTGTGATGAATTTCTATTACCAGCAAGCATCATCAACAGCAAAATAAAATTAGAGCAGATCTGGCAAATAGGGAAATGTAATCTAATAGTTTTAAAAAATTATTTGTCAAAAATAAGCTTCTCTCAATCAAGGTCTGCAGCTGAGGTAAATAACAAGTTCAACAGCAACTGCGTGTCTGAATTATTAATCTGAAGAAAGCTAAATCTCCTTTCATCATTATATTATGGCTCATTTAGTGTCATAATCACGGTGTGAAAGCAGAAGCTTGCAGCCAGTGAACAAACTGTCTCCCCGCAGCCTGCAGACTCTTATCACGGTGGCCATCAAGCCTCATACGATTACAGTGTGATGTGGTGGCATGGCAACAACGGGCCGAGCACAGAGAAGGGGAGAGGGAGCAGCAGAAAGTCGGGGAGCAGATTAGAGTGAGAGCAGGGATACAAGCAAGGAAACGCACATAATCCTCTTGTGTACAGTGAGCAGACTAAACCTGCACAACGGTGACACACAACAGCACAAAAAGAGGGCAGGAAGCTTGAAATATGATATCCTGAAAAACACTAACAAAAGGAACTGTAGTTGAAAAAAACCACTGCAGTTGTTGCATAGTGGGGGATTGTTCAGTGAATTAAGACAAAGAAGGAATAACAGAGTAAACACGTCACGCCGCAAGAACCACCATCTGTGCCAACCAGTCAACCGATTCTTAGGTAACTCACATATAACAAACTTTATTCGCTGAGGGGCTAATCAGCTTGTTGGTATGTCATTATGGAAGTGTGGAAAGTAGCAGGATAGCAAGGGAGATACTGCCGATAGTCCCCTTTAAGCTCCAGCTGCAGACTGTTGTCCCAAAGGCTACGTCAGGATTTTAGTTTCTATTCATTACAGGAAACAGCAAAGTCGTCCTAATGCAGGAGATTTTGCAGCTGATTGTTAATGCGCAGATGAGTTTCTGCCATTTTAACTCGCTGCATGGATGCACTCTGAAAGGTCAACTGCACACATGGTCAAACATCAGTGACGCAAAGCACCGTTCTGTACACATAATGCAAGAACATGATTATGTATATATTGTACGTTCTGTGCCCTACCTTAGCATGGTGGCGCAATCCAAAGTAACATACAGTAAACTGATGGTCTTTGAAGTTTATATTGAAGGAATCACTCATCAGTCAAACCTGCAGGGTACAGGCGAAGGTGTTTTTAAAAGTTTTAATCCCCCTGCCAAAAACATGCCAATCATAATAACTGGCAGTGGGAATGCTTGAAAAGTGTGTTAAGATGTGTAATTTCTGTGGGTATCATTAAATATCCAGGCTGCGGCACCTGAGACTGCACGTGACTTATGTATAAACAGGCACACAAACAGGCACATCCATTACTGCCCACTCGTCGAATTAATAATACAGAAAAGTCATCCAGGAGCCAAATGAATGCTGCGTCCCAGATCACATTACTAATACTACAGGGATAGCCTACATACCAGCCTACTGTATATAGTAGAGCTCCGTTAGTTTTACACATTAATGTACCTTTTTTACTAACAGAAATTATGGAATTGTTTAAAATGATATCAATCGATGGTACATGTGCAACCGGTGCGATATATCCTCAAATTAATTTAGGGAGAAAGTATTAGGAGCTGCCTGTATGAGGGAGGACTTTAAAACATATATATTTAAAGATAGCTCAATCAATGCAAGACATCATTTTGGTCCTGTCTTCATGTGCAGTGGGTTTATTTGGATTTGCTAATCCTGTAAATCGACAGGCTTGCTTTATACTTCTGAAGAGATTTAGCTGGAGCTGTCTGGTAATCATTCACAATTTGTTGTAATGTTTTACTTTGTACACCCATTGTGGACCATGTGTCCTTTAAAGTTACATTCTGACAAACATAGATTTTTTGTACAGACACCTTTTCTTAATTGCGGCATGTTTCCAGTATTAAATTAAAATCACAATTAAACCTAGTTAGCGTCAGTTACATGTTAGTGGGACATATCATCCTTTTCCTAGAAAATGATTATTGTGGATCTGTCTTGGGTGTTCTTTGATATTTATAATAATTGTGCTGGCAGGTTGCAATCCCAATAGAGTGGATGAATGCTGAACATCAGCATCATCATATTACCTGCTTAACTCACGTGATCAGGATTTTAATGGCAGAGACTCAAAGATGGCACACCAAGCAGACTTATTTTCTGACATTTATGTGGTTTTTAGGAAGGATTTTTAGCTAAGTGACTATTATCTTCAGCAAGTTTAGTTGTTTATTCCCCAACAGAAGCTCATTGTTGGCTTCTACTCCACCTTCGTTGGGTTCTATTCAGCAATGTAACAGTTGCAATATCTCTCTCTGATTTCACATCCATAAATAATCATCATTCATCCCACTGGTGTAAACCAAGATGGACAGTTAAGAACCGATTGTGAAGTTCTTATTGTCTCTGGCACTTTCCCTTTGAATTACATTTGGAAAAAAAACACTTCCTGAAGTGTTCTTCTAACAACATAACTTTCCTAGATTAGTTTTCACTCTCTGGGTCTTTTACATGCAAATGCACACTCCTGAAAAATCTGGAGAAATAAAAGGGAAGGGGACCTGACAACCACCCAAAGTCTCACCTGCCTCATAGTTCTGAGGGATTGTTGCTCCAGAGAGTCTATCTTATCTGTGTGTTTATATTACCTTGCCTTTATGAGTTTGTGACAATGTACAGTAAATACAGCCAGGACAGATTTAGACTGAAAACGCCCAGAACTGAACCGGGGACGCTGCTGCTGAGATTGGAACTGATACGATTTTGTTGATACCAATGCCATCAATGACTCTGCTTTTCGGTCTTCATTGATGAATTTTCGGTGAGGAATAAAAGATCAACACAGGGGTTTGATCATCTGTGTATCATTGAAACACAATGTACAACATATAGGTCTGCCTAATAACATTTGAATGTTATATTATATTACAAGGTTCCTTTAAGGATAAAACTCGGATAACAAATATAAAGTGACTCAAGAATTCTAAGATAAAAAGACATGCATGCCTAGCAATATTGAAATAAAATATAATGATTTTTGTCAAAGGAAATAAGCAACACAAAAATACTCCTTATCACTCTTCCATGACTCCTTGCTCTGCTGTTTTGAGAAAGACATGATAGCATCGATAAAAGGAATTAACAACCTTAAGAGACGTGCAGTTCTGATGGATTGGACGATTTGGAACCGGTTCTCAACTGAAACAGGTTCTCCAGCCCCATCTCTTTTAATGCATTCCTGTTTATACCTCTTTTTAGGAAAAACACCAAACAATAGTTACACATTTATTAGGATATACATAATATTATATATTATACAGTATATAATATATTAGAATTCTATGAATCACAAAAATGGTGTGGAATATCAGGTTTTTTGTGTCTGGCATTCAGACACTGCTGAGAGATTTCTCCTTTTATGTGTCTTGATCGGGGGCTTCGCCCACATCACATTGAATGTACAATACTTTGAACTCTTTCGGTGATGGGTGAAAGGCAAACTTTGAAGTACAGAAAGAACAGAAATACTTGACATTATCTGGTGAAAGTGAAAGCATTGAAATGATCGAACCATTTCTCCAGAACAAGTTGATGGTAATTATCTCACTTTCTAACCCATTTATTAATTTTAACTCAATGGAAAGCAAGCAAGGACTTGCGTCTTCTTTTGCAATTCAAAAATCTGATGTGTTGAAGGGAGGAACAAGTGAGTTCAAAATCCGGACAGAGTTCCTGACCTTTGCTTACTCACAGCAGTCAGTCAGCGATAGTGCAACTTTCATTAAAAGGTCACCACTCCACCACCACACATCTCAAATAGGCAGTGATCCATTCCCGCTGCTACTGTGGATGAGCTTTATTAAATTGACCCAGAGGACAGTGAGCCCTTGCTGTGTTAATAACAGCTCAGTATAAAAAAGACTGGAGTATGCCCAAGCTTCAGTTATAGATACAAATGAATTAACATGTCAGTAAATTGGTTTATGTGCTTAGAAGGGCAAAGAAGTATTTATTGGAAGTCACATGAAAAGCAAGTGTAAGTGAATATATCCCGAGTTAAGGTCATGGAGGATATCTGAACAGTGGCAGCACTACTGCATTTAATGTGATATGCAAAACTTCCACTTTAAAGCCTTGTGATGATGGATACCGTTTTCACTTGTCAGCAGAAAGCCTTTAAACGAGCCTGCGAGCAACAGGTTGCATCTTTAATGCACTGGCTATTAATGGAGTGTAGGGTGTGCTGCGGCGGGAAGCCAGTAATAATCAATTTCCAGCTGCTGTAATCATAGCTCTCTGTAAGTTAATTAGCATCTGTTGAGTGTTACAGAGAGGCGTCGCAGTGCTGGTTGAAGGCAGTGTGGGGGAGCATGACACAGGCTGTGGGATTGCGCTCTCATGTCAGGGCTATTAGATTAAGGCTAACATGAGTCATGGAGTGATGGAACTAATAGTGCATCTGATGCATGCGATTGTGCAACCCAATCACCGTCGCAGATGGACTCATCGGTCTTATCACCCTTCTCTAGATATTGTCCAATAATACAAGGCCTCTTGAGTCTTAATTCTTATCTTAGAAAGCGGAGCATCACACTACTACTCTATTGCAAGAGATCTTTATGCACCAGGATTATATTAAAAACATCACAGGAAGAGGAAAATTCAACATGAAAGAAACAAAAGAGGTACAAAGAGATAACTGATTTGCTGAAGCCACCCTGGCAGACTGGAGGAGCTGTAACGCAGAACACCAGTCACATAGGGAGTTTCTAAATGATTCTAAATGGCATCAAGAAGGGAGACAAGCAAAGTGACTATTGATTCGCTGGTTAAACTACCAAATTACATTGCCAGTTGCTTTTAATGGAGAAAGAAGGAAGACCATACTTTTAGTTCTTTTTAACCTTTTTCTTTCCTTGAGGCTGACTTTTATTCAATCTCTAGGATGGGCATAGGCGATATGTCCTTAAATTGGAGTATTTCTTTGATCAAAATCTGATGACTTCTGCTAGACTTCATTTGTTTCTGGTTCAGTTTGTTCCTAGGTTTATTTGTCTGTTTGTTTACAGGATAATCGAAAGAGCAAGACCAGATTTTCACTAAACTTGAAAAGGTTTAGCATCCTCCACAGAGGAACCAAATCAAAGTAGATCCGAATAAGGACCTTAATGCACATAATTATATTTTACTTTCTTTAACGTTATGATTTTATAGTTCATTTTCTGCATCATTAAACCAACCTGTCAGAGGCTCAGCTATGCTGGGCCGTGCAAGTGTTTGGTTGTAGGGTGACCGTCACATGCTTTTTGGCTCTGGTTATATTCCACATGAAGCTCCTTTTGTTATTCCCATCTTATTACACTGCTAACTGTTCACATTACATTATCTGTTTTAGATGGATCCTTTTGTTACCAAACAACCTCTGTACTATTGAAGATGCTTCATTTGGAAAGTGTGGAGGATTAATTGGAGCCTTCAGCAATGCTACTATGACTTTTAGCCATGCCTGTTTCCACTAAGAGTAGTCCTTAGATAAACATGGTAAGTTACACAATCACTTATATCACGGTACACATTTTTTTACCTCCCTACTGGTGTTCCTACTTTCTGAAACAAAATATAGGTCCAGTGTCAACAGACCAATAGAAAAAAACTACTGGCCCACTATTCATGAAAGGGTAGGAAAGGGTATATTTAGATTTAAACATCCCAGTAAGGCACACTGCCTTAGCACAATCAGCTTTTTCCTATACGGCCATCAAGCACTGAAAGATTATTCCTGCTGAGCTTAAAGCGCGTACAGACTTTGACTCTCTTTACAAAAAAGTGAATATTGAGCAATTAGTCTTGCCAACCCTAATTTGACCGTGATTTTTGTTTTAAAATTAGTTTAAACATTATAATGGTGCACATAAATGTGCTGGTATTCCTATTTTATGGATCTGTACTTTAATCGGCTTAATAATAGTTGGTGTGATAGAGTCTGAGTTATGTTTTTAGGATTTGTTGATTGTTATGTGTGTACCTGCCCAAGGAATGCAGATAGAAATGATCAGTTAGCTAAAGTCTAGCATATATGATCTCTTCTCTTTTTGAGAGTAATATTAATATGCATGTTTCGTGTTCGATTAAGACATAAATAAAAATAAATCAAGGTTCATATATGTGAATGTCAGCGGGGATTAGCCGGCTATAAACGGTACAATCCTAAGTGTTTCTGACTGATACAACATTTAAAACCACTGCATTGCCCTCTGATGCGCCCAATGTAGGGCCTGTGTATTATGCATACAGGTTCACAGAAATGGTACGAATAATGGAAAAGATCCATCAAAAATGGTAATAGTTACAACTGGGCATTTCATCTTCTGATTTTTCATAATGTTCCTGTTACGTCAAAATGTCAGCCTAGAAAAAGGCTTGTGGATTCTGTTGTAGCAGAGTTAATGATACCACATGTCATTACCACTCTTTATTTTGTGTATTTTTAGTCCCTGCAGTATCTAACTTTAATGTTGTTTAGAGCAATAAATCATAAACAGGATTAACAAAAAGTGTCTTCAACTGATATTGGATTTTGTTTCAGTTGGTTAATGTGTTTATATGTTATATGTTAAAGAGCTTCAAATGACCACGCTCACATCTGTGGGTGACATGAAGCTACTGTAAACAGCAGATTACCTAAGTTTAGCATAAATACAGGAAGCAAGGGATACAAGTTAATGTAGCTTTGTCTGATGGTCATAACATTTGCCCATGAGCATCTGAAGCTCTTATTAAGGTTTGTTTGTGTTTAAAAAAAATACAGTTTACAATTTTACGGGGGCTAATATGCTAAACCATGTCTTGGCTAAATATCCATAACAGTACATCATCAATTTCATATTCACCATTGCTTCAAAAGGCAGTTATCCAGTGGCAAAATATAGTTAAAACTAAATAGATGCACATAGTAAATATAGTTTAATCACAGCTGCTGTGCTTGTAATCAAGTGGTCTGAGCATTCATGCAGTGGACCCCATATAGATAAACATTAGAGGGGTCTGACCCACTGCCAGAATGATAAACCCTGGTGAGTAGGGGTGCCTCATGGAAATAAAAATGGCTGTATTTCAATAAATGGGATAACTTCCAGTGAATTCAATTACAGTAAAAATTAAACGGTTGCTAGGGTTCCCAAGGACCGAGGAACATTTCATTATTCCAGGCTTGGGGAATAACAGATAACATGAAACTGGATAACGTTATCAGGATAAAAATACAAAAAAGGGCAACTATATTCTTAACTTTTTCTTTTTTTACATTTCAGTGGCTTTTTAAAAAGAGGAGCCTATTTGGTTCCTTGTGAAAGGAGGACACATTTTAAAACTTGTCTTAAATACACTTAAGTAAAATGATTATTATTATATATATATTTTTTACAGGTCATAACGGGATACATTTTTAAAGTAACCCTGTTTAATTCATACCGTCGGGCTTCTTGTTTTGACTCTACAATTGAAATCATTTAAATCTGCCCTGAACTATTTCCTTCCCTGTAGGCCAGAAAGGTCTTTAAACTCACCTTCTACACACGCCGGTCTCGCCCTGGTGGTCCCGGCGATCTGGCCTCTCCGGCAGGCGCAGCGGGCCGTCTGCCTGGCGATGGTCCGTCTGGGAACGCTGCTGTCTCTGTTGAGCATCACAATCTCGCAGGTTCCAACCGCCAACTGGCCTGCCAAACACGACAGCGAGGAACAAAGAATTAACATGATGAGACTGTAATGAACATAATAGAGGAGCAACTGGTCTTCTAAAAGGTACAAACATGCAGTGTGATGCAGCGCCCGGTTTTTGGTCTGTGAAGCACTGAACAGTTTAATAAGCTTATTTAAATATCAAAATGAGAAACTGATTTCAAAGCTTTTAAAGCAGCAGGCTGGAGTACTTCTTCAGTTTTAAAACAGTATGCCTGCCTGCTGTGTAGATCAAGTGACTTACAGTGATCCTGTGGAAAACAAAGATCCTTCCAAGAATCTGTGAAAAGCACATTTTCTATTTTGTGAGTCATAATTGCAGAGTGAACAAGCCTGCAAGTCTAAAGCTACAAGATACATGTGCTAAAAGGAAGAAAAAACATACTGACTGTGTTGGAATTAAAATCAACAGGGTGTTTTCTTTAACTGGGAGCATGGAAGTAGTCAAACATTATGAGATAGAAACTGTTTAACAGAAAAACAACAGCAGTGGAGGAATATACAATACATTTACTAGGTAATACCCTGAAATAGTGTTTGAGATCAGCTACTGTATGTTATACATTTGCCCCAGAGGCTACACAATTATATTTAAATATCAAAAGATACATTTTCTGATTTGACTGTTGAACTAGGTTATGAAACATGGACCACTGGCTGAAATAATGTGCGTTCAGACGACATGGCAGTGGCTCTTGGGAACTGTGGTCCTTCAACAGACCAATTCAAGTTAAGCTCTACTGAAACGACAAATGGAGAGAATGTCTTAAAGCCATGATTACCTTGCTCAGAAATCTCAGTGCTGTGTGTGTGTGTGTGTGTGTGTGTGTGTGCTATTCTTACACTTTCTTTCAAGCACAGAGAATTGCTTCAGAGTTCTCCAGGCATCACAAATTGATGGATGACTCCATGGCCGGGGAGCTGCGGCTAAGCAAGTTTTTTTGACTTTCAAGTTTGTCTGAATGTGATCTCTAAATTAATTAGACAAACTGGGGAAACGTACGGTCCACAAGGGTGTTTTTCACTGGAAATGGACTACTTGGGAGGGGAAATCTTTAATAAATAAATGTTCTTCATCATATCAACCTTTTCATGTCAGCCAAGTTAAGAGGGTAAACTCTTTTTACTTCATATGAGATGAACGCTGTTGAAAAGATTCCAATTTGAACAACATTTTAAATATTTAGTTGGAGGAAATTAAGTATTTTCAACAATAAAGGTAAATGAATGTCTAGCATTAAAAGCTGTTTCGAATTGTAACATACAGTACACCTGTGAAGCTATTGTCAAAGGGAAGAGATGAGCTTTGTTCTCAGAACCGCAGCTGTAGCTCTTTGATGGTTCAGATGATTGTTGTTAATGAATAACATTGAACCCTTTCCAACAGCCAGGGGCGAACAAAAGAGCTGTAACAATGATGTTTTAATGTCATGATTTAAAAAATGAACCCTCTGTGTGGCCTTTTGTATGCTCACAGTCTCATTGAGCGCTGAATGTTGAGGCAGCAGTTTTGTTTGGGTAAATCATTTGGAAACCAGAGGGAACATATTTAATTGTCTTTTAGTGAGGCCATCCCGGTGCGTTTGAGGGAATTATTAACTGTTAATAGTTTTGTGTATTTTCAGATAAACAAGCTTTAAACACAGTAAATTGCTCAAGGGTGTTTGCTGCTTTCAAAAACCCATTTGGAAGAACTAATTCAATATACAGTATGTGGAAGACACATTTTCCATACCTCCTTTGTCAGTTACAATCAAAGGGAGGTTTGTTGCAGTCTCAAATAAGGACGTAAAAAAAAAACAATCAATAAGCTGCTGAACAATATTAATGATCGAGAATATTACATTTGACTCGGATTCAACTCAGCACATTTCATAATAAAGTGCAATATAAATGCATGTGAAGTCAGATAACCATATCAAGGTATCTGCCTGAAGAGTAAAGTTCAGGCAAAAGTACCTTTGTGTTGATCTGAAAAAAAGTAACAGTTTCTTACTTCTTTTGCTTTATTGAATGGAAAGCTGCCAGTGAAAGCCATTCAGGCTGACACTGAAATAAGAGCAGCTCGGCAAAGGAAGATTAGAGAAGAACGTGTGCTGCAGTTCGTGTTAGGTCAATCGCCCGGCATTCACCAATCATCACTCCTTTACGCTGCTGCTTCTAGCCGCTTCCCTAAACCGTCAAGGTTCATTGAGTCAGACGCTAACTGCTCTGTACCGTGAAATGACGGTAATAATGGCAAAGGTTAAAAAGGGTAGCTGATCAACACAAATTATTGATGAGATGTTCCAGAAACTGTTTTTTGGGAGCAGAAGACTTCTTGGAAATATGATGAGGTGATGAGTGTAGTTTTGTTAAATAATGGTTCCCATGTGACCTTTCTTTTAGCAATATCATACGGTCAAAATATCTTCTGGTCATTGCTGCAAATTGGAAAAAGGATATAATGGTTCCCATTTTTGTAATCCACTGGCCTTTACTTCAGTGTCACCGTGTTAGAACACATTTTCCCTTGGCCAGCACTTTGGTCAGTAACAAGGCTGAGTGGCCTTGGTCTCCAGAACATGGTCGCCTATTATAGTTAACAGTGGGAGTGCAAGATGAGTTGCAGGCAAAGGGAGGTATGGCACGGAAATGGCCATTTAAATAATATCTGAAAGTTCCTACAATATAGAGCCTTCAAGTTATGACCAATTAAGCTAGACTTTCTGTATAAATCTCAGTTGTGCTATATATTAAATTACATTTTATTGGGGGTTGTACTTGCAGTAGTGAGTGACAGTTAAAATGTTGTCTCAGACTTAATAATTCATATATATCGCAGTTTGCCTGGGCAAATCACAAAGCTATATTTTACTTTCTAATCCAAAAAATAAAGTTATTTTGCTCTATTCATCTTTCAAATAGACATAGTTTTCTCTTAAATGCTCATTTCAGTGCTGAGACAATAAGAAAGACAACAATATTATTTCAGAATTTCATCATATGACAACAAAAAAACTAAAAAGCAAAGTATTCGTCACAGTCCTTCAGCACTGCTCAAATAAAATAATTACTGACTAGAGAATCCTTGCCATTTATTCAGCAACTCAATTAGTCGCAGTTTCTCATTTTATCCCAAGTGCTAAATCAAATCAACAGATCTCATTGGCATGAAATGACACCTTCAAGTTCCCCAGACGATGAACCATTTTCATTTAACGCTTCATTTGCTTTCCTTCCAGTTCCACCGCCTTAACATTGAACATCCATAATGAGACTTTTGTTTATGTATTGTTCCTGATTAGTAATCTTAAAGAACCTACATCAAATCTACATCTCAATGAATGGCATGGTGGATTGTTTGCTTATCTGAGTAGCTACTTAAACTTTATTATTTGTTTAGATGTATGTGTGTATTTGTACATCAAAGAATGACCTAGCCTAGTCTTCTGAGTCATAAAACACAATCACCACCACAAAGACCTACTATGCACATTCAATTTCAAGGCTTTAGCCATGCTGCCCACCGTCCCCCACCCACTACCCACCACTCAGCCCACCCTCCAGTCTCTCTTTGCGCAGACGGGTCCTTGTATACTTGGTGGATGCTTTAAGATGCCATCAGATATCAGTGCTCTCTGCCATGTTTCAACACTGAACAGATGAATGGGCTTCATGCAATCAGCCTGAAGGAGGACAATAGTAAGGCAAAGAATGGGGAGGTGGGGTTTTTAAAGTGCCCTCAGCCACGGCCATCGCTCCATCATATGTACAGGAGTTAATTCATGTGACAGGGGCTTTCCGTCACTTGCCGGCGTGGAGACTCTTGGCCTCGTCTCTATTTCACTTGATGAAATGTGCATATGGCGAGCTGGCCAAGTGAAGGATGGTGCCACCAGGCTGCCCGGGCTCTGGATCCTGTCAGACATCTAGAGGGCTACAGGAAGCCGATACAGAACTCAGACATGGCTCTCGGCCCTGACTGGCAGCCTGATGACCTTATCACTGAATCACAACACTATACTAGGGCAAAGTGGCAGCGCAGGGGCTCAAACACACACTGCTTAGAGCAAAGACGCATGTCTGTGCTCTACATATTGGCACTTTGATCAGACAAAGTACTGGAGCACAAATATTTTAGTATCTCTACCTGAAATACGCTGCAAGGATTCTATCCGCTTCCACAATGTTACTCTAATTCAAACTGCGTCATTGCAGGTCTGAGAACTGTTGGGCATGATGAGGTTATTAATCTCTATACATAACGTTGGCCGACTCTGGCTATGCAGAGCGAATTCAGAAAACTACTAATTATCTTTCCTGTTAACATCGCAATCTGTTCCTTATTTAGACAGATGTACTTATCAATGAAACATTCCCATCGTTCCGGCTTATCTCTCCTTGGTCGTCTCTTTAATTAAGACTGTGCAGATACATCAGTAGTGAGTGCTAACTGATAAAATACTGTTATGAGATTAAACAGACAAACACATCAGACACACTGCTCCCATTCAACTGAAACCAGACTGGTAGCAGAGAGAAAGCCTCTGCTTCTCCCTTAGGAATTTTGCCATTAAAATTATATGGCAGGCGGCAGAGTGAACTATGACGAGGATTCCATTTCCATATTAAAACAATATTCCTTTATAGACTGTAATTACTTGCGGGTTTAGGATGGAAGTGAGGTTTTGCAATGTTTAACAGCAAAGCGCCTCTACAAACTACAGTTTTTAATAACGTTTTTAAAATTCCTTTTTTCTTGTAAAGCTAGTTTAGCTAATTATTCATGACTCAATATGCATTGTATTTGGTATTATCCCCAACAAATATACAGCAATAGCAAACGTTCTGGCATTGAATCCAAACAGTTTTCCTGAGAGAGCTAATCAGACTCTAATCACTACACGGGCATACAATAATAAGTCCGAGTGATTATCTTCATTCCATTGTATGTTCCTTTCTTGATAGAAGTGCCGTTCTCAAAGATGAAAATAGGGCTGCCAACAACGTGCTATTTAGAGAGCATGACAATTGTGTTAAAGTGAATAACATCAGATATGAATTCAACTGATCCTTTAAGGAAGATTTAAAGCATTTTGAGAGACATTTTAAATATTAATGGGATAGGTAATCAGTCAAAATTGATTCTTTGGTGGCTGAAGTTACTTTGAAATGTAAATGTAATGAGCAATGACTAAACCCCTGGCCCATACCACCACAAATCTTGTATCCATACAGCTACCTCATGCTGCTTAGATTTATGCTTTTCTCTTGTTGTCTCAGGAAATGTGTTATGAGAACACATTTTTATTCACAAGTCCATTCTCTGCAGGCGGTTATACTTTTGTATCTAACAATATAATGCCTTTATTTGAATAAATTTTGAGTTTAACTACATCACAGTGAAAAAAAAACCCAACTCAAAATAGTCTAAATGTAAAATAAACATTCTGTTACATTCTGTCCATGTTTGCCAAATCTGAGTGGGTGTCGAATAAGCTGAATGGGCACCCACTCATGAACAGGTGGTGTTCATCGAGTTAAAATTAGCAATTTATACCAGGTTTGGGCAGTTAAAAGGTTTGCTGAACAGGATTGGATTACTCTTATAAGCAAATCTCACAGAGAAAAAGGGCTTTTAGATGTTGAGGATTTGGACTGCAACTTAAAGTCCATTGAATGTTTTAGAATATTTGTTCAATTGGGTTGCTTGATTTTTAAAATGCTGGAAATAGTTGTGAAGGATTATCATCATGGTCACCAAATCCTAAAAGCATTATATTAAAATGGCTTTTCTTTTAAAAACAAAAGCCTAAAAATATTCAGTTGACTAGAATACATTAGCTTTAAATTACCTAAACCCATTACTTACTTACTTCATCAATTGTTACATGACGCCCAGTGTTTGGATTCATTGTTAATCAATAAACAAAATTATCCACAATTTATTTTCTGACTATCAACTAATTAATTAATTTACTGAGAAATTCAGAGACAATAATGATATGCATTAGTTCACCAAGGATAGACTGTTATTTTACATTTGCTAAAGAAAAATAAATAGGCTTATTAACGTTGTGTAAAGGAATTGATTGTTTACTGTATTTTGAACTCAACAGTGCCAAGACTTGACCTTTCCTTCATTCCTGTTCTGATCTCACAGCTCTGTAATTGACAACTCAAGATGACATCAAACCGAAAATGTATCCAAGGAGCATATGCTGATATAACCAGACACAGCCAAGAGCATCTCATTATCTTAACAGTGTTTGGTAATGAGATGGACAGTAGGTAGCATGCAACTGGACACCAGGTGAGAGGCAGATGTTTGACTGACCCTGTGCTACACACTTCCTGACACCGCAGTGATTTTCTGCTGCTAAACAAGTAGGGCAGCAGAGCAGTGGAGCGAAACATGAGCTTTTTATTAATGTGCTTGGTTTAAAAGTGAATACTGCCGCTGCTATTTGAATACTCAACAGCAAGTCCGATCAATATTTATGCAAGTGAACAACTCTCTGCTGAAGTCGGAGGACCTGTAATGGTACGTAAGTATGCAATTCAGGAACGATGGCAAAGAGAAGTGTGGGAGCAGTCGGGGTAACTTCTGGAGATGAGGGGTGTGTTATGCTATTACAGCATGAAGCTCATTTATCTGTAGGCCGTAAAATAAGCACAGTGTTGGCCCACAGACAGTGCACCTTTAATTGCTCTCACACCCTGGTGACGTTACAGGTTGGAGTTTTCTAAAACTTAATTGTCCAAACTCTACATATCCACAAATGTGTACCTGCATTGTATTAAAATGTGGGATTTTTTTTGTTGTTGCTGCACCAAGCACGATTTTACGCATTCACGAACATCCAGTGAGGCCGCAGGAAAAAGAGAGAAAAGCACTCCCACCAACCGAGAAGCAGGAGATGTGCTCTATTTGCCCAAATGTAATTCTCGTGTCAGGTGTGTACACTATTCCACCCACGGGGAATGACAAATTGAAAGTTCTCATTGCAGCAGTAGGATGGCGCTCCCTCGGGATAAAGCCGCACTCAACAGTGTTGGATTGCTTCCTTTCGCACTGGAAAGTAGTAAAAAGGGAGGGCTTCCAGGTGTTTGCTGTTCGTTATGTTCACCACAGTTAAAGGTGCCATAGAAAGCATCTATCTGGTATTTTAAATTGTTCTCTGATGTCTGCAAAGAAGGTATATAACTTTTGTTGATCCAAAAAATGTCCAGATGTGGTTTTACAGGCCCATTCACAACTCTATGATTTGGTCCCAGAATGAAACAAGCTGCATGTCCTTATTTGGGGCTCATTTAAATAATTATGACGAGCTCTGCTCTGATTGGCTGGTTTACAAGCAGCAATCCATGGATGCCTCAGAGCCCACAGAAGTAAGTGAAGTTTGCGAAACTGTGAGAGATGAACCATGGAGGCTTTTGGCATCCAACCTTACATGTTTGAGCCTTATCAGAGGAGGAAACCGATGAATTTGAAGAACAGCCAGTTGGTCGGAGATTGGAGAGCAACGTTACGGAGTGGTAAGTATTAGCGTTAAACTTGATTTATAGTCGGTGAAAAAAGACGCAACGCAAGACGCAAGACGCATCGCAAGCCCTTGCGCGGTTGCAAGCCCCCCCTTGCGTGCTCGCGTGTGTCACCTCAATTTTCTAACTTTTACGTAAGACGTAAGCACTGGCGCAAGCCACTATCTACATCAGGTCCGGCGGCGTGTTCACATCTTCCGGTTTCATCCCCTAATAAAACCCCGCTGTTTTCGAACGTCAAGGTAGAAAGCGACGAAGAAGAAGCAACAACGGGGCGGGGAATCGCCACGCAGCACACGCAACCGCCGACAAAGCAAAATGAAGTATAAACGCCTCGAGTCATTAACATAAACGCAAGACGTAAGCGTAAGGGCTGTTAAAACAAGTATAATTCAAGCTTTAGTGTTTCCAGCAGCTGGTGTATCCAAATGCTGGGGCTGGACTACCGTGTGTGACGTCATACACAGGGATTGTTTTAATTCGCCCGTTTTACCGCTGTGATACGCATATTCATGATTTGCACGTGAAGGAGGGTGGTTGAGGTTCACGGTATGTTAGTTCAATGTTCCGAACTCTCCTTAGACACTTATGCCAAGGTAAATACAGTTTTCCATTCTATGGCACCTTTAACACTCTCTTACAGTCAGTGCTGCTATTGTTTGACATTGCCTAGGGATGCTTTTTTAAAGTAGAAAATATTCTCCTTGAAAACATCCAGTGCTAAGACTGACACTGTGGTTCCGGTCCTGCACAGTAGACATGATGGAGGTGGCTTCTGATAGGTTTCTGTTGCAGCGATGCAGCACAGTCTGGGCTGCAGAGATATTACAATGTAGAGTACACTCAGACAATTGGCCGTGGATGAAAACATGCTAGAGGCATAAAGAGTGAGTGTACAATATGCCTCACAAAAGCCGTAACAGTAAACAGTGGCTCTGCTGGAATTGATGCAGAGAGGACGGTAAAGCCACAGTGGGTCACGTCACATTTCATAGCCCTCTAGGTCCTAGAGTGTTCTTTAATGCAAACCCAGAGAAAGAAGTGAGCATCAGGAGGCTACTATGACATCACAAGCACTGTGAGGTAATGTTGGGTTGCGGATTTAATATTCAAGAACAGGCCTCTCATAAAACGCATTCATGGCATGAAGCAGAAAATAGAACAGGACAAAAGACTAAAGGAACATAACTCAAATAATTTACACCACTCTGCCAATGATGGAGCAGTTTCAAGCCCAGAGCTTTCCGCAGAGAAAATAACAATGCAGAAATACACAGAGCAGAGACACTACACTCAACCACAAGGGAGGTCAAAGCTGAAGGCTAGAAAGAATTCATATTCAGGGGGCTATGAAATATGAGCTTCGTGTGCTGTCAAATTGATTTAGCTGTAAAAATTATTTTCATTTTGTTCCATAAAGATGCTCATACTTTTACAGCTCCGCCGCCTATAGAAGCAGGCCTCGATGATTTGCTTAGAATTTACAGCCAAGGTCATAATCAAAGCCAGTCTCCTTTTGCATGCTTAATGTCGCCTTGAAGAAAACCGGAATGGAAATCATCCTTTTCACTTCAAAAATTCAGTAATTCTCTGCTACTTTGATTAGTTTAATGCTTGGATGGATAGGCCATGCTCCCCGAGTTAAAAGAGAATACCAAGCAAAGACTTTCTTAATTCATCATTCTGGTGCCCCACGAACACATGCTGTCTGCCACACAAGAGGTGTTTTTCTTGAAACAGGGATAGCATATGGAATAATTTGCCTAGTTTTTTTTTAATCTCATTTGGACAAAAGACATCAGAGAGTCCACATCTCAAAGAGTGGACTGACTGTGGGAGTCAGTCATCAATGGAGCTCTGTACTGATAGAGCCAAAGTGAGTCGCTTTAAAATGTAGTGAGACAGCCTGTAGAAACATCTCATAAAATGTTGGCCGTCATTCCCAGCAACGGTTTGTACCGCGGAGCAGCAAGCCTGGATAGATTGTGGCCTCCGCTTCAAGACACTGTTGTTATTTGTGTTCAAGAGCACTGATTGAATTATTCAAACACATCAAAGGGACACGTTAATACTGACATGTGCCATTGGCTGTCAACGCAGCACTGGTCTCTGCATACATACAGTTTAGCATCCAGCTCTTTTGTTCATCGCACGTACTATGCAGTGATGGGCAAGTTACTTCCAAAATGTAATACAGTACATATTACTTATTACTGTCTTTTTAAAGTAATAAGTTACGTTACATTATTACTGTCTCTGAACTGTAATTGTGAGTTACTTTCACCAAAAATAACCGCAAAAGTAGGGCTTTAAATGCTAAAATGTAGTTTATTGCAGCTCATTCATTAAAGCTATCTATGGCAGTTTGCTGAAATTAAACGTATGATCCGTTTAAGTGGGCTAAATAATATGTGATAGCGGTAACGTTACGTCTCTGTGTGTTATTAATAACATGCTAGTGGAGCCTCTGCACGGCCCTGTGACCTGCTGTATATGAATGAGTCTCTATGGCAACGTTAGCTCACCTTGTCATTGGTGTGTTAACAGGGATTTTGCTGACAAACTTTCTAAAAGCCGGCGATTCCACAGAGGACAGAGGCTGCAGATCTTTAACACTCTGCCACGAGTCTCTGAACTTCTCTGGGTTCAAGCAGCATAGAAGACCCAGAGACAGTGACCTTCTGTTGCTTTGGCCTGTGCTCACTGTTGTCTTTCTCTTGTCTTTTCTCAGAGCCTGCAGCTCTCGATAGCGAATCTGTTTCTGCAGCCCTCTTAACCAATAGTAAACAGGCTTACCGAGTTACTATTTACAATTATTTCTCTGGTGTCGGAATGTCTCGCGATGTTTGCGAATTCTTAGAAACTAAACACATCATTTTGGGTTAAAATGTGTTGTAACTGCGTTACTGAGAATTGTAACGGGTATTGTATTACCCAAACTTCAGAAGTAATGCGTTATATTACTGCGTTACAGCAAAAAGTAATACATTACTGTAACTCCATTACTTTTGAAACGCGTTATACCCAACTCTGGTACTATGTTAGTTTTATCCAATTGGCAACATACAATCTGTTTTGTTGAACATGAAGTAATGTTCATCATTTCTAGGTTATTGGAAAAAGCTGAGAAAATGCTAGGTAGTTGGCTTAAGAAGTGATAGTTGAGCATACAAACAAAACAGCACCAACACGCTGTTTTGTTTGGGGGCATGGGGGCAGCATGAACAGCCTAAAAAAAGAGACAATCACATTTGCAATTACAAACTTGTACCAACTCTTATCAAACAAATGCCTTACAGAACCAGCAGACATGATTGTATTTGTATTTGGCCACATAATAAATGTAATACTACATTTCCACTTCATGATAACACATAGCTAGACAAGTCCCGCGGAATTCCATCATCAAAAGTTGTGAATAGTACCGGTATTTATTTGGCACCACCTCAGTTGTGGTTCCAAGCAAGCTCAGCCGATACAAGACAGTGGAAGTAAAATACCTCAAGCCACTTATTGGTCAAAGAGTATTCTCACTAGAACTGTCCCTTTTGCAATAAGTCATCCTGAACAAACATACCATTTTTAAATTGCCCTCAAACTAAGGCATACAAGGTGCTGTCCGTAAGATGATAAGACAGCAGTTTCACACATTGTGACTTCTTCTTCCAAAAAGTTACACTTCGATACAAACTCTTGGAAGTTTAAGTGAAGTGCAAAAAACCCCACAGCAATGAGTTCTTACCTTATGCTCAAAGATCTCAAGGATTGCCGCTTCTAAGATGCAAAATGGCCTCATTTGATCACAATATGTTATGCATTTTAACTTGAAGTTGAAATGTATTCTTGGCCTTTGAGTTGCTTGAGTTTGTTGGCACAAAAGGCCAACTGTCTGTGCACCTCCAGCTTACAAATGTGGATAAAAATGCTCCATCCCCTCCTCTTCTTCACACACACCCCCTCGCCCAAAGCAATGTGGTTGACAAAACAAGGAGGAGTTGCCCGCGCTCTCTGACTGCACCACTGAACTGGAATGGTGTCCAGCGAGGAAATCCAGACATTTCCAAATTTATCGTGGAATAAACTGGCAACGTTGAGAGTGGTTGACAGGCCATTCATCATTGTGGGCGCTGGTCCAATGGCATGAGCGGACAGGGCTGCTGCGCTTTGATTTCCTGTCTGAGCCGCCATGACAGATGAGCTACGGAGAGGGTGGAGGCGTTGCAGCCTCTCACCACCACAAGGATTCACCTCTCTGCCCACCACTTTAACCACACTCGTCAAAGCTTACGGGCCGTCAGGGGCCATTGGGGTGCAAGTGGTAGGAAGCTGGTCTTGCAAAGTGAGTACTTTGACTCCAACAGTGGTGAGCAGTCAAAGTATACTGTTAGGTAGCTGATGAAATGATAAAGAGCAGTGGTGGTCAGAACTACTCTAACAACAGCACTGACATGTCACAGCTGCCAGTTTCAAAGGAGGATTTTAGCAGGATTGAAGATTACAATTAAGTACAGATTAAAAAAATACAACCTGCTTCATTCTTAATATTCAGCTCAGGGCTAGAAAAACAAGTGATCGACATACAAAGAATGCCAAAGCTCAATTCACATCTAGAGGTTTTAACTATGCCAAATCCAGCAGGATCTATTTACTGGAAGAATTTCAAGGGGAGTAAAGTTCACAAGAGATTGATTGAACAATTTTGTACAATAACACTGTAATGAGATCATTTTCAGATGAAATTGAGTCAATGATAAATGGCTGAGGGGAAGAGGAGGATGGCTGTAACTCCTCAGATAATATACAGAAGCTTCAGAGGCGGCAATAAGAGGCTGGTGAAAACAGCATTTAGAGAGAAAACACTGCAAATTAGAGGAAAAGGGAGCACATGTCAGTGCACACTCAGTTCATTTTTCACATCAGTGTCTACTTTTTTTCCCGGCAAGCTGCCAAAGACATTGATGTAGGCACTATCCCTCCTCCACAGCAGTAATTATGCTGCTGGCCAATGCTTGATTAAAAGATCTAATCTGCAAACTTAGTGTTCAACATCTCCCAACAAGTTCCCATGCTTTAATCCTGCTCTCTGTGTCGGTGGGATCCAAAATGTTTTGTCATGGACAGCAGCCAATGAAGTGCGTGAATGACATCCTTTTGCTTTCTATTTTGTGTCAGGGTGAAGGTGTAATTGCACCAGCAGATGTATTATTCAAGAGGAAAGCATGGCAGGGATGGATATAGCCTTAACCTGAGTGAAATTATACAAGCTTTAGAAGGCAGAAGTCAGGCCTTCACTGGGAATGATAACAAGCAGACTGTGTCTCTTTTTCACCCAGAGCTTAATCATGGCTTCACCAAATTGTCAAATCACAAGGGTGCATAGAGACTACATTGGAATAAGGAAAACCATGAGGTTTGAACTAGTTTATATTCTAATTGTGAGAATATAATCCCTGCAATACATTACACGCTCCTATAGTGCTATGAAATAAAGACTGTATTAAGTTCAGCAATGTCTCTAAACACTGGCTTTCCAGTATCATACACTTAGTATAGGACTATTATTATAGACATCAGAATACAACATAATACCATACCATACAATAAGGTCACCATGAATTAACTGTGATGAGCAGAGGCATTTTACAAGTCTGCAGGGGGGTTTTATGGAACATTACAGGGATTTTTTTTATTACGGGATCACACCATGTGCATCCCAATATGAAGCCCTGAGACAATGCTGACAAAAGTGACACATAGCCAGAAGTGTCCTTACCCTCTCTGAGCAGATGGGAGTAGATGAGCCACAGGAGCAGCAGGCAGCACAGTGACGCACCTCCACCTGCGGAGAGCGTCTTCACCCCAGACTGCATCCTACACCTTCAGCCCTTTCCCTTTTCCTTTTTTTGTAGATTATCCAAATTTTGAAAGCTTGTGGCGCTCAGATGTCAAGCAGATCAGCGGGAGAGTGGCTAATCCAGTGGCGTCTCCACAGCCTGTAATCAGCATCCATTTTGAGGTTATAATAGGGAGAGGGACTGATAGTAATCCCCCCGTGCTTTTCAAATTCCCTCGGTGAGCCGCATATCCATCCAGGCACGCACTCTCTCTCACACACACACACACACACACACACACACACACACACACACACACACACACGCAGAGGGTACAATGTCACCAGATCTGGCCAAGTTTACGCAGCTGTGGTTGCAGGACTCACGGGCAGGCTTTGTAAAAACTGTTAGTATGTATATACAGAGCAGCAGTCCTCCGCAGTTTTGATCCTCATGCTGATGAAGCTCGTAGTAGCCCAAAAAATAATAATCAGCCGCTCATCATCCCCTCTACTCCGCTGTCCTTTCGTTTTCTTTCCTCTTCTCTCCGCACTGTTGTTATGATGATTCCCAACCAACTTCTGCACACAGCGCGGCTCTGTGTGCCTCTACGGAGAAAACGCGCAAGTTCACCCAGGCGGACATGACGAACATAGCAATCAGCGCAGAAACTTGTCCGAAAAACGCAACACTCCTGCATCCAAAAATATGGCTAAAAAAAGCTGAAGGCGCAAATGCGTCACATGTGACCACTATGCACTGCAGCTGGAGAGAAATGTCAAAAGATCAGCGCGTTTACGCACTGCCTATGGACAATCTGAGCGCGTCATTGCAGTGAAGTTAGACACACTTGTCACCTGTGTGAGCCTTTAAGAATGAGCTGCCCACATGGACAGTGCCTTGCACCTCAGATCTTCCAGGAAGAGCTCCCTACTCGGAAAGTCAAGTCTCGGACCCAGCCTCATTCTGCCCCAGCCGGCAACATTTGCATGCAGGCGACGCAAGAACAAGAAGAGGATTTCCTCCCTTCATTCCATAGAAGAAAACGCTGCTGCTTGCACCCCTTGAGTTACAATGTTTCCATCTGCTCTCTCTCTCTCTCTCTCTCTCTCTCTCTCTCTCTCTCTCTCTCTCTCTCTCTCTCTCTCTCTCTCTCTCTCTCTCTCTCTCTCTCTCTCTCTCTCTCTCTCTCTCTCTCTCTCTCTCTCTCTCTCTCTCTCTCTCTCTCTCTCTTCCTCACACACTCGAATACACACAGTGCCCCAATTCCTTCCACAAAAAACTTTGAGCTCCCAGGCTATAAATCCCAATCTTGTAGATGATGCTGCTTATTTATACACATTTAGATGTCCCGTCTCAGCCCACAGGGAGACACAAAGTAGTACCAGCCTCCCCCACAGTGCGACATGTGACTTTTCTCCCCGTCTTTATGCCCTCTTTCATAGGTGGAACACGCCCTGGAGGGTTGCACAGTCTGAAGACTACACTTAACATTTAGCACACACTGGCATTCTGGGAAAATGTGAGAGGTCTGTTCCTTCAGAGGGTTGGCAGAGGAACATGGGCAGTGCCTTAGAGCTCTAGCAGAAGTTCACTTTGATATACCATCTAATATCACATTGGGTGTGCACAGGCAGGGGCTCATGCTTCCCCCATTGTGTGTGTGTGTGTGTGTGTGTGTGTGTGTGTGTGTGTGTGTGTGTGTGTGTGTGTGTGTGTGTGTGTGTGTGTGTGTGTGTGTGTGTGTGTGTGTGTGTGTGTGTGTGTGTGTGTGTGTGTGTGTGTTGGCTAAAGCCTTATAGATGCCAGTCTGTCTTCTGAAAGAGCACCATTTAAGACTCCCTCGCCACTGGAGGACCATTACTATAACTCATACCCCTAACACACACACACACACACACACACACACACACACACACACACACACACACACACACACACACACACACACACACACACACACACACACACACACACACACACACACACACACACACACACACACACACACACACACACACACACACACCAAATTCCAAGACCAGTGGATGTGCACTTTATTAGCAGATGGAGAAGTTCCCCCTGTGTGCTGCTTTGCCATCAGCCTCTCACTGAATGGCTTTTATGATGACGTATCGGCCCGGGCTGTGGCCTGTCACATCATCACTGTAATGTATGACAAATGACTGGGCCACACACTGCACAGAATCTGTCGAGTCTGAAAGGGATACTTTTCCAGCTTCTTCAAACATGAAGATGTTTTCTGCATTTCTGTTACCAGCCGTAGAAGCCTTTTTTACTTGGGCGTTGGTGGAGCAACAACAGGAAGGTAGTGATTTGTTTTCTTCTCGCGTCTACGGCTTGGCTCAGCGAGCTATCGGAGTCGAGAGAACCACGTTTCAGTCTGTCAGAGTGGCGTCCCAGCAGGGGTTGCAGTGTAATTAATCATAATCCATCACTGTGACTGACAGGGTTGAGAACAATTCTGCTAGTTTATTTATTTATTTATACAACATACTTTCATGTTCACCAATAATATAAAGACTTATTTTAAATATGATTTGATAACGCCAGTGTGTGCACGTTAGAAAAAAGCTCTGTAGTACAAACAAATCATTAAAAAACATTAATAGTCATTTCTTCATGTTGGATGTGTACACACTATTACTGTCTACATGTGATTATTATGTTTGACTAAAGATAATCACTATTAATGCTACTGTGTTATTTGGCATTCATCGTTGATCACTGTGTGCATTTGCGCAGATGTAGGGAAATAAATGGGAACATTGCTTGTTTTTCAGATTTTACATTTTGAAGCATGTTTACTTTACACATCTACTACATTTATCTTACATTTTTAGTTATACAATATCATTTGTTTTCATATAAAATATATGATCAGCTTATAAAGAAGCATGGCTTTATACACTTTTTTTCCTATCCAACAATAGAACAAATTACTTTAAAATGAATGCTGCTATAAAGAGCATTTTGTATGTTAACATGAGATCAAATGAACGTAGAGCTTGGTAGCATCATTCCTTCTTTCACTAACTGGCCAGCACCAAAGAGCGTACAAACAAATTTAACAACTACCTGGTAAAAGTATATCTAGACAATAGAAGGGGGGGGATCAATATTTTGAGGTATTGGTGATAATCAAAAAAAAAGTAAACAAAGGGTGAATATTGCAGTAATCACTTATCAGGATGCCCAGAAACAGAATCCAAATGAGCACCAATGTTGCTCCTGAACTGTTGGATATGTTATTACCTTGTTCCTGCATCAAATAGGCCAAAAAAAAAGAGTTGTTACAGGTTAAGTTAGATTATTATTTCACTGATGTATTGCGATTTTTATTGTAGCTTTGTGCTCTTTGCTGGTAGCATGTGTGATTGGCTGCCTGCAGAGCTGTTCAATTCCAGCACTCAACATGAAGCTGGACAGAGTCATTTTCACAAATACATATTGACTTGCTTGTTTGGTTTTGCAGGTGTGAAGTTGCTTGTTAACTCCTATCATGCGTCAGTGTGCTTGTTTGAAAGATAATTTTTGGCAAAAAAGTAATTGCGTTGTGCCAAAAGGAAGGGCACAGCTAAAAACTCTTTGTTGATTATCGATGGCTGAATTCTATTCGGTTTTAGAATGAATTAAATATGACAGAGCCATTCTTCATTTTATCAAAAAACAATTGGGTTTCTCCTGCAATTAAAAGCCAAATGTCTCCTGTTAAAAATACCTATTTTGTGATTATAATCTTCCTAGTAAAGAGTGCATGTTTTGTGATTTTTATTCACAAAACATGCAAATATTCACAAATATGTCTTTTTTTTAATATATCTTATTTTGAGTGGGATCCAGCTGGGCCAGACATTTGAATTATGCGTCAATGCTTTTAGTTTTTGGTTAAAAAAATGATGTTATATCTCTAGTGAGCCTAAAGGTTGGACAAAGTTACCTTTGGCTAAAAAAGGGGATGAATTGAGGTCCCCAAAAAAGTGGCAACATAATAGTTAAGAAACTTCCATTTTCCCTGTAAATGCTCAATCAATTGAAAACTAGTGATATAAAATAATCAGGGAAATTATGTTATTACATCCTGATAGCATCAAGCCAGTCATCAAAACAACGCACTGTTTGTCTGGAAAAGAAAAAGAAAAAGAGGGCATAGGTTACTTCACAAAATAAAAACCTGCAAAACAATAGCAAACCCTAACACTTGGCCCCAATACTTGGCACCAACACCTGGCCCATCCAAGGTATATCATGAAAGCATCTTTATAATCAAGGCAGACATTTTGGCACAATAGAAAACAGGCAAAACAGCAAAGGCTATGACAACCCAAACTAATGCAGTATCCAGGAATCCATATCTGGCTTCACAGTCAATTTTACAGTAAGCAAGCACAGGACGTTCAAGGCAACTGTTGCAAGATGTATCACATTACCTTACATTACATTTAGCTGACGCTTTTATCCAAAACAACTTGTGTTATCCACCATTAAGACTACAACTTCCAGATTATATCCAGCCTACAGGAATTGGGCAACATTTTGCTTTAAAGTTTGTAAAACTGATATTCAAAGAGATTGCCGCCACAGTGCCCTCACTATGGGAAAGGCCTAGCTGGCAGCTAACAGGAATAACAAGTACAACAGCTAACAGTGTTGAATTTTTGGATGTATAAAGGGAACCTGGGCGATGCAAGTAGAGGATGGGCTTCACTTTTCTGCTACGCTGCAGTTAGTTAGGTTAGTGAGCGCAATGCAAAGCGTGGCCATTAGCTAGCCACATGCGCTAGGATGCAATTGTATGGAGTTAAAGTTTTCAAACTTAAATATTTAAAAATGGGGAAAATGAGATCAGCTTTAAAACATACCTTCCAAGAACCAGTTCTCCGTCCACACTGGACAGCATGCAACAAGAATGAAATCCTGAGTGATACTTGTTAGCTCTAAATGAGAAGCGGCCCAATACATCATAACAGAGATATCTTAACAGGATTTTGAAGCCAAAGCTTAATTGTTTTCTAATACTAAGTGAGGCAGTTTAAGGCTGCAGCGCTTCCAGAAGGATGAAGAAAAATGTGAGTTTGGTGACAGCAGTGCAGGGGGAATTCTCATGTCACAAATGGACTGAACAACTTCAAGTAATAAAAACAAGAACAACAGAGCAGAGCAGTGTTTCTGTGACCCTATTACATTTTACATTTATTCATTTGTCACAAGCTTTTGTCCAAAGTGAAGTACAAATGAGGCACACTCCAAGCCATGGCACAATCACAAAAAAGCCTTGAATAATAATTGCCACAAGGTTGCAGGTGCTTGCAAGTACATCATCCTTTCCTACAAAAAATAGAAAGAGAAATTGATAGAGAGGCAAAGAGTATAACATTGGAAAATGTGTAACATCAAATCCCAGAATGGAATTTATGTTGTTTTGGGCAAATACTGTACTATATAGCAGAGTAAATAAGTGAGCAGAGGTACTGTGATGAAGTAAAGTGATCTTCACTGTTCATTGTTTCTGTTGACACTTTTCCAGCATGCAGCCTTTTTTCAGCTGCTTTGTACTACAGAACATGAAATGTCTATTGTGTTTCCACATTTCGCAGGTAAGCAGAAACATTTGCTGTTGTAGGCAAAGTTGATATGTGTATAAGTGTGTTTTTAGCTCAAGTTTAGCCATGTAGACTCTAGGGAGAGACACCATAGGTCCTGGTCATCCAAACCTGAGCCAGAGGTCTCGCAGGATTCAGTTTCTTGCTCAAGGACATCTAGAAATGAAACTTAAATCCTGTTCATATTTCTCATAAGCTACGTCTGCATATTTAATTTAGTTTGTTTTAGTTAATTATGCCTGATTAAAACGTTTCCACATAAGCATAGTTTTACTGGAACAGGTGGAGAATTTGTTACAGTTAATTTGCATCATTTGTCAAATCATTGAAGAGAAACAAAGGTGAATTAGGACACCAAATGTATGAGCTTGAGTATAAGAATACACAGGCATTTCAGCTCTGTGATTTGTTCATTTATATTGAACAGGAGAGGAGCATATGGTGCCTCAAAGCATCTGTTCTCATGGATCTTTTGTTTTACACAATTTTAAAACAGTTGTGATATACTGATAACACTTTACCTACTTTGTAGTCCTCACTTAAAAGTTAGATTGTAAAAAGCATTTACCTGTTGTAGGCTTGGAAGGGGGTTTTGAAAAGTTTGTGTTCTCATTGGCAGAGAACTACATCTGTTTTCTGCTTACACCAACAGATGTTTCATTTCATATGTTTACTCAAAATCACTTCTGCTGCATTATGCACTTCTCCATTGTGTTTCTATATTCTCACCACTGATATTTTTACCAAAAAAAAAAGAAAGTCGGACACTAAAAAGTGATGCATACAGCTAAGACCAGATCGCTTTTTAGTAAACCCTGCATGTTTTGTTCAAAATGCTTCACATGTGTTGTCAAATTGGTGAAGATGTTTCTTAATTTGCATGTGCTTTGGCAAATTAGTTTTTTTTTTATAATTGCATCGTATTTGAAAGTGCAGCACATTTCTCCTAATGGAAGTGTTTTTGGCCATTGTAGCATGTTTGCACATTTTGGCCACTGTAAAAACTGATGTTTAAAGGAGTGTGACTGTGTATTTGTGCTTAGTCTATCTGATTGAAGTCAACTGAAACTGATTCTCAGTCTTTTCCCTCGAGTCTCTCACCTTTTCCTTCTAGTCTTTGTACATGTATGTTGCAGACCCATAAAGCCCCCGGGGAGCAGATACATTTCATGACTCATTGTATCTCTTTGTTGAATTTCTTTCTATGCAGTCAGGCCACCTCTAAAATCTGGACACAGTTAGAGACCGCAACAGCATATTTGTGAACAAAACATATTCATGCAACTCAGCAAAGGTATGTTAAATTGTTCAAACGACAGTTTAAAATCCAGATCTACACACTTAAGCGCAGACAATAATAAAGATAAAATCTGCCAATAAAAGCCTATAAAAAAAAGTCATACATTGTAATCACAGACATACAAAAAAATAGGGTGGGTTAATTTCCTCAGCAGAATAAAGTGGTGCAAAGTCCTAAAAAACAGACATTGTCACTCTGTGTTGTACGACATAAATAACCTCAGTAAATACTCCACTTCTTTGTGTCATAAAAATGGCGGTTGCTAATAAGTGGCTAAATGAACTACTAATGTTGTCACACAAATATGACTGCCTTTAGCTTAGCAGTGGTGACAGGCAGCCGTGCAACAGTTATGTAGTTTGTTTATAGCATTTCTTTAGCTTTAAAAACAAAATAAAATGAATCACTGACAATTGCATTTACTCTTAAAAAACTCTGTGGAAATGTGTGGAGGCCGCAAAGCTTATTTTCTGCGATATACCGAAATACCAATGTGGAAATCCCATAGCTTTCTGTCCAGGGAGCCCTTGCAATGCTACCTACTGGCTCAGCCTACTTATAAATTAGAATCAGCATCACATTCAAGTTTATTGCCAGATACATTTACACAGGCAAGGAATTTGATTTGGTGTCTGGTGATGTGTACATAAACAATCTAAGAAAATAAGTTGCAAAAGTAAGTCAAAAAATCCTCACTGCACTTTTTTGGTTACACTTGCAAAGATGAGGCAAAACAGCAACAGACAGAGAAACAAACAGACACTATTCATTTTAGCCAAATGCACACTGATTCCTTATACTTAAAACTATATTGATTTCCATTGCAGGTGAGGAGCAGCAGTATTACACAGGTTTGACCTGCGGATGCTCGCAGCAGCCGTCAGCCTTTGAAATATTCCCTATGTTCCACATGGGTGTCTGCATGTTTCTTACAAGCTTAACTCTCTTCTTGCTCCCTCCATTTGGAGAATGTGAGCGACATGCCCGTCAGACGGGACATGGACTGGACCCCTTTTTCTGCTCCGCTGGACAGAGAGTCATGTTGACAAGCCGCTGCAGAAAGGCAAAGGAGTGCCTGTCCTTTTGAGGTGCAGCGGACCTTGAAAGAACAACACAAACAAATTTGAGTGCAACAACAAGGTCCCTCGCGCAATTACTGAAGATGCAGCATGCTCCTCATAATGATTCCAGACTAAAGAGTTTTCCTTCTTTATGGCGTCCTCCATAAGGTTGGAAACACCAATCTGCTGTACCGTCAACGTGTCCGTACATACCTAATGAGAAGCAAGTGTACAGTAAATTAACAATGGCATTTTCACATAAATACATGTCAAGGATTCAGCATAGCCCATTTGTGAGTGCGTTTGCATTTGCTCTTCCAAACACCCAAGGCCAATAATCTTCTCAACACAACATACAAACCTAATAGGGCTCCATAGATTTGCATATAATAACATTTGCATGCACTCAAATATTTATTCTTGCATGAGTAATGTGTGAATAACAGCAATGAACCCTTGATTATTAATTATGCATGCTCATGTGATGAATCAATCAGATATGATTGTTTACAAAACATTATGTCATGACAACTGTTAAAACCCTCGGCTAATCAACGATAATATTGGATTGATTTACGCATAAAGTGTGATCTATGGGAGGTTCGGACATGGCAGTAAAAAAGACATAAAGATGTAAAAATCATAAGAATAGTGGTTGAACATGCACATCATTCTACAGGTTTATTCAACATAAACTAAGTCATTTCACAATGTGCTTAAGGCAAGGCCATTAAGGGTTGGGTTTGTTAACTAGTGATATCGACCTACCAACTTCATATGAGTTGTGGTGATGCTGAAGTAAGATCAATAGTGTCAGGTCAATAGAAAGACATTGGTTTCCAAGACCACACCATGGACACCTTTTGATTTACTGACCTGTTTGCATGTGGAATGGAGCCTATTGAGAATGTTTCAATTACAAATGTGTTTCCTGTCCATACCCTCTCAGCTGTTTGGTTAGAAACACCAACATGGGAAATTGAATATGGTGCCATGCCCCGACAAATTCAGCCTATTTTTTGGCCTGTCAGATTTCACACTGTTGGCGCTGATAGCCCAATAAGAAAAAAAAGCCAGACCCTGCAGACAGAGGATAGATACTGAGCCGGTTTTATTTGGTTTCCAACAAAGACGCTTCCATTGTTGTTGCTTCTTATTGTTCTGCAGAAACTGTGGAATGTTTGTTTTTGATTAGGAATGTTTAATGGCCTCTACACATTCAATTATCAGCAGCCTGCTCCACCAGTCGATAGTCATCCTCTCATTAATGGCCCAGAACTGATTACCAAGGACAGAGAGAGAAATGGGTGAAATGTTATTCATTCAAAGCGCTAATTAAATCCTCCTAGGTGGGACTTTCAATCCCTACAGAAACTTTGTACCACTTCTAGGAATTGTATGCCTAAAAATAACTGATGGTGAAAAACTTGCTATTTCTCTTCTCGTATAAATGGACTTTTGGCTGCTCTTGATTGAGTTGAAAGATCATATAATTGTATATTGGGTTCTGTTCCTACTACCTCAGATATTAATTAGTACATTTTCAGACTTCTGACAAATCTTTCTATCCTAAAATATAACCAAATTATAGCCTTGTAGTGGAAAACGTTCTGTGAAGGATATCGATATCAAGTCAAAACCTTCGCCTGCTTTTGTGTTTCCTTTATTTTAACCAAGCATCGAGTATATTGAATGCCTGAAAAACAGTTTTTTTCCCACTAATGGGTGATTGATACATACTGAGTGGATTTAATGAATCAGCTGCCAAAGAAACTGAAGGACCTTCTCTTGATGAAACACTTTCCTCTATAGTATACTGAATCAAACATTAGCCTTCACTTCCTCATAGAGCCCGTCGTCAGTGCTGAGTGGAGCCATGCAGTTAAAGACTTTCAAAGGCTGAACTGGGCTCGTGGCCAAGCATCCATTGTTCCTGTCCTGGACCTCATGGTGTAGGCTCTTCCACCAGCACTGGGAGGACAGGATTCACAAGGGTATGTGTTGAAAGTTTTTGTGTTAGAATTAATTCTGCTAGAAATTTCAGAAATGAACATGGAGTTTTCCTTTTAGCTCAGTGACTTACAACCACAAGTTTTCATGCTGCTATGATACATCAGCAGCATCAACTTATATATTACAGGCATTTTCCCCTTATTCATTTTGTCTCTATTTAACAGATGCAAAATATTTCTTTTTGATTAATTAGATGGTATTCTGCTTTTACATTGCAGTCTTGTGCCAAATGTTCATACTATGTTTCTTTTGTAGAGTGCTCTTAAAAACAAAGGTACACAACAGGTAGATGTAAGTCACTAAACTGGGACGAATTGAGTAAAAAAAGAGGTAAAACAAGACAAAAAAAGATTAGAAGACATTTAAAAATGTAAGTAAACGGAAGACAATCCTTTTTTTTTTTCTTTAACAAATCATTAAAGGGTTTTTCTGCCTGGCCACAATTTATAATGAGAGTATAATGGCACATTGTCCGACCTAATTTCCTAAAACTGCCTTGAATTAGTAGTTAATCAGCACTAAGCTACAGTATATGACTGATGCTAGAAGTAAGCCACAGATAGATAGAGATTCTGAATGTAGATACAACAATTAAGTGATGTTTGCAAACTCAACACCATGCATTGTGTGCTACTCTCTTGAACAACGATGGTAAAGTATGCAGCTTAATGGGAAGTGTGGAAAAGGGCTCAAAATCTGAACTAAAGCCCCAAACACTGTTAGATTTTGCAGTTGGACAGTTGTGAGGCTTCATTCACCTGACCGACCCTATCAACAACAGGACCTTTAGCATTGGATTGATTGAGTTGTATCTTTCTTACAAAAATTAAAAGACACTTGTTCACCACCTTCGCATTTACACAAACCAAACTACATATAGGGCACATTTCCTCCTCGGCTAGCACTGAAGGTTGGCATTGGATGTTAATTGCAGGGTGTCCAATTTGGACGTCGTTCCAGGGGATACTGGAATGACATAGAAGCACACATCAAAGTCTGGGACTTCATAACTGGGGACATTGGAACTGGGCCTACATGTCTAGACTCAACGGCTGTGTTCCCAGGCAATCCTCAAATACAAAGGACTGTTCAAATTCACAAAGAGGCCAAGGCGTAAGCTTCAAATGAACTGCCCGCCGACTTCTAAAGAGGCCCATTTTGGTGGAGACTTCACAACATTTCCCTCAGATGATTACCCATAGCTCTTAGCAATATTAAAATAGCGTTTAGGGAATGCAATAACATGAAGAAGAAAGACAAAGGTTGGTTTTAAGCCAACAAAGAAAAATTGGTACAGGAAAAGCTTTACAGCACATTGCAACCATTATCTGTCTCTTATACCATGTAAAGCAGCAGACCCTGAACTTAACTTCAATGTATTGATCATTTCAGTACAGTAAAGAACTGTTCAGAGAAACACTTGAGATGGAAGAGGGTCATCAACTCGCATTTGAATAAATGTAGATGGAAATAAAAAAGAACACATTTATGTTTTAATGCTTATGAATAAGCTTTTCATTCATAGAGCGAAGATTGTGCTCATCTTTGAAGAGGCCTCACTTTTAAAATGTTTGAGTAATATTAGGCCATATCTGCTCATAGCAAAGGACTTTTGGTTTGGCTTCATATCAGACATCATCATTCATTCTTGTTGAAAACAACAGGTTCCCTTTGTGCCCTGGAATTTCCAAGGACTCAATAAATAAAGTGCCTATAATTTACACAAGCTATCGTTCATCCTACAAACTCCATTTTGTTCTGGTAGTATGCTGTTTGGTGTGGAAGAGCTGTTGTGACAGTTAGCAGTACTTGCTACTCTATATGCACCACTATCACTGACACTCAACGCTTCAACATTTTCTGCCTTATGTATACAAGGCGACCGTGAACGCATCTTCCGCTGGTCTCTTCCCCACAGAGACGTGCCGCTTTGGATTTCCATCAAGGCTGCTTTTAATGGAGGATGTTGTAATCACAGCCTGTAGGTCTACAGGCGTCTGTGGTTTAATCTTAGTTCCCAACTCTCCAGGCCCCCGGCTCTCTTATGTGTCAGCCCTGCTTTCATCAAAACTCAACATGGAGGAATACCTTCAAACCACTGAAATATGCATAGGTGTACCCTGAAACCATCCAAAGAATGCAGTTTTTGCCGGTTGAGTGGGTAACTTGGGTGCCTTGAATTTCAACTGAGTGCAACAGCAGCGACACGCTGTGTTCCTCTTTGGAGTTCCTCTCCAACAGAGGGGGTAAAAGATGTGACAGGGCTCACTGTCACCACCCAGAAAAGCAACAGTACAGTACCAAAGTATCTCTGGCTTGTTGTTTCACCCCCCTCCCACTTTCCTCAGCTTCTATCTATCTTTCAGCCTCCTTTGATGCGTTTCCATGAGAACTGTGAGACAGAGCAGGTAGGTGTTGTTGCCCCTGGTGTAGGAACAACCAAACAGACAGGGAGCAGCGCTGGAAGACTTTTGTTATCTGTATCTCTCCAGCCCAAGCACTGCATGGCAAGGCTTAATTTCTGCACTCATGTGGCCTTGCACAGATGAGTTCAGAACACACCTTTACTATCACACACAAGAGTGAATTTAACCTGGTTTGTTACCAAAAAACCGTGACGTTTAAGTGCCTGCTGTGTTGAAAGCAAGCAACAGTACCCACAAGAGATTTGATCTCTAGGGAATGTTTGAGACTTTAAAGAATCAGGCAGTTCCGAACATACAAGGTTACAAAGAGCTGCAGAGATCCCATTTGTGAGAGCCTGAGAGTCTCTCAATGCCATTTAGAGCATTCTTGGACACCATGACAAAGTGGAGTGGTGCAGCACTATTCATCTTCCAGCTGTGGCCAGGAGCCTCTGACACTTCAGGAGACAGAGGGAAATGAAAAGAGGGTGCAGCAGCCAATGGCGCCATACTTTATCTGCAGAGAGACTTGGCTTATCCTCCAGCTGTGTGGGCACTGCCTTTGAATGCAAACAATATGGCTGCAGAATGTAAGGCAGGGCGAGGAAAGAGGCTTGCACGGTTAAGTAGCGGTTGCAAAAGTTATCAACAAATGTTCCCCCCAGAGGATTTAGAAGTTGCGACGTCTTTAACTGAACGGCATTTGCATGAACCTATTGTTAACTGTTATAGGATATAAATCTGGTTTATTACAGCTGGAGTCTTATTTTTGTAATTATTAAGGAATTGCTGAGATCTGGGAAAATGGAGACATCGCTACAAATTCATGGAGCAAGAAACACAAGCTGGTTGTTAAGGGCACATTATCTCAATTCAATTATTTCCATTTCCATTGTTTTTATATAATTATAAAATGCACACAAATGTCACAGGTCTTTTTAGCCTATATAGAAACTGCATCTCTTAAATCTATGCATTAAGGGTCGAGAAATATACATCATTATGACTTCACTTATTGTAACGAATAACGTGTACACAAAAATGTTAGATACACGGTATCGTAGAAATGTATCGTAAGTCTTATTTAATTATATATATACAGTAGGTCAAGTAATAAATTCCCTGGTTTGATTTTCCTAGTATGTTAACTACGGCTGTCTTTTCCAGGCTTTTGTAACACCTTTAATGCAAAAGACTGGCAACCTTATCTTCTCTAAAGACAGGCAAATTATCATATGGATGCTACCTGTTATATTTACACATGCCTTATGTCCTGTGTTTTAGCATCCTGTAATGTAAATTGCTTACATGCAGTTGGCCCCTCTGGCCAAATGTTCTCCAATACTCTTCAGAATGTAGAATTTCATTGGCTGTTCCCCTTCTTCCTTCCCTTTAATAATCTGGTTTAATGTTTGACCTGGGTCAGATCCTTGTACGACATTGGTTGTGCAGGTTATCTAAATGCTCTTCTCTTTATTAAATAACACAACTTTGATTTGAAGCTTGTAGATTTGTTCTTTTCCTACCAGGAGGTGATTAAGTGTGGAATTTCCACAACACACAGTTAATTCCAGGGTTTTGAACTACACTTTGGCCATGTTCTGGGTGTGGGAGGGGTACTGTACAAAATGCTCCTACATTAGGGTGGCCTTCATTTAAGCAGTATTCTAAACATACAACATTTAAATTAATAAAATGAGTGTGCAATTGTAATCACAGCAACAATACATCTGCTATATCTACTCCAATTGCCACACTTCTCTGCTCTTTCTTGCTGAACCAAAGTCAAAGATAAACTGTCGCTCTCAAGGGCCAATGTGTAATAAACCAGAATTATTCTTCAAAATGGCTGTATTGAGCACAAATGACAATGCTTTTGTCATCGCAGTTCACAAGTCACTCAGTATGCTAAAGTCACCTCTGTCGCAAAGAAATTCAATTTAAGTATCCTTCAGCCAAAGACAAGCCCATATTTCCTCCACAGCGGGAGCAGCCAGCAGGTAGGCTGTCGTTCCTTCAGATCTCTGGTAACAAGACAAATTTATTGGCTACACTGAATCATTTCTCCAGTAAAAGTGTGAATTACAGGGAACACTTTTGATGCTCTTTCTGATTTTCCACAGCAGTTTAAAAGCTATATGTCTATGTAAGAGCTGTGGAAATGAATATTAACTGTAATTTAATCAGAGCTCCTGAAACTGCACTTAGAGACTGACAGAGACAGGGAGAGGTATAGAGCAAAATCGCTTCATGTATCATTTTTTAAAGTTGTATCAAGCCTGCCAAACCCATTACTGTACCTTGTTGTAGTCAAATATTAATATAATAAGATAAAGAAGGAGGGAATCTTCACTTTTCAACACCCAACAGACTCAGTATGCTAGCACAAAAAACAAAACAGTGGAGAGAAAGAAGTTAAAGCAGTTTTGTAATGTAAAAAGATGCCGAAATAATAAAAAATATACTATAGAATATATATTAGTTCCCTAATATGGTATCCAGCCACCACCCCAATACAATTGAAGTCAATGGATTACGCTCACAGCGTTGAAAAAAACAAGTTAAATTACATTTTAAAAATTCAACAGCTACATGGCTCTCTAGAGGCAGCCCTCTGGTTACTGTGGATAATCCACAGACCTCGTATGCAGTTCAAAAAGCGACTAAAAGTAGCTCGAGACCAGTAGTTCCTATGAAAACTGAACAAACAAATAAAGCCTTGTGGCGCTAACCTTATCCCAACACAGGACATCATAATTGTCATTCATATTGAAAAAAACAATAAGTGAGAACTACACGATTAGTTGATTATAAGCAACATTTTAGTTTCGGTAATATAGTTCCTAATTTCACATCATTTTCATCTGGCTTAGTTGCTGTGGGTAAAATACTTGTTTTAACAATTTCTGTCCAATAATGAAAAGGGCACACTGACAAGTAGCCTTATTAAAACAAACTTCTCAGTTTGAACTGAATATGAAGTCGATGACAAAATGGATTCATTGTGAAAAAAAATAACATTGAAACCTCATAACATATCATTGCAAAAAGAAATGAATCGGCCCACACATATTCCCTTTTCCTCTGAGCTTTCCCTCAGAAGTTAACACAAATGCTTGGGTGTAAAAAAAACATTATAATTGACATACATATATTATATTTATTATTACAAAACCAAATTTCAAATGCTAACAGTCTCAGGAAAGCATGCTCGCTGGCTAACAGCAGCAATTAAGCTAGCAGCTTAGCCAGCCGGCGGTAGTTTTCGCTCTTTCCTTTGCCAGTCTCCCTCTGGAGTGACTGCTCTTCATTGATTGAAATAGTTATTCAACGGGCTAACTTCTGTGCACATCTATTTAGATAGGCTCCTCACATCTGTCAGGCTCCACAGTAAAAACCCATTTGCTGTTGAATATTTATCCGCACTATCAGTGTGGCTCTAGGGATGGCAGTGTTCTGGTTTGGGTGGACCCCCGATTCAAAATATGGAATTTGAGATATTTTAAGGTGATGATAATAAAACAAATATTTATTCAAAAGTCCACCTCTAGCCTGCTGAAGTTATTTATTTATTTATTTATTTATTTTCAGGCATGGAGTTAAACTGTAGTGTGGCAACCAGCCAGGCATACAGCCACAGGAGGAAGTTTGTGTTTGCTTGTCAAGCAGTTGGAGGCAAAGTAATTCCACGGTCCTGGAACAGCAGTCTTGTCTCTGCAGCTTCCCTTCATGTTGTCTCGCTCTCAGCAGCGCCAATTAACATTTTATGGAGAAGCAGGCAATGCTTCTACCAAAAAAACCCCATTTAATTAGAATTTTCTGTGAAAGATTTGACCATCCTGACATTTGCCATTCATGCTCATTTCACGTCCCTCAGGAGCTCCTGCTCTATTGTTGCTGGAATCACAGTGCCGTCCACTTAAATGTCAAATGGCTGCTCCCTTTACTTTGCATAGTGATTATAATGACTTATCCTCTTACAGAAGAGCTAATCTTAGCATCCATTTGGCAAAGAAGTGTTCTACCATTATGACAAGTGACCCCTATTTCTTTTCATTGAAACGACTGCTTCCTGCTGGAATCAGAGAATGGCCAGCAGGCACATGATTCAAATAGTGTCCAGAAAAGTGCTGTGCCTGCAGATTACCAAGAAGGCCTTGAACTGCATTAAATATTAAAGCATTAAGACCAGATAAGGAAGTAAGGCACAAGATTATGCCGCTGTCTAGACACAGATGAGCGGATGGGAATTGCTAGTTGGGGACATGGCGACAAATGTCTGGCCTTCATCCAACATCTGAGGCGATGAAGGAACAGAGATTGGACAATACATTTAAAGTTTGGGACAATGATGAAAGAAAGCAGCCATGAAGCAGAAATGTACTATAGGCAGGAGAAAGAAATAAAGCATCACTCCTTATGAAAAAGAAACTGAGGGTGGACGAACATTTAAATAATAATAACATTCTCAGTATTAGTGATCAATAATTCCATACTCCCATTTGTATAATTATATATTTAAAATAGTGATCACATAAATTAAAGTGAATGGAAAATGAGAAAAAACAAGGGAAAAATGCAAAGAAAGTGGATGAGCAAGAGCAGCCAGAAGAAAAAGAGAGTCAGTAAGTAAATCAGACACAATGAAAGGAGGAACAAAGAGCAGGGATGACAAAGGGAGAGCGAAATCTCAGATCTGGGATAATCAAGCATGAAGCAGTTGTGCAACATTTACAGCTATAATTTGGGATCCCACAGCCCTGGCATCTAGATTAAGAGGGAGGCACAACAGATTCTCATTTGCCAGAAACAGTCCATGCTTGGTGGGCGTTTCTGTCACTGCTTCCCTCTCCCTCCTCCTCCTTCTCTCTCTCCAGAGTGCTTATCCATCCTGCACAGCGCACAAATGAAACCTGCGTCACAAGACAGGCAGCATATCTCCACTATACCTGAGCAGCCAGCCTTGAAGACAACGCCATGAGGGATCATTTCAATTGTGGAGGGCAAAAAAAGGGAAAAGTTGAATTGATAGACTCAGCAGACAAAGACAAGGACGCTTTTCTTCCAAACTGTTCTACAATTTTTTATTTTCTAACAATTTGTGACATCTTTATATCCACCGTATATGCAAATGTTGTCAACGAGTTATTTTTTACCAATATCCAGAGGCAGCACATGTGTACGGGGTGGCCAGGGATAATAAATATGCACTGTTTTACAGCCCCAAGAGAGCTGTTTTCACATGACCCAGACTTACTAGCAGCAGCCCTGTAGGGAGGAACCACAATGCAGAGACCAGGGTGGCAATTTATTCTCCGATTTAATTTCCCAGAAGGGCAGTGCAGAAACCAAAAAGAAATAAAGTCCATCCACTCTACATGTATTTACAAATTTAATTGGCTAATTAACTCTCTTGGCTGATGACATTTAGCTGCACTCCATCAAAATGATCCAAGCACATTTTCAGCTGCTTGCACAGGTCTACAGGTCATCTCGGGACATCCTTAAGGCTTTCCAGGTCAAATAGGGTGAATGGATTTCTCCAAAGAGCCCGTGTCTGAGCTCTTCTTCCAGGTTTTGTAAGTAATCCCCAGAATATTAACAAAAGGAAGCATCCATGGAGGCAGCTTTAGCTCTGGTTTGTCCGCAATCCAAACTGCTGAAACCAAGCAATGAAAGTCTTTGAAACCTTACGTTATTCCTTCAATAAATGTCCGTTATGATAATGGGTTTGTATGCACGATGATCATATATAGACAACAGTTCGGAATACAGTACAAAAGGAAAGATCTTGAAATATCCTGAATCCTTTTCAGGTCAAATAGAGAGAATGGATTCCTCCAGAGAGTTCTCCACCTGAGCTTTTCTTCAAGGTGGATATTCCCAGAATACTTACAAAAGGAGGCGAATTCCAATGAGCTAAAACCCAGCATTGAAAGTCCAAGAAAGTCCAAACAAAGAACCAGCATTGGAAGAATAAATGTGTAAAGCTGAAACCTTTGCCATTTGAATGAGTTTGTGAACTTCTGGCAGAAGCTCAAGAACTCGATTGGTAAAGGTTTAGGTTCTGCTCCCTCACCTTGATAATCCGAGACAAAAACCTCGAACTGCACTCTTCTAGTGTCTTTATGTGCTGAATGCAAACAATACTTTGAGATACTTAACATCTTCACCTGTGGCAAGAATAAGGTTCTGACCATGTCTCCAGTTGAAGAGGCCTAGAACTCCATCATCAGCACAAATCAATTAAATTCTGTCTATAAACCATATAAACCGTCCTGTGTGCATGATGATACCATATAGATATGTTGGTCTAAAACAAATGGCAAGGGAACGTTTGGATTGATTAGTAATTTGCATAACCATACTTAAATGTATGCAGTAGTTTAATTAGAACACCAAAGCAATCTTTTCTAGAAAAAAAATTGCAATTGAAATGCTACTAACGTTTTTTGTTTTAGGTCTGGCTTTCCCGGCACATTGTTGCAACAGAACAGAAATACAATAATCACTCCATGTTCTTTTACAGCTGTAAATCACAAATAGAATTACAAAGATCTGAGCTACACAAGGCTAATCAATGTGTCAAGACCTTTTTCTCTTGCAACCTACAACAATGCCATTTTTCACTGAGCTCATTTTCGCACTGGACAATACTACAATCATCAAACCCTTTCAGGTCTAATCCGGCTGAGTGTTTGATCATGGCCCATTACTCCACTGACATTTTTCTCTTGTACTGCATGAACATAGTAGCCGGGTCATTTGTAAAGTACAACAATCTGCACCGGGACAAATTCGGCTATCAATATGTTTAGAAAAGCAAAACAAAAAAGCTAAACTAGGGGCAGGTTTCGGCCCCATTCAGTGATATTCATTTAAATTAATGGGCAAGTGGTGCATATTCACTTCATGGCTTTCAAACTATGGTTACCCAGAAGAACAGCCTGCAGTTTAATTAGAAAGCTCTTGGCTGCATTGTCAGGAGGAGGAGGTGGTAGCAGTCCCTGATTGAGCACTCTGTCTTTAAACCCATTTAGTAGACAAGAACACACAGAGAAACCTTAAGGAGGCGGAAGAATAAGAAACGCAGAGGCGGCGGGTGAGAAAGTAGGAGAAACAACGGAGAAGATAAGAACACTTCCTGTGTGTGCAGTACTTCAGGTCATTCCACAGAGGCTTCAGCTGGCATCCCCAGATGGAAAGAAAACCTTGGGCACACCAGCACATTGTCAAAGCTTGGTCTGAAGCTAGCGAAACAAGCTAAATATGTTGGCTGCACACTCGCTTGCTTTGCCCCGTGGATAACAAGCCTACCAATGGCACTAACGCCACCAGCGTCCCTACTGGACAGTATTGAGTAAATGCCATAATGCTCCCATGATGTCTTCCTATGGAAGGAGCGGGCCACCGCTGCCTGCCCGCCTGTGGTTTCGCTGTGTAATGAAATATGTCTCCCTTGATGTATGGCTGCAGGAGAAGCCCAAATCGAAAATTGAATCACACTAACTTAATTTGTGGTTGGGGCAATCAAATTACTTGTTTTGGCTGCAGTGCTGACGATGAATTCATCTTTGTGACAAAGCTGTCACGGCAGCGTAAATGGGGCGAAGGAGACCGAGTGTATACTGTATATGTGTATGTGCACTGTGTTGGTGAAAAGAAGTTAGTAAGGGAATATGATGTCACTGCTGTTGTACGCAGAATTGTTCCGGACTGGCAACCACCTTTAGCAGTGGATTTTCTGTCAGAGAAAAGCATGAAGCTCTCATGAGTTTCATAATGCCAAGTATAAAAACTATAAAAGGTTTTTTAACAGCAACCAATGAACAGCTAAAAATGTAAGCAGCTTACTCAGGCTTGGGTTGCCCTGTGGAGCAGTTTGGAGAAAAAGTGTCAGAAAGTGTCGGCATCTACAGCATGTGTTCATCCTTACTGCAGCTGAACAGCTTGACATCAGCGCCTCAAGACCCAAAGCTTAATTTGGCTAAGACTGAACTGAATTGCTCATTAAAGGGTCAGTTTGTTGAAATGACAAAAAAACATTGTGTCACTTAGCCTAACTATATCTAGCTATACAGAGAGTTTTTATTTACCCAGGCACATTAAGAGATGTCTGCCTTCATACTTTTACATGGGGAAAAGGCTAATCTCAGGGTGGATAATTTATTATTTTGAGGTGCAAACGGTGTTATTAGACAGCATTGCATGTATCACCCCTATACCTATGGCTAACCTATTAGTTAGGTATGACCAAGAATGTGGTCAAATTGGACAAACTTGACCTGATGATGCTCACACTGAGAAGGTCAGGTGATCACCTAAAGCTAAAAATGAATCCCTCCGATATATGAGTAATTGATATTTTATTTTACTGTTCTTATTTTTAAATAATCTCTTGTGATTATAAGGTAAGACATTGTGTTCCTGTGTAATTTGAGTGTGCAAACCTTTAAAATGGTACACTCACTCAATAGTTGAACAAAATCTTCAAAACGGGCGTTGGTTTAGAGCTCACTGTAATAGTGTTGAAATGTACCTTTAGCAGGTCATGGCCTGGGCTTCTCCTTTCGGGGAGGAAGCGCGGCAGGGTCAAACTCAGTAGTGGACTCCAGGAATTGAGGCTGATAGGAGGAGACAGAGAGGGTGGGGGCAGCGTTCGTGTGTCACTCCTTCTCCCTTCCCTTCACTTCACTTCACACGTTGTGAACACCACAGCCGCGGGCATAGAATAGTTATGCGCCAAATAAACCCCATAAAAGCCGAAATAACTGAGTTTGTATCACCGAGGTGAACACACCAAGCAGAATTAACAAGTTGCAAGATTTCCTCTCTGCTCAACCAATTTCCCCAATTGGGAATATGTGTTTGATGTGCTATCACAAATAAAGCCTGTCCATGCATACTTTACATCCATAGATGTTTCAGAGCTATTGATGCAACACATATAAAGCACATTTCAAAGAGCGGATACTTTGGGAAGCAAATGACAGCCAAGCAGATAACAATTTAAAAAAATTACCCAGTGGGCAAACTTACAGGAAGAGATGGATGAACACCATGCATCCAAACATCTCAAACTCAACAAATCATTGGGCAAATATAACGTTGGGTACAGAAAATAATTATGTTTGAATGTTGTTCCTGATATTGTGAGTGTGATCTGAATTATTTCAGTATAAAAGGATATAAAAGTCATAACACTCAGTTATTTGTTGCTCTTCTGTTGGCCTTATTAAATTATTCATAGCTCAGAATGCATGTAATGATGTCGTATGACTCATAAGAAGGAAAGGTCACTTAAAAAGGCAAAATGCTTAAAGAACAATGCCAGTGTGTTCACAAGTTTGCCGTTTCTTGTCTCATTACCAACCCTAGCATAACAAATGCGGCCCTCTGATATCTTGATTTCACAGTCGCAGCCTCATTGCTTTTGGCATCTTAAGGACAAGAGACAGCGCCCTAAAAATAATCCTTGCCTACCGTCCTGTGCTTTGTTGGGCCTCTGTCCTGCTGCGACTCTGCGCCAGCTCACTGTTTTGCATCACCGGTGTCACCTTCGATCGCCTTAAGAAGATAGACAGCAGATGAGTTGTTGCCGGGGAGGAAAAGGTGGACACGGAGCATGGGTGATATTCAAAGATCTAGAAAAAAAGAGAGGGACCTGAAAGGAGGCTGCAGCAGAGTCAAATCTGAAAAAAATAGACATTTGGAAGGGTGAGGGGAGGACTTTGGAGCTTTAGAAAAGACAGCTTTTAAGAAAGTGAGGGGGTTGGAGGGAGGGATTGAGAGGGAAAAGGGCTCCAGGGAGAGGACAGAGATGGAGTTTAAAAAAAAAAAAAGCACAAAAGAGAGAGAGCAGGACGAATGAATGAAAACAGCTGGAGAGAGAAAGAAGGGAGTATAGACGCAGAGGGGGAAAAAAAGTGTGTCAAAGAAAGTGACTTCTCTTTCGAGAGCTCTCCTCATATCCTGGCGGGGCACCACTCTGCTGTCAGGTCCACCTTCCCCGGACAAGGACTGCTTGTCACGTTAATGGCCTGGAAGGAAGACCATGTCACTTTATCACCTCGCCGCGATGCCAACATGGCCGTGGCTTTTGTCTCCTCAGCTCCCTCTCCGCTCCACAACTCCCTGAAAGTGACTAATTGATCCTGGGAGACGGGCTTTTTTTGTGTCTCGGGGGCTGATGAACAATGTGAGAAAAAGCCGCTGATAAAGGGGAAAAAAGAGAGAGCAGGATGTGCGCCCGGCCCGGGATAATGTAGCCCACTGTCTGCTGCAGTGCTATCTCATTTCCCCATACAAAAGTAACATCACCACTTTGTAAATGAAAGTCAGTCAGGCGAAAGATGCCCCTCACGCTCTGACGGCCCCTTCTTGAGATAATGGGCCCATACACATTATTTCTGTAGACACAAGATCGACAAAAAAAAAAGCAGTGTGTGGGTAGCAAGTGAAATTCATTCAAGTATATGTTTGTGTGTGTGTGTGTGGCTCCTGTATCCAAGCCTTCGAGCATTCCTAAGTATTCTCACAGGAGTGCAGAGAATGATTGGTGGGCTTATATCCTGTAACATGCATCCAATTGCCTCACACTACTTCTCCATATCTGGACTCATCTCAGCTGGATCCAATCCCTTATTCACTGAAGCCACTGGAGGAGTTTCTTTTGGAAGAGCCATTTGTTTACTCATATGCCTTTTGACGCTAAATGCCCCGGGATGCAAATGAGAGGGATAAAACAAAATCGGTCAAGCAAACAATATGGAAACATAAATCAGCAACATTTTAGGAGGAGGAGAGGAAGGAAAAAGGAAGTGCGGACCTCAGAGCGCCAGTGGAAATAAGCCAAGAGAACAGAAGGGTGAAAGGCAAGCTAAAGGAGGCGAGAATCCCCCCCCTCCTTCAATAGCTCTGGCCTTGTCAGATATGGTTATGCTTATTGGAGACACAGGCGAGGGGGGTCACTGCACCAGCATGCCTCGGAACATCATCGCGCCTGGGCTACGATAAGAATAGTGCACTGAATCATAGCTTACAGTGCAGTTATGTGTATGGATGATGCGTGGTGAATGAGTTGGCGATAAGGCCAGGAAACTGGATGGGCTGGACACAGCTACACTTCCCCTCGACTCAGTGTGTGTGTGTGTGTGTGTGTGTGTGTGTGTGTGTGTGTGTGTGTGTGTGTGTGTGTGTGTGTGTGTGTGTGTGTGTGTGTGTGTGTGTGTAGCCCATTTGGCTTGCGAATCACAATCTTCGAGGCTCAAGGATTCTTGGAAGCCTGAATTACACGTAAGAGGGGTTTAAATGTCCTTCATTTGCTTCCTCCTCTTATTACTCCTGTTCAAGACTTCTGGGACAAAATGGCAGATAATGACATTTTTTCAAAAGCTGTAGATGCTAATGCAACTACTAAGAGCATTGTAAGTCCAAAACATTACAAATGCAACTACTAAGAGCATTGTAAGTCCAAAACATTACAAATGCCAATTAGCTATACCCAAGTCCATGTCATTTTGCTGCAAAGGATACAAATATATATTAAAAACAGGTCATAGATATTACATTACATGTCACTTTTTAGATGCTTTTATCCAGAGCGACTTACATACTCTATACTGTGGACGATACCACAGGAGCAATTTAGGGTGAGGTGTCTTGTCCAGGGACACAACGACATGCTGACTGCAGATATATAGGTAACACATTTTTTTTAATGCCAGTAGTAGTAGGAGGTAGTAGGAGGTATTTGCCTCCTCAGCTGAACACTGTAGCTTTTAACAATCATTATTCAACAGGAATAATGCACTTGTTGGGGGCTTTTTTCAGCTGCGGATAAATATATACATTTGTTGCGCAAGTAACAAGCTGCAACCTCCAGGTCTGGAAAATGAATCCAGCGCGGAAGTGCAAAAAAAAACTAAAGACGCTCAAATGGCCACTTGAGGCTGGGTCCAAAAGCAACACAATGGCCATAGACCTCCATGTTAAGCAGTGGTGTAGTGGGGATTTTTTAAGTGAGGGTACGCTATTTGTGACGTCACCCCCCAAACACACACACACACACACACACACACACACACACACACACACACACACACACACACACACACACACTCCCACCCAAAAAGCCATACATATATTCAGCTTAACATGCAGAAATACACACAGGTGTCATATAGATTATTGTTTGTTTGTAGCCCAGTTTCCCGTCCTTTGCGTCGATCCAGGGATAGGCCTCCTTTTTTCTCTTCCACATCTCCTCAGTCCAGATCGCGAACGGTGAGCTGTCGGAGCTCCCCATAGAAATATGGGAGCTCCCCACCACCTCCGCGCTAGCATTAGCAGAAGATGTGGGAACTTCGGTGGTGGTGCTGGCTTGTGGCTCAGTCAACGTCTCTGGCTCCTGAATTTCATTGCTGACATCTTTCCAAAAATAAAAATCAATACTTTTCTGTCGATTTGACATTTTAATAACTACACTAACCACACTGAAATCAAAATAGGCTACACATCACATCCACGTTCTCGTTGTTTTTTTTTTTGTCTTGTTTTAAGTCTCAGGTTGATGACGATTATCGAATGTTCATGTTATGTTCATGTCGTAGCCAATATAGGTCACGGACAGATACTGGGGATGTCTTATGTAGCCTATGTAGGTTGTTCTCACCATTGCCAATATCTCCGGATTGACATTTGAGTTGTAAGCTATTTTTTTTTTTTTTTTTTTTTAGTTGTAGCCTAAGCTATTTATATTTATTATTTTTTTTATATATCACGTCGGGAGAAGTGGGTGGACGGCGTACCCCCGCGTCCAACGCCCACTACACCCCTGATGTTAAGATGCCCAACTTAGTCTTAGCCTAGTTTTAGTCTAATTTTGTGGAATCCACCATGTGAACTTTGAGTGACAGGTGAGTGCCCTCACAGGTTGCAAGCTGCTAGCTGTTTGCGATAATCCGTTAGTAAGTTCTTTCTGTAGGAATTGACATTAAAAAGTCACATATTTTACTGTATTTTAAAAATATATTAAAGGTCTCATATATACAAAACATGTCTCTGAAGTTTTTTGCTCAAAATTAAAAACAAACCATGCATTATAACATGCCATAAACCCCTCTGTTTCAACCCTTTTCCAAAAGTGCTGATTTGGTGGCCTGTAGCTTTAAATGCAAATGAGCTGCTAATGGTCACTGCCCTTTTGGGACGTGTTTCTGGCAAAGGAAACACGTCCCCCCCCCCCGCCGCTGGATTTTTTCTGCCTAAAACAGCACAGCGTCTTCTTAGAAATCCTGCTGACAACGGTGGCTAAAAACACACAGACACACAGAGGTACTGCGGGAGGGGATTCAGGTAAGAGGGGGCTTACCGTGGTTGGTTTTTCATGATAGGGGACCTTTAATAAAATACAGTATAACCTTTAAATGACCTACACAACTATCAAAGAAAGTACAATCAACAAGCACTAAAACTAACATATCATAACATGTTTTGTAGTTTGCCTCTCTGAAGGCCATAATACACTTTTGTTACCTTCTGACTTGCCACGGTAGCAAAAGCACAGGTGTAAGTCATGCCAGTGATCCAGTACACCCAATAAAAAGGACCTTGGAAATGGAGCACTTAACTGAAATGAAACCTTTATTAAGGTTATTAATGACACCTGTGCTCTTCCTGATAGGACGTAAAAATGTCTGCCGTGAAAAAGGTCTCGTCATTGACTCCGATCTTGGGTGTTGAATGTTTTAGTAAAAACCTTTCAGGCGACAAGGGTTCAGCTTTTGAGAGAAGCTGACTGGGACAAAACCCAAAAACATCCACCTTATTTTGAGTTCAAGAATACAAGCAAAGGGCAGATCAACAGTTATGAAACATTAGCTATTCCTCCATTTTTCCCTTCAGTGCCCCATCCCATCTCATCCCATTCCTCCCATCCCCCCCTCACTCCCTTTTTCACACCCTAATCGTTGAGACTTACAGAAAAATCAATTTCCACTACCCAGTGGAGAGGCCCAATGTTTCACCACTGTGTCTGATTGATGACATGCAGACGCCATCTCACACCCTGCTGCTTTTTATAGCACCTCAGAGTTGGTCGCCATTCAGCGCATTTTTATGGCAAATAATAACAGGAGATGTAATAGCTATTCCCCCCGGTGAGTAAATCTGAGCAGGGAGACAAGAGGATGGCCCGCCCAGACAGCTGGAGGACAGTTCCACGTCAACAAGTTACTTAGGCTGAATGATTGGGTACATGGCTCTGAAGGGCTCGGGGCAATTCAACAATCAGACGTGATAGCCATTCGTGAGATAGCTGGCATCCAACCGGAGCCTCAGTTCTTTTAAAGTGACAACAATGTCCAACACTTTAATACTGCTGAGCGACCAGCTACTAATCTACACTCAGGTTCTTACTTTATCAGGTACACCTCTGCTCCACAAAGGCACGTGACTGCAAGTTGACAACACACGGGTAAGACACGTGATCGGAGTGCGCGCATGTGGGCCGGCATTGTTGTTAGGACACCCAGAGATTTTCACACTTCCTCAAAAAATGGTGTGAACAACAAAAGCATGCAACCAGTAGACTGGCCGAGAATGACCCAGCACATACATACAGAAATGACAGTTTATTGCAATACTGGCAGGCAGAGGGATCAGTAAAAGATAAATCAGTCACATATTTACTACAGGGAAGAGGCAAAAGGCTGTAAAAGAACAGCTAGCTCAAAGAAGTAAATGAAGTTGAGGCTACTGTGGTTTCAAAAGGAATCTGAAGGTTAAGGCTTGGTTACACCATCTTATAGGCAGTTAATTTAAGTAGAAATGCTGTGGATTTGCTTGTTGGGGCTATAAGGAAAACCCTAGGAATACGTATATTTCCTGAAAAATGATTGCATTGCAGGTTGCATTTGGTCACAGAGGCTAATGGACCATAGGGTAGCATATATGTGGCTCTCAATAGAACTCCTTTCCTATTTATATCCATTTTCCCAGAACTAATCCAGCTGCAGTCGAAGAACACTGCACCCCAGGAAGCCACGAGAGGGTTTGGACTCCATGATAAGATATCACATTCGGTCCCACCAACTAAGGCACCTACAACTTACAGTAAGGATATGGCTGGATCGCAACTCAATTACCCAATGGAACCCTTCAAAGCTATAAACCATAGCATACCATTGCAGGGTTGAAATCATATCGTAGACCAATACTCAGGGAAATATAACGCTGCGCAGACATGCATGCAACATTCTGCACACCTTAGTTGTAAGAAATGTCTTGAAGGCGATATATGACAGTCTAAATTTAATTTCAATAAAAGATGAATGAACAGTGAATGAACAACTTAAAATAGATACAACTTGAAAATACATTTTCAAGTTATCATCTTTAGAATAATATAAATTAAAACAAATTGAAATACCCTAGCAGAATATATTATATTAATAATTAAAGGGTTAATTATTGTATATTGTAATTCATTCCTAATGTTTTAATATTTTTTGGGGCCAATGTCAGTCAGAGGCCTTAAGTAATGTTTGAACTTTGTCCCTATGGTTCGATTATACGATCTATCTTGTAACTACGCACCCATTCATTTGACTGTGCCCCATTGTTGTTTAGTTGGTTTGATCCCCTGAACCTGCTAAGCAAATAAGGGTTGGTAGAGTAAAAGAGCAGAGTTCCATTTTTTCTGACATACTGTATCACTGCGTAAATGCCTGTGAGCCAAGGACTAAATTTCCAGCTGCCCTGTTGAAAAACAAATCTCAGTGAAACTACCTGGGTCACAAGAAAATGCAAAAAACTGGATTCCCAGTGGATCAAAAGGGTTTGCCCTACCTAACAGTTCTCAGTGTGTTGTGTCGCAGCTGGTGGCTGTGTGTCAGAGGTTCAGGCTGAGACAGACAGAGCATAATGGTGTGGGCAGTGCTTTCTTGGCACACATCATGCCCATTAATAGCATCGCTGGAATGCCACAGTGTACCTGAGCCTCGCTGCTGATCGGGCGCATCCACTTCTGTCCAACAGACTTGTCTCTATTAAATAGATATTTCCAGCAATTCAGGAAGCGTTCAAGGTCTCTAGTCTACTCCGCTGACCTGCATAATCGTTGAAAACAAGACATTTTAACACCTCAAAGAAAACAAGTTGCTTTTAAAAATAAAGGATTGTGCAATGTTGTAGATCTGTCTATTCTAAATGATTCTAATTGTACCTGTAAACTAAGAAGAAAAATTAAGAAGCCTTCTAAACACAAAAATATACACAGACATATGACTTAGAATAGTATAGTTAAAGTCAATAGTAATTTAAGCTCTGAAATGTGCACTTGCTGTATGGTTAAGCTATCTGATCTGAGCCTCAGCCAGTTTTTACTTTTTAGACTGTGTGTGGAAATGTGTCTGAGGCATCTGTCTCCTATCTCCCTCTGCAATCCAATAAAGCCAAAATGCAATAGAAATGTCAAATTGAATAGCATCAGGTGCTGCGAAGAGCCTCAACTGCGTCTACAGTAAGTACTGAGACAAACAACGTTTTAACAATCTTTATTTATCCTGGGAAGGATTTTGCTGAGCGTGCACATTCATGCAGCTGCACACACTCACACCTTGGAGCCGTCACACACAACTGCAGCTCCAGCAGTACAGATTGAGCAAATTCAACGTTATGGCCAATTTTGGTGAGATCGTCCAGTAAGTGCATCAGGTTTTGGATAATAATATCAGCCCCACACTGTGATCCTTTCACTGCCCAACAACACTGTTACTGCCCTGTTAGTGTAAATACAAGGCTGAATCAAATGTCTCCTGGCTATAGAGTGGTGCAGGAATCAGTCCTAGAAGTGATTTAGCACTATAGGGATCCCTTTTCTAAAATGTTTGGATATATTCCCAAATAAGGTCTGAGGTGAAAACAAGCTTACCTGATTTTCACATTTGACATTAATACATCAGTTAATACACCAGTGGTGAACTTCTGAAGTTTTACCCATCCTAGTTACGGTTTTGGTTGCTGATAAGTTGCTAAATGAGACTGCTAAACTTCATCATGCCGCCTTTAGCTTGGCAGTAGCGAGGTCGAGTCATGCACCTGTGATGTAGTTAGTTTATAGCTAACGTTAGCCAACTACTTGGTGATTGACTCCTCGACTGTCATAAGTGTTCATTTTTGGGGATTATACTGTTGAACAATCTGTGAAAGTATCAAAACGTGTCTGCCACAGATCTTATTTCTGCAATATTTCAAAACCCAATAGAATGATCCCATTGGGAGCCTTTGTAGAGCTTAGATCTATGCCAAAAAGTACAATATACTTAATTACTGCACCCCACTATAGGAAACCTTTACCCCCCACCCATGACCTGCCGCATCACTGGGGGTATGGAGAGAGGTAACATGCTGCTGGAAGGAAATGTTGACCTGGATTTTATCTTCTACAGAAACACTTTGCCTTTGGTGCTGTAACAAATACCAGTGTAGCATCAAATAAGTCAATGATTTTACAGTCCATGGAAACATTGAACGCAACTTAAAGGTTCAGCGTGTAGGATTTAGTGTCCTCTAGCAATGTCTTTCCAGATTGCAGCCAACATATTTCTACTCACATGTACCTTTGCCAAGTGTGTCGGTGAGCTACGTACAGTGGCCTTTAGCTAACATTAACCCGCAATTATTTACGGATTCAAATTTAGCAATAATGTATTCAATGTCTTCTAACAGTCCCCACACTACCACACTTGAGAGCTTGACCTTTAAAAGCAATGGAAGATTTTTATTTGGAATTGATAGCATTACTATCTGCAGAAAATTAACTGAAAACTGTACTCACCAGTTAGATCTGCTTCTTCACTTGTCCCTCTGTTACTTTTTCTAGAACCCATTAGGAACCAGCAGAGTGGGTCAACACAAACACCGAGCATACTGTGCACCATTTGCTGATGTCGCTGCGTATTAAAGAGGTAATTCTTCAGACACTAAACTACTTCACAATGCTTTTTGGAGCCGCCAACATGCAAGATGCCCGGTGCTGCTTTAACTTAGAACTGGCCCAGTTATTCATCTTGTTCCTCCTTGGCCTGATTCTATTTGTGTTTAGGGCATGGTTAAATACACAACAACATGACATCCCAATAGGCTCTTGAGTCTGTATTTTGTGCTGATTATTTAAAGGTATACCTATATTCAGCCCACTACTCACTTCCATATCACTTAAGCCCACCATGTATCTAATAAACTTACATTTGTTTTTTTGAGAAAAAAGGTTTCTTCACAAACTCAAAGTAACACTGGATTAGTAATTGATGTACACATTTCAGCTGAGGTATTTCTTGAAATCCCCATGTACGTAACTAAAGTTCTCCCACTATTTGGTGGCACTTAAACAGAAAATATTTCGAAGAACATTTCTGTGTTCTGATGTTCGAGCTCCGGGGAACACAAACAGGCAGAGTAAACAAAGCTAAAGCTGGCGGGAGAACGTGGTTGAAGCGTCCTTAGAGAGCAGCAGATCTCAGGCGGACTAAACTGCTGTCAAGTTCATCGATACCGCCTTTACACTACAGTGCACAAAGACAGCCCGAGACCTGGCTGCAGGCTCCTGCTTTAAACAACTCCAGAGCCTGCTATCGAACTTCTCTGGTCGGCCGTCAATATCCCCTCTGTCTCCATCTTTCTGTTCACAGCTGTTAGCCATGCCACAGAGAAAGAGTTGGAGGGGGTGGTGTAGTTGGAGAGACAAAGCATTCTTATAGCCATAGGGAGGCACAGGAATATTTTGATTCTTGGAGAAAGTAAGGAAGCAGCTAGCACTGTGAAAATGTTTTTCACCCCTGCTAACAGACCTGTAAGTTTCCCCCGCAGCACAACTCAACTAAACTCCTTCACAAGAACTTTAGATATTTCCTGACACCTTAATTAGATCCGCTGTTTGGACGCAAAGGCCTGCCCTTTGTCCCACATCACTTGTTTTCCTGAAAAGGAAATGAATCATGTTGTTATTCAGAGACCGTTTCTTTGCATATCCTTTAAACCCACAGCCAAAAAAGGAACTACATTGATTTCTCGAATCAATTCAAGATTGCCTAACCCCTTTTCAGATCGTGTGGTAGAGGAAAACTGGTATAGGCTACCTTTCTTCTTCAAAAACACATTTAAAGTCCAACATGAAGCAAACTGAGCAATTTGAATTCTTCTTTATTTACCAGTTATGGTCTAATCAATCCACAAAATGACCGTTTGTTCATCTATTACTCATCCTTTGTAACCTTGAATCAACGTACATTTTAATGGGCCACTTTTGATAACACCTGTGGTGTGTTATACATTTTTCACATTTTTTAAACTGAAGTCCCCCATTATTCTCTCTTTCAACAATATATCATAGGTCTCAGATATATACAAAACATGTCTCCGAAGTGTTTTGCTCGAAATACCAAACAGATCATGCATTGTAGCATAACATAAACCCCTCTGTTTCAAAAGTGCTGATTCTGTGTCTATAGCTTTAAATGCTAATGAGCTGCTGCTGGCCACGCCCCTCTGCAGAGTGTTAGGTTTTTAAAACCAATGGTGCTCTAGGAGGAATTTGAAGTGATCAAGTGGATGGGTTTTACCTTGGTTTATTATTGTCTAATGGTTGCACAACCAAAAAACATTGTGACATCACAGAGTCCAAAATCTGATCAGCTCATTTTCTGACAGGTTTTATATACATGGATCAGGACAAAAAGTGAGAGAATCTTTTATCCTGAAACTTTATGAATATCTTTACACAGAGGAGACACATTTTTATGTATAAAAGACATGAAAAAGTGGATTTTGCATAATAGGTGAGTCTTATGCTCACTAATTCCCCAACACATGCATTTTCATGTAGACCTCACTTGTCTGTGCTCTTAAGGGTCGGCATGACTTACTGGAGACAAGCGAAGAAAAGGAGGTATATTTCAAGAATTCAAGGTAACACGGGTTGACTAATTGATAAACGAATGATCATTTATGAAAGTAAAGTACTCCTTAAATGTTGAGAAATTGAAGGTAATTAGATGCTTTTACCAGAACAAATCCTGAGTGTGCTTTACTTTGTTTGAAAACACTCCAGACATGACGAGAGCCTGATGGAGCACTTATTCAACCTTTGGAGGTCTTGAGAAGCTTAATACGGTGGAAAGAAGTGGAATAACATCCAGAAGGGAGCTCTTTTGCAGGAAGACAAGCTGAAGGATGGCTGAAACAATAACAGGAGAGAACAACACGCCTGGGCCCAAGCGGAGTGGCACGTACTTGTGAATGTGTCTCAGTTTCCCATCATTCCTCATGTCTCGGCTCAAGGTGCCAGATCTGGACAGCCTCATGTGACAACTTCAAAAGCTGATGGAGCATGGCTCGCTGCATCCACACCACCTGCCGCCAAGCCCTTCACCTTCCCTCGTTTAGGGGCATTGTCTCCCTATGAGTATCATTTGTCAATATTGACTCGCTCCATGCAGACACCCGTGCTGTTCTTTTCCGCAGCCCAGACCCATTTCCACAGTTGGTAAACAGCTAAATCCCTCTCACAATCAATGCAGCCTATTTAACTCGAGCTATTGACTCGCCTGCCGCTCAACAGACGTGAGAGAAAGAAAAAATACAAACAAATTAGACGGGCGAGAAAGAACAACAGACACGGTGACGCCGGCTATGAAAAGTCGCATTTTCAATAATGAGCTTCTGGTGGCAAGAGAGAAGAAAGTGAAGGCGAAGGAAGGGAGGGAGAAAACGAGGAAAAACACAGGAGGAATGGATCGATATGAACAGATAATCACCAGGCCTTTGTCCCGATGTGTAAAGAGTGTGACATTGCAGAGGTGGGCACGGCAGGGAAGAGATCAATGGGCTGCTTTTCGTTGATCCGTAATCCTTAACTATCTATAAGTAATTAACCTTCAGAGGAGAATGCAGGGGAAAGAAACAAATGGAGAAGTGAGAGGGGGAATAGCAATGAGCACAAGTAAAAATGGAGGCTTGCTCGTATCGACCAGATAACGGCACAGGAAAGCAAACGAATAGTCGTCTCTGCTGCCTCTGCTATTTGCTTAATCTGATTCGGTTTCATTTCTTTAAGGGACTGCATTCACGGGGAATGAATACCTGTGCTCTAAGGGGAGGATAAATACACTGCAGGGAAGCTGATCCCCTGACATCTCACTCAATTTGCCAGCAAATGTTTTACATTTCAGTTTTTTGGTTCTTGTTTTAGATGAGAATCTACTTTCATCTCCTCCTCTCTGGGCTGACTACCCTAAACCTTCTCTCTCAAAGTATTTCCTGAAAAGATGGAGAAGGATCTTAATAGGAGTCAGACTGCCCTCTGTGGGCACAAGAAGAAAAAGAAAGGAAAGTAAACTACTTACCCTGTACTGAAAAGATGCTTTTCTTTCTATTGCTAACTGATAAATGGCGCACAAATGCTTTCAAATGAAGACAGTGCAGCCCCAGTGGTATCTGTACAGGGTTTAATGGCACACACATGCCCATACAGTACATTGTGATCATCACATTTTGACTTATTTCTTGTCATGAGTAAACTTTAAAGAAGTTAGTTACAGGCATACCATGTTATTAAAATGTGTCACATTAACACACAATGACACAATGGACTGGTGGGTTTTTAATACAGCGAGTGTAATAAGAAATGTCATTACTCATTACAATGAGGCCACCGTATAAAGCTTTATTATGATATTAGAAAGCGAGGAGCGTCATTTGAGTTAAATTATGATTATCAGGGAAAAACTGAGCTCTTAAGATTGTTCCTTATAACGTTAAAATTCAAAAGTGGGATTATTCTACAAGAAAAACAACATATTTCTCAAAGGCTCCACACTGTGGCTTTTTCAAGTGGATACCCATTTGAGTTGAGTGCTTCTTCTTTGTTTAGCAGTGAGAGTAAAATGTCAGGTTTAAACTTGTCCGCCGGAGACAGTTCTTCACCAAAATGGACACCTGCAGACAGGAAGAAAAAAAAAGTCTGATTCTGCCTCATGTACTGTACACCAGAGATGAAAGCAATGTGTGCAGGGACTGCAGGCCGGGCTATCCTGAAGAAACATCATATCAACAACACAGAGATACATTTACCAACGCATCATATGTTTAAAATACAATAATAACTACGCATATCTTTGACTTCAGTAAACGAGTTCAGAAATAATCTGCTGTGTTTGTATATTATTGTAAAAGAGACTATGTACTGTTTTAAGGGATTAAAGTGAGCCATTCACTAAAGCATCTTCTTTTTTAGATTAATGTATTTTTATGCAAAGTCCATGTTGAATAAAGACATTAAAAAAAAGCACTAATCATGGTCAATTTAAGAATCTTGTATTGTTGTATTAAATATTAATATATTAACGTGTGTATATCATCATTTATTTATTATATTACAGTGTTGCACCTGGTAAAGAAGCACAATTTAAATTCTCAAAATGTAAACATTTATATATATACTCAAGTCATTTGTTTGTAATGTATATTTTGAATTAAGAATCTTGATCTGCAAAGTGATTAAAAATGTCCAATAAATATATTGAAGTAAAAATGACAATATTTGCATTTGAAATGAAAATCAAAATGAAATGGTGAAGTACAGGTTGCTTCCAACTATCCTTAAATACTGTATTTTACGCAGTTAGTTACTTTCCACCACTGAATACTAAAGCAGCACTGACCATCCGATGTAGCACTGGCACAGGTTTTCATGCGATGTGGCCTGCTTGATTAGGAGCTCCACCTGCGTTGGCACGTCCAGCGTCTCATCATGAGCGAAGTCTCGACCTGCGGGGAACAAACTCTCATCAAAACACTTAAACTTTACCGGATAATTAAATCTGTTGGGTTACAAGGACTTTAATCAACGATAAATGGGTGTTTTTTTTAGACCTTTCCTCTACGGAAAATGATGGTGGCTTAGCCTACAGTATAATAATGTGACTGAAGAAGGGGAAGTTGAAGTTTCCTTTGGACTTATTTGTCTACTTTTGTCACATAATGACATCACTTTGTAACATTCCTGCTTCTATTGGCTAGGGCTCCAATACATTGCACGTGATAGGCAATGGGGGTGGGACAGCGCTAAGCGGCTGACCAGTCACAACAGAGCCGGCCAGCTAACCGATCAGAGGAGACTGGACTCTGGTTTCAGACAGAGGCTGAAGAGAGGTGCTGCAGCACAGGCAGTATGATAAAAATAAAGAGCTTTTTGAACATTAAAACATGTTAGCATGTCACAGTTGAGGGACAAAATACAAATATGGACCTAAATATGCACTAAAGTACAATACAAAAGGTCAAAACTCTCGATAAGTAGCAGGTTTGGTACTACTATATCTAGGTTATTAGTACAGCACGTCTCACCTGTGAGTTTGTCTCTCACTCTGTTGATAATTTGAATGGCTTTCTTGTTGAGAGCCTCAGGTTGTACCAAGCCATCTCCGACTGAAAAATAGAAACAGACATGCTGGCATCAACAACCACAAACAAAAAAGAAGAAAAGCAAATGCTAGTGCTCTCTCTAAGTCGATCTTTTCCGTAGCTCAAATCAAAGTGGACTTAAGTGCTGCGTTACAACAGCATGTGCTCAAATCATATATGACAGCGAGAGAGCGGGCTATTTTTGACAGAAAAAAGGATCAACAAATTCTCCCCGGCTGAGAGCTGCTAACTCACTGAAGGAGTGGATAGATTCTGGCACCGTGGTCCCTGGTTTCTTGAGTGTTGTCTCTCCCAGGTCTATGCCCTCGAGAGCCTCTGCAGAGGACACCACACAGTCACAATTTAAATATGTTCTCGCATATTTTGAATAGACAACATATCAGTTCATACTGTACTCACCCACTGACTGCCCCGCGGTGTACGAGTCCGTCCTGGTGCGGGAACGCTTGTTGCCTTTGGTGTTTGCTGCGGGTGAAACAGGTGTGAGTGTTTTTGTTCCCTTGACATGAGATTAACTATGTTCTATTTTTCATCCTTCACACAGGAAGCAGCAGCATTGTTATGACCTTTAAAAAAGCACACTTTTGAAGCTTTTTTATTACCTTTACAAGCTGATATTCACTGAAAAACACTAATGTGTTGCCTCCCAGATTTCTTTTAAATATATCCAAGCTTAAGTTATGTTTCCTGCTGCAAGAAGACATACTAAACATTAAGTTGTGTCCTACTGTGAGGACGTTAATTCAGGAAATGGGTACATTAATGTTCAGTGTAGAAAGAAAACAGTAATGGGCTTCCGACTAATGCAGTCCCTGGAAGTCAGTCAGAAACAATAAATAGTCCATTTGTGCTGTAAATGTATACATTTTTAACACATTTTACCAGGTTTATTTCCATCTATACTTTTTGTTATATTTATAATTCCTGTGGGCACTTTTTCTTGCATGTTTGACATAGCTTTTTTATTTTTTAACTGTCATACACAAATGGGGGCTCGCTTTAATAAAAAAGAAAGGGAGCGCAGCAAAAGTGATTCTCATTCTGTTGTAATTGTTAGCCCTGTAGTTATAATGGTTTAATTTAAGAAAAACACCCTGACTCCTATTATTTCTTCAAGTAAAGAAAACCTCATTGACCCTCACTCACAGTAAAACTGATGAATTATCCTAATTCAGAATAAAATGTCTTGCTAACGGCAACCTTGTCAGCTTCAGCTTAAGCTGAAGGAGTGCCAGAGTCTATCATTCACTCGAGTTTAACCAACGACCTTTAGACGTGTACGCCACGTCCTTAAGCGTTTGGTCAATTTCTCTCTTGCACACAAGCCAAATGGATTTACATTTTACTTCTGAGAGTTTGTTAACTTTATTTGATCCATTAAATTCTTCAAACTCTTGAAATAAATATGTGTTTCTATCTATTATTAGCGGAGCTATTGCTCTGCCGTTGCAGTATTCATTCTTCTTTATTCTATCGGTTTGTTGCTGTTATGTGATCCTTGAGGTGGTTGTTGTTCCGCTAAAGGTCTCTTACTGTCCATGAGCCTCCAGTTGAGCAGCGGGTCATAGACAAAGGCCTCCAGCACGGCCATGACGCTGTCCCGGTGCTCCCTCAGCACCTCCATCACAGTGTGGCAGGTGATCCTGTAGTTACCGTCCAAGCCTGTCACCTACCGCACAATCACACAAACAACGTCACTGATGGAGACAAACGTTTAACAACACCTGATGGTCGCATCTCTGTCCGGTGTTAGTAGGTCAATGGAGAGCTTATGTTCTAGAGGAAGTAATATATTGTTTTGTCTTTAATTAAAAAAAAAATAATGGTAAGTGGAAGGTGATGTATTTTAATGTCTTTTTTCTTTAATGGAGATGTAATCCTTTTCTCAATTGTGGTTCTTGAATAAGGTTTATTTGCATTTTTCTAACTTTAAAAACTTTTCCAAGTAGTTCAAGAGATGATGGAACCCAAACCTCTTCTCAATGCTTTCATTTGAAATTATTTTTCTTCCTTTCTCATTAAATACAAGGCACAGTGAGTCTTTGACTTCTGATAAAACGCTTCACACTCGGCAAAGATTCATTATTTTTTGACTAAATTCAGAAGAAACACACGAAGAGGTTCAGATAGGATTCAGTTTAAGTCCAGTAGAGGAGGATTTGTAGCTTTTAATAAGAGGGGATTTGAACTCTTAACACTAAAAAAAAGGAACTCATTAAGAAGAGTTTTCTGTGACAGATTTTGAAATACCTCCATGGCGTTGGTCAGCATCCTCGTTAGTCTGAAGGGAATCTTCTCAGGGAATTTCTCTCTGGTCATGGCGACCTGTTGAAAGTTGGAATGGGTTAGTCTTTGATGAATAAATAAAATGATCTGTGGTGTAGATAGAAAATCTCCTTTCACCTCAAAACAGTCTCCAAAGTCAATGTGGAGGATCTTGCCGCTTAACCGGTCCAACATCAAATTGGAAGGATGCCTGGAGAATAGAAAGATCATCTTCTTTTTAATAACTCTAGAATCAGACATGTTATTTATCCTGGGGTAAATGGGTTTCAAGACGGCTGTGCCATTTGAGAATGAAATAAAAAAAGATTTAAAAAAATTGATTTAATAAAAAATGGCCAATAAAAGAGTAAATAAAATAAAAAGAGGGAAATACTATATAAACAAAAGAAGTCAACATTATAGGAGAGAAACCCACCTGTCACCCAGTCCCAGGATGTAGCCGACCATGGACATCACAGCCAGTGATCGGGTGTAGTTGGTCCTTCTGTCGAACCACACCTGGAGGAGAGAGGACGGAGGTATTATGAGCGCTGTATTGGTGGTCACCATGAGAGCAGAAAGTTAAGAAAATGGCACAGAAATCTCAGTTTAATAAATATTATTATATAACACAAGATTCTAATGTTTCTAAAAATTGATTCAGTTTGAAGGTATGGATATAGGTTTTAAAGTAGGACAGAGCCCAGAAAACTAAAAGGAAAACAACCGTTTTCTTTAAAGGAACATAACGGACAACATGGTCAGTGTTTATCCCTTTCTCTACATGTGTAACCTTGAATTCTTGGAGAAATGAAGGTGAATGTGTGGAGGGAACTTTGGGATTTCAGCCAATCACCTACATAACACACTACAGGAAGGGGAAAACCTTGAAAGGATAATACGGTCCCTTTAAGATGTTCCCTCTTCGTCAAGTGAAAACCTTTCTAAAATCCATGCCAGTCGAGCCTCCCAGGACAACGTAAATGTATACATCTTCATGTTATCTTTCGACAACTGAACACTCTTGACATTTTATCGCAGGAGTAGTGAAATGTGAGGATGGATGCTGAAAAGATCAAGCACCCTCAATCATTCTGCGCTGTGCTGGAGTAGAGAAGCAGCGTCTCACCTCGGAGCTCGGGCTCTTCAGCCACAGCAGCTTGGCCAGGTCGTCGCCCGCCGTGTTGTTGACGGCGTGCTCGAACACCTCTACCTTCTCCATCAGCGTCAGGTGGTCGTAGTCTGGGGCCATCTGAAATATACAAAGACAGTTTCCAAAAAAGTCCTTCAATGTGAAAAAACCTCAAATTTAAGAGTCTTCAAACGGAAGTTACAAGTCACTGATTCTGGATGGTGCATTAATATGAATTAATAAAAGGTTAATGGTTCTTATCTAACACCTGGGTAAACGCAACCTTGAAAATTAATTGTGTTTGAAATATCATCACTGTCTTTAGGAAAGACGCAACAGATGATTTAAATGTTTTACACGTTGATTGTATGCCCTTATTGTGGTTGCTACGGTGTTTCTGCTGAATTTCGCCTTCAATTGGATTCATAATACAGATACTATGATGTGATTTTGCTGTTATAATTACTATTATTAAAATAAAGGTTAACAAAAAAATAAAACAATGTGCCTTTTTCCTGAGTAAAAACCAAATATATATATATATATATTGTATGAAAAGTTGAATCATGTATACCTGATATGTGAATTTCTTTCACAAGTACCTGGATTATAATAATTTCTTCAAATTAAAACACACTACTATTAAACTGAAATTGTTTTGCACATTAAATGTCTTGCATAAGGCAACCTTGACAATATTAGAAAAGACTGTACCTGCGATGAACCCTTCATACTAAAGGTTAATTCAATTAAAACTAGAAGTTTGTGCTAATACTGAAATATACAATCTGTATCAGTTCATGAGTTAGTTCAAGCAGGGGGTCAGCAGGTCCAATTACAGTGCAGAGTTGTTTGTTTTAAATAAATGCTTTAAAAGTTTTTAATTTTCCATCTTCATAGACTGTGTGCCCTAAAGGTTATTACAGGACAGCAGAGTTCCCTAAAAACTTGAGGCGGAGCTAAAAAATAACCGGGGTAATGCTTTACATTTAATGAGCGCTAAAGTTTTTGGGGAGAAAGAAACACAGTGACAGTCCAAAAGACTCAAATCTATCATTGTCTCACTCTCCCTCATGTTTCATCTAAAGCTGATTAATGGCCCTGCTGATTGAATGGTCAACTTAATATATTGCCATTTAGAAGGCTTAAACTGAATGCAGCACATAATTAATAACACCATTAGTACATTGGAAATAAAATCAGTCTTATTCAAGACATGCCAGCAGAATGAAGAAAAAGTGTGCAAAGGGCAATTTCCATTAAAGGGTTTATTCGCCTTTAATTTGCTCACACAACTTAGTGAATTCATGGATGAAACTTCCTTGAAAAAAGCCGCAAAAAAGATTGTTTTTTCTTTTTAGTTATAGTTGTTTTATTATGCGAGTAGAGGACTACTGACAGAGCGGCTAAGTGATTTTCCTTCTTCAGTCAGACAAGGAGTATTGTTCTTCATCTTGTTGACTGGAAAATCATATCACAAGACATGATGCCATCCATCCTATTTCAGACTGATGACACTTGAACTTCAGCCTTGCCTTCCTCCTGTAGCTTTGAAGTGTCCTTCTCAGTGAACAGTTTTCAATCAAAGTAGCGTGGGAGTTTTTTCCGGAGCTTATGTCAGGGTCTCAGCCCACCCTGCTCAAATGCGTCATGTGAGGTACTCTCACCTCCTTTAGTCACGTTTAAGTAAGGGAATATTATGTACGTATTTATATTCTTCGCCTAATTAGGCATTTCTGAGGCGGAGATATTGAGTTCATTCAGGACAATTAAGGACATGTGAACGTGCTTTCATTATGGAACAATTAGTATTCATCGGAGTAATCACTGAAAACAGACACTTCCTCAGCTTTGATTAGTCAATAAAGAAGGAATGCTTATAATGGAAAATAACACATTAACAAACCATTCATGGTTAAAACAAGTAATGGCACAAAATCAGAAACACATGAGCGCATTTTAATGAAAATATGTTGAAATTCAAATCCATTCATTGATTATAATAGCATTTTTGAAAACATCTTTACCGAACTGAAACAGAAGTATGTGCTCTATAATGTTATTTGAATTTTAAAAAAAGGCAGTAGGGCTGCACAGTTAATCAATATATTATTAAAATTGCATTATGGACTAGTGCAATATTCAAGTTGAAGGAATTAATAAAGGCTAAATATGTGTTAAGATACAATTTAGCATGAACCATTGTCAGAGTCATCCCTGCGCCCAAACGTGTTCTACAGAATTAACTAAATGTAATTGTTTGGTACAGATCCATAAAGAAAACCACAACATGATACATTTATTATATTATCCATGTTAATAGGAATAATGATGCCAAATGACCATTCCCTTTATTATTGTGAATCATGTTGCAGTTCAATATTAATTTGTTGTGTTTTCCAAATCTTGCAGTTCTTACAGAAATGTAATGATGTCAGATGCACTCACCCTGAGCATGATGCGGTGTTCAATGTTGAGCAGAATCTTTTTCTTCTCTCGGTAGTCTCTGATGAGGGCGTGCAGGGTGTCACAGTGGGGCACCCAGCCGATCAGGCCGGAGTTAGTGGAGAGGGGGATCACCGCGTAGCGCTGGATGCTGAGGAAACAGCACACAGACGAGTCAGACACAAACAAGGGCACAGTTTATTTTTAAGGTTTCAATCAGTGTTTGACTTCATGACCGCAAGTGTGTGAGTGCCCAAGAGTTGTGAGAAAAATGTCTTTAACTTAATACAATACTTATTGTAAAAGATTGATATTCCATACCATAGTGAAAACTTAACACAAGTTGGATGGCATAACATTTTAGTAATACTAGATACATTTGATAATTGTGACAACGCTATAACATAACTTTCTCCGTTGGCAAATAGCAGAACGAATGAACATTAAAAATAATTAGACAATGTTTTTCTTGAGGTACTGCACTTCCCCTAAGACTGTCACACATCTAAAAGGTGCATCTAAAAATATGCAAATTCAATCGTTTGCGTTTTCATGATATAAAAAGGTTTAAAATAGTGTTTAAACATTTTTTAAATTTAGATTACATTTTTTATTTATCCATTTTTTTGTATTTAAAAACAATACTTTATTAGATAATACTTTATGATTGCCATGCAAGGAAAGTCGACACAGCGTGGTAAATCAGTTCCAATGCAGTATAATGTAAGTTAAGTTAAAATGAATTGAGATCAAATTCAAGAAAAAAAGCTGTGAAAACAGTTGTTTTTTTGACCACACTAGAGGAACTAAGTGACTGTGTGCTCCTCTTTTATGAAGGACTGTGTGTTTACCTGAGGTTCTTGCGCAAGGACGCGGGGTCATTAGCCAGCAGTGTGTTGACCAGACCAAACAGCTGCATGACTCTCTCGTCCTGCCTCAGGTCCTCATGGCCCTTCAACAGGAACATGAACTCGTGGCCATTGCTGCCTGCAGAGTGCGCCACAAAACACAACATTGAGGCACTGCTCCTAAAAGGGTTAACGCGTTACATAAAAAATGCTAAATGGTTGGATTTGGCTGTTGTGTCCGGGGCGCTGCGCAGCTGGATCTCCATTACCTCTGCCTGAAGCCATGTCTAGTGAGTGTGAGCCGGCAATAAATGATTTCATATGAACCCCGTCACTCCTACAGTAAACTCCATCCCAATAATCCCTCACTTAATGGGCACCCTCGGTTTGGAATTGCTCTCCGAAAGGACAGATATGAGAGGTTGTGGTAAAATAACCCAGAGAAAAAAAGAATCCAGATGTGATTTGTGCAGCAGAACACACAGATGGCTTTGCAAGTACACACTGAAAGTACCTTGTGAACTTCACATCAAGTTCTGCTGTCTGAAAGCATTTTTTTGATCAATTGGATTAGAACATTGTACTGGAATGAATACTAATATAAGGTCGGATACTAATATAAGAATGGGTTGAATACTAATATTAGGGTTGGTTTGAAAACTCGTATTAGGATGGGTCACATCAGTATCAAGACAGGCTTGAATACTCTTACTCCATTTTTTAACATATTTTCCTTTCTCTCCCTTGATCCTCCTTAGCAACGGTCACTAGAGTGCTTAACAGTGGTCTGTACTACTGTATTATTCAACTGTCACTAGTTCCGAATTGACCAATCAGAATCGAGTATTCAACTAAGCTGTCTAATGAAACAGATATTTGGATGGGTTGTATTTTTGTAAAAGGTAGAATAGTGATGTAGTGGTGGGTCAAATACTAATACTTGGAAGAGTTGTGTAGTAATATTAGGATGGGTTGAATACTAATACAAGAATATAAAACATAAAGAGATGTATCTATGACCTGGATAACGATGACTTCAACGCAGTCTTTTAAGGCGGAATGACAGTGAGGAAATGTACTTAACTAATCTTAATTAAAGTTCTACTATCTTCAGCTGTCCTCCCTTTTCTCAACAGGCTGCATTACAATGCCTTTACCAACACTGAACTTATCATACTCCCTTTAATGGAGTTAAGTGATACTTCCAGTGGAAGGAGTTGGACAGAGTCCCTGCCCTATCCTCAGTCTGCTCCTAATGACAGTCCCAGTGAGCAATGCATTGTGTGTCACTGGAGGGACAGAGCGCTGACAGTAAATCTAAGCGGTCTGTGGTGTCTGACAGCTCTTAATCTCAAGTCTTGCTCCAGAGGTCAGCTGATTTATTGGCTATCATCTTTTACAGAGTATGTTGTATAGCGGTGATGGGATACATCAGAGCAAGGTACCACACCGTGCGCTGGAGAACCTTTTTTTGATTGATAATCCGAGGATTTGGCTTCCAGACAAGGTGACTTTATAGTGCAGTGCCATTTCAGAAGCACTTTAGTGCCATATTTAATATTACAAAGCAGAGGGGGGGGGGGGGGGGGGGGGGGACATGTCACATTTATTTATTTCTGTATTCAAAGTAATGCCAATGGATGGTGTTGAGAGGATTCCTGACAAATTGATCTGACTTGCTTGCAACATTTCTCTCAGGATATATTTGGGATTCCTTTGGTATTAAAAAGGGAAATATCTTTTTAAAACTCACTTTTTTCAGTGGTTATGCATGTACCTTTGCATATCTGGAGTGTCTACTAACCAACACAGTGTGAAATAGGACAACCTACTCAGTTTTTCTGTCTGGGGCAGAAAACATGGGCTTCAAGAAGCCATTACATTTAGGATTTGCTTCCTCTACCACATGCAGGCTCATAAGAATATACTTCCCAGTTTGAGAAGTACCTTTGCAAAGAGCAGATTGTGCTTTTATCAAAGGAGTGCATAGTCTAGGTTGAATACACATACTAGTATTAGGATGGTTCAAATACTTGATTGGGTATATTAGGTAATACACTAATATTAATATGTGTTGAATACTAATATTAAGGATCAAAACAGGTATATATGGTAATATGAGAAAATGTGATTTTGGAACAATAAACCTTGTAAACATGTAAGGTAGAAACCCAACATACAAGTATGACCCCCAAATAGGAGCATAATATGTCCCCTTTAAGTAAACACTTTAATCTTGTTCAGTTTGTTTTTAATCTGTTGTATTATCCACACACAGAACTTTGCCTTGCCGGATGAATTCAGAATAAATAGTGGCCCTGGAGCCATTTGGGTAAAGATTCTATTAGTATTGAATTTCCTCCTAATGGCCCACGCCTGCTGAAAGCATACGACTCTGACAACAGATAGTGTTTAATCTATTTTCCTAATATAATCGGTTCAGAGCCACGAGGCCGGTGCAATTTCCTCCCTATCTTACCCATGATGGTGAGTTTGCGTGGGCGCTGCTTGGAGGTGATGACCTGCAGGGAGGCGGCAATGGACTGGATGCGGATGATGGGCTGGTTGGGGTCATAAGTTCCCGGTACAGCAAGCTCCAGGTCCCGGCACATCAGCAGCTTCGGAGACACATATTGTAGCTCCAGGGAGGTCAGCTGCGTGGAAATGTGATGAGGTGGGGATGCAGAAGAAGAGGAGGAAGAAGAGACGATTAGTTTTTCCGAGCATTTGTAGTCTCAATCGATTCGAAATGTAGCAATAATAATCTGTGATGAATCATGCTCTTTTATTTTTTAGAATAGGATTTCTCAACATCTGGCACGAAGTTTGACTATTTCCTTATACTACGCTAAAGCATCGACTAAGGCGCTTTAACAGAGAGCCGCTGTGATTGGCCTCTGTATACTGTGCACGACACATGCTCGTATGGTAGCATTCTGCTGCAGCTGTCATAATGGGAGCACTATCTGTTCCTACAGTGGTTAGCTTGTCCCTTATCTCCCACTCCTGTGCAACTTCATGAAACTAGCGCATGATTGAGCGAAATGTCTAACCGGTTCTAGCACACCTTAAGTAAACGAGTGCAGTTGCCATTCGTCATGGATTAGGTGTGCGGTTGCTTACTGCTTACTGTGGGTGGACTACTGCAATACATGTAGCTTTAGCCAATTTCTCTGCTTTCTTTGCATTTTCACTGACATGCAATTAATGGTCAAATATGCGCTGGAATTACGGGAGGAAGTTAAGGTCAAACTCAAGGTTTCCACTAGGAAAACATTGGATCCTTTTTAAGTTACAGCAAAAATGTGTGTATACACAACCTCTAATAAATCACTCAGGAACACTTCAAATTCTCTGCCTGTGTGGATTCAACCATGAGTGATTTATCTGGCATCAAATCTATTTAAATGCTTTTACAGTTCAATCCTGAATGTATGGTTACTTCATCACAGCATCATGCCGCACTTGTTCTGTGTTTTTATGCCTCCTGCAGAGAGTTTATTTCTATGGTGATGCCCAGAGGGTGAATACGAAAAAGCTCTCAGCATGTTGTTATTACGCTGCTGTGTATTTCATGCCTACTATAATGGCACAGCAGGGGGCATCCCCTTCAGCGAGACTGTGCCAATGTTGCCACGATGTCAAATAGCATTGCCGTCTCCATTTGAGATGGGAGAGATCTAGAAATGTCTTCCTTCAACGACGCAATCATTGCTGCCAGGGATGACATCTATCAGTTGAATCTCACTGTAGCAACTAGACCGAGGGTGTATAGCCATCCACTCATGCACTCGTCAATTTGAGAGTTTTCAGTGATACTTTGGTTCAATAACATGACTTTTTTCTATACTACTTCAAAGAAAACATCCAAAATAAACATTAAATTGTTTATTTTGGTCACGTTTTAGTATTTGCGTAACAGTTTTCGCCTTAATTCACTAAAGGTAAAAATTAGATAATGTCCCTACTCGAGGCAGAAATCTCCTCTTCAGTAGCGGTTTTATTGCTATCTATCTACTTACCAAGGTTTTTAAAAGAGGGATTTGTCATATATTCATAGCCTGATTTATATGACATTTTATTTATACAATTTTTGGAGGGCTGTTGAGAGTTTCAGACTTAAAAAGTGATCCAAAATGAAACAATAATTGAGTGTGGCTTTATCCAAAGTTAAGATTTTCATTCCAGGAAAGTTTGCAAATAAGTCTATATTTGATAAGATAATGCATCATGTGCATATAATGTGTGTGAACTTGCAACATAGAGGAAATGTAAATAACAAACTGGCAACGTTTCATGGTGGTATGAGTTGAAATCTTTACCCGATTTATTTAAGTGTCTATATTTAATTATCAAGAGCAGCTGTTTGCTCCTGCCTACAGGGTGTATGATATAAATATGGCGATGTTATCTCATGATGTTCTGCCATCCCTCTTCCACTCTCATCATACTTCTGTCTCGTCACTTTCTTCCATCTTTCAACACTACCACTGGAATCTTGTTTAATGATTTACCCGGACATGGAAGAAAGAAGCCCCTTGTTTCTCTTTCATAATCTTCCAGTATAACATCATGTTACATGATTAAGAGAAAGTCAGCAAAGAGTTACCTGTCATGAGATCAAAGGTAAAAGAACCTCATCACGTCTGATAAGAGATTGGAATGGACATACGGGAATGCAGAAATTGTGGCATGTCAGCTTGAATCTTCCCAGCAGTGGAGCAACGTTACTAAATATATTTACTCAAGTATCGTATTTAAGTATTATTTTGACCTTATTCTACTTTACCTGAGTGTTTCCATTTTATGCTCTTATATAATTTGATTCACTACATTTCAGAGGCATACATTTTACTATTACCCCCATACATTTATTTAACAATGTATGCACACAGTAACTAGTTACTTATTATATATAGAACACATGATATACTTGTATGACATGATGCAGTGCTGTGCTAAAGTATACGCCACATGACAAACTAAAACCATTGATGAAAAAAACCCATAAAACCTGATTATATAATAATCAGATTAATATAAAACTGTGAAAACAGCAATTTTGTATAAAAAGTACTTCTACTTTTGATACATTAAGAACATTTAGCTGATTCTATTTGTTTTATACAACTCTGTACTATTTATATTCTGAAATCTGCAGAATGAGTGGTTTTTTATACATTTCCTGCACTCTAAGAACATTCAGGTAATAATATTTCATGTTCTTTGAGTACATTTTGGTGCTTATTACATTGAACCTTTACTTGTAATAGAGTATTTTAATAGTAATAGTAATAATACATGTTCATAGTATCAATTGTTTTATATTTTTACGTTTTTGTAATGAATTTTAACCTGAAAAAAGTGCTCTGTTAATGTACTTTACTTGCAATAGAGTATTTTAATAGTAATAGTAATAATAATGGTACTTTACATTAACAGAGCGCTTTTTTCAGGTTAAAATTCATTACAAAAACGTAAAAATATAAAACAATTGATACTATGAACATATTAGAAGCAGCTCTGAAAAGGTTTGTGTTTGGAGTTTTGATCTGTGATTTGAATGAAGACAGATTGGTGCATTGGAGTTCAAAATAAAAGGCCATATTATGTCTACTTTTTCCCCTTCTGCATCCATGTACATTATCAATGTACAGACAGTAATCCTGATAAGTCTTGAATTGCATAAATAAGCAACAGTACAGTAACACGATCTGAGTGCAAAGTTCGCCTCACCTGTGGCAGCTGCTTGGAGATGCGTCTGAACACGTGGTAGTAGAGGTCCCAGGCCTGGGTCAGATCTTTGACGTTTCCAGAGCGCATGTACTTCCTGCACCAGTCCTGAGCCTCCATCAGGTCCCTGCCGTAAGCCTGCAGAACGGAGGGAGACAAACACTCTCTGTCTCGGTACAATGACTCACGCAATTAAATGAGAAAGCTTTGCCAAACCTAGACTATAAAACTGAATGTCAAGGCATTAAAAATCACTGATCCAACTTGATTAATCTAGGATTTTTGTAAATATTTTGAATTTAATAGCGTACATGTGCAAAGGCAGTCTGAATGGAAAACATCAGATGCTGCTTGCGCACAGAGCCGTGGTCAACGCTATGACGTAAATAGTCCTCACACTTCATTAGTGGTGACTAAACACAGTTCATTTTTGTGATGGAATAGAAAACAGAAACATTTAGTCATTGTTTTTATTTACAGTGGGATATAGAGGACTAATATGAAATGGAAGCAAATGTTAATGTTCCTTTAGTGCATTAGTGTTGAGTTTCCACAACAAACTAAAAAGTGGTTAATTCATGGGTCATGCAACTTTTAATCTTCGATGGACACGCAAAGGGTTTAGTTTGTAGCATAGCAAAAACAATGCTAAACAGTTTTCTCTATTCTTTATTTAAACCCAATCTGAGCTGGCACGCACCTGATTAAAAGACGTCTCCTTGAGGGTCTGCGGTCCCCGCTCCATCATGGCATGCAGAGGCTCCAGCACGGCAAACATGCCCTTGACGTTGCGCTCGCCAAAATAAAGGCGCGACGCCTCTTCAAGGCCCTCGTGCCACATCTCGTGCCACAGGATGGCCACTCTGATAAGCTCCTCACTCACCTGGAGGAAGAAGAACAGGTTCGCAATTACCGCCCCTCAAAACTCACAGGTATCAGATCAGGCATCATGGAAAATATTGTCCTCTTTGAAGTACTATAGGTTTTCTACAAAGAGTAAAATGACATGTCTATTTACAGCATATAGTAAAAAAGACAAGGTTGGACCCTCTACAGTTTAACCAAAAGAGCACAAATAACTGGCAACAGCGAAAGAAATTCATTTCTTTTCATAGAGATTTTTTAAAGTACAATAGTGCTGCTTTTATGGGTCCAAAAACAAGAATCTGAATCTGTGACAAAAGATGAAGGAGACAAGAAGTAGGAATTTCAGTTTGATAGTTGCTAATAATGTTGTGAAAGGTAAAAAAACAACAATGGTTGCTATCCCGGCTCTAAAATTGTGGAGAGAGCTCCCCATTGATATCCGGAATGCAAAAAGCCAACACATCTTCTGTTGTAGACTGAAAACCAATTTGACTCAAGCTAATAAGATTTTTTTTTAAATAGTAAGAAACGAGACCAATACAAATCTTTGTCTGGACAAGTTTGCAAAGAAAAACTGTTGTGGAGCAGGTTTAGGCCTTCAAAAATGGGATTCATTGTGTTATACATGACAAATGATAACTTCAGGCATCACAATAGGTCCGCTGCTCCGACTTTTGTTTGTGCTAGCTAAAAAAATTCACTTTAAATAGTTTGGCTCATTCAACCATAATGTACTTGTAGGATTTTCGAGTTTGTATCTTCATGGATAGATGCACTTAATGCCATCCAACCTGAAGTTGCTTTGTCTAAAAGCATCAGCTAAAAGTAATGCAATGCAAAGTAAGTAAGTAAATATTCTATGTGAATAGATCCACATTTAAAGAAGCAACATACACTACTTGCGCTCTACTGGCACAAAAGAGGGAAACAATTCCCATTTTATTCTCAAACAAAACCTTTTCTAGGTTTAGTATGAAGCTGATTTCAATGAGTAACGCTGAATAAAAATGATTAAATCTCTGTACCATGATTGCCTGCTGCACAAGTGTGTTGCAGTGTTCACACATGTTCTTCAGGATCTTGTTAGCAGCATTGTGTCGGGCTGTGGTGGTGGACTTGGATGCCACAGTGAGCGGGTAGATCAAAGCCTGGAGGAGAGCAGAGAAGTTACCATAGGAACTGCGTCCTTCATTCTGTTATGAAACGGCATTAGCAATATTGTGTGATCGCCCTTACTTGTGGATGGTAGCGCCCGATGTCTGTCAGCAGCTGGTGGATGAGTCGGCCCACCAAAGCTCGGGGAGTGTCGATTCGAGCTATAAGCTGAGGGATCACCTGCACAGGGAGAGAACATGGAATACAAACTCAGTCACCTAGTACTGTACTTAGAATTAGATGTACTTTTTAGTTTTTCTAATTGAATATTTCCACATTATGCTAATGTTTTATTTTGGTTAGATGCACTTAATGCCATGCAAAATACAAGTCTAGATATAAATAATATTATACTATTATAGGTTAACCTACCCAGCAATATATAAAGTAATTACAATAAATCCAACCAAATGCAACATTGAAGTGATGAACACATATTAAAAATAAAATCATTTAATATACAGTATATGATTCTGAAATGGGCCATACAACATCATGAGTAGTTTTACTTCTGGTACTTTGTGTGTGTGTGTGTGTGTGTGTGTGTGTGTGTGTGTGTGTGTGTGTGTGTGTGTGTGTGTGTGTGTGTGTGTGTGTGTTACCTGTAGCCATGTGTCTATTTGAATGGTCTTGATTCCCTCCACCAGGCCTTCATTCACTTCAGGCCAATGACCGTAGTCAAACCACAGAGTCAGAACCCTGAACAGAACCAAAAATTACAATCACATTTAACCACTAGAGGTCCTCAGTGTCCTTGACTGGGAAAAGGGATCCATTTGTTTGCTTGGAGTCCTTTTCCCAGAGTGTGTTAGAGTCGTTAAACTCACCTGAGTGTGTCCTGCAGGTTGTTGCCTCTGGACAGGGAAATGGAGCGGAAAAAACCTTGAACAGCGGGAACAGTGTAGAGCAGCAGCGTCTTCGATAGGTCCTGTGGAGGGACAGCACACAACAGACACTTCTTAAAGCAAGGAAAAAAGCTACCTGACACTCTTGGTTTCAACTGAACGTTGGGAAAGCGAAGTCTGGAGAGTCACTATTAATTAAGTTAGGAAATTATAGAGCTGCCCTCTCTTATTAAATGTTCTTGACTTATAGTCGTTTTGGTCATAGTCGAATGAGCTTTATTTTGTCAATTAGTCATTTTTTAATGGGTTTTCATGCTTTTTAATGCCAAACGACTTACATCCAAGAAACGTATGAGCACATCTCCAGTAAACACAAGATTTAAAGTGGTGCTCATGCATGAGCATTTGTGAAAAGTCACTTATAGAGAGATCTGTTGATTAAAGCCTTTAAGGAAAAGTCAACAAAACGGTGCTAGTGTTATTTAACTAAGATTTTCTTAAGCCAAAAGGTCCTTCAAAACTAAGGCTTTCTAACTTATCATTTCTACATAGGTTTGACTGGGAGTGCTGTAGGAAGAGAATACCACTAAGTGTTAAACGTGAGGGGGGTGCAGAGGGTTAAATCCTCTGTGACACCTCATTCAGAGTGACACAGAGAATTAAGTTAAACAATTATAGGGCTGCCCTCTCTCATTACATTGTCTTGACCTATAGTAGTTTTGACCTAATTTGACTGAGAATTTTTTGTCAATTAGTGATTTTTTTTTCCCGTCAAAAGACTAATTTCCAAGAAATGTATGGGCACATCTGCGGTAAATGCACATTTTAAAGTGGTGCTTTGCATGATAGTTTGTAAAAAACCCACTTTTAGAGATCTGTTGATTGAAGCCACAAAAGGATGAGTCAACAAAACAGTGTTGGTTATTCAACTCAGATTTTCTTTAGTCAAAAAAGCCCTGCAAAATGTGCAATCAAGCAAAACTGAATATAATGAATGTTTCCAGGACATTTAACACGTGCTTTCTAACTTATGATCTCTGCATGGGTTGGACAGGGACTGCTGAAGTAAGAGAAGAACACTGAACTTTGGATGGTCGTGCAGAGGGCTTAATTCTTTGACTCTAACCTCATTGAGAGTCGCTATCAATTAAGTAAAACAATTCTAAAGCTGCCCTCTGTTATTACATTTTCTTGACCTATAGTCATTTTGGTCATGCTTGACCAAGAATTATTTAGTCAATTAGTCATTTTTAATGCTTTTTCCTGTTGGATTACTTATTTCCTAGAAACGTACTAGCACATTTCTGGTAAACACACAATATAATGTGGTGCTTTTGCAGGACTCTTTATGGAGAAAATCATCTTATCGACTAAGGTTTATTTTAGTCAAGCAACCCTACGAAATCAATAACTTTAGCAAAAATGGGCACTGCAGAGGGTTAGGGTTGAACTAAAATGTACTATGCAGGTTCTTGTATGTGTATGTAGGTGTGAATAGGGATTAACGTTCTGTCACTCTCACCTCGCTGGCTTTTTTCTGTCCGGGCGAGGGCACAGGACTGTGGTCGGTGCTGTCCACCTCGCTGTCGCTGTTGCTGGCCTCGCTGTTAGCACTGGCGCCGCTCGCGTGTCGCAGCTTCTTCTTGTCGTCCCGTCCTTGGTTCTGGTGTTTGTAGTGCAGCACCGCCTCAAAGTTCATCACCGCCCAGGCATGCCAGGCCTGCGGGAAAGTTGGTACAAACTAGTTGAGGATGTATTTCTAAGAAGTGGTTACTGGAAAGGACTCCTATGTTTGTTCATGAGGTCATTTTCCAGTTTATTAAGGGACAGTTTTGTCCTGGGGGGCTGCAATTATCCTGATCCAAACATAAGAGTTGGAAAGAATGGCTATGGAGAGAGGTATGTTTGTTTAGCGACATTTTTGTAGCCTGCAGCACATGCATGAACAAGGAAAATAGGCAGCAATGTCAGCTTTTCCATCAGCTCGTAACTTTGACGCATCAGAAGAGGCACAATCTGACAATCAAAATAAATGAGCCGCGCACAGACAGAAGCTAAACATATGATGTTATGACATGTTCGGGGCAATAAAATGGCTTCTAAAGTTCTACTGGTGACACATCAGTGTCAGGGCGGCCTCCTGCCGACACAGCTGGAATTTTACTGCGGCCACAGAGTCAAAAGTGAAAGGTTAGAGTTAAAGGGGGATTACTGACCTTGTACCAGTTGCGGTCATGCTCGGTGGAATGGCTGTAATACTGCAGCACTTTGGGGATGGTGCTCTCGTTGATGCCCTGCAAACTGAGCTGCCACTCTCCGAGTTTCAAGAAACATCTACATAAAGAAAAGAGAGGAAAAGAAAATAAATAAAATTACATTTGAACTTTATTTAAGAGTACAGCAGAATATTTTCGGAATTCCGTACTCTGCACCAACATCGATAGACCTACAATGTTGGGTACCCAACTGCCAAATGGTAACCAACCAAGGACAAGCCCTTGAACTTGTATAAATAATAAAGAATAGACATTTTCTGTCATTCAGCGGAAAAACTAAAATCCCCGCCTACAGCTCTATGTCTCCGCCAACCAGTCAAGTTGCACTTTAGATCCGTGTCTGTACAGAATGTCATTACTTTATTTATATTATCCTTTTAGACAATTGCGTGAATTTGTTTCAGTAAGCACACCAATTCTGGAGTTGTAGCCAAAATGTGTTTTGTCAGGGGACCTTGACCTTTGACCACCAAAATCTAATTATCAGTACATCCATCAGGCATAATGGACATTGCCAAATTTCATAAAAACAAACACACCTCAAGGTGTTCAAAAATGTGACAGATGGAAAGACAGACCTAGATAGGGACGGACACACAAAATGAAAAACAGCCGTCTCCCGCGCCAACTAATAAAAAGCCAATATAACTATTTTTAGACAGTAAAAGTTAGTGAGGTCGGAGGGCAATGTTGTTAATCGAAGCTCTGCAGTACAAACTTATTCAATGACAGCATGACAGCATTAGGGATGAGGAAATAAAGGCACAAATCATCACCATGAGTTTAGTACTGTGCTTATGTTGTCATTGCTAATAGAGAGTTGGCAATGACATCCAATACATCCCTAGGGCAGCACATTAAAAAAGAAGCGAGATATTGATGTGATACTTGGATACCATGCAGGCAAAAATATCGCTCCTTGGAAGCAGTAGTGCATTTATCCGCTGAAAGGTTCTGGGATCACATCCGGATATTTTCAATTATCCAATCCACTTTTCCATTTAACCCGACAGTGAGCCCTGTGGCATCCCTGAGGAGGACTTAGCCCCATCCATCAGCCTCACAAACACAAATCCTTGAAGTCAAATTTGTTGTGTTTGGCACGGCCAAGACATATAATTCACATACAACTACTCTCAACCGAGAAACTGGCAAGCGCTGCATTATCGACCCATCCGCCGGCTGTCTCTTTCGGGATTACGTCTTCTGAGTGCTTTTCCATGCGAGCGTACAGTTTGGGTTCAGCCATGCCAAAGTTTTTCAGTAAACTTTTAACAGGTTGATCTTTTGGGAAAGAAGCAAGGGGAGGCTGGGGTGATTGGGGACGCTGGATGTTTATTTGGGAAAGGAGACGCCAGGTTTATTGATTTCAAATAGCAGTGAAAGTAAAGAGGAGGCGTCCCTGTGATTGTGCGAATGCCAGTGTCTGACTGAGCAGTCCAGGTGTGCTCCATACCACGCAGCTGACCTGTATTCACGAAAGTGTGTCAGCACGTCTGGAGAGGACCCGTCCTGACTGACTTTATACAGGTGTTTTCCCCAACATGCATTCCTCAGTCTGGAAAAGGCAAAAAGTGCAAAAAAAAAAGGAAAAATTCCCTTCTGCCTGTTGTCACACTTTTGTGTTGTCATGTATGATTTATGAGATGGGAGGTTTGCACATGATGGCTGTGTGTTTGTGAACATGTCCAGATGGGGCTAGTGTGTGATTTACTGTACATAGGATTATACCTGTTTGCTCAAATGGAGCAACTCTGTATTCCTTTGAGACTTTTGACCAAAATGGTACACAACGCAGTGCAGACAAACAAAAACATATTGTTCTCTTTACTGTACTGACAATAGGCTAACCTTTAAACCCTAAATGAGACAGTGCTTAATATATTCTTATATTTGCATGAGCTCACGACAGCATGCAAACAAACTTCTTTCAAGTCATTCCCAACATTCTTTGGAAATACAACATTTTCCATTGTCTCATCCTTTAAACCAACATCTGAAAACATGTGATTGCTATTGGAATGTCCCATTCTTTGAAAACATAGGCTTGTGTTGACAACAGCTTGAAACAGAATGCAAACTGGATCTTCTCGTTGAATAACTAAGTTTAGATACACATTCACATTAATATTAAATAAATATTCCACTTCCAATATTGACAATTAGATACGATCATGCCAATGGTATATACCTGGAGCAACGGGACTGAAGTTGGAGGAGGGACATTGAGTTAACATATGTCATGGTATATATCATGGAAGCATTTAATGTTAATAAGAGCATGCAGAGCTGCCTGTACACAGGAATCTTAGTGAGATATTAATTGGTATTGTGAATAGCTTAGTAGGAATATTTTCAGAATAAGGCATTTAAATATTTTGTGTAATTTTATTATGTGCATTGAAATTTTGTCAGTGAGGCAATGTGATGATATTGGAAAGGTGCCACGGCTGGGACAGGGGTGAAGAGCACACCCAATGGGAGAGGGCACTGTGGAGGACACACACCTGGTCTGTGATACTTTTAGGCTTTGTGCCGCCACTGCTTTTTGATAAATGGCTGGGTGGAACAAACTGCCGAAAGGCATCACTTTATTGAAATATTTGTGGTGAGAAATTCAGAGGATCTGGCTAGCTTTGAGAAGACCACACGATGCCAATAGACTGGTGAAAAGGTGCTATGCCAGATTGGGTAAAACTAATTGTAAAGAAGTGGAACACACTGTACACGACCCAGAGAGTGTTTATAACAAGAAGGCACAAAATGCATGAGGTTACTTTTTCCTTCCTTCAGCATTTTGCTTTGTGTGTTCTCCATTGAGCTGGAGTGGGTGGTACATCTGAGGTTTTATACTTCTGAACCACATCTTAATACATAATGAGCAACAAGCATTACCTCGATGAATTTAACTTTCCCTCAGGTTTTGTGGTTTCTATCCAAGTATTTTTTTAAACCTTGTTTTGTTTTTACTACACCTATGGATGTTGACAATAAAGTTCCCTAAGACTAAACATAAGGGGAAACTTTTAGTTTTGCTCCCCTTCTCCTGTAATAGCAACTTAAATGCCTTGCTATATTATATTGTTATATAATGATTTGACTTTTAACATTAACAAGGGACTTCTATCCTGACCACTATCTCAAAAATCAGTATTTTAAAAGAGAGTTTCTCCATTATTTTCTACAAACACTTAGTCAACTCAAGCCTGCTGCTTCAGAATTAGGCCTCTATGAATGATATACAATTAATTTGACTTTACGGTTACATAGATTTCAATGTGTTATGTTAAAAGTACTTGACCACATGGTTTTGCAGGTTGTACCGATTTATCTCTGGGTGGTCTCGATAAGGTATCAAGAAATTGTTATGTTTAAGTATATCAATCTAATTAATACAGTGCTTGAATCATTAAGAGTGACCCTTTGATTGAAGTCTGACATCTATAAAGCCACGAGATCACAGCTAATCATGTGTGTTAGAATTTAAAATGAACTCCTATGTTTCATTTTAATGAAATGGCAGTTAAAAATCTCTGGAACTGTATCTGCATTTTGGGCTATACCTATACTATAACATTTAGAGACAGCAGGCACTTCATATCCATCGTTGGCCTTTTTCAGTTGCCTTGTCATAGTAAAAAAGCACAAGTGTGACTAATAACACTATTATATTTAGGTGACCCAGTGACCAATCCTACACAACAACAGCCTTAACCCTTAAACGGAAGCAGCAAAATGGAATTCAGCCATTAATAATTTAACATTTACACCTGTGCTTTTTCCTACTGTGACATGTGAAACAGTTGTTCCTGTGAGAAAGCTCATTAGGTGGTGAGCTGCTGCTGTTACTGTGCGTGTTACTTTCAGACCTGGCCATGAGTTTGTGGAGCTCCTGCTTGTGCTGTTGGTCCTCGGCTGCGATGGCATGCTGGGCTTGCTGCTGCATCCCTTGCACGAAGTGCTGCATGTGCTGGAAGGCATCAATCTAGAGAGAAACAAAACAAATACCAACAGCATGTAAAGACTGTCATTGAGAGAAATATGTCTGTCTGTGTGGTTATGGCTGTTTTTTAAATGACTTTGATTATTGAGTTGCAGGAATGAGTCCTAAAACTCAGGGAATAAATTAGCGTTATAGCACCTCTGGTTAGTTTGTCTAAAAGTAAATGGTTTTTTGAAAGGAGTAAGACGTTATATCAAAATCAACTACTTTTCTAACTGTCCTCCGGACTCTTTCGGCCCACAAGGATGCTTCGAGAGTTTCATCATGTCTTCAAAATAAGCCTGAGAAGACGTGCTGCCTTGCTCCTGTGCCTAATACTCAGTGACCAAGAAGCTGTGTCCCTGTGGCTACAAAGACTTTTATTGTATTGTGATTGCTATCTACTTATTTATTGCATTCTATCACGGCACATCGGTCACGAAACAAAAGTAAAAACACCAAAGTATTTTGATTGATTTATTAAAAAGAGATTTTTAATTTTCGTTCTACAAAATGAAATGCATCAGTTAACACCCCACAGGTAAATGACTTCTATGCGTCATCAAAAGGTGGTTGCTTACAAGTGATTGAATGAAAAAACTAAGCGCCTTCACGCCTCACCCTTTAGCGTGTGTTGGTGACATGAAGTCATGTGACCATCATGTATTTCATTCATAGCATTAAGAAGCCAAATCCTATTGGCTTCTTTTTCCGGGTAGCCCTTATGATGATAATTTCCGGGTCGACCTACAAAAGGATGTCGCCACTGACCCACTTTATTAAAGACAAGCATGTGATAAGTGAATCACCGTGGACAGACTGTTTAATTGACTGGTACACTCTTTGTCATACTTATGTATCTGTCCGGCTCAACACTTCTCTGTTCATAACAATGTTGCTGGCTCACTGGAGTAATTTCCTCTGCTGTCATGGTTACATTGTTTTTATTACTGGAACTAGGCAACTGTGAAATGTTGTTGTCTGATCCGAACAAAGTGCAGGCAGCCCGTACTACATGCCATGCAGCTTGCACAGATTTGGGATGTTGTTCACAGCGGAGAAAATGAGGGACAGATACCCTGTGAGCATGAGAGGAGAACCAGATGGTATTTTTTGCTATAGCCAGCAATTTGTATCTTATAATATGAACTGTGTGATTAACTTTGGAACTAGGGAATTCAGTGTTCCATTTTATTGTTAGGCAGTTTTTTAGCTTGTTACTCGTTGCTTGCTATTTTCTAAGATTACTGCAAAATGTTATTGATATAGAAAAATAACTTTTGGGGCATTTTGATTGGTTCCCAACAAGCCCTGTATCTACTGTGCATTCTGTCTGCAACCAGGTACGATCTCGATTTGGATCAGGGCTCCATTTAAAGCAGACAGGAAGTCAACTATTCTGAAATTAAAACAGGAAAGAGGATAGCAGTTTTGTTTTACCCATTAGCTTTTAGTAGCTTACTCTTGTTATCAAAGAATATTAATGTCCTCCGCAATTACTATCCCAGGAAGCGGAAATGGCGGGCGATAGAACAACCGAAGAAAGTGGAAAAGAAAAGCTGTGTTATTTTTCTTTCTTCCGAGAAAACCGGAAAAATATTTGTAACGGTCATTTTTGTGACAGTTGGAAATGGCATGGGAGATGGATTTTGTGTTTCCACTTAAATTTGCATGGTTTTTACTTAGTAGCACCACAAGCATGGCAAGTGTTATAAGTGAACAGTGGATGCATCCTTTCCAGCTGTAAATGTGTGTGTGTTTCAGTCAGCTGGTCAATCTGTTAAACTTAAATCTCTCTGGTCATAATGTCTGGTGAAAATAATTTCTCATAAGCACAATTGCGAATTAAAAATAGGCTATTAGGCATTTTTCAGTGATTGACAGGACTTTAAAAAATTTGAAATACTCTTTTTCTCAATAACACATACAGTACATCTACATGGCTTGATAATGTCATTCTCTGTAAAGCCATCCTATCAACTGTTTAACCATAAATATAATATTATATTTGACCGGAATTTCTCCCATTTTTTGACCGGAAACAATGTTTTGTGTGTGTGTATTTTCAGATTTGCCTGGACAGCAGTATAGCTGACTCTAGCATGAGCAAAGCTTAAGCTCACACTTACCTAAGTCCCCTAATGAGAGCTGCAAGAGTAACTATTTAACACCTGGCCATAAATGTGGGTGTGTTAATGTATGTTAAAGGGTGTGTGATAGACAAATGGCACAGGACAGAGCAGTTGGATCCTACAGTATGAGGTTAGGTCACCACTGCTGGCAGGTGGAAAGCAAAAATCATTCTGGACAAACTTTTTATAGGTATTAGTATTAAGTGAGGCTTACTTCATCCACTGTTGCCATGGATATAACATGGTTAATAACCACAACGTTAACCTAGATGTGACAGTTGAGTTGGTTTTACTGATTTCACTTGTATTAAGGGAGATTCAAAGCTCTCAGAAGTTACACAACACTGAAACATATTCAGAATAATGAATGCAAATTCAGCTCAAGAGCAATATTTGTGAGCAGCTGCAATTTCTGAAAAACTGTAAGTCTGTCAGATCAGAAGAACACTTGCAAATCTTACTAATCACTTCCTGATTTGTATATTTTACAATCTTTCCGGGAAAAAAATGCAATGATAATATGATATGATAATATGATGATATGATAACTCATATTAAGAAAATATGTTAACAGTTCAGATTTTGTTTTGGGGGGACATCTCTCAACAATTAAAGAATCACATCAGAGCCTGCCAGCTAACCAATCAGAGCAGACTGGGCTCGGGTTTCAGACAGAGGGTGAAACGAGGTGCTGCAGCACAGGCAGGATGAGAAAAATAAAGAGCTTTTTGAACATTAAAGCATGGAGACATGTCCCAGGAGAGACACAAAATACAAATATGAACATGAAAATTAGCATAAAAGGGCCCCTTTAATATTATTAGTATTTACCATTCAAGATAACCGTGCTCATTACTAATAGAAGCTTGGTTTGTTTTTATGCTTTAGGTTTATTGTGAATGACCTTTATGTAATATATATTTTAAATGTTTCAATGTTGTTCTTTTATCAGTTATGATTTTATTCAGGATTTTATTGTAATTGTTATATAAAGATACACAAAGAAGCTATTTTCTCTTGCTGGAAATATTATAATATAATGTTAACCTGTGGGTTCATTAACGCCTTTTTAAAAGTTTGACACCTCTTGTTGACCCTGGTGGGACTGATTAATATACTGGAATGGACCATGAGGAGGCTGGTTGCAATTTCAATGCTCCGTTTCACAGATGTAGTTTATTGGTGTTAATGTTTCTCAGGCTGCTTCCGTCACTATGCTAAATAAATTACATGTTTATGTCACTAATGTTCCAGTTATTTAAACCCCTCCTTATCTGGCACATTTGAAGGTGTGATTGTTGCCTTATGTTGCACAAAAAAGGCAATCAGAACACTTTTAAAGTTGACCTTTTGCCTCAAAAACTGTACTTTCGTCCCAGTGGATGACATACAACAAAAAATCTAAAAAGGATTAAAAAATGTTAATTATAAAGCATAAACTCAACCTAACACATTTGTATGCTCTTACCTTGCGGGCACTCTTCCACATGTACTTCATATAAGCGTAGGTGACGTGGGGGTGGGCTGTGGGCAGAGGGTGATCAAGTTGTTTGGAGGGGTCGACACCCAGGAGGAGCACAAGGGTCTTATGTGCCAGGGCCTGGAAGTATAAAGAGGTAAAACATCTAATTATTTTGCAGAAAGTTAACAGCTTATAAGAATAAGATTGATTCAAACGACCCCAAGACAATACAAGCTTGATTAAAATGTTACCTCAATGTGCTTTGATTAAGATTATTGGACAAGACACTCTAAGGACTTTAATTTTCCATAGCGTCTTTTAAACCACGTATATTGTTGTGAAGACCCTCTGTTTGGGGTAAAAAATAGTAAATGTTGATATTTTGTATTATTACTCTTCAGTCTCAGCAGCCTCACATTGAAATGAAATATGCACTCTGTGTGTCTAGATTTGTCTTTACTCTTTTTTTTGTTTTAGGTATAACTTCTGATATATTATAGGGGAGGTTTCTTCACAAGTTTTTTATGTATTTAAACATAAATAATAATAACACAAACAAAACAAATATGTTAGTGCTAAGAAATTTGAGCTAAAGATGTTTCCCTCCTTTATTTTTTAAGGACAAAGAGAGACAGGAATTATTTAATGGGGTAGTTTTTCCAAAGCCTTGCAATCACACTTGCTAGGATTGACCAATCACATCCTGTTTTTGAGTAAGGGTTTTTGCCATGTGTGCATCATGTATGTGTAGAAAGAAAAATTGGCTTTTTGTCTGCCCTACCTCGCAATCAATTGGAACAACAGTGAGTAGTGGTAATGTGGTAAGGATGGAAAAGTGCACCACCTTAATTGTGCAGATATGCTGGCTCAGGTTTCTAAACAGTGTGATTGAGGGTGCTGTGTTACATTCATCAGCGCCAACGTAAAACAGATTGAAATCACGTTTGAATTTCAGGACCGGGGTTCATGGTTGCACTTAACTTCCCTTTCCCGTATGACACTGATTTCATAGTCTCTGATTTATTCTTCCTCAGGGGGTCTGATCAGAAAATACAGAAGGGCTTTGTACACATTTCTCAAAGTACTAACCAGGCGTCCACTCTTGCCACAGAGGCTGGCATACTTCAGCCAAGTCCTCATGTCCTCGTGGGGGCTGATGACCAGCGATCTGACCATGAGGATCCTTTGCCAGTCCTCTACGATACGCTGACAACCCTGGAAGGAAAAGACACAAAAAAAAGATGACATGGGAAGGACGGTTAAACCCATTACCACTTTGTTACTCCCTTCAGAGAGAGAAACATACTTGTTAAACTTGAGAGAATTAACACACGTGAGAGAGATCAAACCCAGGGGGGCAACTATTATTTAAAGTGGTCCCTGTCCTAAGATGCGAGTACAAGTTTGCATGCCAGAAAAAAACCCATAAACACAAGTCTGAATTCATACAATCATAAGTACCATTAACTGTCTTAAATACTCTATTAACCACAACCTCGACTCCATCATTGTGATATAAAACAGTGCCTCAGCTCCGATGGGGAGAAACAGCATGTGCTATGTAATCCTTTCTTTGATTTGAATTTGAGACAGATCTACAGGGGGTAGACGATGTAAAATAAACTTTTCACGGAAAACGACTTTGATGTAACTTGATTATAATTACAAACACTGCTCCAAGGAAGGGCTGGATTAGGTTGCATGGCAACTAGCAGCAACAAACGAGGTATCGAAATCAGTACTGTGTGGAATTTTGTTAACAAACTACACAATTACATCTAAAGGTTGGCCATGAGGGTTGTGCCATGGTCAGTAGTTGTATCAATGTGCATTAAAAAACTGAGGTAGTTTATAAAAAACTGAGGTAGTTTATCTGAGGTAGTCATTTAGTTTTAGTCCTAAATGCCCTTTCATTTAAGGACCAGTCTATTCGATTGTATTCGTTCTTCTTTTCTTCTTTTAGTATTGTTATGTACTATGATCACTCCACAAAGGCATCTAGCTATGTGTAACGTGTAAAGAACCTATGTCGACCTTTAGTTACCATAAAAGGGTGAAAGGCCCTCATGAGCCAGAGTTTAGCCATTCCAGGTCACTGCAGAGAGAAACATGGCCCCGCAACATGTCAGGATTTGTGACGCGCTCCCAATTCAGATATGAACAGGTTCATTCTAGGCCAACAAAAATGTAACGATGTTACCTCTCTCTGAATCCTTCACACTGCCTCTTTTAAGTGTTAACCTTATCTGAAACCTTTTCCTCTATTCCTTAGATAGCTTAAGTATGTTGAAAACTAGGTAATACATGATGGGTTAAGGAGCTCAGTGTAGGTTAAATCTGGCCGAGGCTATGCTCATTGACCAGAAGTTTAATTAAGAGCTTAACTGCAAGAGATTCCTTACATTCTGCCATCGAGAAGAAAAGGAAATGCCAAATTATCCAGTTCAAGCAACTTGATTGAAAGCAACAACTGTTTATCATTGGGGGCATCATGGTGGAGAGGTGGTCTAAAAGCACAACAATCCAAGTTCAACTGTAGCCGTGAAACATTGTTACATCTCATCCCCCTTTTTCCTGTCTGTCTCTTGAATGTGTAGTGTCAAATAAGGGTCAAAAACAAGAAAATGTAGCACAGTGTATCATTGGTATACCAAACCCAGTACCTTAGTATACGAGTAAGAATATTACGGTCAATCTTCTGCCAAGCTTTACGAATGCGAGACTGATGGATATTGTATTCTTAAATGGGGCCGTAGAATGGAATAGGCCCGATAAAAAAACGTGAGGTAAAATACTTTAAAATGTGTGTAGAACTTAAAGGAGAAAGAGACATTGGAGCAAATGTCCTTTATATTTTCTAGGAGGAAAGTTAAAGATGATTTACATTTGTGGAAGTTAAAGTTGGAACCAACAGCCTAGAGTCCACAATTCAAACTCCCAGAGATAGAACTCACTCTGACACATTTACCCATACACGGAGGGGTGAAGTGTTTTCATACGCTCTTTGCCATACCTCTAATCCTTTGATGAGTGAGAGACTAGTATAGATAGGACCTGGACAGTGACTCACCAACACATGTGTGCGGTCAGTCTCTAATAAATCTCTAAAGAGAGAAGAAACCTGTCAGGCAACGCAGCTCTGGAGCCATTATGGCCCTGTCTGTTTGCTCAGGAAGACCTCTCTTGATCCTAAATACCCCTCCAACCAACCTCCATCTGTTATGGATGGAAAAAGTCAAGATGTTTAAGAGTATCTTCATTTTACTGCACTAAGTTTGAGTGTGAACAGTCTCCCTTCAATGGTCAAGTTGATTTTGTAGACACCTTGAAATGTCACAAGGATATTAGTAACGGTTGTACTTCTAACAGCTGGGTCATACTGAACAACAGGGGAAAAACTGGAAGAAAACAAGCTTTTTCTTCACAAGTTCTCGGTGAAGGCTATGGTGGCCGACAGGTGCAAAAACGTACAACCACCCAAAATACTTCCATTAGGAAAAACACGCTGCAATTTCAAAAATGGTTCAAATGAAGAAAAATGCCAAATCATACAAATGAAAAAAAAATTCATGAACTTGTAAACACATGCCGCAGCATTCAGAAAACATTCACCAACTTGACGAAACATGAGCAGGGTGTCCTAAAAGCGCTGCATAGAAGAAACATTCCAAGATCTTTCGTCAAGATGGTGAAGATGTTTCTTCATTTGTATGTTTCGGCACACGTTTTTTATATGTGCATTGTTTATGAAAGTGCAGCGTGTTTCTCCTAATTTCCATTAGGAGAAACACGCATACTATAACGGTGTTTTGGACCGTTATAGTATGCTTGCACCTGTCAGCCACCGTAGAAGGCTAAGGTCAAACTTGTATCCATAGTCCAAAAGAGAATAATGCACTTCAAAATCAACAAGATTATACTTTAACCTTTGAGAACTTTTTTTTTTTATGGCTGATGTTTTTAAATTGAAAATGATGGATGGACACTTATTTTTGACATCATAAATTCACATCATGCTCCGCATCTGTTGCTAAAAAACAGCAATCTCTCTGATTGCTCTCCTTGTTTGGTTTGATGAATAAAACATTCCATTTAATTTGATGTTTTCTTGATGCTGTATAAGCGAGCCCCAGCTCTGTCTCCTACGTCTTTTTTATGCAGTCAACGCAAGTGCTGTCTTTGTTATGAATAATTTCCAGCATTATGTCCTTCATCGTGACCTTCAGATGTGAACAGACCTCTGGGCTTACCAAGTATTCTGGCATTTGCATTATGTGTGGTATTAAGCAGTCTTTTAGAATACTCCAAATAAAATTTCAAAAAAGCATATCAGAGCCTTCTGGGCAGGCACATTCAGACAAATACAATCTCCTTTGGAAGCAGTTAAGGTACAGGATGACGCAGGTTTTAGGGACTTTCCAAGACGTCAGTAACATCTGAGCAGATGACGGACAGGAATGCCAGCAGGGGCAGAGAGAGCACTATTATAAACGGTGCATTAAACTCATCAGCTTTGATGCAATGGTATCAGGACTGCATCACAGGTCAATGGATTATAAGATTTTCCGCCTTGTTCAAATCAATCCTCTCGCATGTACAAACAAAGCTGCAGCCTTTGAAACAATCTCATTTTAATTCCACTGTGAAAAGGCCAAAGTGGAAAAGATGATCTTAAACAGAATTATCCTAAATCCGATTGGCATACGTCTTAAATTCCAAAGACTTGGCTGGCGGCGCAATTTTCCCAACCGCTTGTAATTTGTGTGGTTCATCCACACATCTTACGGTTTCATTTGATAGCATGTATAACAGTGTAATTAACTCCTTTAAATGATAATCATAGCAATCATAATCAGTCTTTGGAAGTAGGAAGAGTTACACAAAATGAGCCATGGATCCTCTGCATATTCGTTGCAATGGCAAGTAAGGGCACATTTAATACAAAATATTGAATTTTCTTTTTAAGTGTGAAGGAGTTGTGGGCGATCCGTTTTATTTAGTGAGAAGGGAAATGTAAGCTCTTCATTTACCTATTGACATCATCTTTAGTTAATGTCCAAAACAATCAGAAAACAAGTTGTGGAAGTGAGTTCCTTTGGGTTTTAATCTAATATTAATTTATAATTTCTAAGTAAATGGGCCCTACTATCAACATCAAGTTCAACTTTTATTAATCGCAGAGGGGAAATTCAGTTTTCCACAGATAGGTCCAAAATACACACACACATTCACAAACAAGACCTGTATACATGCACTGATGATGAAGTGGTGGAGTGAAGAGGCTGCCAGTCTGTCCGCCGCCAGCAACTCAGAAGGATGTGGTTTATTTTACTTGAAAGTGTGTGAAAAACACAAGATCCATAAAACGTGTCTTTTTTGGCATTGCGCTTTGGTTAATTCCTTTCTTTGTTTACTCAGCAGCAAGGTTGTGAATAACTTCTGTAGACATTTTGACTAATTTGGACAGATTGTAGCTAGTTTTGGCTGCATGTGGAACATATTTTGTCCTTAATTACTACTGACCTTCATCTGCGGTTTGATCAAGCACCATGAATAACACTTACAGTATCTCACAAAATTGAGTACACCCCTCACATTTTTGTAAATATTTTATTATATCTTTTCATGGGACAACACTGAAGATATGACACTTTGATACAATGTAAAGTAGTCAGTGTACAGCTTGTATAACAGTGTACATTTGCTGTGCCCTCAAAATAACTCAACACACAGCCATTAATGTCTAAACTGCTGTCAACAAAAGTGAGTACACCACTAAGTGAAAATGGCCAAATTTTGCACAATTCGCCATTTTCCCTCCCCGGTGTCATGTGACTCGTTAGTGTTACAAGGCCTCAGGTGTGAATGGGGGGCAGGTGTGTTACATTTGGTGTTATCGCTCTCACACTGGTCACTGGAAGCTCAACATGGCACCTCATGGCAAATAACTCTCTGAGTATCTGAAAAAAAGTATTGTTGCTCTACATAAAGATGGCCTAGGCTATAAGAAGATTGCCAACACCCTGAAACTGAGCTGCAGCACGGTTGCCAAGACCATACAGCAATTTAACAGGACAGGTTCTACTCAGAACAGGCTTCGCCATGGTTGACCAAAGAAGTTGAGTGCACGTATGACTGCTGCCAGCATTGCTGCAGAGGTTAAAGGGGTGGGGGGTCAGTCAGTCAGTGCTCAGACCATACGCCGCACACTGTATCAAATTGGTCTGCATGGCTGTCGTCCCAGAAAGAAGCCTCTTCTAAAGATGATGCACAAGAAAGCCCGTAAACAGTTTGCTGAACACAAGCAGACTAAGGAAATTGATTACTGGAACCATGTCCTGTGGTCTGATGAGACCAAGGTAAACTGATTTGGTTCAGATGGTGTCAAGCGTGTGTGGCGGTGACCAGGTGAGGAGTACAAAGACAAGTGTGTCTTGTCTACAGTCAAGCATGGTGGTGGGAGTGTCATGGTTTGGGGCTGCATAAGTGCTGCCGGCTGTGTGGAGCTAGTCATTGAGGGAACCATGAATGCCAACATGTACTGTGACATACTGACACAGAGCATGATCCCCTCCCTTCGGAAACTGAGCCGCAGGGCAGTATTCCAACATGATAACGACCCCAAAAACCCTCCAAGATGACCACTGCCTTGCTAAAGAAACTGAGGGTAAAGGTGATAGACTGGCCAAGCATGTCTCCAGACCTAAACCCTATTGAGCATCTGTGGGCAACCTCAAACGGAAGGTGGAGGAGCGCAAGGTCTCTAACATCCACCAGCTCCGTGATGTCGTCATGGAGGGGTGGAAGAGGATTCCAGTGGCAACCTGTGAAGCTCTAGTGAACTCTATGCCCAAGAGAGTAGAGTAGAGAGAGAAAAGGCAGTTCTGGAAAATAATGGTGGCCTCACAAAATATTGACACTTAGGGCACAATTTGGCCATTTTCACTTAGGGGTGTACTCACTTTTGTTGCCAGCAGTTTAGACATTAACGGCTGTGTGTTGAGTTATTTTGAGGGCACAGCAAATTTATACTGTTATACAAGCTGTACACTGACTACTTTACATTGGATCAAAGTGTCATATCTTCAGTGTTGTCCCATGAAAAGATATAATAAAATATTTAGAAAAATGTGAGGGCTGTACTCACTTTTGTGAGATACTGTACCAGATCCCAACATGACTCTAATTTCACAAATATACTTTCAAATTAAGAGATAAACATACAAATGTAGAAGAGAGTTACATTCTTGCTCTCTGAGGTATTAGTTTGTAAGTGTAATGTTTCCCATTATTAACAGTAACCTTTCCCAACAGCTGCTACGCATTTAAAGGTGTGTGTGTGTGTGTGTGTGCGTGCGTGCGTGTGTGTGCGTGCGTGCGGTGCGTGCGTGCGTGTGTGTGCGTGCGTTAGAGTCTGTGTCCTCATATTATGCACTGCAGTTACCTGAAGCCTCTCCCACCATGTTTCCCTGATGATGTCTCTCCTCTCTGGCACCAGCTTGTACTGGATCACCTCCTCCAGCTCTGACAGCATCTGGCAGGACACCATGGCCTGCAAAACAAACACATTCATCCTTAATTTTAACACATTCATTGTTACAGTTGCCAAAGCCCCTTCCGTGCAATATAAAAAGGATCATTAAAGCGTGTAAATTCATCAGGAGCTACAATTAAATGCTTTTAGCCACTCAGTGGACCTTGTCGTGTGGCATCTGTTGGAAAGGGTTGGTCATCTTCACGCTTGGCTGCCATTTGTAACATCCGTATGTAAATCAAGTAGAATCAAATGGCTTTTATGTTGATGTTACCTGACAACATTTGCATGAGAGGAGCTGCTTTTTGATATGAAACGATCCTTGGATAATTAATTACTGTATACAGAAAATAAAAAAGGGATATGGGGACGTTGAGAAGCTTTTGACTTAAGAAGCGAAATTGGAGATTTAAAAATGGTAAATACTTATAAATTATCACTTTAATATCTGTTGTTTTGGATAATCCTTCTGCACATGTCGAAATTAAATGTTCGACTGACACCCCTTGTCTTGGAAACACACCTAGGACGTTGTCAAATCATACACTACAGCAAATGAACTTCACTCTACATCGTCCAATCAGCTCACTACTTCCTCACTGCTGGGACGCAGGTACCCCTATGCTGATGTACCTTCAGGATTAGTGCTGTATCGAGTGTGTATGCCTTTTATCTGAGGTACAGTGTTGAAAAGGGGAGATGGAGGGGATAATGGCGGTCCGTATCTTCATGGTTGATTGCACTTATTGTAGGTTTCTTTGTATTAAAGCTGTATCGGATATGTAAAGCCAGCTGTTGAGCATTTTAGCTAACACTTACCCCGTAGGCTCGACTGTAGCTCTCTCCAGCCATGGCCGTCAGCTCAGCATCCAGCAGGTCTCTTGCTTTATCAATACACTGCATGAAATAAAGACAAAAAAAACCTTTCAATAAGAACAGTGCGTGTGACTGGTGCAGTTATGGCGCTATTGTTAGTTAGCTTCTGAAGATGCAGAAATTCTTAACATAAGACAGGTTATCCATGACTTATTTACCCCCCAAAGGCACTCCAACTTGTAAGTAAAGCTTAAAAATCGCTATATTGGAATTTTCTATAAACACAAGGATGGCATGTCAAGAATGTCAAACCATCCTAAAAATGCCTCGCCTCAGGACCAGCCAGGATTAGACTAAACCCAGGGAATAAAAACACCTTTTACAAATGAACCAAGCAATGTTATTGCTTGCTGCACACACACACACACCCTTTACTTAAGTGCAGCTACGGTGACACATCAGTGCAACTAGGACTAGATGCATATTTGTATAGTGAAATTATTTTGATGCACTGCTGAAGGCAAAGTGTTTTATGAGGAGAGGGAAATTAATTGTTGAAAGCAACCGCGTGAAGGTATGTTACCATGGTTGTGGATGTCAAATTTGTATACAATTTCTTTTTTAAAAGAGGCTGATAGCAGTCCAAAAAGGAGCAGTATTCTTTTTGGAGTGTTTATTTTCGTATGTGAACATCTTAATGTTTAGTTTTGATGTCACTGTTTTGTTCATCTTGGGGGGATCCTGGGATGGATTGTCCTCAAATGATTTCATATGTTGATTTTGTGAATTATACATGCAAAATTTAAATAAACAGAATTAAACAAAACAAGGAAAACAAGCCTAACGTTAAGAGAAAGGGAGAGTAATTGTATACATTTGATAAACAATCATTTTGAATTTGATCTGATAGTTATTATTCCTGCCATGGCCTTGATGCAACTTCCCCCAAACTGCCAGAGGATATTCTTGCCCTTAAAATGTTTTTCCCAAATTCCTGTATGACTGTATAATACTGACACATTTGTAAACTTCCAGTTCCCTGACTTTTCATAACAGGACCACACTTCTTTAAAGTCAGAAAACCTGGAGACATTTCATGACCAGCGAGAACCCTGGGGGATGGAAAACAGTAAGACATGATCCAGAGCAGCAGAAAGGGACACACAAGGACACTGAAGTACTGTGGCAGAAAATGTGCAGATTTGTCGGGCATTGACAGCCAATGTTTTTAAGGAACTGTTATTAGTGGGAAGGTAAAATGAGGGAGGGGGACTGAGGAAGTTCTCTGAGGCAAGGGCACACAGCTGTTTCAGACCGACTCCCACCAATTATTTTTTTGCGGGGAGGGAGAGGGAGGAATAGCGTGCCTAAACACCTCTTCAGGCATGCACAACAAGAGGAGGGGTTAGGGGGAGGGCGGTTGGGACGAGGTGACAATGAGGCTGCTTCTTTACAGCCTCCCCTCGGTTATGGTCCTGTTTACCTCGTGAATTACTGTGCTGGGGCCTCATTGGAAATGTGCAGTCCAGACGACTCCTGATAAATGCAGTGTCTGGCTCCTGGCAGCACAAACAAACCAGGACCCGATCTTCCATTCTCTTACATAAAGGTTGCACTTACATTGGTTTTAAATCCAATGAGAATATGCTATTATTGCACATATGAAGCATTCTATGTGGGTGGTAAGGGCCGAATGAACCGCTAGAGGAAGCTCGAGGTTTGAAAACCAATTAACCCTAACTGTAGCAAATTTACAAATCAAAACGGCCATTTGCGAACTGGATATATAACTAATTTTGGCGCAGCTACAGACAGTTTTCAATGGGGAGCATGACTGCCGTGTATACACATCATCACTGAAACGGAGTAAACACTAAGATTTATAAAGCAAAGAAAGCTGATCCCTTTCATGAAAGGCACACGCTCAAACTCCTGGAACTCGGTCTGGTTGTTGGGGGGTATAGAGGGAGGAAAAAAAAGAAAAAAGCCCTATGGAATCAAAAGGACTTTAAGTGCGAGGCTTACTAACCACATCCGGAAGACTAGACTGAGCTCATGTTGACATTTAAGCTTTCACCCTCGCTCCATCTGCTTCTCATTCATCATAGTCACCACAAGTCAGAAAATCTGCTATCCCGATTCAGCTGATGTGTAGTATCCTATCGACCACACCTGGATGTAATCTCCAAATTAGAAGGAGGGAGGGTGACTGTGGAAGGATGAGGGGGCACAGAGGGCAGGCCTCCCGGGCTTTGTGGTGAAAAGGCGACTCGGAGGATGAGTCCCGGGGAAATTGGATGAGCAGGTGTTTACTGATGTCCGTGCTGGAGCTTGTGTTCGTTAGATGTTGCTGCCATCCAACCTGAACAAATCCGTCTCCATGGACCATGAGCTCATCTTACATCCCAACCTTCTTTCAATGAGGAAAACACCACCCTGACCTCCACCAGACCGCGCTGACATGCAGACATACGCGGTAACAAGCTCTGTATTTGTTTGATGCTGAAAACTGTGACGAGTAAGAGTTACACAACATTTCCACACTAAGGTTATTCACATTGTAAAAGGAAAAAAACAAAACAAACCTTGTGCATTCGATTCGTTTAATACAAAGCCTGAGCTGAGGGGGGAACTTGATCGTGTCTGGAACAGCCGTAAAGCCATTTTTATGTTTCTTTACAACTTTGGTTTCCAATGATTTACATTTTTTCAAGCATTGCTATATAGAACTAATGAAAATTCCAGGAACCATGAAGTTAAACGTATTCCCATGCGGCATGTCTTTATGAGATGTTTTCTGAAAGTATCGACTTCTAATATACCTCTGTTTAGGGGGGAAATCGTTTCCATTTGGTGTATTTGCGAGTGATGATGTAACCCACCTGCTGAGCCAATGAGAAGAGGTCCTGATGCAGGGCTAGCACTGCTCTATAAAATGCGCCATCATGTGTGTCTCTTGGGATCATGCACGTGTACTCTTCCATGCTGTCCCAGTGACCTGAAAAAACAACGATCAAGTTACAACCAAAGCAAGAAAAAAGGACTGAAGCGGCTGATTAGTGATGCCTAGAGACTGAATCTCTGATTCTGACAAAAAGTTAGTTTTTGAAAAATTGCCATTGATGTTTTTGTTCTGATGTACAATTGTCCAATCACATATAAGCCGTGTCTGTGGCCAAAATGCAATCTCAGATTTTGGCACCAATTAAGCTTTTTATTGGCTTTTTTCAAATGTACAGTGGGGCAAAAAAGTATTTAGTCAGCCACCAATTGTGCAAGTTCTCCCATTTAAAAAGATGAGAGAGGCCTGTTATTTTTATCATAGGTATACCTCAACTATGAGAGACAGAATGAGAAAAACAATCCAGGAAATCACATTGTAGGATTTTTAATGAATTTATTGGTAAATTCCTCGGTAAAATAAGTATTTGGTCACCTACAAACAAGCAAGATTTCTGGCTCTCACAGACCTGTAACTTCTTCTTTAAGAGGCTCCTCTGTCCTCCACTCGTTACCTGTATTAATGGCACCTTTTTGAACTCGTTATCAGTATAAAAGACACCTGTCCACAACCTCAAACAGTCATACTCCAAACTCCACTATGGCCAAGACCAAAGAGCTGTCAAAGGAGACCAGAGACAAAATTGTAGACCTGCACCAGGCTGGGAAAACTGAATCTACAATAGGTAAGCAGCTTGGTGTGAAGAAATCAACTGTGGGAGCAATTATTAGAAAATGGAAGACATACAAGACCACTGCTAATCTCCCTCGATCTGGGGCTCCACGCAAGATCTCACCCCGTGGGGTCAAAATGATCACAAGAACGGTGAGCAAGAATCCCAGAACCACACGGGGGGACCTAGTGAATGACCTGCAGAGAGCTGGGACCAAAGTAACAGAGGCTACCATCAGTAACACACTACGCCGCCAGGGACTTAAATCCTGCAGTTCCAGACGTGTCCCCCTGCTTAAGCCAGTACATGTCCAGGCCCGTCTGAAGTTTGCTAGAGGGCATTTGGATGATCCAGAAGAGGATTGGGAGAATGTCATATGGTCAGATGAAACCAAAATAGAACTTTTTGGTAAAAACTCAACTCGTCGTGTTTGGAGGAGAAAGAATGCAGAGTTGCATCCAAAGAACACCATACCTACTGTGAAGCATGGGGGTGGAAACATCATGCTTTGGGGCTGTTTTTCTGCAAAGGGACCAGGACGACTGATCCGTGTAAAGGAAAGAATGAATGGGGCCATGTATCGTGAGATTTTGAGTGAAAACCTCCTTCCATCAGCAAGGGCACTGAAGATGAAGCGTGGCTGGGTCTTTCAGCATGACAATGATCCCAAACACACCGCCAGGGCAACGAAGGAGTGGCTTCGTAAGAAGCATTGCAAGGTCCTGGAGTGGCCTAGCCAGTCTCCAGATCTCAACCCCATAGAAAATCTTTGGAGGGAGTTGAAAGTCTGTGTTGCCCAGCGACAGCCCCAAAACATCACTGCTTTAGAGGAGATCTGCATGGAGGAATGGGCCAAAATACCAGCAACAGTGTGTGAAAACCTTGTGAAGACTTACAGAAAACGTTTGACCTCTGTCATTGCCAACAAAGGGTATATAACAAAGTATTGAGATGAACTTTTGTTATTGACCAAATACTTATTTTCCACAATCATTTGAAAATAAATTCTTTAAAAATCCTACAATGTGATTTCCTGGATTTTTTTTTCTCATTCTGTCTCTCATAGTTGAGGTATACCTATGATACAAATTACAGGCCTCTCTCATCTTTTTAAATGGGAGAACTTGCACAATTGGTGGCTGACTAAATACTTTTTTGCCCCACTGTATATGCAGGTATGTGCTTATTGAGAGTCGATGTGTTCTGAGGAGGCTTGTTAACTCTTGGCAAGCCTGACACAATTTGACGTTAAACAGCCCTTGACACTACTGTTTTGAACTAGCGTCTATTTCAGCTTGTGATAACATAAAAGATTGCAACTTCAACATTTTGCCTCCCAACAACAACAATAAAAGATGGTCCGAGTCTTTCACACGGACAGGCCTGCAGGTTGGGTTTTGTTTCAGGGTTTACGATTGACTTTGACAAAGTCAAAGCTGCAGACTGCAAACCTCAAAGGACGCTTCTGCAGTGTGGTCCCTGCTTTTCTCCACCATTGCACGTTACGATATGTCAATGTTATGACTGGATACCATTCCCATCTGGTTATGTGAGAGCGGGAATTTGGCAAGAGCCGTAACTGTTTTCCTTGCTGCTCGGTTTGATTGCATTGTTGCACTGAGTCGGGAAGAGGATGGATTAAATGCTCCATGCAAAGGCCTTCTATTGAAACACAGCTGACTGCTACTGCATTGTTCATCGCTAACCTTTTCTTTAGAAACATTTTCACTCGAGGGATTATTTTTGAGTGGTTACCTAGACCCCAGGCGGCAGCAGCAGCCATTCGAGCCATCTTGGCCTGGGTTTCCTCGCTCACCAGGGTCCACTCCTCGCAGCACTGCTGGTGCAACTGGCCCCTGAAAGAGATTAACCACAGGCATCAGATGGTAGAAGGAAGTGATGACATCAGTTATTTCGAAACAGATCTCAGCTATCTTTTAAGGGGGTTTCAATATTATTTCTGTGGGACCTAACGTCATCATATGCCAAAAACTATTTAAACACCAAAGACGGAAAAAAAGCTACATCAACAGGGCTAGTGATAAAGCAGCTCTGCGCTACTGTTTGCGTTTCTATGGAGAAATAGTTGCAACTCTACTAGGCGTAATCATAACACTTCCTCGACACGCACCACTCAAAGTTCAAATTATTTTAACTTTGAGTTTATTTACCACTGAGTGCAAACAATCAGATGACATCTGTGTGAAACGACTTTAGCTAGCAGGGGAGGAAACCATAGAAACAAAACTTGACTAATTAATAAACTGCAAGGCTCTGCACGCAACCTCGTTGTAAGCAAAGAGCACTGTGCAATGAGGTGAATGCATCTCAATCCACTTGCCAACATATTCGGCATATTCATATTCATTTGCATGGGGAGCTTGGGGGGCGGGGCTGGTTGGTGGTGCAAAAAACTAATCAGAATATTCTGAGGGCTTACAACGAGTTGAAAACCATTTACTGAATTGATCAGGTAATCAGTTGAATAAGTATTTTTCTACACACTGCTAACAAGTAACACTATGAATCAACCCAAATGATTCTTATTGTATTTGCATACCACATAAAGTATGAAGGTTATCCTTTAAAATTTGATATTTTTAGCAAAACTAAATATAAAACAGTTCTTCGAAAGTCCAAGTCTTAAAATAATGCATACATGTCAAGATATAAAATGTATTTCTTTTGGTTCACAAACAACATTTGAATAAATCATTCATCAGAAGAGCCAAGTCCTTCTATCCAGCATGTATTTTACATCTGCCATAACTTATTTCTTTATTTGTTCTTTAAAGACTAACATCAGTGTACCGTCCCATGAAAGTCAGATAAAATCCCAGCAAACAGATTGATGTTTAGATGTTGGGGTAATTCCTTCATTAACAACAATCAGCGTTCAGCACTGTCCAGGATGAGATCAAACCACTGCACATGTTCTACTGATAGGATGCCCGAGTGAGGTCAGATGAGGGAGAGATAGAGGGAAGGCACAGACAGAGCAAAAAAAAAAAAAGAGAGGCCGGTTTGGACAGGGGTCAGCGAAGGGAAGCCGTTCTCCAGCTGCCTGGCTATCGCATTACATGAAAGCAACAAGTACAGAAAGCTCCGGTACACTGGGCGTATGTCTGACGCGGACAAACAGGAGAGAGTCCAGCGGAAAAAAGAGCTCGAGTTATAATTTGACACAGCAGGCTATCATTCACATCTTTGGTATTTCAATCGAAAAGATGCTGAAGTAACTCTCAGAAGACCCCATTCATTGTAAAGAGTCTTTCAAAAGCCCTACCCTAAAAACCCTAAGGTCTGCCCACACAGGAGTCGTCACTTATTCATACGCGTCACCGTCTGAATGTCCTTGAACCTGTGTTGTTTGGACAAGGCTAGTACACAGTTTTCACGTCACACGTCAACGATGACTCAGTTCCATGAAGTGTTCCAGTAAGCCATGACGGAGAGCCAGTATGCAAAATACCAGGAGTAACTCACTAAAATGGAATGCAGTTTTTTGGTGTTATCGTTTACACCTTTGCTTTACCTGCTATGGCATGCCAAAATGCCTATATTTGGTTTATAACGTGGATTTTTTACATAATCCCCATACATATCTTATTCAACGTTTTGGTTTAGGGCCTTTGCTGGCCCTGGCGGGAGCCAAGGCTTTTATAGCTATCTCATCTATCTAGAAAAAACGTTATTTGATTTATCATGAACTTATTATATAGAGTTTTACTATTATTATCATATCTATTTGTCTTTTCTAGTACAATATGGATATTTTTGAGTGGGGAAGGAGGAACAGATTTTTTGTTGCTGTTTTAGTGAATGGTATCCGACAAGCCTTCATCACTGGAGCATAACATGAGAAATGCTTGAGTTTGAGTGCCAAGTAGACACAGTCTGATAGATAGATAGAAAGCAGCAACAGTACAGCAGGTCGATGTGTGAATTTCAAGAGACCACATAATTCAAGTGTTTTTCTAAATCCCTTTGATTTAAATTTCAGATGAACATTCAAGGATAAAGGTTGTTCCAAAGCTTTCCAACATTCAACTAATGTTTGAGTTCACCTGTCGAAAAAATTGACTGAATTTGAAAAGAATCCTGCTTACCAGTTTTGGATTATCACGAAGAACACATATCTCCTTACTTTAATAAGGAAAAATGTTTTCTCTTAGGTCTAAACTCTTTTGACTCTCCATGTGGACTACTGTTATCTTATGGCCAAACCCACTGACACACAAAGCCTTTCTTCAGCTGAACAACACTATTATTAAATACCTGAAACACTTTCTTGTCAAAAAACTGAATCACTGAGTGTACAACAATGGCACACTGATGCAGGTTACATAAGCAAGTGAACATCTGCGCACTGTCATAAGCTCTATTACGACCCGCATATTTGGATCCTCTGCACCTCTCGTGACTTACTTTTTCCCGAAAAGAAAAATGATCTTTTAAAGGTGGGCGGCCGTTAGGGAGTTGAGCCTCAGCTGCGGTGAGGTTAAATTGGACTGGCGGCGCCTCTTACGTTGGATCCCCATTCATGCATTTCCTGGTAAAATTATTTTGGTCAACTCAGAGGAACTTTTCTCTCTTTTTTCACCCAGTCATAAAAAGCCTGATGTCAGGAGTTGGTAGGAATAGGCTGCCAACGCAAATAAAATGAAAGACTGAATAGCTCAAAACAAGTACACTACCACAGACACTTCTTTTATCCATTCATCCAGGTTAATAACTGAAGTCATCAGAGACTGTAAGGGCTTCTTCTCTCTTTATCTAGCTCCTAAAAAATATAAATGTCCATGCAAGACTGATAATTACTCAAAGAACACATACACTGTCGGTTTATAAGCTTTGGGAAGTCTCCCAAAAATTCAGTGTTTGTAGGATGAATTTCAAATCGCCTGAAAATGGTAGGAATAACTTAAACCATGTGTGAGGACGGTACGGTCCCGAGCTATAAAAGGCAGTAGAAAGTGAAACTGTAGCTTGCACCTTTCTAGAAATAACCTGACAAGAGTTGCAACAAGTTGTTAATGGCGTATGTGACATTGAGGTAGCATTCACACCTAATAGTCCTCTTTTTTGGTGCGGACCAGCACAACCTGCTCACTATTCCAGTAACCAGGACCGGAAATGACGCATAAATACTACGCAAGCGGCCCTACACCACCTCTTCTTGGCAGACCAGAGTCTGGTTGTTTAGTTCAAATCAGATGTTCAAACCCAAACAGACCGCACCAAGGGATTAAATGCTCCAGGGTTCGATTCAACCGTAATTAACAAGGCTGGTTTGAAAGCAACCTAAAATACTTTTAAAAAGGATTCAAAGAACACCGGCATACAAATATATATAAATTATAAAACCCAAAACCCCAAAAAACTAAACTGACTGTGAACGTGTATATAGTTGATAACAAATCAATGAACCTGGAACTTAATGGCTGAAACAAGTTGTACAAGTTGTTGAAGCTCTACTGAACTCACAACAGTTATCACAACTGACGTACCATTCTCCCAGGGCCTCCAAGCAGCGCATTCTGCCCAGGATGAGCTCTGGATCCTCTTTGTTCATGTCGATCTTCTTGTCGTAGGCCACCAGGGCATCTTCCCACTCGTGCAGCTTCTCGTACCAAGTGGCTTGGATTTCCTAGAAGATCAAAGCAGAAAGTAGTTGTGTGAAACTGTAACCATGTAGCATTCCGGACGGTAGCAAGTTTGCTCTTTTAGTGTAAACTTAGCAACACAACTTCCATTATAATATTGCACAACTTATTGGAGTTTCCCAAATTAATGAATAAGCCCTAAACCTCTTTAATCGAAAAGTAGGCCTCCTTTTACGGTAGACATCAACCAATGATTATGTAAACAGATCCCTCCCGACTTATGCTTCACTGATGATTCCTGACCCATATACTGAACAGGGAAACCTTGCATCCTCCCACAGTAAAAGCTTACCAACCGGTCAACGAGGTTCCTGGAAGTGCACGGTGAAGCTGTTTTTACACAGTCTTTTCACTTTCAACACGCTTTTACAGAGAAACATAAATGAAGTTCACAAAGACATTTTCCATAACAGTTCCTAATGGTTTGGAAAAATCATTTCCCTTGACTCGAGCCTAAATATAACCACTTCATAAAAATCAAGCAGGTGCATTCTATTAGAAAATACTTTGTTTAGGTTTTTTCAAAAGCACAGTTCAATAATTTATTCCATTATGATGAATGTCATGGCTGCATGACTCAGTTTAATAATTATTTACTTTTGTCCACAGTTTTTTTTAGAATACACTGGTCATTGTTATAGTAATATGTTCACATGTTTTTTAAAGAGATATTTCTTTAAGTTGTTCCGTCCTAATTCAGTTAATGATTGGCACTGATTCTATAAAGGCGGATCGAGACAGCCAAACGAAAATAACAAACAAAAAAAATAGTTACTGAGGGATGCAATTTGGGAAGGGAGAAGGATCAGAACAACAATGTAATTGATATGGAAAACCTGTGTAATGATGTCGATTGCATGTACACTGTTTGTCATTGTAATTCCATTTCTGGACGAGCTCCATCTCCCCAGGACAGGAAACACTAAGATGTTCGGGGTCACGGAAAAATAAGCTTCTTAAAAACCCTAAATAACATTTAAAGAAATAATTACTTTGTGTTTATTAGTGTGAACATTACTCACAAACCCATTAGCGATGGAAAGTTAGGATGCACAAAGTAGTGAAGTAGTTTTTAGGTAATACACAGCATGAGCCCATTAGAGTTATTCAAATATGCAAGAAAGTCTAAACTTCCTGTCTGTTTGGACAAGAAGTCCTTAATTCTGCTGCTTGCCCCTGAATACTGATCAGGAAAGCAGATGGTTTTTCCATGTGCTGCACATTAAGCACAGGGTGTTCTGGGGGTATGGGTCTCAAATGGCCCTCATCCCCGTGTGAGTGCGGGTAAAGGATATGCCGGGAAGTAGAGTGTGTGGACAAGACACCACGTCCCACTGAGAAGGTCATTTGACTGAAAATGCATCGTGAAATGCAAAGGTCTAAGGGCTGTTGCTATAGGTACTAATTATGAGCCCTTCTGCAACAGCACCCCTGCGGTGCCAATGTCGCAGTACGTTTGTGTGTGAAAGAAATGTGGGTATGGACACAACCTAAGACCAGGATTACTTTTTTTATGTGAGGCAAAACAATATGACCAAAGAAACCAAACAGAGGAACACTCACCAGCTCTCCAAAATGCTTCATGGCGTACTCCAACACTCCAGATGCGGCTTCTGGCTGCTGCAGTTTATTGTTGATACTGCAAGAAATGGCAAAAACAAAGACAAGCTTTTAGAGGCATTTGAACACAAGAACTTGGAATACAACACTAGAGGACATCAATATTTCAATATATGGAAAATGTATAGATGCAGATACTAATAATAGCATACACAAATAGAGGAATTAACAATAAAGTTGACTTTGACTACTGGGGTTACAAGAAAGCCATTTGTTGAGGCCCAAGCTAAAATCCATATGTAGTTTCCAAAAGCAATTACAAAACACTATGGTACTGTAGACCTGCACATCATCCGATTTCAGAGGACTGTTAATAAAGTGGGTGCTAATAGTATGTCCAATGTCTAACCTTTACAGGGAAGAACACTTTTACAAGCAACAGGGCCAAATCTAACATTGATTGCAACAAAATGTTTTTCCTGCCCAAATTTGTAATGTAATTGTCTTGGCCGTACATGTGTGTTGTCAATGTGCCTTCAAGAAAAGTCTTCAACCCAACAATGAGGCAGTCTTACCATTGCCAAGTAAGTAAACTAATGCCAACACAATGGCTCTACTTAATTCCTATCCCTCTTTTTTTTTGTTTTCCATTAGCAAAAGTTGTAAATAGAACCAGGTACTTTTTTGGTACCACCTTAGGTTTCAACCAAGCGGAGGTAAAGGATTGAAAGCATTGAAGACCTCTGACTGGTCGGAGGGAAGTCCTGTGCAGACTTACCATTGAAAGAAATAGCCTAATACCCTCAAAAGCAACCATCACTTTTATTAACTCAACCCAAGCAAAAAAAAATGGTCGCCTGTTAAGCTACAATTAACAAATGATTAAGTGCAGACGTTTCACTATTTTGGTGCCGATGAACGGATTGATGTCACTGCAGTTTAACATGGCGCCACTTTGTCAATCAGCTGAGAGTCACACCTACATGGATCAAAAGTGGGAAATAAAATGGAGAAATAGAGAATAGCAAAAATGTCAACTGACCCATGAAGTGGAAATTAGGTATAAGAACTCTGTTTCCATGAATTTTGGAAATGTAGAATAAATGTTGCCTCTTTAAGTTAGGTCATGTGGAAAGTAAACGCACCTATTGACATTTGTCACCTTTTAATGACAAATGATGCGTTATCTGTCAAGACACCACAATTCCCGTTTTGTACACCATCCACTAACCTGCACCGCCACCACATCTGGAAACACTTATATACACAGCAAGTCTATTATATTTCCTCAACTTGTGTGCAGCCACGGCCAATACATCTGTAAAATGTAGCGTTTGAACAGAGCTGGTATGCATTGGAGTTCCTGAGGACAGGAGGCGAAAGTTGATGAAGGATACTTGAGAATACATGTCAGAAAAATGATTTGACATAGGGTAGAGGCCAAAGAATGTGATGAAATGGCACAGCAAGTGGTCATGCCAAAGCTCAGGGAGCTGCCGCTGCAAGCCTTCATGATGATGGGTGAAATAACAAAAAATCACAACAGGAGCTGTCTTGTATATACTTGGAAACAGGAGACAATCTGACCACTGGAAATAACTTTGAAAAAGCACTCGTTGACTTCAGGCAATCCATGCTGCAAGTTGCCAATCATGTGCCTTTTATGTGTCCTAAGAAAGACTTAATAGAACTGAGAATCCTTTCCTGATACCAATTCTGGAATCTGAATTTGGATTATTAATGAACACTGCTGCTACAAATCATAAAACCAATACTGGTGCAGTTTTTACAATTTTAAACTTCTGTGGAACTGATTGGAATACATTTCCTATTTCCTATATGTAACATATGTTGCCTTCAAATGAGGATTTGTTTATCGTGATCATGAGAAGTGTCTATGTGAATGCCCCCCTAATGTGGTATACACAACATCAAAAATTGAAATCTTTCATTATTAACTGCACATAATTTCCCATGTATTTGTCCGCTTCCATTATGCCTTTTCTGTATAATGTTTTAACTTGCTTGTTAGCTAAGTAGTTAGAATCCAGTCCAAGCCCACAGGAAATGATTCTGGCGTTGGAGCAGATTTTCATAGTGGCCAAACGTAGGAACTGCAACTTCTGTTTCAGACACGTGATGCCATGGTGCCCAAAATGACTTTTGTGGAGATGTCTGTAAATCAGCGTAATATTATTTTTCGAGAAAAACCAACTTCTCAGTACAAACACTTCAACAATCCTTATGAATTGGGATTCATTATTCCTTTCCATTAATTTGACTGTGCCCAGAATGGTTGGGACTGGAGAATAAGGGATCTGAAAATGCTATATGAGATTAATAAAGGTCCATCTTATCTTAAATTAACATTACAATTGATACACAAGTCACAAGTTGTGTCTGCCTGGCCTTAATCTGACCACTCCAGTTAAAAATCCTGTTTCATATCACGTAAAAGATTTCTGCCAAACCAAACATTAACACAAGATATCTTGTATATCTTTTAGTCTTGTGTGACAATTAATATTGTTCTTTCACAGATTGTAGCATTTGGAATGAATTTCAAAAGAAGGCGGTGTAAGCAAATGATGGAGGGTGTTAAACTTAAAACACGGAATGAAATCGAACTAGACAGAATGTGACAGCATAAAATTTAAAAGTGAGTTTATAGTAAATAAGCTTTTTTTGTTTCTCATAGGGCTTGATAAGGTGCCATGCACGTTTTCAACAACAAATGAATAACTATCCCACAGTATTAAATAAATACAACTACCATCCAGTATTGTGACTCACACTGACACTCACACACAGGTATGTTGTGTATACTTTTTGGATTTAAATCGGACTGAAGAATTAACTTTTGTTGTCAAATAATCAACTGAGAGCATTAAGTGAACAAAGAACTGCAGGGCCTCTATGTCCCATCACACACACAAGCTGCAGAGGTATGCTAAAGCTGCCCAGATGTGGTTTCATCCGAGGAAACAAATCAGAATAAGGGCTTTCTCTCCTGCGGACCCTGGAGATTTCATTGTCCCTCAGCTGAAGCCATCTGGCTGCCAGCTCCGAGCACACAGTCTAAACACATCCAGATGACCAGGCTCACGTAACATCCTACTCGAGTAAAACCTCCGTCAAACTAGTAGCAAGCAAAAAACTTCTTGAAACTCTCTGTCAGGCCTCACTTGCGCAGTATCACTTCCTTTCTGGAACTTTTCTCAGAACTGAAGTGTCTGAAAAGAGCTTGAGTTAAATTTTACAAACATCATGATTTATTAGATCATGCCATGACATTTTAGATAATGTGATGTGCATCAGATTTCTTTGAGGTTGAATTCCAAACCCTGGATGAGGTTAGCATGCAGCTCTTTACCACAGAATACAGGAATACATAATTGAAACACTTTTTTTTGAATGCACATTGCCAGTGAGACTCTATAATGTAAACAAAACATCTTTACAGTGAATTAAATAAAATATTTTACAAGACAAAAGAAGTCCTTATTCCAAATTACAGACAGGACAGCTTGTCTTTCAGCTATGACTGCGAATGAGTATTCCAACTTCTATTACAAAAGCAGAGGACTGCACCATTGCTATTCAAACATCTCTTGAGCAGTAGAGAAAAAAAACAACCAATCACCTTAAGCAGACTATACCAAACTATATGATGCTGACATTAATGAAATGTGTTTTTGGCTTATTTTATTTAGAAAGGTTGATTGACTCTTTGATGGGTATAGGTAGACTCAGTTACAACCTCAACAGAGAGAAGAACATCACTTACACTCTACTATGAGTCTCAAGAGTGTAAGACAAATGATTTATCAAACTGCAAACAGTAAACCCACATGTGTGCTGTGATTTTGATGAATATAATACATTAAGCAATGATTACTTTGGGTCAGAAAGCACCAAGAGAGTAGAAATGGATCTTCTTTTCAAAGCTCTATAAAGAGAATCCAATCCCCTCCACTCCAATAATATAATCCATAATCCCCATCTCAAGTTTTCTGAAGTGGCTTGGCTTTTTCAAATGAGAAGAGAGCATGAACTCAAAGGAAATTGAAGACATTTTCCCCCAGAGAGGGTTAGATATACGTGAATCTCACAGAGGAAAAAAGGGCCTCACTACTGGACTTAATCTAATTTAATTAGGAAGATACCCACTTGATCCGTACTGATTTCTGGGTGCTTTGCTTGCCAAGCGCTGACTCCATTCCTTAATGTTGAACATAAGTTCAAAATGGGAATGGCTATCCAAACACAGCTTAAGTTAAAAATGAACCAAAGTAACTTGAATGGATTTACTCTGTTTTTCCTTTTCTTTTAATCCCGTTAGCATATTTGAGAGTTTGAACGTTTGTTAAAACATCTTATGAATTGTTGGCAAAGGTTATGAACTGATTTACAGCCAGCTACGTAACGGGAGGTTGTCGACGGCCGTGGAAGAAGCTTGAGCTCCATAAGGGTTGGGCAAATAGTCCATTTAGTCCCTTTACATTACAGAAAAAGCTTTACATTATTTGGTTTATGGTTTCATTTAGTTGAATGTTGCTAGTAGCATGAAATAATGCACCATCCTTACAAATCCTTACAATTGCTCCACTGCAGGAAAAGTCAAACTACATGTCTGACACTTCTTTGGACTTTGTGCCTAAAGAGCTGTTCATTCTTAGGGCTGCCAAAATGCAATCAAGAATATTCCCAGGCAGAATGAACCCAACTGTGCAGCACCTTGGGGGACTCATTTCCACTACACAGGGCTCCTCCTAGAATACCGATAAGAAACGTGTGGGGTTAGGGTTTTTTGGGGTTTACCCCAACCAACCGTTGTCTCTGAAACAAATACTTCCAAAAGCCATATGGAACCGGAAAGCCATTTTAAGAAAGTAAGTGTACATTAAGTATAGTACCATTCATTTAAGATGATCTCTTTAAAAGCAGTGGAAGCCTAGAGGAAGAGCCGCTTTATTCATTAATGAAAATGTATTTAAAGTAGATCTGTAAAAAGATTGCAAATGAAACAATTGCTTACATTTGACACATTCAGCATTTTCAAGTATTTAAATAACTTCTATTACATTTAGAAATAACAACTTCATTTTGCAAAATAAATGGTCATCCAAGAAATTAAAAAAAAATACTAAAACAACCCTTCCCCTTAAAAAAATGTGTTGAGGGAAAATGGATTATTTCAAATAATCTTCCTTTGTATATTGTATCACAGTGACCAATGTAGCATGAACTAGCTTTGTTTTCCTTCTTGGTCGGTTTCAAAAAGTTTCACCGACATCCCACTCAGGCATCGGTTATGGGCAATTAGAAGATGATTGACATAAATGGGCCAAAAGATTCCTATTTTTTCAGCTGCTTATTTATTTGAGCAGCATGACTGGGCTTTGAAAGAAAATGATACTGTACTACTGACTGGCGACACGTGAACCAGATTGTTTATGAAAGCAGGGTAAGACAAGGAGGATTTTTTTCTATAAGCCCTTTCCAAACTAGAGATAAATCCTAAGGCAATGAATTTTATCAATGGAAAATAAATTGATGAAAAACGAACAAAAATAGACAAAAAATAAAAGACAATAAAATGTTGGGAGAATTCAAACACCCAACCTTTTGTAAAAATGGGTTATATTTCAAATGTAGCTGCTGGATACTGAAATCTTACATTACTTTTAAACTTCAAAGCCACATCTTTTTGTATTTAAGGCTGAAGCCCAGAGGTACGGAGCTTTGATACATGTTGTGATATTACATGCGCTCCATCTTTCATAAAGACATCAACAGATCATAAATATCTTGTGACACAATCTCAAATGAAGCCTAAAATCTAGGACTAGGAGCAAAATGTTGTCATTATCCAATACAGTTTTTGGCCTCTTTGTCTCATAACTAAATGAGATAAGCATTGAGGCATAAGAAGTAGTTACCTCACCCACTTTGTTCCAGATTGCCTGGAGATGAGTTTGGCTAACGGAGGTTTGAACTCATCTCTGACACCATCTGACTAGCTCTTTGTCTCTTATTTCCCTGAAAATGTCAAGACAAAAAGGTAGTTGTTTCATCACTGAGCAGATGCTGCGGCATGGGGAAACACTTAGCAACCCGTGACAATTTCTTCAAAATGAGCTCTCTCAGTGAAGCTTATCACTAAGCTTAGTGCTTTGGAATGTGGCTTTGCACATAGTAAAATAATCAAATAAAACATAATGAATCTGAATTTTTAATAAGGTTTCTGTTGAAATGTTATATCCTTTATTGCATCATTTCCCAATTATCTGTTATTTTTCTTATTCCTCAACACAGTTTGGAGTGTTAAGGGGCCATTGAGAAATCAGCCGGAGAAACAATTCCACCAATGTTTACCAATGTCTCCTGGGCTCCTCACCTTAAGGTCAAAAGGTTGACAGAACGCAGTGTCTCTAGTGGCCCTCCACAGAAAAATAAAAATCCTGACAGCTACCTCATTGGAATGCTGCTGTTGCCATGTGGACAACGAGATATGTATATGTGTTTTGGAAAGACTTGGCTTTCCGCAGGCAACATATTGACTACATTTTCCAGTGAAATTATCCATTACATATTTCCATTGAAAGATGCCAGTTCTGTGATAGATTTATTCAGATTTGTTCTATTGAAATTGACTCATGCTTTAATTGATTTTTCTTCTAAACAATGGAATTTATGTTCAAACAAAAGGATTGCATCAGTCTTCAAGCAGCAAAATGTGAGCTGTCTGTCAAAAACTGAAAAGTATTTATTTGTATATTTATATTTACTGGTTACACTGTGTTCAAATGAATTGTAGAACCCATACTATGAAAATAAATGCACAGGAAGTCCAACAGAATATAGCTTAATGATATCAAAGTTTTTGCCTTTCAACTAACCTTAACTAATGGTTAGCTTTACTCAAATGCCTGAAATCATGCCGATACCCACAGAGCCAAGAGCACACAATGGAATGCCAAATGGGGTCACAAGTGTTTTTTGTTTTCTGTCCTATTACACAACAACTTTTACATTTCAATGTCACGAAAAGTCTTTTTGAAGAAGTGCCATTTGACCAGCTGTGTTGACACAAAGCGGTATAATCATTCTAAAAGGGATCAAAGCTAATCTGTTTCTTCTTCCCCTGAAGGACTGTGTGTCCCAGCTACTGGTTCGTAGGGTGGTCAGCAGACGGCCGAAACCTGACCTGCATACAGTGCGACAGCAGACGCCGCATGGTAGCCATAACCAGCTTAAGCCACCAGACCTCTTGAACGTCTGCGAGGGCCTGAAGTCTGCCACTCTAAGAGCCAGACACTCTGGTGCATACCGTCTGCTTCATTATTGGAATATGGAACAGTTTATTTAACCCCGATACGTGACCAGGTTTAATTGAATTAAGCAAGTCATTTTCTATTGTATTATTTTGAAATCCGAACCATGGTAACTCAAACATTTGCCTTATGTTTCTGAAATTAGGGTAATATCCACCCCATGTCGATTTTATAATGGCTTAGGGGGAATGTCAGGCATACCATTTCAATTCAAACTGTGTTAATAATCAAGCTAGACTGTGAGTTAATAAGCACCATAAGTATTGGTTTAACAATGGATAATAAATGCAGATTTCTCACAATAAAAAATAAAATGGTTCAATGAAATAAAATAACAATCAAAAAGTCAATCACAGTGAATCCATTTCTAATTTCAATTCTTTGATATGTTATGTTTGTTTTTAAGTAAGCACCTTAAGGAAATATAATCCCTTTAAATAAGCGAAAGGGATAACATCTTTACAATTGAAACGGAGGACCTTCTGTTCGAACAGAGCCGACAGGTGGAAGAGGTTACCGTTAATAAAGATTACGTAATTTAAGTTTTGAGATAGAAGCCCTGGAATCCGCTGGCTCCTGCTTTCACCTCCTGCCTTCCTGTAATTGAACCCATGAGTGCTTCACTGACAGCTTGGCCCCGGTGGTCACTGTTTGATGACAAAAGGGTATTTCCATTGTATTTAGTGACACAAAAGCCGCCTGTGAGAATATTTCGATCGAAAACACTGTTTGGTCAGCTCACACTTATCAAAGATAGATGACAGCTGCGATTAGCACAGAAGGGTGTCCAACTTGTCTTGCAGGGCAAAGGAAAAAAAAACGTTCAATGAAATGTGCAGGCTTCCAGAGGAAGTCGTATAAAAAGGGGGGGCTTTGGTTAAAGTTTAGTAAATACCTCTAATGTTAAGAGGAGCCGAGAATTCTTCACACAGAGAGTGGTGAGACATAGTTAAAAGGGGAAAATGGTGTATAAAGAAGCTGTTTTGAAGGGGAAAACAGCGTGATGCTAAACATATAAAACAGCATCCATCTGGACTTTTCCTGTACTAGCACTGAATGACAGAGTCCAGGAGCAGAGGAAAGTGATGCCACTGGGATGCATTGCTGCTGAGTGAGATGTGACTCATAGAGCAGTTAGGGCAATGACAAAATCCATGAAAGCAAATTATCCACAATTTTCCAAAAGAGCCTGACGCACATCAACGCCCATGACTTAAGATTTTACAGGGAGGTCAACAGGCACTACACACCTTTAAACATTAACATTGTTAGCAAACATCTGCCAATGCAAGAAATATTATTTAGACAGGAGCTAAGGTCAAAATGATAAAAATGTATTAGATTCTATACACTTTTAGCAGCAGAATTGCAAATGTAACTCAATTATATTTAACATATCATAGCAAAGATAGTTATCCTAACTGAAACACCTTTCAATACTTTCTCTCTGGTACATATCATTGGAAGATTTTCAAACATAATGGAAAGGTAAGCGTGGATTTCCAGGAGAGCATTATGTGGTGACCACTTTATTTACCCTGCAATCATCACATTGTGGTTTTACGCAAAGAGAACCACATGAAACTAAGCCACATAAATATTGTGGCCGACGATAGCATTATGGAGAGTTGTTGCCACTTTTTGACAAATGGAGGAAATTCGAGACATGGATCATGTTATGATCTAACCAGTGGCAATTAAAAGCATTGCAACACACTGTACATGAAAGCAACCCATTATGTTGGTATGGAGATGAAAAATGTAATACTATTCCCATATGCACCTTATAAATCCAACAAATACAGGACACTAAAAACATACGTCAACATTTAAACAAAAAAAAAGTGTAAATGGGAAATTGCAGAGCGGTGACCAGAGCAAAATTCCTGGAAAAACAAGCTTAACAAATCCACATTTGTAGTTATGACAGTGAAACCTTTATGTAATAATGGAATTTGTGAACCAGACCACATTTCCCATGATACAAATACGATGCTTAGCAGAACAATGAAAACCGTTTCATTATTTGTTTGATGCCAAACATTAAGCAAGAGGGACAGAAAAGAGTAATGTTTAAAAAACCTAAAACAATGTTTCAGCTTGTGATGTGAAATGATGTAATGATAGGGGAAACGACTTTAGAAGTGTTCATTTTTTCAGTCATATTAAGTTACTGCTTTATTCCGTCAACCCTTCCCGCCCTCAGCTCCTTGTTTTCGCCTCCATTTGTTAAATATTTTCCTGTACAGTACATTGTAGTCTAAATGATTTATAGGCAAGAAATTCATATACATGACATAGCATTAATTGGAATTATGTCTGATTTTGTATATTTACTATTGCTCTTTAATATAGCAGAAGTACTTATTATGGAATTACTTGATTCATCAATAGAAACATTTGTCGTAGACCCGCTTGTAAAAACATTGCATCGTGGCGCTACAACTGTTCAAAGTCTTCTCAACATTTGAAGGAAATTGATGGTGTTTATATGCTTGGACAGATTAGCTCAGGGGTTTTCTTACAGTACATAAATATACTGTACTGGGGTCATTTTTTCTTGTCTATGAATGTGCAATTGCTTTAATACTTACCTTTTCCAGACACTTTATTCCTGTTCATGTGAAGAAGGTAAAAGCCATAAAGTTTAAGCAAAAACTGACAGGAATGTCCTGGTACAGCCATGTCTCAGTTAGTGCTGCTACAAAAAACTCCCTATACTTACTGCATACCCTGGCACTTCATCATGGCAGTTCATCTATTTCGCACGGCAATGATCGGGCATAGGGGGAATCATAAAAGTCATGCATGATCTGCTGTTCCCATGTCCAAAGTAAACGCCCTCTAAAACCCCACAACCTGGCCTAATCTCCAAAGGCTTCTTCTTAGTTGGCAGGGCTGGCAGCTCCTCTGGATGCTGGGATGGGATAGAAATTCCACAGAACGGAGATTCAAGAAATCTCTGATGTCTGACATTGCAAAGGTATAATGTTCACACCCAGGTCAGTGATTGGCATGGTGGAAAATGTTTTTAAAAGTACAGATTACAGAAAAGCAGGTATGGTGCAAACCTTGTTATTAAGTCACGCAAATGTACTCCATTCAGCAGCAGATGGTAAGCGAACACTTTCTGCTACAAGGCTGCTTTGTATGCTCCACTATTGTAGCAGTTCAAATTTGGCACCAACCGCAATGACCACCATGTGCCTATGAGCGTTTCCTTTCAACAATGTACAGTATTAAAATAAACACAGGCTGAATTAGCCCAAGTAACCAGCTACTTACCATTGTACAGAGATCTTTTATACCCAATCCAGACAGACATGGTGACCCAGGTCAAACCTGAATTCATGGTCTATTTCATTGGGTCAACGCGGGTGAAAGGAAAAAGATGTATTCCATGTGCTAAAAGTGACAAAATGTGGAAAAATGTTTCGGCGAAGGGACCATCGTCAGGACAACTTAAAGACCTTTGGAGTTCTAAAGACATAAACAAGGCACCCGTTGAAGAAAGACCCCCAATATGCACCGCATGTGTTGAACTCTACATGCACTCATCTTTATACTCGCATCATATGACAAAGAGCAGCAGTATTATTCACTAGATGGACATCAGTGATTCATTTTGGATTGAAATAACTTTTTTTAGTGAGCAAATTTTCAGTTAAACTTCCCTACATAGAGTCAAGAGTAGAAACAGTTAGATGGATCTTATTTTAATCTTTTCTCAAATAGTGGGGTCACATCCAAATGAAACACGAACATTAATCTATTGTGTTTCCTGTGCTGTCCAATGCTTACAGTACATCATCTTTGTATGTCAATGGTGTCAACGCTATAACACAGAGGAATAAATGCGAGCAGCCACCTGTTATTCATCAAAGCAACACTATCACTTCATACTGTTGTCCTGTGGCTCCAGTGGGTAACAGTATACCCTTGTAACTACTTTTAAAACAGCAGTGCATGTGTGGTCGCAAAATGTCAGTCCTTTAAGCTTGTAGACAGCATTTTTAGACTTTGTTTGCCCTCTCCTGAATAATTATTTCTGCTTAATTGAGACTGTTTAGGCAGAATTTTGCTCTAAAGCCTTTCCCCATTTATCAACACCCTTTTAAAGTGTTACGCTGAAAGGCACTGCGGAAAACATTTCTGTTTCAAAGTCTGCCAAAAAGGGTAGCATCAACAGAACACTTAACCCACATTTAAGAGTGATTAGTGACTCTGAACACCTCTTGGCATGTGAAGACCAAATTTGCTGAAGAAATGCTTAGCCCCAAGGATAGAGTCAAATCTGTCATTAACAGACTAATTTGACTGTGAAGACAGGGAAGATAATTACATACAATGGCAGTTAAGCCTGAAACATTCTTTCAAATGTTGTAACAATTTTTCTTTAAAGAGGAATAACTTTAATCCAGTGCAAGTATTTAAGCGTTTGCTGTTTCACAACATACCAAATGGCTCGTAATTGTAAGTGCATTGAGTTGAATAGCCTTTGTTTTTTGTCCTCAGCCTCTAATTTTGCCCTTCCAGGCAGAGGCAGAAAAAACCCGTACTGCCAGGAAGCCTTCAACACCTGACAAAGAGAGAAAAAACGTGGGCTAAAGCTTCTGTGGAATGAGTGAAAGTAAGATGAGTGGAGAAGTAGGCGGGGGGCCAGGGGGAGGAGGTATGGGAAAGGTCCTCCACCCTGAAGGTAGGAGAGGGTCAGCATGGTGCGTGGAGGGGGGGAGAGGAGGAGGACCTACATACAAAATATTTAAGATGCTCAGGCAGAGGAGGGCTTCACTTAGGAAACTAGACAGAGCCTGGGTGAGGAGCTCCAACTTGACTGGTCAGTCAAATCTTTGGTCCATTTGATATTTCCAGCCAAGACCTTCTACAGGGAGCAACTACTTTTGAGTCAAAAGACTTGAAAACAAGTACTTTTGTATAAGAAATGGCAAAAGTTAATTTGAGCGTAGTAGTTCTTGGGCTCACGCTTCTTCTGTTGGCGGAGACTTGGGCCCAGAATCCCAGGAAGAGACTGGCACCTCCGAAGCCCCCCAAGAATCAGTGCTGCGACGAGGTGCGTTCACTCAAGGTCCAGGTGGCCAATCTGACCAGTATCCTGGACGAGATGAGTCGCAAGCAGGAGACCGACTTGATGAGCGTTGTTAGGCAAATAATGGAGCTGGACAAGCAGAACCGGCAGCAGGAAGCCCGGGTCACGGAGGCGGAGAGCAAGTACTCTGAGATCAACAACCGTGTAGAGATAATGCAGCTACAAACCCTGCAGTCTGCCACACAGACTTCATCAGGTGAGCTTTTGTAGCAGCTGGTAATACAGTATGAAATAAATTACCAGAATTTGTAGTTCTTCTGTTTGATGTCATTACTTCTTTAAAAAAGTAAGGTATTTTTGCTGAATTGTTTTCAAATTAAAAAGTCCAGGGGAGATTTTAAATAAAAATGTTCACACATGGTAAAACTGACCCTGATTCCAGTGCATATTCAGCAACTGGCTTTCTCTCTTAGCCTGTTAAGCAGTTGCTGTTAAATTCAACCTCCAGGTGTTCCCCGGATGGGGAAAGATTTTCCGAATAGTTTGAACTCAAAATGTACCTTTTTTGTACTGACCTGTTCAGCATGTTTTAATTTTACACAAGGAGTTTCTTGCAATTACTAGCTGCAAGAAACTCCTTTCTCATTTGAAAAGCAGACTCAAGTAAATAACAAGCTAAGAAATTCACAAGCTTCCATTTCACTGGAATGTGAGGAAGTAAATTATCTGAAGCACTTTTCAAATACGTTAAATATTTTTGCACACAAGAAACTATATATTTATTCTAGACGTGAAAAACTATAATCAGCCATGTCTATTGCTTGGTTGTCCCAGGAACTATTTTTTGAATTGGTTGCGAGGAATATGACAGTGCTCACACTTATAATAAATCATAATTTTGAAGCTGGAGCCTCATCTGCACGGGTGTCAATAGAGAGCTCCATCAAAGCCAAATGACTCCGACATTCAACTCAACTTTAACACACCACTAATCAGCACTGGCCCCTGCCAGGAGCTTAACCAGGCATGACGTAGTTTATTATTTCAATACCTTAACTCTGTGGTCTAGCAGGACCACATTTATGTCACTGGCACAGGGAACACAGGGGCCTTTTTTAAACTGGAGAAAATTAGAGACAGGAGGGCAGAACAGGAAGGGATGCAAAGATTAGAAGAAGTGGAAGGTTTCCATCTCTTTCTTTCACACAGCCTTTTTAAAGTATTGGGCTCAATGCTCCATAGTGATCTCATAGCCCCATTAATGGCATCACCATACTGCGACTGGAGTCTGAGGAGAACTATGCAAAAATCTGAGCCTTCTGTTTTGATCTATTTTGCTTTTGGCGGGGTAAAGGTCACTTTTTCATCTGCCCAATCACTCAGATATCCATAAAGCTGTTCAAATTTATGACATTCACTCTTTTTATGGACCTGCATATGGTTTTATCATAACTGAAAGGGTTCTTTTTTTTCTTCCAGATGCCATATACGACTGCTCATCCCTGTACAGTAAGAACTACAAGATCTCTGGCGAGTACAAACTTCCTAAAGATGAGTTTCTGGGTACACCGGAGTTGAGTGTAAGTTGTACTTAAGCTTTTTCCTTTTTGCTTTTATTGGTGGAGCATAGTGGGGCATCTGCATAACATTATGGTAAATATTTTCAGGTCTTCTGTGACATGGAAACAAATGGAGGTGGTTGGACTCTGATCCAGAGACGCAAAGTAGGCCTGACATCATTTAACCGTGACTGGAAGGCATACAAAAATGGATTTGGATCCATCCGCGGAGACTTCTGGTTAGGCAATGACAACATCTTCCGTCTAACAAGGCAGCCCAGTGTGCTCAGGGTTGAGTTGGAGGTACGTGTTGGAAAGCACAGCAATTATTACAGCTTGGGCCGAGACACTTAAGAGCACGAATATGCTAATAGAGCACAAACCTTTTAATAGCCAAAAGTGAAAAGGTAAAAACCCAAAACCAGTTTGTTCTAAGGGTATGCAGTGTAAATCAATAATAAATCAAACTAACTTTAGCAGATCAGGCAAACCTTGAAAGCCAATATTCTATAATATCCCTCTCTTAATCATGTTATATGTTTTCCAATGCAGGACTGGGAAGGAGAGACGCGCTACGCCGAATATGGGTTTTTCACTGTGAGTAACGAGCTCAACAGCTACAAGCTCTTCCTTGCCAACTACAGTGGGAACGCTGGCGACTCCCTGCGCTACCACAACAACACCAACTTCAGCACCATGAACAAGGACAATGACAAATGTGTGGACGATTGTGCTTCCCTGCGCAAAGGTACGTTTTTTGGCAAAAAAACCCACAGAAAACTGTCTGGCGTGATTTATAGTAGATGTAACAGATACTGATTCCTTCCCATTAGCATTAAGTTTAATTATTTTCCCGTGTGTCCTTCCAGGTGGTTACTGGTACAACTGCTGCACTGACTCAAACTTGAACGGCGTATTTCACCGCTACGGTCAGCACATAACAAAGAAGCCAGATGGGATCAATTGGTATGGCTGGCACGGGTCCAACTACTCCCTCAAGAAAGTGGAGATGAAGATCCGGCCAGTGGATTTTCAACCATAAGTCCTTCAGCTGTGTGTCCTGGACCAAGATCATACGCATGAATGCTGAGAGATATCACTAATAGATGTTAAACCAAACTGTGGCTTACCCCCTCGACTGCTAGAGAAATGAAAATGTAGTTTGTGATGGTCTGATTGAGTTTCAGTCAAATGAATGTGTAATGTTTTTGCGGTGTTTGATTGTAAATTGTAGTTAATTGTGTATTTATCAGTAAAATATTTTATTTTTAAACAAAGCTTTGATAGATGCTCTTTTACCACTGTCCTGTATGGGTGACTGGATTTTGATTCCTTGTCTCATTTGTCTTGAAAGCACTAGGATGTATGTTTTAGTTCACACAAGCTATTAATGGGTAGTAGCAAGGATCATTCCAGAGTCTGGTTTGAGGTAAATCATTATGGACTGGTAGGAACTGTTTAAAAAGCTCTATGTGTGTTGATGGAATGGGATCAACCACCAAAGGTATTTCCTAAGAATTACGCTGCATTTTATTTTAAAACCCTAACCATTGAAGACAGATATGAGTTATTTGTAAAATGTGTACAGCTCTGTAATTATGTTGTTTTAATGTAAAAGAAAATAAACATATTTTTTAAAAGAAACAAAGCGTATAATACTGGTTATTCAACATGACTCTCTTCACTCCACTGGCTAAATAGCAAAGTTGAAATGTGTCCAAATGAATGGAGGTCTAAAAGCAAACCGAGGTGTCCATTCCTGTCCACATTTAGCAACATATGTGCCACCGACCTCTGACCCTTGGGGTCATTTACTGACATCCTGGCCAAAGGTCCCAGGGCACCTAAGCCAAGCACAAGAAGGAAGACCACACAGACTCTATTCTGCTGTTTAGTTAAATGCCTTTAGGTTTACTACCTTCAAAACAAAAAGACCATTATGCTACGCTTTTAACCAACAAAGAATTCCATAGAGCATTCAAATACCCACAGACAGGGAGCACTGCCTATACAGGCTCAGTGATAGGCTTAGTGCGAGCCTCTTTACAAGGTGACACATTGAGTCAGGGTAAACATCTAACTCTTAGTATCCCTTACCATTTAGAAGAAATGCCCTCAGTGGAATCAAGTACGCCCAAAGCCAACCTTTGAATGGTGTCCAGTGACCAGTTTTTTTTATTGTAAGGCTTAAAAGTATTTCAACTTGTGCCCCCAACAACAAAAGGAGACCTTGAGCAGTGATGGATGGTGTAAGAACAGTTAAAGGCTGGTTTCTATTGACGAAGATTGATTCCTAATCACTGATGTGCATCACTTAGGAATCCCTGCAAATGGAAGTCGTAGTTATCTGTGGAGAGTTGAATTAAGATAGAAGTCTTGAAGAGATGCCGTGTTAAGGTGAATTTGACTTCGAGGCTGCTTCGGCAGGTATTATAAACCATGAACTATAGAAACTATGGTGTGGAACTGATTGTTCTAAAGGTTAACAAAACACATTAATGGGGCTTCATTAGTGCTCAGCAACACATTTGATTTATTGTGTGTGTCTTTAAATAAGTCCTTACTTTCAGATATTTTTTACTTGGAATCCAGATTGTATATAAAAGAGGAATCCTAAGCATCTACTGGACATATGTTTAATAAAAAAGTAATGCAATCCACTAAAACAGCTACAGGTTTATGCGACCTTTTGGTAGTTAATATGATCCACATTTACTTTAACTGTCAGCATTATGGATTCAATTTCAGGGTAATTCTAGATGCTTCATTTTGAGATGTTGTTGACCTGAATTTAATTATATGATTTCCCTGCTAAAGCATTTAAATAGATCGATATATATAAATTGTATTATTCTATTTATAAAGTATCAGGGTATATACAGAAATTTTAAGTTGAATTTAATAACTTTTTTAATACCTTCACAATATTTTTTAATACCAACATGACTTTGAGCTGCAACTGTAGTGGCAACCTTTCACAACAGTGTTGGGGGTAACTAATTATAAAGTAAGAGATTACTGTCTTTTGTTACTTAACTTTCTGAGTGAGTAAGTGTAGTAATGCTTACAATTCAAATCAAGTAGCTATTATTACATTTACTGGGTACTTTGTTACTTTTTTGCCTCAATAAAAACACTGACCTATAGACAATTATTTGTTATTTAATCCTAACCCAAGACAAAAAGTTATTTCATTGTTATGTGTAGGAAGCGCAGACGCCACTTCTCCTGTGCTACACTCTTTCTTTCACTATCATTCTGTCTCAGTGAAGACAAAATGACAAATGAAAATCAGAAAAGGTTTAAAAGTTAAAAAACTGAACATTTTAATTAAAGGATTTCTGTAAAAAGTTAAAAGTAAAGTGATTATAATTATTATTTCTTTCCAAAGGGAGTTACACATTTCATCACAATTTAACAAGGTAATAACTTCACTTCAACACTGGACTCAAAACTTGCCCAACACTGAGACAGACAGACAGACAGACAGACAGACAGACAGACAGACAGACAGACAGACAGACAGACAGACAGACAGACAGACAGACAGACAGACAGACAGACAGACAGACAGACAGACAGACAGACAGACAGACAGACAGACAGACAGACAGACAGACAGACAGACAGACAGACAGACAGACAGACAGACAGACAGACAGACAGACAGACAGACAGACAGACAGACAGACCCTCAGCTCGCAAAGTCGAAGTGGGTTATAGAGTTTGTTGTCTGACGTCTGTCATATGCCTACTCACGGTGCTGGTATGCCTACCGCTGGCAGAGCGGTGGAGGTTTGGGGACAGTGGTGGTTTGCGGTGATGTAGCCGTTGCGCTAGCGCAGAACATCGAAATTGGTAGTTGCTCACTACGTCCGCACATTCTTGTTTGGTGGCTATTAGACTCCATGTGTGACCTGACGGCATTCACTCCCATCCAGGTGATGTGTATTGTCTTTTTACAGACGTTGCAATAAGCCTCTCGGCTGTTACCAACTACTGGCCTAAGCCAGTCTTTGAATCTCGAGTCCTCTAACCAGAGTTCCGAAAAATTACATTTCCCCATGATTTCCCCAAGCTATCCAGTTGAAGCATAGACTGAGTCGCCACGCACTGACGTCACATCATTGCTATTGTTCAGGTCCTACTCGCACATATAATTTATATAGTATAGGCTAATTAAATTCACGCATTTTTTAGGAGATAGGCCTGCACTTATCACAAATGGAAAAAAAAACCATAGTTGGATAGTGGTTCGAAAATGTAATACCTCATCAGATGACGTTTATTACTTTTTAATAGCGTTAATTTTAGCTAATTTCATTTACTACCTTTTAATACCTTTTACAACCCCGCGGACACCGTCAGTATATATGTCGTTCTTGGTTTAACCCACTGAGCTAATGCAATCATTACCAAAGCAGAATATCCACCAGTGGCTACTGGATAACATTACCTTGTACACGTGTTCCTACTATAGTGCCCATCCCCTTTACTCGTATATTGGATCCATAAGAGCAGTTAAGAAGTGAAATAGAATAATGCACAAAAGCCTCTCTGTATGGTTGGCATAAGATGGAGTTTTGCAGTTTACAGTGCTCTATACATCTTAAAATACTCAATTTTATTTAAAAAAAATCCATTTAAATAGTGCCTGGTAACATTATGGCTACCCTTTTATTTTTAACACAATGTCCAGATGCCATTAATGCCCGATCTAGTTCCTACAGTGACGATGGAACCACCAAATTCATATTAACTCAGTAAATGGGGGAGCACTTTACTTTAACAGACCTTAATAATATCTATCACACAGCTTCACACCATCATTCCATTCTAACAGAGACTGTCAAATTCAATAAAAACAGAAACAAGTGACTAATCCAAGTCAATATTAAAACACTGCACGATGTCTTAATAAAACCATGCTCAATTAACAATAATCCTCTGTTGTTGGGGAAAATGTGACCAATGTCCTGGCTCTTTCCAAAGCCATGGGGCCAGCTAATATAGTCAGACCACAAACACATTTTTTTAATCCCTCACACATTATTAACACATGTCACGACTCATAAAAACTGTGAGTTATGTCACCTATTCAGAAGGAATACCCTAAATTGTATTCATTCATATAAGATAATACAAAAAAAAATCCTCAGAATATTTGCAAACTCATCTACAAACGCCCTGACTCATCAAAAGTGCTCTGCCTCCACGTCGTCAAGAAGTGTTCATCAGATATGAACGTTTCTCTTTTTTTAAGTACAGCAACTACTCAGTAGAGCAAGGTTAACTTAGTGCTTATGCACACCAGCCTCTGGATATTTTATGGGAAATCCTGGAGAGGTGAGAACCAGATGGGGATATTGAAAACACCAGAGTGCCGGCTCCCATCGTTCACCATCATCAAGGCTCCTGATAAATTGAAAACAGGCCCCTGAGAAACACAAGTCCAGACACTCACAGATGAAAAGGAGGCAGGCGTCCAATTAGATGCCTGCAAAACAGATTTTTCCATGCCATGCCAAAGGCATAGAAATAAAGAAGGATGAGAAAGGACTATGGAAAAGATGACAGAAGATATCAAACGCTTATGTGAGGATATGTGTAATATCATTTTCTGTGTGTGTATTTATTAGAATATAAATTGACTTGGAGAGAATAGTTTCATGTTTGTCTTGAAGCAATAACTTCTAATGCAGTAACTGTTTATTACAGAGCCGCCTGTCAAACCTCGTTTCTGTGATGAGGATGAATCCACACTAGCAGGAAGGGACCGCACACTGGCACTCAATTATGTTACAATCTGAAAGTCACAAGCAACTCCTGACTTTGAAGAAGACATATACAGCTTTGTATGAAGCTACATAATAATTTGATTATAACTGTGGAAAAACGTACAGGGACCAAAGGAGATGATACACAACTAAGCATTGTTATGCAGACACTGCAGTACTTGGCCACTCACCCACTGTAAGCGGTGTGTGAATTTTAGAAGTGTAAAGTCATCTCAAATCGCAGATTGCTGCTGTGCGCTCAACGGAAGTGAAAATCACGCTACCATTTGTGGTAGCAAATTTCTGTAGATAGCTCATTTAACTGGTTAAATTAACTGCTTCTTTACGACAGAAGAAAAGGGATACATATATTAATAAAAAACGAAACATATATAACTTATGTGTATAGTGCTGTGTTCATCGTAGTAACCGCAACCGTGGCTGGTTGCGTGAATTCCGTTGCGTAGCCAAGATGGAGAGTGACAAGTGTTCCACATAATAGGCTTAATTTTTGGAATTTTTAGGGCAACATCGCCACAGTTAGTCATTTTGCCATACTTTAGAGACGCACTTATGCACTAAAAATAGCACACGCAAGTACAGAAGAACATGAATTGAGACACAGCATTTCTCTCAACTAAAACCCCCGCTTTTACAAAAGCCATTTTCTTTTTTCTCTGAAAAACAGAGTTTGTGTCACAGGTATTTAGACCACCTACCTGATGAGAGCCTCCAGGATGAGAGGAGAAGGGCCTTTCTGAAACTCCAGCTCTTTGTAGTGCAGAGCCTTGGCGTAGGCACGACACTTGGCAGCTCTCTCCCCCAGCAGCACAATTCCATTATCATCTCTGAGGGGCAGAGGGCCCTGGAAGAGGAAATAAATTGTACAAAATTACCAAGTTGTTCAGCAAGATCGAAATGAAATGGAACTTGAATGGACAGTTGCTCTCCATTGGCAATTAGCAAAGTTTGCATCACACATTGAACTTATTATTCAGCAAAAGTCTGTATTTAATCATTGAAATACAGTGGTCAATCTAGCCATTGGGTTGACGTGCAAAAGGGTATCTGGTAGCCTGGTTCCCTTCTTTCCAATGGCTCCAAAAAGGTCACATTATACGTGTTTCCACTGCAGCCTCACAGCAGGGGGTAATATCCCTGCTTAAATGGTATATTATGACCCCCACATGACGGTCTGTGGCCTCAACGTAACGGTGTCGTCACTAATTAGCTCAAGGTGTGGCCTAGGGACAAAATGGCATCTTCAAAGGGCTCTCTTTTGTTTATTTTTTGTTGGTTTGCAACACCTTTGCATGTTATTTAGGAAGGGGTCAGTGTTTCCGAAACTAAATGAATATACCGGACAAATGGAAGAAATTCAAGTCAGATATAACTGGTTTGTATTAGTATTTTTTAGGAAGGGACAATGCACAATCATTAACATGAGCACTATAATCAATTATTTTATTGTGCCAGATTTAGCCATTAAGGCTTAGCTTTATCTACAGGTTATTAGTGAGCTTAAAAACAATTGATAGGAAAGATGACAGAATTACATTATTGATAAAGAATGACATAATCAAGTCAGCTAGATTGATTTTTATTCAAAAGTAGGCTAATACAAATAGAATAAGTCCCGTCAATAGACTTGTGCGAAATTCAAAGAAAATGTAAAACATTACGCAAGTTTATGCTGTAGCGCTCTACACAAAGAAGATTTCTCATCAGCTTTAAAAAACATAAAGATTCTAAGCAAAAAATGAAACTGAATAAAATATATTTGCAAACAAATCAACATGTAGGCCTGTTTTGCACATAACATTTTATATTAAAGCTCAAAACATATTAATTGCACTGATGGGAATTATCTTTACCTCGAGATTATGTCTGGAAAATGTGTATTTGCAGGACTTGAACAGGTTTTCCCAATCAAAATCCAGTAAAAAAAACAGCTAACAGAAACACTGCTTCAGATAGAGATGTTGGTGAAAGAGCACTGCAAAAGTGATGATATGTCATCTTGATATTATCCCGTACACCCCTGTTCCTTTTAATCAAATTGACAGCAACCTATTTCTAATGAACTGTTTAAGAGTATAATGTAGTGCAAATTGGGCATATCTCAAACATGCAACACAAAATCACCTTTCACTTTTTCAAAGAGCCTGTTGACCATTTGGGCTGTGCCAACATGATGCAGGAAGGCCTACAGTAGTGAATTAAAGCATTGCTGTCTCCTCAATATGAGGGCATATGAGGAGAATTGGGTGACTTCTCATGTTTTCAAGCGCCTCTATTTAGGCGTAGCCGTTACTTGCAATCATGAACTCTATTTAGCATCTGGTTCAGCGTTTGAATTTTCTGGCAGATGCTGAAAATTCATAACACCGAATGCCTTCACGCACGACTTGGTGTGAAAATACGCTGATGACACAGAAAAACCTTAAACTGAACTGGGCCAAGTGAACCATCATTGTCGTTTCCACAATGACAACGTCAAAACAGATGAGGTCTGAATGCTGCTGCTCTGCCTGCTGGAGACAATGTAAGAACACCCTATTTTCAAAAAGATATTCCAACATCATGTAGTGAATGTAATGTCATGCACATCCAGTTAGTGTGGACCCTTTGTTCCACAAAGGGGGTTGACAGTTTGTGTATAAAAAGCTCAGAAATAGACTTGTTAAAGTTGAGGTAATGGATAACACCTAATGCCTGTGGGTTTATGATGGGCGTTTGAGATTAAATTATATAAAGACAGATTTTTTGTTATTTGTCACACCTTTAAAATTAACCACCTAATATAATAAACCTTCAATTTCTAAAAGTATACCTTATATAAAGGACAGCAGGCAACTCGATAAAGCATGGCTTGATTTGGTCTGAATAGCATCAGAGGGATTTAGAACCAGAATACTTTATTTATTGAATAAATACAAGAAGTGTTGAATGACTTTTGCTCCATTTTGGAATAGAATAAAATAAAAGATAAGCTTCAAAAAAAGGAATAAAAAGTATATAAACACAAGTTAAAGTAAAATATCCAATAAAAAATAAAATTGGATGGGATTCGGCCTTTGCCAATATGAATAACTTTGTAGAAAAATAAATAGGGTAAAGTAAAAGAAAAAAAAAGATACAAGTAAATTAAAAAGGACAAATATTTATAGGAATATAATTAAGTTAAGAAAATGTCAAAAAAAAAAAGCTTGAATAAAAATAAAGTGAATTACAAAATATTGGTATCAAAATAAGAAGGTAAAAGCTGCATATTGTACTACAATTACATGACATTCTGTGGTTTAATGCAGCTGCTGAGGTTCAATGCTCACCTTGTCGCTGTGCTCCATGAACTCTGCCAGATTGAGCAGAGTCTGTGTGACCTCGGCGATGTCCTGGGAGGTGAGAGCTAACTCAATGCTGCGGATCAGCTCATCCTGCTGATCCTCGCTCAGCTCAGACCAACAAGACAGGAAGGCGGCGTTGAACAGGTCCCTGTGCGGCACAGAATTAGCGTTTACAAATAATGCCATCATACCCAATGTGGATAACAGCATTAAATGTTTCATTTTTGGCAATAACAGGCTTTAAACTAATAAAAGAGAGCAGTTACATTAGTAAAAACCTTGTAAAGACCATCACTGTATATCCAAATGCTAAAGTGTTGATCATGAAGCATTTGTGGTACTTAATCTGCTTATATTTACAGTCATTACATCTGGATTATGTCACTAAAATATATCAATTGTTTATCTTGTTATTGCATATTTTATATTTTAACTAAATATCTTTATTTAAATTATATTTGTTTTGTTCTGTTTTTGGATATTTTTATAAATAGAGTAGCTGTCACAAAAAACTATTCCTCCATGAGATTAAAAAGTATTCAGATGCGTTAGTTCAAAGATGGTTGTCGACCAACTGTAACAACAGAAGCGCAAATTAGAAAGACAGAAGTTAAAATGTGTTCATTTGAAGGGTTAATATGGCGATTACATGGATGTGTTCAGCTGTTACAGTATACGGATGTAAACCAATAAGGAACTGCGACAAGAGGAAAAACAAAACAAAAAAGAAGGGCTAAAGGCTAGGCCCAAAGAAGTGGTGTACCTGGCGAGGGGGATGTAGGTTTGAGCCAGTGACCAGCATGACCTCAGGGCGGGGGAGGACGACTCCTTCAGCAGGACGACACTCAAGCGCCTCAGCCACTCCAGCCAATCATCTTTGGACACTTTCCTTGCAGCACCCCAGGCCTACGAAGAAACAGAAACCCTCCGTTTCTGGGAACTACGTGGGAGCAGCATAGTTTGTGCAGGTAATGCGTGTAGGATAAATTGGATAAATCTTGTGGTATCTTGGCAGTTATAGAACTGAGTCATACCAAGACATTGCATCATTCAACTGTTACCGAGTGCCGGTGACATAACAGCGCAGGTCATAGCATATGATTCACATCATTTTCATATTCAACCGTCGACTCAGTGACCCCCTGTGCTCTGAAAGGAAGCATCTGCTTTCGTTGTGTTTCACAATTATTTGTTCAGGTTTTTCCTTTAATCAATCCCCAATTTGTTGTTCCATATGTCATCACAAATTAACTATGGGCTTGTATACAGGGCTGTTTAATGTAAACAACAGCAATTCAGTAAACAATACAGCTAATGCAACACTGGTCTTGCGTTTTTGACCTTATACTGCAAATTAATACGAGTTTTAAAAGTATTAAATGTCAATCATCTCCTCTGACCTTCTGAAGTGCTGTAGTGCTGACGTGAAGCTTCTTCATAGGCCCCGCCTCCACCGGTCCGCTGACCAGAGCGTCGCCTTGGTTACTACGGTGGCGATGTTGGAAGATTAGAGGGTCCTCTTCCTCCTCGGCCAGAGTATAGCCCTATAATGGACACAACATGACACACACACACACACACACACACACACACACACACACACACACACACACACACACACACACACACACACACACACACACACACACACACACACACACACACACACACACACACACACACACACACACACACACACACACACACACACACACACACACACACACACACACACACACACACACACACACACACACACACACACACACACACACACACACACACACACCAGATCAAAACATGTTCTATGAATGTAGAAGCACATTTCCTTCCTGAGGGGAAACTGTTGATAAACACATCAAGGTAATGACTCAGTTATGATGCACTGCATTGGAAAATGTATGCTGGCATCTGCAGTTGCTTTGTGTCATGAAGGGGTTATAACGGTCTCTGACTAGGTAAGAGGTAGACAACATCAATGCGTCTCAGTTGACCCTTTATTTGAGTTTATTTCTCAAATTGATACTTATAAAAGGACATTAGAAAAGTCGCCTTCAGATTTCATGATGTTTCTTACACAGCTGAAGGTGTATTTTTATAATAAATCCTGACAAAATGATCCTCATTTTTTTCATGAGGTCCATCCTCATTTGGAGCATCCCGGCAATTCAGATAAAAGGCATAAGACTGTAAAATAATCAGCCTCATGCCCTTTTAACCATGGCAATTGTTAAAAGGGCATGAGACAATTACAAAGAAAAGTTGAGAGAATATATACACGAAGGCCCAAGAGGCCAACATATTTAGAATCATTACTGGTTGATATAAAATAAAATAACTAAAAATACATTGGATACAGCGTTACTTTGTAGTGTTTGATCTTTAAAAAAATACTTTTAATGTTAAAAATATTAATGTAAATTTAATGATATATTAGAAAACATAAGATCATGTCAAACCTAAAATCTGAGTGAGTGTGTTCTTGAGTGTGTGTATTTCATTGATATCTAAAAACAAACCCAACCAGCAAAACATTGTTTGCTTGTTCTACCTGAACAGTTGGTGTATGAGGCCCAGTGGACAGGAATTCAGGGTGGAAATATGTGTCGGTATTGATTGCTTTAACATGTTTTGTAGGAACCCTGGATATATTGTGTGACTCACCTTCACAATGCGACATATGAGTATGTCGTATCTCTGGTGGTTGATCCTGTGCTTGAGCATCACTTTGTTCACCATGGGAATGAAGATCTGGTACTGCAAATAAGGCGGAAGAGAAGCAGAGTAAATAAAAGGGTGTTGGTGTGCTTGATGTGGTTTGGTCGGGCTACCTCTTTCCCCACACCAGAAGCCTAATAACTACCCTGCACTTGTCTCTAACCACCATGAGTCTGGGATCAAAAGCAGCACGTTAGTTTCCAGATGAGGCTGCACGTGTGTTAGTGGTTCTGAGGTTAGGCCTGAAAACGATAGCAGTGTTTTACGGATAAAGGGAGGGGTGAACGTGACCTCATCCACTCTCGTAAACACCACCCCCCCCGCTACAAAATGGCCAGTGACATCAGCAGTCTGGCAGGAAGTAATAAACACTAGGGGGGTGAAGGAGTTACTGAAGTGCTGATCATGTGAAGCCAGCAGTAGGGAAGCTGGAGGTTTTGAATAATAGCTACACAGCTACAAGCCTCGGGGACATCTTTAGCTACCTTTTTTCCCAACTGGAACACTAAAGAGGACAGGGTGTCCATCGCGGTGGCGCGCAGCTCAGGCGTGCTGTCAAGAGCCCGGACAATCGGGTGGATGATGCGTGAAGCGTAGTCAGGTGAAGTCCAGGGACTCAGTCAGCCGGTCCAGTGTCTCCAAGGCAACCCTGAGAGGAAACGCACATCAAGAAAAAATGCTCAGCTTCAAATTAAAAGTAGGACAGAAACACAAGGACATAAAAGTGAAAATACTACCATTTGAAACCTGTTCTTTTACCTAGTATCATAGCTAATATATTGACTTTTTTCATTATTGTGGTGCAAGTGTGAATACTATCAAATCCGATTTGATATGGAAGGTAATTTTTCATAAACTGCAGAAATAGCAGCTTAAACAGGCCAAACAAAATCTAATAAATGTCCTTAATCAAGAACGTTAAGGGATAAGGTGTTTGACGCCCTTAAAGAAGTGTTCTACCTCAGTTCAATCCAAAGTTAATTCTAGGAGACCTACTGGTGGGCATTGATGGAAAAGCTAAGAAATCTCTTTAATATAACAATTAAATGGTTAAAAATGTACTCCCCAACATTCAATTTATGGACTTAGAAAGAAATCTATTAGATGGATGGAAAAAATATCCTCTTAGACTTCAACCAGATATATTTATTAGGCGTGCGACCTGCCATTAATATACTAATACAGTGAAGCGATCCAATTTTCCCTACAGCTTTCAAATCATAACAGCTACTTAGTAACATACCACCCCATTCCTTTTTGCTCTTAAGTTGTTTTTGTGTTTTCTTTGATTTCCTCATTTTGACGTTAAAGCGTTTACAAAAAAACAGATTTAGGAGATAACATAATATTTAGTCTATAAAATCCTCTGTACTACATACTTCAATACTGCAGAGATGCATTTATACAATTTGGGGTTAGGATCAAACAAATACACTATGATTGGTAGATCAGCCCTTTACCTCTCTGAGCAATAGCTGCAGTGTTATTATCTTTCTATGAATAAAGTAGGATGAAGCTGGTAAAATGGACAGTGGGCAATAAAGGTACGACTTAAGCACAGTCAGCTATGTGCAGTACTTACTTTCGGGCCTGCAGGGGCACATCGGAGGCGTCAAATAGCTTGACGATAGGAGGCAACAGCAAGTGCAGGTAGTCGTCCAGGTTGGCACCAAACAGCTGGATGGCATTGAGCATCTGCAAAGGAGAGCACACGCTGCTCAGTCCCACATACCGCAACACTTAAGCAGTTCCTTTTAATGAGCTTGTTATGGCTAAATGGCCTTTTTCCAGGGGAAAAAACTCTGGATGGTGTGCTGGCACACATACAGTGGGGCAAAAAAGTATTTAGTCAGCCACCAATTGTGCAAGTTCTCCCATTTAAAAAGATGAGAGAGGCCTGTCATTTTTATCATAGGTATACCTCAACTATGAGAGACAAAATGAGAAAACAAAATCCAGGAAATCACATTGTAGGATTTTTAATGAATTTATTTTCAAATGGTTGTGGAAAATAAGTATTTGGTCAATAACAAAAGTTCATCTCAATACTTTGTTAAATACCCTTTGTTGGCAATGACAGAGGACAAACGTTTTCTGTGAGTCTTCACAAGGTTTTCACACACTGTTGCTGGTATTTTGGCCCATTCCTCCATGCAGATCTCCTCTAAAGCAGTGATGTTTTGGGGCTGTCGCTGGGCAACACGGACTTTCAACTCCCTCCAAAGATTTTATATGGGGTTGAGATCTGGAGACTGGCTAGGCCACTCCAGGACCTTGAAATGCTTCTTACGAAGCCACTCCTTCGTTGCCCTGGCGGTGTGTTTGGGATCATTGTCATGCTGAAAGACCCAGCCACGCTTCATCTTCAGTGCCCTTGCTGATGGAAGGAGGTTTTCACTCAAAATCTCACGATACATGGCCCCATTCATTCTTTCCTTTACACGGATCAGTCGTCCTGGTCCCTTTGCAGAAAAACAGCCCCAAAGCATGATGTTTCCACCCCCATGCTTCACAGTAGGTATGGTGTTCTTTGGATGCAACTCTGCATTCTTTCTCCTCCAAACACGACGAGTTGAAATTTTACCAAAAAGTTCTATTTTGGTTTCCTCTGACCATATGACATTCTCCCAATCCTCTTCTGGATCATCCAAATGCCCTCTAGCAAACTTCAGACGGGCCTGGACATGTACTGGCTTAAGCAGGGGGACACGTCTGGAACTGCAGGATTTAAGTCCCTGGCGGCGTAGTGTGTTACTGATTGTAGCCTCTGTTACTTTGGTCCCAGCTCTCTGCAGGTCATTCACTTGGTCCCCCCGTGTGGTTCTGGGATTTTTGCTCACCGTTCTTGTGATCATTTTGACCCCACGGGATGAGATCTTGCGTGGAGCCCCAGATCGAGGGAGATTAGCAGTGGTCTTGTATGTCTTCCATTTTCTAATAATTGCTCCCACAGTTGATTTCTTCACACCAAGCTGCTTACCTATTGCAGATTCAGTTTTCCCAGCCTGGTGCAGGTCTACAATTTTGTCTCTGGTCTCCTTTGACAGCTCTTTGGTCTTGGCCATAGTGGAGTTTGGAGTATGACTGTTTGAGGTTGTGGACAGGTGTCTTTTATACTGATAACGAGTTCAAAAAGGTGCCATTAATACAGGTAACGAGTGGAGGACAGAGGAGTCTCTTAAAGAAGAAGTTACAGGTCTGTGAGAGCCAGAAATCCTGCTTGTTTGTAGGTGACCAAATACTTATTTTACCGAGGAATTTATAATTAATTCATTAAAAATCCTACAATGTGATTTCCTGGATTGTTTTTCTCATTTTGTCTCTCATAGTTGAAGTGTACCTATGATAAAAATTACAGGCCTCTCTCATCTTTTTAAATGGGAGAACTTGCACAATTGGTGGCTGACTAAATACTTTTTTGCCCCACTGTACTAGCCTTCCAGGAAGATTGTGCTTTGCTATGGGTGCATGTATGAGGGGATATCTTATTTATGAATGTCCTCTTACAGCACAGACATAAAATATAATTCAGAGCATATTTCAAGTTAACAATCCTACACAAAAGCACTACATTTGGGACTGCTCGTATATTAAGTATGCTCGTCCCTGGTTTGATTCCAAAAGCACATGCGAGCTCTTTAGAAAAATAGAAAGTAATACATAAATATATGAAAATGAATGATCACATTAAACAAATAGAATAGTACGGGAACTACTTTAGGCTACTTTCACAGTTAAACAGTAAGACCACTGAGCAAATTTGGGCTGTCAATTTCAGTCTTCAGTCAATTTCTAATGGGTCTACACTTGAAAGCAGTCATAACAAAAACATGAATTCACGTCTGAATAAATATAATTATAAAAAGGGAACATTATGAGCTAAGAGGATGTTAGGAATGCATTAACTCATTAGCAGTGTGATTGTTCTTAAATCTTTAGATATTTAGTAAACGGTGATGTCATGTTGTGTGGACCCTGTGGTCTTAAAGGATGACGTACGTTGCCCCCAACACGCAACATTACCACTTACGTTCTTTCCCCACACCTCCACCAGCACCCCCACGTTTAAATTGAGCACGGCGAGACAGCAGGAAGCCGAGGTGGAGGTGTACAAGTGTGTGTGTGTGTGTGTGTGTGTGTGTGTGTGTGTGTGTGTGTGTGTGTGTGTGTGTGTGTGTGTGTGTGTGTGTGTGTGTGTGTGTGTGTGTGTGTGTGTGTGTGTGTGTGTGTGTGTGTGTGGTGGGGTAGCTGGACAGAGCAGCTCCTGATGGAGGTATGTTTTTCTTTTCTTCTCCTTTGGATTACAGGGTAACCCGATTCCCCCCCATTTGATGACCCCCATCCTGTGTTAAAGATTAAGCTCCAGACCCAGGCCCTGAGTTATGGGCTATCCAGACTGTGGGTTGGGTTATCTAACACTGAAGACTGAGACAAAACAGCACAAGAGCAGAGAGCACAGAATGGCCGCGCTTCTTACGAATCTCTCTTTTTGGTCTGTGCCTGAAAACCATGATTTAGAGTTTGAGGGGAAACCCAGACAGCTTCTGGCAGCAGCTGCAGAAACAGGAGAGTGTGTCAGCTACAGGTCCATACCGTCTTTGAACTTAGGTATTACAAGTGAAAGGTTTAGACCTGTAAGGTTTTTGACGGATATCGACGGAAACCACGAACAGAAAGCAGCACCCCAATAAGTCAACTGTGGCTTGAGCTCCTGTGCCTTTTGAAGGAGTGTGGAGTGATGAGAGGGCTTTAAAAAACACACACACACACTTCTCTTGGCAGAGGAAGATAAATTATGTTATCTACTCAAATAACAATTCACTCTGACATTTGATCTTTTAGCTCACCACCTGATGTATGACTTTTTTTCCCCAATAATCAGGAGTTAAAGGTGCAGAATCTATTCCTTCCTCACAAAAAACATTTCTATAATTTCTTAATCTTTTATGTCCTGCATTGTTGACATCCATGTTTTCTGGATGTCAACAATGCAGGACATAAAAGATTAAGAAATTATTCTCTCTACTTCCTTTCCTTTATGGGTGCATCACTATGTTTTTTGGTGAATTACTTCCACAAACTGATTAGTAACACAGCGTCACATGGTCATTAGAAATGTGCATCATGTAGTTAGCATGCTTGTGCTCAAACTGAGTGAGCCAAAGCTCATTTTTGTAGTGGCCAACTGTCATCTTGGGCCAAAAATATTTTTTTCCCATTGACTAACATTGGGTCTGTGAATCAGAGGATCCTTTTTTTTAGTTCAACTAGCCAGTACTTGAATATTAACACACCAACACTTACATATCCCTTATTTAAATGAATTGGTTTTTAAATTGGTAAAATGCCATTAAAATGGATTGGAGGCGGGTCTTACGGGAAACAGAAGTGCGCATGCTCTTCGGGCCCAATTGCCAGATTTCATTCGCTCACAGTACTACGGCTTCAATACCAGTGACATCAAGTCATTAGGAATCCACTAAGAAACTTCCATAGGAATGAAAGAGGCCCCGCCTCCAACGTCTGTATCCAGTTCTCTCTATACATCCAAGGTCAAAAAGGTGGCGGTACATTTCTGTGTCAGTGAAATGATGTCATTGAACCCAAAGCACTTTTAACTAGTGACGAACATTGGCAAAGAGACGTCTGTAAATCACCAAATAATCTTTTGAGGAAAATCAACTACCTAGTAGAAACACTTGAATAATAAATCAGGAGGTCAGAAAAGTAGTAAAATTCACTAAGAGAGTAATATTCCCTCATGTGACTGAGACGAGAGCAGGCGTGATGGCACTGATCGGAGGCGCACTCCATATTGAAACTTTATATTAAGTCTGTGAACAAACTTTTGTTTTTATCCTGATAGAACGACAGGATGACTGATGAGATTATCCAATGCAATATGAGCTGATTGCTATGAAAGAGTATTCCATCAACATGATTACACACATCTGACTGTGATTTATCAGGTTATCATCTGTTCTACATTAATACTTCTCAAACCTCAAAAACTGCTGCCATTTAATATACAGGCGGGATAGCTCGGTGAAAGAGGCACCTATTTACTACAAGTTGTGATGAATGTATCATTTTTGTATTGCACGCAGCACTTCGTGGTCATCAAGGAAAGCTCTAGAACACAAATACGCTCCACTAAAAAGAGAAAGAGAACCCACACCAAAGCACTCAGCGTGACAATATGTTGGCATTTTGTATAATACAGAGTCTTAAGCTGGTCAATTGGAAAGCGGCAGTATGAAATAAGCCAAACAGTTAAATTGTCAAAGGCACGATAGGAAATTGAAAGTGACTGTACAAAATGGAAAATGTTGCATTGCTCGAGGACTTGGAGCATAATGCAATATGCAGCGAGTGCATCATTAAAAACTACACACACCGAGGTCTCTCTGATGGTGATACTGCCTATGCATTGGGCCACAGCAGGCAATTTGCTCTGTTATAGGGAGTTTTTAAATGAGTCAATTTCTTGTTTTTATTTCTGCTATTGCTCTGTTCTCTGTGGCACAAGCATTCATTGAAGCAATAACCCCTTTTCCAAGCTATTTTTTTGTTGAGGTTTCTAGGAGCACTTAAACTGTTCCATTCTGTGACCACAAATTCAATTCCAGACGTTTTGGATCCATTTCTGAAACCATTCAATTAATCAAATTTCCTTTTGTATTTATGTTTCTTCTGTTATGAAGAATGACTGTACGTTTTCCTGCAACAACATCTGATTGCAACACAACTCTGTCAGTCATTTCATTCATGTGTCACAATTCAAAATATCTTATCTGTTCTAAATCCTATCATAAACTAAACAAAAATATGTATCACTGCTTAAAGAAATAAAAAATACCTTATGATTAGTTTGAATTAGTATTCATTTGTGCAGTAAACGCCACTTGAATCAATCACTTTTCTTTAGCAACTGTTTTTAAAATGTTGGTTGTTGAGTTTTGACCACAATATTTGCTCCTAAATTAATTTAGAAATAATTACATACCAGGTTTGTGTCACTTCCTGCCAACATTACAGCCCCGCCCACTTTCCAGCCAAAATAATGCAATAGAGTTACAGTTTCTTTACTTCCTCTACAGACAAAAGGACAGTAAAAGAAACAATCTAATTCAGAAATCACAGTTTAAGTCATAGACTGTATATATATACAGTCTATGGTTTAAGTGTAAGCCTGGCACTCGTCCACCGGCAGACCGACCGGACATTGATCCCCTATTTATTCGGAGCTCCGTGAAAACAAAGCTGTCTATGCCGTCTGACGGTCTATTTGACACGATTTTCATATTTTTGTAGTAGTTATACCATTTTTGACGAACAGAAATGTTGTTTTCTGGCATCACTTTAAAATGTTACGGGGAAAATCTGAATTTTGGTATGAGTGCGCACGCCGACAGTAAGCGCCCCTGTTACCCGGTTTAGACAGAACACTGAATTACTATGACTTAAGACATGTGTCGGCATTCAATTGCACAACAGGATTGGTGACCACATTGCACTGACCTTGATGGTGACACTGCGCCCGGTGCTGTTGTCGTGCATGAAGACACGCAGCATGTGCGGGATGAGCTGAGGCAGGTAGAGCTTGAACTCTCCACCCAGCGCCACCACAATCTGCTCGATCAGCAGGATGATGGTGTTCTGCATGGGGTTGTTTGGTGTCCAGTACTCCTGCAGGACAGAACACAAGATGTTGACATTAATTAAAATACTAATACATGGAGTTTTCATGCAAAAGATTATTAACTAAGAAAGACATTACATTAATAACAAACAAATCATGATTATTCACTCTCACAGTTATCTGATCTACATCTTAATTACAATTAACCAAGATTAAGAGTTCGCCTACGTAGACAATCCCATAGTCCAACAAATCCCCATCAGATGTAGTATGAGCTAGAAAAATGCATAAAACTTATACATTATAATAATCTAACAAAAAGATGTCTGTTAAAAAGGTCAAGTTTCTGAATATAAAATAAATAAAAGAAAATAATATTTATTAAGAATCAGAAACAATTTATTCTTTCTATTAGATTTCTGTATAAACTGCTACATTTTAAATTAGAAAAAATATGTAAAAATGTGCATTTTACATATATAGGGTATTTTATTTTAAAAAGATGATAAACTGATTATTGCTTAAAATTAAAACTGTTCAAATCTTATTATCCTTGGCTGAATCAAGATTGCAAGATTGAATAATTCAAGTAAAACATTTCACTTAGTTCAAAGCACCAGGGCTGAAAGATTTGGATAAAATAACTATGGGGATTATTTTGAGTGATATTGCAACTCTGTATTTCACACTAATAGAAGGATTTCACTTTTTTTATCATTATTTCATTGAGAAATATGACCATACTGTGATTTTAAAGAGGATCTCAACAAAACATATATGCTTTATTAAGTCTGTAAATTAACATTTGGAGGCCGAAATATCTCAACAGAACTTTGATCTAAAAGGTTGGGTTTTTTTGTACCTCCTGCGATTTGAATACTAGTCCGTACTGCAGTTTCAGTATAATTTCAATGAATTGCTCAGCCCTACAAAGCACTGAAGACCTTGGTCGAAATGTCTTTCCATCAATGAGCATGACAGAGACAGACAGAGTCTTCACGTGTCAGAGGCAGAGTGTGTCACGACGCTACTCGGGGGAATGGAGAGAATTTCCTGTCAGCATGTGACTGACAACACGTCGGTGTGGCTTGTGACACCGTTTTGGAAAATCAAGGCATGGCATCTGTGTACATTAGAGATAATAGCTATTGGAGTTGGAGTCACGCAATGCGCCAATCAGTCAATGGGCTTCAGCTGTAAGATCTGGCCGAGGTGTTTTGTCAGTGGCCAGAGGACTCCAGCAGCCCCCAACTTCCTGCTTTCCCTCTGACTCCAGTGAACATCCTGAATGGCTATTCCAGCCCCCTCATCTGGATGCAGCAGCCGCGCTGGAGCGAAAAAATGAATAGATTCTTTGTTTCACTCACCATTTATTAACTCAGAGGGACTTGAGGCGCAGCGGTTCAGCTCTCTCAATTACTTTTCTTCAGGAGGGGTTGCAGCCATCCCAAAAAGTGCCGCTAATGGTGTTACCGAGACACAAGGACGGTCATATGATATTTTGTGCCCTTGCCGTTATGATTATGTGCTAGACAAGTGTGTTTGTGCAAGTGCGAGGCCGATGGCTTTAGCAGTTGTTGCACGTCATGCGATAACGAGGAATGTCAGGAGTCCTCACCAGTTTTCTCTCAGAGTTATTCTGAACAATGAGCCAAAATAAAAAGAATATCATCCAAATCAAACATTTCTCTCAGTCCTGCAGTCCCACAGCCTCTAATCTTGTTAGTAGCAGCCACACACATGAAGTGTAGTACAGTGTGACATGGGGCTAGACTTCTTCCAGAGGCCCTGGATACATTACTCGTAATGAGGGAAGTGAGAGAGCACAAATGAGCACAATTAACAGTTTGCAGCTGTTTGTCTGACTCGAAGGAAAGAAGGGAGGGCTCGATGATCAGTGTTTAGGGATTTGGGTTGGTGTGAAGGCTGGAGGGGGTGTTGACACAGTTACTCACTCTGATGAGGGTGAAGATGTCATCCATGTAGGGGCGGATGTGGATCTTCACAAAGCACACCACCATTCCCATCTGCTGGAAGAGGAACTGGAGAACAAAGAGAACACAGAAAGTTAAAAGATGAAAGGCCGGTGTCCACATTATTGAGCGTCTTTTTTTAATTGTTTCTCGTGACAAAAGCGCAAATGCTGCCACATCGATAAAAAGCTCAGTAACTAGCATCTTTTTCTAAAAGGTACCCCTGTTTTGTGCAGCCATACGGTAACTATCATATCAGAGATCCAAACTTTTGTGGGAGTAGGTCGGCCGTGCTTTTTTCTCACTATATGGCTGTCATTCTGAGCGGTGAAGCTCATTCATACAAATTGTGAGAGCAAGCATTTTCCGGTTTGTGCTACCAGTGAAAAAATAATGTCAAACAGACAGGTTGGGGCACAAATAGATAATCAACAGCTAGGGGCCATATCTGTCATACAAAAGTGTGATATTTTGTCAAGATATAGTCATATAATCATTCTTAAAAAGTGCTGGGAGTCCCTTTCTGCCAGAAAAACACACAATGTGGGCCTAAGATACTTTCTTTAGGAATAACAGTTAACAGCCATACAGAATTTCCCCTCTTGTTCTGCAGAAGTACCAACCTCTCGGATACTGGCATCACAGACCCGGATGACATTGAGGAATGTCGGCATGACCTGCGGCAGAAACTGGACGCACTTGAGGCCCAGAGATTTGAAGATGAAGGTGACGGCCTGGACCACCATGGTGTGGTGGTTGGAGAGGGACGGGTCTCTCAGGATGCGCATCAGAGTGACGATGGCAACAGCAGGGTAAAACTCATCCAAGGGCAGGTTGCCCATGTTCACGAGCATCTCACTGGTGCTGTAGTCCGCTGTAAGGAAGAGAAAATAGAGGGATTCAATAATTTTCCACAAATTCATCCTAGATCCTCTTGTCTATATGTTTTTCTGGAATCACTTTTCCTAGAGGAAATCATAGTTAAGGGTATCAAACTGAAACAAGTAGGCCCCGGTTTGCATATAAAACCATGACTCGAGCTTTCACTTGCATCATTTTAATACATAAAAAAAAACTGCTTTCCAGTCCTGACCAGACTCGTAAATATTTTGTCAATCCACACAGCCAATCCCAGTATGCATTGGACTAGAGAAGGGTACAACCTTAACAGATTGTGAGTGCATGACAGTAAAACAATATGCATGAATATTGGCAGGTCATATATGTTTCCATATCCAGTTAATCACTCTACTCCCATAGTCAGCATTCAGGCACCTGACCTCGGGCTGCCACTGTCTCCAAGCATCAGTGTTGAAGCATGCGACCTAGGTTGCCACTTTCTCTCTTTCCTGGAGAATAGTTTTGTCTAAAACTAGATAAACACTTGGATTTTGGAAGAGATCTTCAGAACTGGTAAGGCAGGAGCTGTGTCACTTCATGGCTGCAGCAAATGTCAATTCTCTGGCTGTAACTTCCAATAAATCAACCAATCATACGGGGTTCTATAAATGAACGCACACAACAAACAATAAGAAGTTCAATGTAGCCCTGTAGCCCTATAACGCTTTTGGTGGTCTTCACTTCCCTGTAGTGTGTTATATAGGTTTTTGTGCACGTTAATGGTCTGCAAAGGCTACACTCACAAAGTTCCCCCCAGACGGAATTTCTCTCCCAGAAAAGACATTTATTTTCCTTAAAAGATAAAAGTGTTATTTTATGATATCTATATCTTTAGATTGGATAAAACAAATCATTTCTGATAAGTCTTAAGTGATAAACAACAGTTTGATCAAATCTATATATTTTAAATATAATTACATTTCCTTAACTCCCTTCAAACAGAAACATATTCTTTGTGCCAAGCCTTATTAAATACTTTCAATCAACTAGGTAAATGTTGTTTGAGGCAATTTATTCATTTTTCATTGGCTCAAGCAATAAAATATACAGTGGGGCAAAAAAGTATTTAGTCAGCCACCAATTGTGCAAGTTCTCCCATTTAAAAAGATGAGAGAGGCCTGTAATTTTTATCATAGGTAAACCTCAACTATGAGAGACAGAATGAGGAAAAAAAATCCAGAAAATCACATTGTAGGATTTTTAATGAATTAATTTTCAAATTATTGTGGAAAATAAGTATTTGGTCAATAACAAAAGTTCATCTCAATACTTTGTTATATACCCTTTGTTGGCAATGACAGAGGTCAAACGATTTCTGTAAGTCTTCACAAGGTTTTCACACACTGTTGCTGGTATTTTGGCCCATTCCTCCATGCAGATCTCCTCTAAAGCAGTGATGTTTTGGGGCTGTCACTGGGCAACGCGGACTTTCAACTCCCTCCAAAGATTTTCTATGGGGTTGAGATCTGGAGACTGGCTAGGCCACTCCAGGACCTTGAAATGCTTCTTACGAAGCCACTCCTTCGTTGCCCTGGCGCTGTGTTTGGGATCATTGTCATGCTGAAAGACCCAGCCACGCTTCATCTTCAGTGCCCTTGCTGATGGAAGGAGGTTTTCACTCAAAATCTCACGATACATGGCCCCATTCATTCTTTCCTTTACACGGATCAGTCGTCCTGGTCCCTTTGCAGAAAAACAGCCCCAAAGCATGATGTTTCCACTCCCATGCTTCACAGTAGGTATGGTGTTCTTTGGATGCAACTCTGCATTCTTTCTCCTCCAAACACGACGAGTTGAGTTTTTACCAAAAAGTTCTATTTTGGTTTCATCTGACCATATGACATTCTCCCAATCCTCTTCTGGATCATCCAAATGCCCTCTAGCAAACTTCAGACGGGCCTGGACATGTACTGGCTTAAGCAGGGGGACACGTCTGGAACTGCAGGATTTAAGTCCCTGGCGGCGTAGTGTGTTACTGATGGTAGCCTCTGTTACTTTGGTCCCAGCTCTCTGCAGGTCATTCACTAGGTCCCCCCGTGTGGTTCTGGGATTTTTGCTCACCGTTCTTGTGATCATTTTGACCCCACGGGGTGAGATCTTGCGTGGAGCCCCAGATCGAGGGAGATTAGCAGTGGTCTTGTATGTCTTCCATTTTCTAATAATTGCTCCCACAGGTGATTTCTTCACACCAAGCTGCTTACCTATTGCAGATTCAGTTTTCCCAGCCTGGTGCAGGTCTACAATTTTGTCTCTGGTCTCCTTTGACAGCTCTTTGGTCTTGGCCATAGTGGAGTTTGGAGTATGACTGTTTGAGGTTGTGGACAGGTGTCTTCTATACTGATAACGAGTTCAAAAAGGTGCCATTAATACAGGTAACGAGTGGAGGACAGAGGAGCCTCTTAAAGAAGAAGTTACAGGTCTGTGAGAGCCAGAAATCTTGCTTGTTTGTAGGTGACCAAATACTTATTTTACCGAGGAATTTACCAATTAATTCATTAAAAATCAGACAATGTGATTTCCTGGATTTTGTTTTCTCATTCTGTCTCTCATAGTTGAAGTGTACCTATGATAAAAATGACAGGCATCTCTCATCTTTTTAAATGGGAGAACTTGCACAATTGGTGGCTGACTAAATACTTTTTTGCCCCACTGTAGATGTGAACCACTACCCCTTTTTAATTGGTTGAACAAAAAACCTTTTTCCAGTGTACTAACCGCTTTTCCAAATGTGATCATACCATCACCAGTAATAGAGCTTATTTATTATACGACTTTAAATCCAACTATAACTTCATCGGCCCAAACCCTTCTGACTACGCGGGACAGGAGGCTATGCCGTCATGAGAACATTATTCAGGCAAATCATTGGTAAAGTTTTACTATATCAACAGATTTATGGCATCCCAAACACCTCCTCTCCTCCCTTACAATCCAAACCAACACCTCCTCATTCTCACTGAATACAGCTGAAAGTGCCGGCCTCAAAGCTAGACAACAATAATAGTCTGAAGGGAGAAGAGATTTGATAGTGTTGGCTTGTTTCTTCTGGCTGCTTGTGAGTACTGGCACTGACCTTTATTACTACAGGGGACAACAAATGAAATAAGGTTTTTCACTTCTGTTATTGATTCGACAGAGCCCAGTTGGCTCTGATTGGTTAGCTGGCAGGCTTTGCGGTCATTGATCAACCACTTAGAGATGTCCTGCCCCTGACCCTATCACATACAATGTGTTGGAGCGCTAGCCAATAGAAGTGCAAGTGTTACAAAGTGAAGTCATCATATTAGAAACTCCCTCTGGAGGGGAACATTTGGATTTTCACCTTTGCAGACCATTTACATGCACAAAATCCTATATTACACACTATATGTAAACGCCAAAAAGCATAATAATGGCCCTTTTGAAAAGCAAAGGAGAGAGTCCAACAATCCTTCAAATGAATGAATATATATTTAAAACCCAAACCAACTTTCCTGGAATGTTTTTTTTCCCCCTCACACCAACTCTGTCCTTTGCCTTTCTTTCAAACTGCGCCACTTTTGGTGTGAACACCCAGTAATTCTCACTTTTACCCTAAAATTAAGGATATTCATGCGTTTGCTACCATCTGTAATAAGCCACCTCCAAATCCCCTTTAAGTTCCGGAGAATCTAAAGAGCCACATGAGGGTTTCATCAGTCTTGCCAAGAATGAGAGAGCACCATTTTATGCATTTCTTTAGCACCAGTGGTGGTCTTTTTAACATCCATAATGTACTTTTTATTATTTATTCTTTAATGAGTGGTTTTATTAATGTGTTTTGTGACAGGCAATGCAAATGGGGTCAGTTTGGCCATTTATCTATATGGAGCTATTAAGTTTTACAAGGCATCTGAGAATTCAGACGTCTGGAATTCAGCGTTTCACTGGCCTTCTGCAGGAGTACAGTTTCAAAGTTGTCTCCCTTAAGACTCCCGAGTGTAGACAAAACATATTGGCAAAGAGCGTGCAAGCTAAAGAGGGTAGATCTGGACTTTTTAACATCCTAGCCTTCAGCAATTCTAGATTAATGACGGTGATAGATGGCTCCACATGTGTCGTTACAACCAACAAACAGGCATAAGTGTAGTTAAGGGAGGCAGCGGTAAAGTAGTAATTCAGCCTTCAGGATTTGGAAAACATTTTTAGAAAGCTGCAGCGGATTAAGAACGCTTTCTTAAAGAAGTAAATCACATCACTCCAGTTTTTAGATCACACACTGGCTTACTGTTTGACAAATAATTGACTTCAAAATAAATATATCAAAACTAAACATGGAGAAGCAGCGTTCAGTTATTATGCTCCATATATCTGTAACAAACTCCAAGAAAACTGCATCTTTATTTCTTTTAAATCTAGATACAAAACTTTCCACTGCCTTTTTTTTTAAAGGGTCCCTATTATGCTTTGGGGGGTTTTCCCTTTCCCGTAGTGTGTTATATAGGTTTTTGAGCATGTAAATGGCTTTCTTCATGTTTTAAATGTAATGGTTTTAACGTGGGGTTTTTTTGCACGGTCTTAATGCTTTTAATGTTTTATGTAACGCAATTTGGATTGCCTTGTGTTGAAATGTGCTGTATAAATAAATGTGCCTTGCCTTCAGCTATGTAGGAAGAAAAAAAAAACCGCTTTCCTAGCCATAATAAAAGATTTAAAACAGTAACTTACTACGCCTCAAGCGCATCAGTTTTATGACCCCGACGTTCTTCATTGACTTGATGTTTTAAGTCAGGTGAGGCGATGGCCATAGCCAATGAACTCCCACTTATGGAAATACGTGCTCAAGTGCTCCAGACACTGACCCTGAGAAATCTGCAGACAGATGTACAGCCTCCAGTTCCAGTCACAGTCTATTTACCAGGAGAGCAAACTGGTAGAACTATTACCCTATTGTTGTCCCAGATCGCACTCCGAGACCCGTGACTGGGTCAGACGAATAGAGGCCTGCATTTTTTTATTTTCATTGTTATGGATTCCTGCCATCTTCAAAAAATTACGTACTTTTTTTAAGTGACAGCCTAACTTTTTACTTTGTACCATCTTAATGTCAACATTTTTCCATCCATACCAAGGCACTTTGTGGCTTCCTTTTCAAAAGTAGATGAATCATAATGTTTTTCGGTGACACAATGTCCTTTCCGTAAAACCTGTTTTCAGGATAAAATCTTTTACCATTCTTAATGGTAAGGCTCTATAAATACCAAAACATCAGTTTATGAAAGTAAAGAACAATGCAGCCGACTGACCTCCTGGAAGTCTGTGCGTACTAGGTTGATAATAGGTGCAGACAGTAAAAAACTAACTGAGCGTGGGAGTATGACATAGTAATCACGAATGTGTATTTCCATACAGACACAAGCAAGGGTAAGAGAATGACTAGGTTACCTTGGTTTACACACAGCTCATGATTTCTGATCATGGTTTGTGACTATGAACAATAAGCTGCAGACTGAGGGACAGCAGGCTAACAGCCTATCAGAAGATTTCAGAATCATAGCTAATCCAGTGGTGGTACTAATAGGGAGGAAGGGGTACTATGCCCCCATAATGTTATTCCTTAAACAAAGTTGGCAAAAAAATGTCTTTGAAGACCTTTTTGTCAAATGTGGGTCTTGGTAAAAGTCATTACTTAATGATAAAGATTTTTGCAGAATATTTGGAGAACAAAAACAACAATGACATCATTGGATCTGCTCTTTCCAACAGTGTGTGTAATCCAAAATGTGTTTTGGTGTCGATGTGACTGATTTTGATTGCCACAAACAGAGATATTATATTAAACAAAAATATATACGTTTCCTCTAGAGGAGGTGACAATGATTGATTTGGCCGATTTGGATATACATTTTAGAATATGATGAATGCATATTTAGAAATTCTCACAAATAAAAAAAGATTTAAATCCCAAAGAAATGTCCAGCTTTCAAGCAGAGATGTTGGCAAAGCTAAAAAAAACAGGGATTTATTTATCTTGGTAATAATGCGAACAGCGTTACGGTGTAGATGCTGTTAAAAAATACATGTTTTCTGACTTCCAAAACTGACTGCCAGTCAAAGATGGTAAATGGTTCATTAACATCAACCACAAAGTCTTGAAGCATAGTCATAAATGAGCAAAAACATATGAGTCACATCAACCATAATAGGCTGATGTGTCAAGAAGTTAGCAAGATCGGCTGTGGACAAATAGACAGAAATACATACACACACACGACTATGTGCACAGGCCTGGGGAAGACAATTATTAGTCTATTAAACAGATGCCTGAAGGGATGTCTGTCTAAAGTGGTTCTCTTTAAATCAAATATGTCCACTCTGACAAATCACACTCCAGTTGTCGTGGTTACATTTCCCTCTGAATTGGCAGGCTCTCAAGGTCTCGTTGGGCGAAGATCAGACAGAAACCAGAAATTGGATCCCGAAGAACCAAGGCTGCAACAAACCTCAAAACTAAAGCCGTAGCTGCTGTTGACTTTCCCAATGCAGGAGCAAGACCTCAAAAGAAAAGTGCGTAGACATGGCACTTCACTTCGTTCCATTTCTAATGAGCAGGAGATTATGTTTTTTTTGGCCAGACGTCGGTTTCGCGAGTCCGATTCAGAAATTCAAGTAGTAGAAGACTACATCAGTTTTATTCTAAAGTGGTCATATTCTGATCAAAGAAAGGATTCTGTGCTTAAATTCATGTTTACAAATGTGTGAAAAATCACTCTCAAACTGTTTAGTATCTTAGTCAAGTTTTCCACATTAAACATTGTTTAACTTTACTTACATCTGTAGTGAATTTAATCTGTCTCTTTGCTTTTAATGAGTCTGTGTTTATTATATCTAATCTATTTTTGAACCAATGTTGAAATCAATGTTTAAGGATAATTTGGTAGTAATTGAAGGACATTTGGTTAGTGTTTATTATTTTAGCTTGTAATGGTTCTGTATGATAGATTAACTCTTGATTTCTAGATGTGTTATTGTTTATTATTTAAAAGGATCCCCATTAGCTGTCACCAAAGTGGGACAAGCTAGTCTTCCTGGGGTCCATCACAAAACATAACGATGCACAAGATACCAATCGTAATTCACTTAACAATAATAATCTAAAAGCAGTCAACATTATAAACATCATCAGAAATGATTCAGAAAAAGTTATTACGTTCATTATTGCATTCATACAGTAGGTATGTCCGTTCCCTACTCAGAAATTTAAGTAGTGCATTCTCAGATGGTACTTGAAAGATACTTTGCTATTCAATTTGCGTATATTCAGTGGGCAATTGTTCCAATGATTGATGGCACGATAAATAACTGTTCTCTTCAAAGCATTTGATTATTGCTAGTAATCTAGCTAGTAGCTAGTTGGTTGTTAGTAAGCTATATGTTAAATTCTTTCTTTAAGTGTCTGGGCCCCTATTCAAAAGCTTCAGATAACTTATACAGGTGTCCCATTTCATACTTATCTATTATGTCCCTTGATTGTACTTTTATTAGTAATTGTTTTAAATAAAATTGATTTAATTGAATTTTGTCCAACACAGCATAAAAACCTCTCATCCATATGAACAGCTGATTTACCAAATGTATAATCTGTGAACCTTGTTTCATTTACAGCTGTAATGCACCACTGCCCATCTTTAACTAGTGTGCTAGCGTCTAGGCCAGGAATTCCCAAAGTGTGGTGCGCGCACCCCTGGAGCTGCCACCAAGGGGTGCGCGAGATGAAACATGTAATGGTGGTCTGGTGTAAAAATATTACACAGTAATAATAATAATAATAATAATAATAATAACTTCAACTTATATAGCGCTTTTCATGGTACCAGAGGTCGCTTTACAAATAGGGAGGGGAAAAGGGGAGTGGGGGTTAGGGATTAAAGGACTTAGTGCAGAGAAATGTTTTGAGGTGCTTTTTGAACATGGGCAGGGATTGAGCAGAGCGGACGTGGAGTGGTAGACTGTTCCAGAGTGTGGGAGCATTGGCAGAGAAGGCCCTTTCCCCAAAAGTTCGCTATCTGGTGCGGGGAGTGGCCAGCAGGTCCTTGTCAGAGGAACGCAGGGAACGTGACTGAGTGTAAGGGTGGAGGAGATCTGTGAGGTGTTGTGTTGAGAGTCCATGGAGAGATTTATAGGTGAGCAGGAGGATCTTGTAGGTGATGCGTGACTTGACTGGCAACCAGTGGAGCTGTTGGAGGATGGGAGTGATATGCTGCCAGGGCCTTGTGTGGGTTAGAACCCTGGCAGCTGAGTTCTGGACGTACTGGAGTCTGATAAGAGCCTTGGTGGGCAGTCCAGACAGGACACTGTTGCAGTAGTCCAGACGGGAGGTGATGAAGGCATGGATGAGTGTCTCTGTGACTGAATGCGTGAGTGAAGGCCAGAGTCTTGAGATGTTTCTGAGGTGGTAGAAGGCGGAATTGGTGATGTTGTTGATTTGGGACCGGAAGGAGAAAGTGGAGTGCAGGATGACGCCCAGGTTGCGCACCTCAAGAGATGGGGAAATGGAGCAGCCATCCACAACCAGGGCCAGGTCACCAACTTTCCTGAGCATTGGTGCAGGGGCCACCACTATGAGCTCTGTCTTATTGCTGTTTAGTTTGAGTAGGTTTGTGGTCATCCATGATTTGAGTTCCTGCAGGCAGTTGACAAGTTGTGAGGGTGGGAGCTGGGAGGAGGGGTTTGTGCTGATATAGAGTTGGGTATCATCGGCATAGCAGTGGAAGTTGAGTCCATGTTTACAGATGATATGACCTAGGGGTAGCATGTAAATAGTGAATAGCAGAGGACCTAGCACAGAGCCCTGGGGCACGCCATGGTTGACGGGTGCTGTATGAGAGTTGGAGTCATTCAGGGTGATGAATTGTTTCCGGTCTGTGAGGTAGGACCGGAACCAGGACAGTGCTGAACCACTGAGCGCGATGAGCTCAGAGAAGCGGTGGAGAAGGATGGATCCAGATCCACCAGAGACGGGAGAAGAGCTTCAACCCAAACAGAATCCAGGGATGATTGCAGGAATGATGCAGAAAGTCAACCCATTCAAATCCTCTCAAGGCAACTCGGAGATGTGTTAGAGCTAAGACTCATGAGTTCCACTGCGGTATAGATGTGTTAGATCTAAGACTCATGAGTTCCAATGCGGTATAATTGAAGAAAGTCTTGGCCGTTGCTAGCATCCTAGCTTGGTTTGCTAATTCCATAACGGTGACAGGAGGCCAGGAAGACCACAGCACAGCAGAGAGAAAACATTTTGGGATAGTAGTTACAGGAACCCGCAGAGATGGACCTATCGTAGGACCCACGGTAGGTCACCCACTGTACTTCAGTAGCAGGTGACGTCTGATGGGTTGATGGTGTAGAAAGTTTGCAGCGGTGCAAGCAGCGTTAGACAGCCATGACAAACGCAGCATAACTGAGCTAAACAGCAGTATGATGATCGAGGGTGGCCAACGTGTTTAGGTTGGTTTTAGAGCATAAAATCCACAAAAAACCACAAAGCAAAACAAAACATCGGTTTTGGTCGGAGATGAGAAGCGGCGACATACACGCCAGCGTCCTCTCAACGCCGGTGTTCCAGTTTAACTGTTTTTAAGTGGGATTTTTCCATAGGCTACAATAAAAAAACAGGAACAATAAACATTTCCTTTGTAATCCCTTTTATTTGAAATCAAAAAACTCTAATTTAGACAGCGGCTGTCTTCTACGTTTCACTGTAGCCTAGGATATGCGCACCAACTCTTTTCATTCATTCTTTCAAATATGATTAACTGGCTGAAATCAGGGAAACTGTCAAGTGGAACGTCTCATGACAAAGTTATTTATATGGCGATAAAACAAAGCTTTGTTGCGGTTTTTTTTTGTTGCGGTTTTATTTGGGGGGGTGCGTCAACCCGGTTGGGATTAATGTAGAGACACTTTTTATGTTGTTAATGAGTCCAAAAGTGACAAAAATAAAATGTTCTCTTATGATCTCTTGGTGAAAACGTCCAACCTAAATTGTTCCCGAACTTTGATTAGAGGTAGTGTCCTACCTGAATCCTGACTGGACTTGGACTCAGAGAGGCTGACGGCGGAAGCATCTCGTGATTGGTCGATCATGCCGATGTTCACCTTGTGCTTGTAAGGGTCCAGAGCTCCCAGAAGACCCAGCACACGGATAGCCTGTCGGACACAAAGAAAATCAGTATTTTTTTCAAACATGAGTGTCATTGCGTCCTTGTAGCTCAGGACCGCTGCTCAAGTCGCATATTTAGTTGGCAAAGTGGGTATAGGTGGAACATAAAGAAAATGTGGTTTAAGATGCCTCAATGGATGTTATTAAATGACGGACACTTTATGACAAAGTATCAAAGCAGGAGAGGAAGAGATAATGAATTGTTTATTCCACAAATGCTTTTTTTTTAGTTAAATCCTGGTGTCTACATGAACAAACCACTTATCTGGAGACAGTTGGTTGGTTTGGTTGTTACAACTTTTTGTCCCCATTGAAATCTGGAGTAAATGCCGTCATCTGTAGAGTAGCAAGCAGGGAGTATTTGATATTTGCACTAGATTTTGGGTGGGGTATTTCTGTAATGAAATATGACAACATACAAAAGTACTTAAGTACGAAACACTCAATTTAAATGCATGGCTTACGAAGAATGGTCATCCATTACCAGCTCCTCAAAAGAGCAACAATGTGTTCTTGAGCAAAACCTCTCCTGTGATGCAGCACACCATCAGCCTGAGAATGTGTGTGTTTGTGGATGAAAGTAGGCATGTGTTTTGTAAAGACCTTTCAGTGGTCAGCAGATGATCAGCGCTATATGAATGCAGTTCATTTACTTTGTGTAAAAAAGTTTGTAGTTCTTCAAGGAGCGCAGAGGTTATGGCACATAGTCAACTTCAGATTTCAGATGTATTAGTGGATGCAAGAGTGAGAGTTGCCAGAGTCAATATCCACATGCCACAAACCATACACAGTGACAATGGACTCTGTGAGACATACGTAATGTAATAGGGGAGGGACGGAACTTCGGCGATTATCACTTACGTCACAGCTCGAGACTTCGGGAGAAAGTTCCATACGACTATGGAAAATGTGCCTCGTACTGAACGTAATCTTGTGATGATAATTGACCAGTCAAAGTCAATACATATAAACAGACTTTCATTTGTTTAGTGTATGTTGACAGGTTAGGGTTTCTGGCATCGGTATGAGTCAAGAGTTGGGGTTCACGTTGCTACTGAGAAAACCTTGGGGGAAATGAAGGGTGCATACCTCTCTCCTGATGCCCTGGTTTTGTTCCGTCTTGAGGAAGTTGAGCAGCACCTCCAGAAGGGAGGGGTACTTGCGGTAGGGCTCCACCACGTAACCTGTGCTGGCCACCTGCTGGCCCAGAGTCCACAGCGCCACCTGGGGGTAAGTCAGAGGCAGAATCCACTGATGAAGAAGCATGAAGCATAATGTTTGGGATGCACTTTCTAGATATTGTACATTTACATATCCAACAACCCAAGGTATTTTATATACAGTAAATGTTTTTATATTCTCCTTGATAAATCCGTTTTTTCTGCCATGAATTCATCGACTCCCTGTGTTCGCTCCTGGCACACAACACTGTTCAAACAGGAAATACCAGAAGCACAATTCACTCACTTTAAATGTTTCCAGAAATGCCAGTTATGTTTACTAAAGCAGACGAGTATTTACTGTAAACAGAACTAAATATTCTTCAGAACTCGGGGTGGGGCTGAGTTGAAATGAGAATAGAAAATTAGGACCAGATGAGGCAGACATTTTCTTGGCGTACCTGTCGCTTGGCCAATGAGGAGGAGTCCTGCAGCATGTCCATGATGATTGGAAAAAGCTCGTCCATCCACTTCCTCATCTCCAGACCACTCACCTGACATGATGGGCAGAGCAGTCAAAACCCAGGACATATCATACTAAGACATTTTTCTGTCTAAAACCAAACAAAAAAGGGACAAAAAAAGGACTTTTACATTAAAAAGTCTGTATCTGTAGAATTTTGATGTAAAAAAAAAGGTTGTATTCTAAGGATAGGTTTCATTCTAAATTGTTATATGACAATAGACATCTTAGATTTTGGATACAATAAATGTGTCTTCCAGGTTTTAAAGCGTACATTATACTAAATCATGTCATTTTCTGAACTTGCCAGACTGTTTTCCATGTCGTATACTTTACCTTAACACACTTAGTCATTAAATCCATATGATTATTTATCAAAATTCTCATTGAGTAAACATTTTAAATCAACCCTACATTTGATATTGCCCAATATTGCTGTTAACTGGTGCAGTGATCATGGTTTTTTTTTGTATGCCGACCTGGAAGTTAGCATCACATGGGCTCCCTTGTCAATATTTGGGAATATTGCGGAAAATAAGATCTATTGCAAGTTTATTATATTTACACATGTTGTTAAGCGCGATAATCTTAACAAGTTAGCATCACTTTTAGAACAGTTGAAGCGTTAAGCAAACACACAAAGAATACACAAGAATAACCTCATGATCGCATGAGTTCACGATACCGCTAAGCTATAGGCGGTTAATGTTTGTTATGATTACTCATTTAGCTACGCCGTTTTTAAGACGTTCACCAGTTGGGTATTAAATGACTATTTTAAGTAATGGAACAAAACTGAATAGTCTTGTAAGCTTTTGTTTACCACAGACATAATTTCAGTCATCTAACCAAAAACTCAAGAAAAGGTAACCATGATATGCTAAAATGCTAACTCATTTCTGGGATTAAGATTTGTTCCGGTACTTTGGTAAACACATATTGTGATATATGATTCAGCCAGTATTCAGCCCTAGGAAAACTTTTGTATTTTGTCTGTGTTCATCTCTCACAATTTTTATTTGTTAGGTTGCTTTATTGCAAATTCTACACATAGTGAATTCCAACTCATACTTTTCTCTTTTTTTACAAAACACGCAAATTGACCTGTCATTTTCTCTGTATACCCTACGTTCTCTTGTGTCTTCCTGTGCTGATTCCTGAGCAGCTGGGCTTCTGTCTCTTCCTGAACTGAGTCAACTGTGAACACTTGGGCTACCTGAGCATCTCCTGCACTCTGTTTGAACTGAAGAGTCCGTCTGCTCATTACTGTGCCTTTCTGACTCCTCAGTGGGGGGCATCGCACCACCTGGAGGAGGTTGCAGCAAGGCACACATCCATAGGCAGGGCTCTACTCTGAAATAACCGCCTCAGGAAAAGGACTTGCATAACAACTGTTACACTGACAAACTCAAAAAATGTAAAATGTGTTCAGTAAAAGCTTCTGCTTGGATTTATTGAGGTTTCAACAGCTAGAGAATCAATATGACACACTGGCTAACACTCTTTAAACTTTACGAAGTTGACACTTACCTGGGCCAACTCGCCGATGGTCGCAAGGACACTGATGACCACTCCAGGGTTAGGGTCCGGGTCTTTCAGCTTGAGAATGAGAGCCTACAATATGGAAAGGCAACAGGGTCATTTAAACCATTGAACCCAGAGCTAAACACAATTTCACTATTCAGAAACAATTAATAAAGAGCTGCAAGAAATTAGATTGCAATGTATTTGAAGAAGTCCTGCATATAGTTTTGCGGTGCAATCCTACAACATGGTGTTTTTTATAATAGATTCTCCTTTCTTGTCATAACTTAACATCTCAAAAGAGGTTAAAACAACTCGTACCAAAAAGTACTCCACTCAATTGATGGTACGTTTTTCCCAAAAAATCGGAACCAGAAATATACAGTTGTTTATTCCATGAATTCTTCTTCCTTTTTGCAAAACATGCGCTTACAGGACACATGCAACATATCAGTTTGTTCTGAGATTCCAGGGATAGCAAACCTTGTTCTATAATCTAATGTTACTTATAAGTCTACACTGTGTGGTTAACATTGATACACTCATAAACCTTTACAATTGAGAACCCTCGGACTTGTACCTTGAGGATGGGCTCCATATAAGGTCGTATGAGGCGGGGGGCGTTTGAGACTAGATGGCCGAGCATACGAGCGCTCTGCTCTTTGTTCCTGCCGACACCACTGTGCTCCAACTCCGTTAAAATCTGAAAGAAAATTCACAACAAAGATAAGTATAGAGTCTTAAAAAAAGGTACATAATGTACACAATAAATTCATATTGTACATTTTGGAGTTATGGGATGGGTCTTAAGAAAGAAATCTTCACTTTGGTTTTATGGAGGAATACTTTTGATGTTTAAGGAGTGTATAATACAAGAACCTTTGCTGCCATCTAGAGGTTTCAAACTGAAACAACACACAACAAGTGACATTTCCAATCAGTTCCAACATATAGTAATAGATGGGCATGTTAAAAATATACGGTAAATGTTTTGAATTATTATTAACAATTAATTAACCAGCTCTTCATATATAGGAGAAAATAAAACGATTTAAAAAAAAGGTAAAAACTAATTAAATTCACACATCTTTATTATTGTTATTTGAAAAATGCTCTATTTCATATAAAAACGGATAAAACAGTCAAAATATTATGAATATATAACAATATAAAAATAACAATATATATTATAAGGACATTTTTAATCAACAGGTTAACATTAAACTCCTGCTTTGTACAATACTCAGTGTGCCCTCTGTTGGGTCTCTCTTACCTGGATAAGCATCTTGCGTAGGAAGGGCATGACGAAGGCGGGGTTCATGCTGCTGAGGCGTCCGATGGTGCAAATGGCCAGCTCTCTGATCTCGAACACCTCATCGTTCAACGCAACAAACAGCGCCTGCAAGTTCTCGGCCTGGGCCAAGTGAGCGTCGAAACGCTCGTCGAGGGATGCCAGCACACAGTATCGAATGTCTGGATCTTTGGGAACACAGAGGGAAGAAAGAAAATTAATATTTTGACTTCACCATTATTATTACCTTTATATTGACATTTCTTATAACTAAATGCCTTTTCTTGCAAGAGTATGATAGATAGAAATACATTTCAAAATAAAACACACATTTTCAAAATAAAGCATGCTCAATGCTCGTTTCCTCTACTTTTAAAAATAAATATGAAAGAGAACCAGAAATTCCCAGGGGAAATTGGATTTTGTGACAATTGCTCCAGATTAAATACATAAGATAATAAAATAAAATAAAACTTAAAATAAAGAAATGTATATAACATAATAAGTAAAAAAAAGTTCATAGTGCAATCAAATATACATTTAAATAAAATCAGTAAAATAAACAGAAATAACACATAGTTATATTAACAAAAATAAAAAATAGCAATAAAAAATAAAAGTGTAAGTAAATTATCATTACATTTTTTGATTAGACTTGTATGCGTTACCTGGGTCGGTGATGCCAACAACTAACAGCTTGCTGAGCACATCGGCCACCACCTGCACGGCTGTCTGGCTGACAACATGGCCGCTGATCAGGTGGATGGAGGGGGTGAGGAGGCGGGAGCAGGTCCGAGCTGCCTCCATTCGGATTTCCTTGTGTTCGCTGTTCAGGAAATGATCGGCACAGTGCGCACAAACTGGGTGAGGGAGTGTCCTGAGGAAAGAAGAAAAATAAGAGTTAGGCGTATCCCTGAACTGGTAGAGGTGGCATGCAACTACATTTTAGTAAGATTTAGTTTCGGGCAGCAATACAGATAACTATAAAAAATGTTTTAGGCATTTTTCACTTTTAAATGCATGTAAAAACTAATGGGATTGTTCGTGGATTTTGAAATATTAAGGAAAATAAGAACACAAATGTATGTTACTTACAGGTTTGTTCAGCAGGCTAATCCGAAAATATTAACTCCACTTATACAATATTGAAATTTAATCTAAATCTGCAGAGGTAAATATCTAAAGTTTGGCTACAAACAAACTATATCACGGTTGCAAGACTTAATGTCAACACCGCTAAGCTAAAGGCGGCTAATGTTCAGCATGATGCCGTTTAGTAGCCTCATCTAGGAGTAGTCTACCTTGATAGCAACGCTATGTTAAATACTTCCTGGGTGTAAGACTCCTTCCTGCACCTCTGTATTGGTTTGGAATTTCAAAAGCAATACTATGAAGAAGTCCAGTTGTTAGTTTTTTCACCATTTCCAACTCACTGTCTACTGCAGGATGAGAATTCTGAAACTGACTAGCTATTGTTTCTCTGCGGATTGCTGTATGATTCAGTGTTATGATGTCTTGAGCCCTGAGCCCAGACAACAGACGGATATACCCATCAACACAACCACTCAAGCCATTACGGCAGATAATTTAAAGACTGTGTTCAATTTAAAAACACTTTTCCAACTTCACTGAATGTGTAGTGAGCAGCAACTCGAGGTATTTCTTTCCACGCTTTGGGGTTTTAGGGCTTTAATGCTCCCGTTTACCATTACAATTTTTCTCTGCTGACAGAACCCAATTTAAGAACAATGGAGTTTGGTGCTTAAGAACAGATCGGAGGCTCTGCACTTGTTTTTCAATCTGTGGAGTTTCCTTCCCAAGAGAAATAAACTTAAAAATAGAATATGCTGAGTCCTTTGCCGGCACTTACCTTCAAACTCAAAGCTTCCCAGTGTGCGCAGGGCCAGTGTGATGCTGCCCACGTCGCTGGCCTCTGGGATGTTGGTGAGGCTTGGCGAGGCCAGCTGGTGAGCCAGGCCTTTGGGCATCCCGGGGTGACGCAGAGGTTTGTGCATCAGCACCAGGGAGAGCATCTTCAGCAGGCCGTCCTGGATGTCCTTCTTCAGCTGCGGGATCTGACGGCTGAGGTCGTACAGCACTGCCGTCAGCGCAGGACTAAATGAAGAGGAAAGAAATGGACAAAAAACCCAAACGTTGTCATTTTCGAATAGAACGAAGACATGTGTTGTGTGTTTATCACAGGTCAAACTCTGGATCTACTTGTCATGTCCAATACAATCCAGGCTATGGTTATACCTTTTTACTGCAATTATTCCCCATAGTAGTGAAATAGGTGTAATGTAACATTAGTAAGTACATTTACTCAAGTATAATATATTACATAATTGTACTTTGAGTATTTTCCAATGACTTCACTCATTTTATACTTCAAAAAATATTTTACTCTTTCAAGTTAATTCTTCCGTAAGTTTACTAAAGTATAATTATGAAGTTGAATTTTTAACATTTTATGTAGTATTTTGAGACCGTGGTATTACTACTTTAACTCAAGAGAAGGATCTGACTTCTTTTCCAGCACTGGTGATGTCGTTCTGTCCTACCTGAGGCCCACAGCCAGCATGGGCTCCAGCAGCTCCTTGATGTCTGGTTGGATGCTGGGACCCATGGCTCTGGACAGCATGCTGATACAAGTGAACACTGTGGCGTCCACCTGCATGGTCTTCTGTCTCCTGCACATAACAAAGACATTGAAAGTTAAAAAAACATGGTCATAGTTTAGGTTTTGGAGAGACTAGAAATATTCAATGTCCTGTATTTAATTACTGACTTGTGTGCAAAGTCCTTAGGCGGCAAGGCAGCCTTGATGATCTCGAGGATCTTGGGGAGGTACGGCTGGATTTCTGTTCTGACGGCCACCACCAGCAGCCCCAGAGCCTGGAAAGCTGCCGTCCTCTCCTTCTCCTTCTTCAGACAGGCAAGCAGGTAGCCCATAGTGTCCGGCAGGTACTGGTCTGCACAGGGGATGGAAACGGGAAATGGTTAAACAGAGATGAAGAGATTTGTATTGCCGGCAACACATTATCCAACTGACTGGGAGGAACAGGTCATTTATTGCAGAAAAGCCAGACAGACAGACTCTTTCATTCATACACACCAAAAAGGCCTAGTGGGTAAAATGTTTGATAACAATACTTATGTCACAGTATAAAAATGTATTTTCACACAAACTAGTCCCACCTGTAAAGGTATTAGGCTGGAATGCAGCCAGGCGTGGCAGCAGGTTGAGGGTGGTCATTTGGATCAGAGGGTTTTTACTGATCCTGTATTTCAGCACCCAGCGACACACCTAGACGAAGCACATGATAAAAGCTCTACAAATATGTTTTATCTATTCATGAGCCTGCTGGGATGTTGCGGTATCTTCAACTTTTTACTCCAAATACAACTTTTTTTAACCCTATTTATAAACACAAGAAAGCCAGACCTCTTCTGTTAGCCCTACCTGGTCGAAACGCTCCTCCATCAGCTCTCGGCAGTAGCGACTCTCCACCAGCGAGCTCTTGGCGGGGGCCGGCGTGGCTCCGAAGCTGAGGAAGCCCTGCGGCGTGCTGTATCCCAGCAGCCCCAGCAGCGCGTTGGACTGCTGCGGCTGCACCGACTGGAAACTGGTGAAGGGGGTGATGTGTCGGGGCTTGGCTCCAAACCCCATCATCTCCTTGCAGTACTTGTCATGGACCAGCTGCTGCTGCGTGATCTCCTCCATCTCCTCCCGCATGCGCTGTCGTGACGACGACACAGTGAGAGGAATGTTTAGCTCGAGGATGTGAGAGGCCCAATTCCAAACCGCCCCCTACACCCTCCCTCAACCTCCGTTTGCATTTACATGGACAGTCCACCAAATTAAGTGCCATTTACAAACCAACTACTGTGGAGTGGGAGTGTCTTGTTAATAAAATACATATATTTGTGTTTTTTCGTTGTGTTTTTACAAGAATGTTCACCTCCTAGGCCCTGCTGTGGTGCCCTTGAGCAAGGCACCGGACACCTTCAATCCCCCCCTCCCCATTGCTCCCCGGGCGCTGCACGATAGCTGCCCACTGCTCCTAGTACTAGGATGGGTTAAATGCAGAGGACCAATTTCCCTGTGTGTGCTCTGCTGTGTGCATGTATGTGACAATAAAGAGGGTTTCATCCTCCGATTCTATTGCAAGCCTCTATGTTGCACATTTGAAGATTGAATTACCTTTTTTAACATTTGTTTTTAGGGTAACTTTGCAACATCGACTAAATGACTCGTGCATCAAGAGCAATGTTAATTAATTATTTGTTATATAAACTAAAATACTGTATATTAAATAAAAAATGTATCTCTTCAACAGTCTAACTTGTCCAGCTGCACTACATGACCATGTGCAACGCAGTTTGTGTATGTCGACATTTGCGTGAGGGTTAGTATAGTTGTCATACAGGGGTAAAAAACGTGAAGGTTACATTTATTTATTTTTTTTATATTTCCGTGTCGCATTTTGTATATTTACAGGAACTGTTGCAAAGATCAAGCAGCTCATAAAGATCGAGTTAAAAACAAGTAGAGGTTCATACAAATAAATGCTACCTAGACTTTTTGTAGTTTTATTATAATCACAATCAAAAATGCTGATAAGAAACTATGGTTACAAAACAAACTAAAAACTGCTGTGTCTACACCCTCCATCTTAGAGAAGGAGCTTCATTCAGCTGAGATAGAGACACAGACAGATGTGTTTCCATGATGAGCTCAGCTCTTACCTCTCCTTCCATGCTGCTGATGCGAACCAGCTCGTTCAGGATCAGAAGAGCACCGTGGACCCTGTCGTCTCGATTCATCCCTTTCTCTTTGGCCAATGTCTCATCGAAGCCTTTCTCTGCCTCCTCGAAGGTTTGCTGTTTCAGAAAAGACAAACACTCATGAAGGCCCACCACAATGAAACAAGTTTTACCCCTGGCAAATACACGCAGGCGTCTTCAAATGTGCGGCGATACAGTGGGATGTCTTACTTTGTACCACTGCGGTTTCTGCATTTCCTTGGTCTCCCTCTGAGTGGTGAGGATGAGACAGGCTCGCAGTGCAGATACAGCTCCTTCTCGGATGGCCTGCTTGGGGTCCCACACTGCGTAAAAGATGTTGTCGAAGAAGGGCTGCACTTGCTGGAAGAAGAAGGTGGGTGCGCTCACAGCCAGCTCCCTCAACACCAACACCTGGAAAAGACAGAAAGTTGTTTTATGGCTGTTTATTACTTACTTTTCTTGAGTGTCAGTTTGCCACTGTGTAAATATATGTCAACATTGTAATTCAAGACATCATTTTATTTTACCAAAGCTCTAAAATAAGTTTCAGGTCTTTGTGTGACCTTAGTAATTACTTAATTACTTCTATAAAAAGCATACATTATAAACATAAACATGGTCTTTTTGTTACCAATGTTTTAATAAATAGCACCATTCATGCCTTTTTTTTGGGTGTCTGCACAGAGCCAGGATGAATAGCTGTCCACAAAAACACCAGAAAGACATTTTCGTCCCAGAACCCTGCAGGGCCGCTGCTACTCTTACTACTTTTAAATCCAGGGTGAAAACATTTCTTTTTGCCGCTGCTTTTAATTGAACTGTTCTTATCTAACATTGCACTGTGACTTTTATTCTGCATTATAACTTTTGTTCATGTATTTTATATCTGTTGTGTTTACTTCATTATCTTTACTCTTAAATGACTGTTTTTAAATGCCCTTTTATAATGCGTTTATGCTGCACTATTTTTTACTGCTCTTAATGTCTTTCATGTTTGTAAAGCTCTTTGAATTGCCTTGTGTTGAAAGGTGCTGTATAAATAAACTTCCCTTGCTTTGCCTTCGTTTAAAAAGCCAGATACTGACTCTCGTTTGTCATCAGTAAGCTAATTCCACATATATGAAAATTGACCAAGCTAGAAAACCACTTACTAAAAAGAACTTTAATTGATTTCATTGGGGGTTATATTTCATTATTTCCATGTGTGTTAGAATTTTCATTACAGACTATTGCATAAATGTATAATTGTGTCGTAGAAAGTTTGACCAATTACTCATATCTGCTATTAAACAACAGGAAACTGGGGGGGAGTGTGTGGGTGAGAAAACTCCCTCTTGCATGAACTGTGGGATTTTAAACCCCTAAGAGCACATTATTGAACAGCAATGAGTAAGTTTTCTATTCAGTGAAATCCAAAAAAGCAACAAATCTGCTATCTGCTACTTTGCAATGTTAAACAAAATGGCGACAGTGCATGGGAAAATCTAGAGTTAAACTGTCCTTCGCCCTTATTTGATCCACAAATAAACAGCACCTAGAAGTGATGGTGTTTTAACAACAAACAACACAGTCCCTGCTGTGTGCTGGTCACTTACTGCAGCATGGCGCCTGCCTTCATTTCTGTCAGCTCCTAGCCACTCCAGCGCTCTCTTCACTTCAAACTCCACATACTCCGCAGTAAAAGTGTCCCCTGCCATAGAGAGGTGGCCCATGGCTTTAGAGGCCATCTCCATTACTACAGGGTCGCTGGAGGGGAGCAGGTTGCGCAGGTAGTTGGCAAAGCGGCTGATCCTGGTGGCATTTCCTCCCTCGACTCCAATCAGGCTCACTGGGACAAATTATTGAGTGAGATTGTTAAAATGTATCACAGATATACATATGTTTATGTGACTTACATCTAGGACAGTACATTACTTAAACTAATTCCACCAGAAGTAAAACAAAAAAGATGTATTATTATTTGTTATTTTAATTTGGCATGTCAGTGTTTACAGCTTACCGATGGCGAGAATCCCCCCCTTCTTCTCATTCACATCAGAGCTGGATACCAGCTCAAATATGTGGTGGTTTAACTCATCGTAGAATGTAGTGGCTTCATCTTGGCTTAACTGTGAAAGGCACAAAACCAGTATCACCAAAAAAACATAAATAGAATAAGCTAAATTTGTGAATGCAACAATAACCAAGTATGAAACATCTTTATGTCAAATCCTAAAACAGTTTTGTTGGGCAACAACAATCAGTATGCATTATATTGGAAAGATATCCTCATAAACAACTTTCTATTAAATCCATTTTCCTTTATTTACCTCTCTGAGCTCTGTGGTCACATAGTGCTGCAGATCTTTGGCAGATTTTGCTCTGGTGTCTTCACTTCGACTCTTCAGCCCACTGACAAACTGCTGCAGCACAGTGGCTGTGCCTGACATGATCACCATTCCGAGGCCTTATTCTGCAGAGAGACAAATAATATGACTGTACCTGCACTGAAACGTCTGTTTACCAAAATAATTGCAACAAAGAAAATAAATACAAAATATAAAGACGGTGCTTGGAAAGGAAGGGCATTTGTCATGAGTTGTTACACAGGTCAATGTTGTTGTTAGCTGACGTTTTAGCTAGCTAACATGTCTGGTTACCGTGTAAAACAAACTGTCAACCTAATTGTTAGCTACATGCAAAGCATAGACATAACACTACATTAAGAACATGCTGTCCTAGAAACACTTGCTACAAACTGACGGACCCAACTCAGGAAAAGGCTAATTCAAAACCTAGAAAATGTAGTATGCTGGTTTTGTTTAGCTAACGTTAGCTATCGCTGACGTCAAGCTATCTACTTTAGCAAGATAGTAAAGTCGTTTTGTACAACTTACGTGTTGCTGTTATTATGTTGGCAACTTAATTGGTATTCGGCTCGAGCAGAATACCTCTCATTTCACAACCATCTGGCTAGCAAAGTGAGGTGTAAAGTAGCTATAGTGTGGCTATGTTTAGTTGGACCGTTTCCAGCAGAAGCACGGTGCAGACAGCAGCTTCACGAGCGTCGTGTTGCGCTCAGTAGTCTGCGCGCAGCTGAACTCATGCAGCCTATTCAATAGTTTGAGACTACACTTAACCTGAACATCTGTATTTTGACACTTCTGGCATAACGACAACGCAACAGCAAGACGAGGAGAAATTGCTGACTTCTATAGTAAATCAAATAAACACTACGGTCGTTCTGACAATCTAGAGTTTGCGTTAGGCTAAGTAAGAAACGTTAACACACCATCATTTTTATTATCTTTACTGCCATATTAAAAAGGTGGTTATAAAAAAAAAAGATAAATACTCCATCAATCAATTAAACACTAATGCTAACTCAAATGACAAAACTATTCCCAAAAAATTACTTCATATAAAAGTGGGCTGGGGACTGCAGCAAGGTAGTCGGAATGGACTAACGTAACTGAAACCCCACAAACCCAGTAGTATGATGAAAAAAGGTGAAAATAATTTGCTTGTGTGAGCGTCAGCTCAGTGGGTAGAGCAGGCGGCCATATACTGGAGATTGATCCCTATACAGTGGACCCAGGTTCGACTCTGCCGCGGGTCTTCCCCCCTGTCCCACGTTTCTGAACTGCACTAAAGGCACTAGTTGCCCAAAAGGCTTTTTTTAAAAATAATAACAATATATATATATATTAAGCATGTATTTCAGATAAATACTGTTTGATACACTGCAGGGATTGTTTCATCCACTAGATAGAGGCAGGGAGACTGTGTCTGCAGGCCCAAAGTAGATTGGCATTTAAGAATGGGCATCCGTTATTAGTTCTGTTAAGAAGACAGATTGGGAGTTTGCTGTCCAGAAAAAATTAAAATACTCCTTAAGCTGCTTTAGTATATCACGTTTGCCCTGGCTTCTTCCTCTGGAGTAGCTGTCATTTCTGCCAGAAGTTGCTATTACTGCAGAATAGCCAGATCTGAACACTGAATGTGATGCACTCCCAATAACTCACAGCAGAACTTCAGGTTTTGGGAATGTATACAGTCATATCTTCAGGTTGCATTAGAAGGAAACTTACAGGGCCATCTTATTTAAGTTTCAGTCCTCAGTCAATTTGCCTTGGATCTGGTCAGGACTTCCAGAAAAGGGTGGTGATTAAGGCAGGCCTGAGAGCCTTCTTTAAGAGCTCGGCCATGCACAGCCTGGCCCCCACCCTCCTCCTGGACGTCTGTAAACATTAGATGTGTTCCTACAGTGTTTATTTTAGATCACTGGATTATTAGGCGGATTACATAGAACAGTCATACTTTCATCTTTCTAATTTAAGAGATTGTGAAGCTATAACCCTGTTCATCGGTACGGTCTAAATTCCTCAGGTGCGTCGAATAATGCTCATTTGAAAAGAGTTTGTTTTGCAGGTCAGTTGTTGCTAGCTCCCTGGCAGAACTGATTCTCCAGACTTCAGCTGATGAATTTAAATGTAAGGTGTTAATGAGTAAAAGCTGAAGATGGCAGGATTCCATTTAGCGAGCTGTAGTTTCAGGGTAAATCACACTTTTGCTGCTCAGATTGTTGCTTTAACACTTGAACTTTTGTTCCACCTAAACATTCTGTTAGACATGTACACAGATCCAGGATCAGCTGTGTCTCTCCACATGTGGGTGTGATGGGAGAGCCTCTGAAGCCAAAGAGTACTTGACAAAGATTGAAATGATCCAACATCATATTCAAGTAACTAAAACCATGAGTGGGTTAACAGACAATTAATTGACATAAAAAGAAATGTGTTCAAACATATTTCACAGTTCCAGCTTCTTAAATGTGAAGATTTGCTGCTTTTGCTTCTTTTTTATAAAATTTGGTATTAGTAGTTTTAATTAAAAGTCTGAATACTTTTTCCAGCACTGGAAGCATCGTGTCAACTTTTTATACCATACATACATACATACATACATACATACATACATACATACATACATACATACATACATACATACATACATACATACATACATACATACATACATACATACATACATACATACATACATACATACATACATACATACATACATACATAACTACATACATACATACATACATACATACATACATACATACATACATACATACATACATACATACATACATACATACATACATACATACATACATACATACATACACACACACACACACACATACTGTACATACATACATACATACATACATACATACATACATACAGTGGGGCAAAAAAGTATTTAGTCAGCCACCAATTGTGCAAGTTCTCCCATTTAAAAAGATGAGAGAGGCCTGTAATTTTTTATCATAGGTATACTTCAACTATGAGAGACAAAATGAGAAAAAAAAATCCAGGAAATCACATTGTCTGATTTTTAATGAATTAATTGGTAAATTCCTCGGTAAAATAAGTATTTGGTCACCTACAAACAAGCAAGATTTCTGGCTCTCACAGACCTGTAACTTCTTCTTTAAGAGGCTCCTCTGTCCTCCACTCGTTACCTGTATTAATGGCACCTTTTTGAACTCGTTATCAGTATAAAAGACACCTGTCCACAACCTCAAACAGTCATACTCCAAACTCCACTATGGCCAAGACCAAAGAGCTGTCAAAGGAGACCAGAGACAAAATTGTAGACCTGCACCAGGCTGGGAAAACTGAATCTTCAATAGGTAAGCAGCTTGGTGTGAAGAAATCAACTGTGGGAGCAATTATTAGAAAATGGAAGACAAACAAGACCACTGCTAATCTCCCTCGATCTGGGGCTCCGGGCAAGATCTCACCCGTGGGGTCAAAATGATCACAAGAACGGTGAGCAAAAATCCCAGAACCACACGGGGGGACCTAGTGAATGACCTGCAGAGAGCTGGGACCAAAGTAACAGAGGCTACCATCAGTAACACACTACGCCGCCAGGGACTTCAATCCTGCAGTTCCAGACGTGTCCCCCTGCTTAAGCCAGTACATGTCCAGGCCCATCTGAAGTTTGCTAGAGGGCATTTGGATGATCCAGAAGAGGATTGGGAGAATGTCATATGGTCAGATGAAACCAAAATAGAACTTTTTGGTAAAAACTCAACTCGTCGTGTTTGGAGGAGAAAGAATGCAGAGTTGCATCCAAAGAACACCATACCTACTGTGAAGCATGGGGGTGGAAACATCATGCTTTGGGGCTGTTTTTCTGCAAAGGGACCAGGACGACTGATCCGTGTAAAGGAAAGAATGAATGGGGCCATGTATCGTGAGATTTTGAGTGAAAACCTCCTTCCATCAGCAAGGGCACTGAAGATGAAGCGTGGCTGGGTCTTTCAGCATGACAGTGATCCCAAACACACCGCCAGGGCAACGAAGGAGTGGCTCCGTAAGAAGCATTTCAAGGTCCTGGAGTGGCCTAGCCAGTCTCCAGATCTCAACCCCATAGAAAATCTTTGGAGGGAGTTGAAAGTCCATGTTGCCCAGTGACAGCCCCAAAACATCACTGCTTTAGAGGAGATCTGCATGGAGGAATGGGCCAAAATACCAGCAACAATGTGTGGAAACCTTGTGAAGACTTACAGAAAACGTTTTGACCTCTGTCATTGCCAACAAAGTATTGAGATGAACTTTTGTTATTGACCAAATACTTATTTTCCACAATCATTTGAAAATAAATTCTTTAAAAATCCTACAATGTGATTTTCTGGATTTTCTTTTCTCATTCTGTCTCTCATAGTTGAGGTATACCTATGATGAAAATTACAGGCCTCTCTCATCTTTTTAAATGGGAGAACTTGCACAATTGGTGGCTGACTAAATACTTTTTTGCCCCACTGTACATACATACATACATACATACATACATACATACATATATACATACATACATACATACATACATACATACATACATACATACATACATACATACATACATACATACATACATACATACATACATACATACATACATACATACATACATACATACATACATACATAACTACATACATACATACATACATACATACATACATACATACAACAGTAATAACAGTCTTTGAGTAAAAGGAAAACCTGAAACAACAACATTATATTTGCTAAATGTTTATGGGCATGGAGGTCCTTTCTGAACTCACAAGGTCTGGGACTATGGTGCTGAGAACATTCTGCTGTGGAGCTGCGTCTTTTCTGAGATCATCGATTAGTTCCACTCAGACAGAAACACAAACAGTCAATATTTTAAACTCAACTGACAACCTCTGAGATGTTGCAAGCAGTTAAATGTCACCTGCAATGATGGAAGAATACGATAAAACTCCCTGCAACAAATACAATCCTTGTGTGGGGATCACTTACTTAGCCCTCAGAAAAAAAGGCGACCCCCGCTCTTCATCAGTAGCCATCCTTCCTTTTCGTTTAGTCCGCAGTAAACTCATCTTCTTCGTCCTTTACAATGGTCCTGGATGCTGTGGAGGTTTTTGCCGAATGAAATGTCATGCTGGAGACCGGTTAAAAAACCTTAAAGAGACTTGGAGACTCTTCCTAACATTAGTAATCACTGCTTTAACCCTGTATGCGTAGTAAATGTTCTGAATTATCACCACCAATGCCTTTACTATTGACTAACCTTTGTCTTGTTTAGCCATTTATACTTTAAAAAGAAAAATACATAAGAAAACAACTATATAACTTATCCCTGGTATCAGCATCGACTGATTCAAATATTATCCAAAAGAAAAAACAATATTAAAATGACCCTTATATGTTAATAAAACACCCTGGTCCAACATTAAACCGATCGCCAACCCAGTAAAACGTGCTTGAAGCCTGTGGTACTCGGGACAGTATCTCTTGTCATTGGGGGGTCAAAATGCAGAGGTGGAGGGTGCTAAGTCCCTGAAGCCATCTTCCCTGGTCCTCGTGGTGGAATGGCTAAGGCCTGAAGTTGAATGAGCGGACTCTTGTGACCTTGAAGGGGTTGAGGGTTGTCCTTCTTCAGGACGTTCCAGTCACAGCACAGAAGCCTCTTGAGGGGCAACACCAAAGCAAGCAAGGATATCCAGGGGGAAAGCTGCGAGAACATTTCCTCTGCCATGTCTGCCAAACACTTGCAGTTAGGGGTAGCTGGTGTGAGCATCGACCATAAACAAATATCATCCAAAAGAAAAGACAATACTAAAAAACAGTAAGATAATAGCCCTGGTGCAAGATTTAACCGATCGCCAACCCAGCAAATTGTATAGGAAGCTGTCCGGGGCATCATCAGTCCTGCCAAACGCAACAGTTTTTAAATACTGCAGCAACTGTCTGTCTCAGTCAGAGGGGTTGTCCTCTTGGGGCCTGTGGTCCTCGGGACGGAATTCTCCTGTCTGTGCTGATCCAGAGGCCCGAGGTGGACACTGCTGAGTCCCCGTAGTCTTCTTCCCTGGTCTTCTTTGTGGAGAAGCCGAGGCCTGATATAGATGGAGCAAACTCCTCTGACCTTGGACGGGCTGAGGGTGGACCTTTTTAAGGACGTTCCACTTGCAGTTCAGAAACCTCTGGTGGAGAAACAATAAAAGGGAAGAAGCAAGGATGTCAACGGGGGAAGCTGGGAGAAAATTCTGGTGCCATCATTTTCTTACTCCTCTTCCTCTGACCGCTGATATTAGCATCTGACATCACAAAATCATTTTCAAACAAAAAACTAACTTAAAACCGAATATGTTTTTTTTAAAAATGGCCCTGGTGCAAGATTTGACCTGCCCTCAACCCAGCCGGACACATGGGAAGCTGCCTGGGCCTTTATCAGTCCTGACAGTCGAAAAAGGTTTTTAAATCCTGCAGCAACAATCCGAGTCGCACCAGAGGCCTGAGGTGGAGGGTTCTGAGTCTCTGCAGTCCTTTTGGTGAAAAAGCAGAGGCCTGAGGTTGATTGAGCGGACTGTTCTGACCTTGGGGGGCGGAGGGGGGTCCTTCTTCAGGACGTTCCACTTGCCGCACAGAAGCCTCTGGTGGAACAACACCAAAAGGGAAGGAGCAGGGATGTCCAGAGGGAAATCTGGGGGGGTAATTCCGGCGCCATGTCTGCCAGAAACTTGTGGGTGGGGGCAACTGGTATGTGCATCAACCATCATCAAATATTATCCAAACGAAAAAACAATACTACAAAAAAAAGTGTTATATATTAATAAAAAGTCCTGGTGCAAGATGTGATCCATTGCCTATCCAGCTGTCATGATCCTTGTTTTGTGTCTGTTTCCTGTTTTATTTTTTAAATGTTTTCCCTCCGTTATGTCATGTGCAGTTTTCGTTCCTGTCTTTGGTTTTCCTTGTGTCTGATTGTCCCCTCCCCAGCTGTGGCTTGTGTTGTGATAAGTGTCTTTGTATTTAGTCCTGCTTTCCCTTGTCTTCTTCAGTCTATTTCCCCCACCCTTGACACCAGCAAGATGCATGGGAAGCTCCTTGTGGCTTCATCAGTCCTGCCAGACGCAAAGGATTTCAAATACTGCAGTAAACTGTCCAACTCAGTCCGAGTCGCTGTCCTCAGCGGCCCTGTGGTCCTCCAGACAGGATTTCTTGTCCATGGGGGGCCCCGAGGCCTGGGGTGGATGGTGCCTCGTCGCTGGAGTCCTCTTCCCTGATTCTCTTGTTGGAGAAGCTGAGGCCTGATGGTGCGGATTCTTCTGATCTTGGAGTGGGTGAGGGTGGAGCTTCTTCAGGATGTTCCACTTGCAGGGCAGAAGCCTCCAGAGGGGCACCACCAAAAGAGCTCCCAAATAACTGCCAAAAATTGACAGGGCGAGGGTGCTGGCCAAAAGGGGGCGGCAGAGGCCTGAGGTGGAGGGTGAGGAATCCCAGAAGTCCACTTCCCTGGTCCTCTTGGTGGAGAATCCTAGGCCAAAGTTGAAGGGTGCCTCGTCGCTGAAGTCCTCTTCCCTGGTCCTCTTGGTGGAGAAGCCGAGGCTTGATGGAGTGGACTCTTCTGACCTTGGAGGGGGTGAGGGTGGAGCCTCTTCAGGAAGTAGCGCTCGCCACACATCGGGTAGGGGGAGCTGGCGGATAGTGGGCACTATGGGGTGGCAGAGGCCTGAGGTGGAGGGTGCCAAATCCCTGGAGTGTTCTTCAGGATGTTCCACTTGCAGCGCAGAAGCCTCCAGAGGGCCATCACCATGAGGGCTGGATAGTCCAGGGGGGGAATTCCGAAGAAATGCCTGCAAAACATTTACCTGACGGGAGAGACGTCCGATTTCAGCATCACCTTCATCTTCAGTGTCCTCTTCCTCCTCTTGGTCCTCTACCTCATCTTCGTCTTCTTCCTTGGAGAACAAGGACCAGTATCCAAAATCTTCGGATGTGCAGTCTTCCTCCTCCTCTTCTTCCTCTTCCTCTTCTTGCTCCTCTTCCTCCTCCTCTTCAATCAGTCCATGGCCACAACCTGTAACAACAACAGCAACCTCACCTTCATCCTCGACAGCATTACTGACCTCACATACGTCTTCCTGATCAGGAGCGTTGTAGACAGGGACATTACCTTCAGCACCTTCTGCATGAAAGTTGAAATAAAAAAATGTATGAGCATATCTATATCCTAACTATGATTTAATCCACCAATCTGACATGCCAGGAGAACCTGTTAAAAGCCTGCTAAAGCATCAATGTGGTTAGAATATCACTGTGGAACTATTCATATCTTACACGGCACTGTAACTTTGATTTATGCATTTTATAGCTGTGTTATTCATGTTTAATGTTTAATTTATTAATCTTTGCCTTGACATGTTTTAAATGCCATTTTATAATAAGTTCCGCTGCACTATTTCTTAATTTTCATAAGGTCTTTCATTTTTTCATTTTTAGCACTTTGAATTGCCTTGGGTTGAAAGGTGCTATATAAATAAACTTGCGTTGCCCTGCCTTGGATTATAAATTATATAATAAGTATGATGTTTGTTCTTGGCAATGTTATTTTCTTTATTATAACATCTCCAAATCTCCATAATTATTGATGCTTTAAAGTGTTACCAAAGCTGGTAAAGGTGCAGTTAAGTTACTTTGTATACTGCAGGGTAGCTTTTGAATTTACTCCAGGTTGAACTAAAGTCTGATTTAAGGGTTGATTATATTTCACATCATTAATCCAAATCTGTAAAGAAACTAAAGGTATTAAATAAATGTAGTGGAGTAAAAGTGCACGATGTACCTCTGAATTGTAGCTGAGTAAAAGTGCAAAGTAGCTTAAAATATAATTACTAAAGTAAAGTACCTGAAAATTGTACTTAGGTACAATATATTAACTTAGTTACTTCCCCCCTCTGGTTAATTGGTGTTGTTGAATAATTACAACCATATAACCATATTCTTGCATTTCACTGACCTGAATTCAACATAGTTAAAGTATATTAACATTCAAGAAATTAAACACTGTTTTTCGGACTATTGATGATATGTTGACCTATTTTTTATCCTAAATATCTTTTTTTCTTCTCTTCCAAGGTCGGATATTTTCAAATCTGTGGCTAAAATAATACATTTCGACACATAGAAATAACTCTCTTGATTTTATTTGCATTGCATGTGATGCAAAGTAGTAATCAGATTACATTATTTTTATGTTTCGATACTCAAATTAGGTAACTGATTTCTTTCTTTTTTTTACAGGTAACTAGTAATTATAACAGATAACATCTCAACAGTAACCCTCCCAAACCTGATTATATAGACAATATCAATAATGTATTGCAACAACCTTACCGCACCTGCGCTCAGACAGTTTATCATCAGACGGACAACGATTGAATTATTCCACTCAGGAAAAGTTATTTCAGTCAATTGGCATGTTCTGCTAAAGCTGCTCAACAAATGAACTCAATCCCAGCAACAGTCAGAGAACAGAATACATTCAGGTTATTTAAATCTAGTTTAACAGTGAGGAATCAGCTCTGTCAACATTGATACAATCTACTGCACTGTACAACCTTTAGTCTGTCTGAACTGCCTGTGTTTTAACCTGTTCATCTTCTTGCTATGTAATATGTATGATTTGTTTTATTAGCATTCATTGTACGTTGCATGTTTTTACTGTTTGTATTTACTTGTTATTTTAAATGGAATTTGTATTTAGGGTGACTTACAACATCGGTCCAAGGACTTTAGATGGAAAAGAGGCTCTTGGCATATTTGCAGAAATGCTTACTAATGTGCATGGTCCCTGTTAAATAAATAAATACAAAATAAATAAAACATCTAAAAAAAAAGGATTTGAATATCATGGAATACATTGCCTCCACACCACGTCAAATTGATGCATTTATTGAGTACATTAATCTGGCCCGCCAGAGGGTCCAATCTGGCCCGTGGGATGAATTTGCAAAGTGTAAAAATTACAGAGAAGACATTAAATGCAATTTTCACAACTTTTATGTATTTTGAAATATTTTGTACATTTACAAGGCTGGGGGGCAACTTAACCTTCTTCCTTAACGGTTTCAACGTTAGTTTATATGGTGGTGTCTGGATTAATACACAGATGTGGAAATTTATGTAAAATAATTTCTATATCTTGACAAGTTGTTTTGATCATAAAGTGAATTACTATATTGCTCAGTTTCAGAAAACGGTGACTTAATGTTTTATGTTTTGTTTGATGAATTTTAATCATTATGTGCACACTCAACAGTTATGAGTGTATCATACTGGCAGGAATTATTCAAAGCGAATGTCATTGAGCTTCTACACAAGTCATAATATTTTCTTCATCATGTAAACACTCTTAAGCCTCAGGGGGGAGACATTGTCAAGGTATACCACAAGCTTTTATTACTAAGGAGAACATGTCTGACTTTTTGAAGCTCTGAGCAATGACATTTACCTCAGTGCAAAAAAACATACAATTAGACCTACCCTGTGTTATTTTCCATCAATAAAATGAACCATAATTACCATCATCTTTTACATTCCTTTCATTATTAGGTTGAGGTCAGCTCCAATAGTTCCCATGTAAACGTTGGATTCATTTTATGGAGTGACAGATGTAATGAATAGTGCTTTTTTTCAAAAGAGGTTATACGTATGACTGAGGTTGTCTATGTTGTCAGTTATGAGCATTTGCTTCTCTGTTTGGAAGAAATTCTCAGCTATCTTTCATTGCCACCTACCGACAATGCAAAAAACTGTCTCTCAAGTTTTTAATGGACGTATTTTATTGGAGTAATCGGGATTAGATGTACTCCCAGCAGTCAGACATTATCCTTCTTTGTAAAAAAAAAAGCAAGGAAAATGATTAGTACAATGGAAAAAACACATTTTTTAGTCATTTTTGCGCTGTTTAAAGCGGCCCATTATGCTTTTGGGGTTTTTCCATTGCATTTGTGCATGTGAATTGTATGCAAAGACTAATATACCAAAGCTATAGCCAGAGGGAGTTCCTCTCCCACACACTCGCCCCCTGCCTGAAGCTCCACAATTGGACACCTTACTTCCATAACATAATGACATCACTATGTAAAACTCGCACATCTATTGGCTAAAATATATACATAAATAATATACAAAATATTAATATGAACTCCGAAAAAGAGCTCAATAGGGCTCCTTTCATAAACACAGTAGCTTCCTAACAAAATTAATCCTCTGTATGTGATTCACAGGCAACATTATAGAACCATGTCAAAAAACACATTTTTGAATGCTCAATAAACTCAGATTTCTTTAAAGTTACTGTAATAAACAGAGCAGCAGTCGCATTAGAGCTGATAAGCTTTACAGATCTGAAACTGTAGCTGAAGAACCACCACTTACTGTATTATCAAGAATAATACCTCACTCAAGTATTTGGTTTAAACTATTCTTAAACTAACCTGCATAGAAGCAGGTGCTCTTTGTAGTAAATTGAGCATTTGAATAATCTTGAACCACAGTAAAACTCACTTCTCGCAATGAATGTGTTAATTCAATTATGAATATCTTGAGCTTTTATTCTGGTGACAATGACAATAACTCATAAGTAGACAAAGAAAGTATATAAATGATTTAAAATGTTCCTAGGTTTTCAGATAAATAGGTATTTTCCCGCTTTTGAATAGGATGTATGGATTCATTAAAGGTAGCACTTGATGTTCTCTTTGTATTTAGATCGACATGAGTGCTCTCATTGTAAGGATAAAAGTTACATTAGAATAAATATTATTTGATGTAAAAAAAAACTATTATTTATGATCCAAAGCAGTTTTATTCTTCTCCCAGTATCCAAGCAAAAGGATATTCCTCAAATATTTGTATTAGATTTTTTAAAGGCAACAACAAACATCAACACATTACACATTTACACATGTACCCCTTCCCCTTCCCCAATCCCAAACAGACCTTAGCAATGTGTACAAGGATATGACATCTCTGGAGTACAAAACAAAAAACAAAAGAGACCCAAGCATAAGGATTGAAGAATGTAGGAACATATTGCCAAAGTTGAATAAACCCCAATCAGGTTGACACACCAACAGCAATGCAGCTGTGTGCGAATGTGTGTGGCCATCGCACATGTGCAGATCAAATTTGTGTGTGTCTGTGTGTGTGTCAGATGTGGTTTTACAGAGGGAGGAGAAACTAGAAGGGAGCCAGCCTTACAGCACTTTACATGGAGAAAATGAGAGGGTGTGGAAGTTAGAGGGTGGGAAATGAAATGTAGCAACACGAGGAAGGGGAGCAAATCCCTACCTTTGCATCCAAGGGCCCCTCTCCCTCCCCCGGGCCTCCCTGAGCCAGACATATTTCCCTGATGAGACATCGATTCACTCAATCGGCAACACTCACCTTTCTTTCAGTCGTGAGCTTTCACTAGTGTGTGCATGTGTGCGTGTGTGTCGAAAAAGAGAGGGGGGAGGAGGGTGCTTTAGTGAGATTTAACACACATGCAATCACTTGACACACACAAACACACGCACGTGCACACACACACACACACACACACACACACACACACACACACACACACAAACACACACACACACACACACACACACACACACACACACACACACACACACACACACACACACACACACACAAAAAACACTCGAGCGCCACAAATGCATGCACACTCACAGCCACGAAGGGCTCTTGTCCCAACAGGCAGCCGGCCTCCTTTGCTAAGTGACAGACAGGGGATTTGGGAGCGCTTTCATCAGTCCGAGGCTTTGATTCCTCTGCGGTCGCTCCTGTTTATTTTCTGCTTTGCTTCCTCACTCAGCCCTGCTTTTGAAATATTTCCCCTTAAAATGGAGCCTGTCATTCTGGCTAGATTGAAGGAGGAGAGAGTGAGGAGAGCTGGACTTACTCCTCCATCTAGCTTATTTATCCATCCTTTAATCCTTCCCACCTTACTCCTTTCCTCCCTCTGTCACACACATCATGATTTACCCTCCGTCACCCCATTGTTTTTCCCCCTTTCCCCATTTCATTCCTCCACAGCCTCTCGGTATTTGAGCAGGGGGGATTAAGTATGAGTCACAGATTCCTGGGAACGGATTCATAAGGTAACATCTGCTTCCAGATGTTGGGGGCGGCTCTCATCCCCTACCTGGCCAAAGCCCAGCGTTGTATCTCGCATGAGTTGAATGATATACTCACCTGCATGGGCAAGACGCCTGTGGATGTTTTCTGTGTGCCACTCCCAATTAAACTACTTTGGAATACAATAGGATTTGGAAATGTCAGAGAATTGAGTAATTTGTGAAGAATGGATAAAGAAAGGATTTTATTAATCCCACAAAGTTATGTTGTTCATGGTATCTATCTGGAGGGAAATAATATAAAACCCACAGAATGGATTTTCCTGTATGTGTTTTTTACTACCAAAAGATAAATGACCTTAACAGTGCTTTAGGAAGATTATTGGGATATGGCATAAGGACATTTTCTGTATTTACCTAAAAATAAATCCCATACAAACTCAAAAACAAACAAAAAAGGTTCCAGTATCAGAATCAAGAGCTCATTTATAATTATCTTAGTGACAAAGATTTATACCATATGTTGAACGAGCCTAGGGAAGGATAATTGAAGTATCAGGAATAATAGAGGCGATTTAAGCTAATGATGTAAACAAGCAATATAAGAGTTGAAACCATTGGTTTTGAACACATGGATATATGATTGTACCCTTTTAAATGTTTTATTATTTTATCATTTATGAAATGGTGGTTTATTAAAAAAATATATACAATTACATATTGTATATATATACAAGGGTCGCTGGAGCTGTTACCTCCGCGACCCTGACAGAAAAGCTGGAGAAGATGGATGGATGGATGCAATTTTATAATTGTTATATCATAATCAAAATCAAAATACCATTATACGTCCCATTTACAATTGTTACAGCAAACAGCCAAAGATAGCCTAATATCTCTTAAGAAGCATAGATAAAATTGAATATTGAAAATACATAATCCACAAGATACACATCCCCTAACAATAACAGTTTAGCGATATAGCAGCCAGGTGAAATGATAGTATAATTGCAGATGGTTGTATAAATTGCACAGCTATATATATTGTATAAGTATTGCACAACAGGAGTGTTATGGTCTTTGTTGTTATAAGTGTGTGGGGGTCTACCAGGGGCCATGGTGTTTGTAAAGTCTGACCGCTGCAGGAAGCAAGGACCCGCAGTATCTCTCTGCACCGCGGGTGCAGCAGCCTGTTGCTGAAGGAGCTGCACAGTGCGGACAGGGTGTCCTGGAGGGGGTGGGACACATTTTCCAGCAGGGAGGACAGCCCTGCTGTCATTCCCTGTCTCTCACCACCGCCACTGTGTCCAGAGGACTCCCCAGAACAGAGTTGGACTTCTTAACCAGTCTGTTCAGTCTCTTGTTGTCAGCAACTGAGATGTTGCTACCCCAGCAGACCCCTCCTTAGAAGATGGCTGATGCCACCACAGAGTCATAGAAGGTCTGCAGGAGGGCCCCCGGCACCCCAAAACACGTCAGTCTCCTCAGCAGATACAGTCTGCTCTGTCCCTTCTTGTACAGCTTGTACTGCTCTCTGTTTATTGGTGTGGGAGAGTGTTTGCGCCGTCTGAAGTCCACCACCAGCTCCTGTATGTCCTTCCTTTGTTAATTTTATTGTCAAAATACTACTACATACTGTACGTTTGCATACATAATGTGTATTTTTTATATGAAGTTTTGAAAACTTGATCAAAATGTAGTTGAAAAATGAAGCAGATTGTATTCCTACCATTTTTGTTGGAAACCATTTAGGTGTACTATTCCTATTTTGATTGTTTGAAGGGAACACTGAATTCAACTAGAATTATAGGCAACTTCTAACTAAAACAATTATACTTTCCACTAGTGGTGCCCATACTGTAATAAATTATTCATGTTAGTGCTACGAGTAGTCACACGGTTTATACTTTTTTTTATTTGGTCAACAGAATTCACCTTAAATAAACCATAGACAACATTGTTGTTTTTTATATCCATTCTTACTTCATTCATTTTTTCAAAAATTCCAAGTGACAATTTTACCACCAAACTACAGAAGTGTCAGTAAATATATGCCAAAGTGTGTTTGGCCACAATAGCTGACAGTTGCATTAATAAAATACATAGTAACAACATTAATTCGGTTTATCAATAAAATAGCCATGCATGTCATCCTTACTTTGTATGGCCTATGTGACATCCTAAAAATAATTCAGACTTATACTATAATTGTGTGGCCAAGGCTAACAATGGAGGTTACTATTTAAGTATATTGCATGAAGGCTTCCATGTCTGGATAACAGCAGGTTTCCCATTCCTCCCACTCTGCAGAGGTTGCAAAAATGCAGCATAAATCTCAACCAGATAGTGATGCATGGGGAGAGTATCATGCTTATCCAACATAACTGGTACCAACAGCAGTCAATGCACATAATTGGATGATTGGTAGAAAAGGAGAGGATAACTGATCTGTGAACCTGCAAAAAACAAATAAAATATGTTCTTGTGCGGACTGGAACTTTTTTGAAAACGAAGGAGGAAACCCCCTGGAAGCCTTAATTGATTAGATACTCTGAATTGACTCAGCACAGCTTCTTAAAAGATACAAATGTGAAAAGTGGCAGAGAGACAACTGCGTTTGCAATTAGCTAATGCAACTTGGCAGCCATTTTGGGTCCAACCAAGACTGCAGAAGAGAAAGCCATGATGATGCACTTTCTTGGACACACACACACACACACACACACACACACACACACACACACACACACACACACACACACACACACACACACACACACACACACACACACACACACACACACACACACACACACACACACACGAAGTGCAGTAAATCAAGGGGAAGCAGGTAAGGGTCCAAACAAAAAGCGATCTTTATTCAAAAGCTGTTGACAAAAACACGAAGCAAGGGGAACACAGGACATGAAAAACACTCCGCTTCAGACATGAAGGGCGACAGGAACAGGCAGGTATCTTGGACAAGATCAGGGAAGAAATGACGACGACCGAATAACAGACAAAAGGGAAACAGGGACTAAATACACATGGGTGATCACAAGACGAGAGACAGCTGGAAGGGGGAGGAGAAACACAGGGGCAACAGGTGAACACAATGACACAATCAGGCACAGGAGGGAAACGCAGACAGGAAGTGAAGCTTAACATGACACAAGTGGGGGGGAAATTTCAAAATAAAACACACACCACAAGGACGTGACAGATACGAAACAAGGATCGTGACACACACTTAACACAGTCAGCCAATTTATTGTGTTTCCCTCCCTTGCTGAGAGGTATAGATTGAACACTAATCAATGACTCACACTGCAGGGAAACCTAAAGCCAGCTTATGGAAAAGAAGATCCTCCTTGACACTGAGTTCTTCAAAAGTCCTGAATCAGGGAGCATAACATAAATACTGGTGACGATTGTTTTACATGTCCACAGGTCTTCCAATAGGTAATCATGTTATTATGGCAAGAAAATACATGAATGCCAAAGATAGGGGATTACATGGTTTAATCATGAATCAAATAAGTACATTTCACCTCAAATTAATCACATTACACATCTAAAAACAGAAGTAGCTAACAAGTACAGGATACAAAATGAGCTCAACAGCGGGGGGACTCAATCACTCAGTCAGACAGGTTTTGATCTCGCCATCCATCTGCGGCGGCGCGGCTGTGGGCGTTTCGCAATGGACTCATTTGCTAATGGACCCTGGCGAGCACCTGCCAAAGAGCAAGCTGGGAAAGGATGAATGGTATCCATTAGACAAAATGGCCGTCTGTAAATTGCGGCCACTCTGCATAATCGAGCAGTAGCAGGGCGGGAGCTGGAGCAGATGGATGGAAAGGTTGTTCTTTTTTTAAAACAACTAAAAGTAATGGAAGCTGGCTGGCCATCATTTTCTGCCACCCTGCCGTCAATATGTCCAGTCAACAGTTCACAGCTGGTTTTAAACAGTGATTTACAGAAAGGTCACGCTGACATATTACATTTGACACTGACCCTAGTTTTGAGAGTTTTTGCAATTTAGAAAATCCCATATGAGCTTAATTCTACTTTCATCATATTATGTTCTTGCGTGGCAACATGACACATCACTCTGGGAGGCAATGCAGTCACGATTTTTGGCACAAGGAAGTGAGGGGACGTTATCTGCAGCCCTATCTATAATGAAACATGGGGTTCTTCACCGACACTCCCTTATCTGGTCCCCACTCAACCTTATCTACGGCAATCCTTTCAGACAAGACAGATACTGAGGATGGTGGAAAATCTCAAAGACCATAAAGCTTGCATTTTTGTTTAAAATAAACACAAAGACATTGGATTTTTAGTATAACAAAAAGACAGTGCGTGGAATGTTATGAAGTACTTTTACTACTTAATTTGAAGTTATAACATATGCAGCAGCAGTATAGAATGTAAATAAAAATAGCTGTGATGAACACATTACATCTGTTATTGTAATCCAGTATGATTCTGATATGCATATATATATATATATATATGCCCTTATGCATAACAAGTACTTTCCCTTTTGGTATTTTTTTTTATTTTGATGCCAAAACTTTTGCTTGGGTAAGAGTTTGAAAGCAGGACTTCTACTTGTAACAGAATACTTTTACAATATGCTTTTGCTTATTTTTAAAGAATCTCATTACTTCTTCAACAATTGGAGAAATAGTATAAGGGATTTGTCCTGTTTGTCATATACTGTTGACACCAAGAAGGAAACTTTTCTCAAAAGCAGACTTTCTCTCCAGAGAAAGCTGAAGGGAGAAAGAATGAAGTGGGAGAGGCTCCATAGGGCAATTAACTATTTGACATTCCAGTTAAATGCACAGGGATAAAACCAGGTGTGAAAGCACCTCTCCTGTTTGGACTTGACGCCACAAAGCAGAAGGCCATCTGGCAAACTGTCAGAGAGCTCAGTACAATCTGTTTGCTGCAGCTCCTTTTCTTCTACTGTTTGTCTTGTGAAGGTGGTGCTGCAATTGAAGGAATATAATATAGCACTAGAAAATCATTTGCTCTTAAATATTATGCAGCTGGTCTGTAAGCATTCAGTATGGATAATAACCGCATCATTTGAAAGTAAATTGTTTCTTATTTTTTGTTCTTTAGACTTACCTTCACTATTTTTCCACAAAAAAGCTATAAAACTATCTTAGCACTAGGTGCATCGATACACCCTTAACAACATCAAACATGCCATAAATACATCCAGCAAACAAAGCAATACCTAAAACGTGTTTTGAATGACACACTATACCTTGTTTTGCAACTATGAATGACACGGCAGAAACAAATTTGAAAAGCAATTTTCTTATGCTAATGCAGCTGCTACAGGCATTTTACTTATGGCAATTCAACAAGGACCTGACGAAATTCCCACCGTTTCTCAGACACTCAAGCAAATGTAAATGTCTGCCCCTTATGGAAAGAATAATTAAGACAGAAATAAGACCATCTGACAACGGTCACTATCTACAAGAATATTAGTATAAAAAATAACCATTAAGGACTCTTCTCATACAGGTTGTATTTTTGTTGGCTTAATTCCTATAATACCAAGCAAGGCTGTATATTTACCTTTTGCCTTGGCATGCAAAGACCTTCCTGCTGCTCTTTCTGTGGAGCTTTCTCACATAAACTGTGTGTATGCCTGACAATGAACATGTGTTCAGCTAGTTTTAGCTTGGTTTTAGGAAATATGCTATTCTTTCAACTGTATTCCATAAACATTGCTGATAAGAAAGTTTTGCAAAAGACATGACTCTCGGGCTCGCCCAGTCAGTTATTATCAAGTTATTTTACTGGGATTTGTTTGCAGGTCATCTAATGCTCATATTAGTTCTGCTCTGATGCTTGGTTCATACACCACTTGGTTGCCTTAAAGGTCTGTCAATAGCAAATCATTTCATGGTTCTCCATTACAGTTTGCATGTGGGTTCTTTCACGCTTGAACTAAAACTTCACATCATGGTCATGTTTAAGTATCTTTGCAAATGAGAAGGGTGATTTCCATAGATTGTGTATAGGACGTGGACCGATTCCCTAAAACGTCATCCATTGGTTTGCAGACTAATGTTTTTTTTATCCCGGCGTCTTGGTTTTAATACATCACCATCTTGTTTTTTTTTAACCAGAAATTAAATGAGAGGGTGGAGCAAAGTAAAGGTACGACTACGTAGTAGACAATTAAAATGTTTCAATTAACTTTCATTTACTGTAAATACACTATAAAAGGGAACATCCATACTGTACAAAATCCTGGTCAGTTGGTTGTTGTCAATTCAAGAGGTAACCTCGACCTAAAGCACACACTTTAAATCGTCTATAACCTAGAGATTACATATAGATTATAGAAACCATAAACTTAGTAAAGGTGTTTACTGATGTAATAAATGAAGTAAGTTGTACTAACTAGTTTCACTTATATTGGACATACAAGGGGATCTTCCCCCTGTTGGCTATTAAAGATATTGCAGGTTTAAGGCACTTATGTATCAGATTCACTTTTCAGACAGGAGCTGGCTGCCTGGTACATAAACTTTCGTATTCTATAGACATAGTCGTTATAGTTGAAACCAAAGAGAAGAGCACTGCTTATGAAGCCAGAGCAGGTAACTTGTGGTAACCAATTCAAATCAGTAACAAGCATGCTTCCTGTGGTTTTCGCGTGACAGATGGAAGAAAACCAGGTACACTGTTGGCTTTAGGTTATTTTATCAGCTCTCTAGGGTTCTTGGAGCATCAAGGGGGGTTTAAATGATAAAACAATGCTTGTTTCCTTTCAGTCACATAAAAGTAAATACAATTATGCTGTAAATGCATGTAGTTTGGTCATATTTTGTTTATCTATTGTCTTAAATATCACACATACAAATGTATCTGAGTAGGGAAGATGTAAGGGTATAATCAGATCCAAAACAAAAAAATGTATATTGGAGGCTCCACCGTTAAAACAATTAAGTAAAAGATAATGGGACAGGTCAAACTTCACAAAAACAAGACACATTAAAATGTTGGCAACAATTTATATGCTGCAAACACTTTTTTAAAGTTTGACAAAATAAGCACATCACCAGATGTGTTCATCCACAGCCAGGTCTATTGCAAAGAGAAAATAGGCTGTACTGTACCGAGGAAACGGGACACAGTGGGCTGAGGCAGATAGATGCCAGGCAGACGAGGCTCGTTCTTCTGTTCTCATGCTGATACCTGATAAAAGGGACTGGGCCTGTCCTCTGGAAAAGTAAATGAGCTATAGCAGCATACTTTGATAATGCTGGAATGTCTCAGTGTTGTTTCTGTGTGTTGCAGAATGGGCAAGTGGGAGTGTGCCTGCACATAATCTATTGTATGAGAGCAATTTCTACCATAAAATATAAAATGAATAGTCACTATTAAGATAATGAATGTTGAAACACAGCACGAAGTTGAATGCCAGGATACTGAATAACTCCAACTAGTGGTGCATTATTTATGTGTCACACAGAGACAGGTATCACTTACATGACCTGAATACAAGCCCAAAGGTTGGACTGGTTTTTGATACCGTGCTGCACTGTGATTCTTTGAATGATCATGATGCAGTGATACACAGGGGTGCAGCAATGCAGCTGCTCCTCTGTGAAATGCAGCCCCTGGGCTTTGCATACAATTTGGCTGCTAAACGTTGCATCGAGTTACACCTCTTTCTTTTTCAATGACACATGTCTGAATAAACAGTCAACTCTTTCCAGCTAGGATGGATTCCTTTGTGTAAGCCATCAAAATAAGTATAGCTTATGAAAATAGATTTAAAAAAAGGCTCCATCTGGATCAATTTCTGCCTGTTCAGATTGGCTACTGTGGGTTTTATGAGTGACAGTTTTTCCTGTCAGTAATTGACATTGTTAAATATGACCCTTGTCTTGCCAAAAAACGTTTTGAAGTAGACCAACAAGCATTGTGCCGACTATCGAAATGGGTTGTTACAAGACAATACAACACATTCACCAATTTACTTTTTTCCCTATCAAAGTTTGTTAAGGCCAGGTGTTAAACCAGTATTCCCCTAGCATTACTGTCAAGATCCTTGTTTTGTGTTTGTAGTTTCCTGTTTTATTTTTGAACTGTTTTCCTTCCGTTGTGTCATGTGTAGTTTTACATCCTGTCTTTGGTTTTCCTTGTGTCTGATTGTTTAATTGTTGTCACCTGTTGCCCTGTGTTTCTGCCTCCCCTCCCCAGCTGAGGCTTGTGTGTGATTAGTGTCTTTGTATTTAGTCCTGCGTTCCCTTGTGTTCTTAGTCAGTTCGTAGTCATCTTTCATGTATCAAGTCAAGCATTTTTCTTGTCCTGGATTTCCCGAACTTGGTATTTTTGTTAAACAGCTTTTGGAATAAAGCTTGCCTTTTGTTTGAACCCATACCTGCCTCCCTTTGTTACTGCACTTGGGTCCTATTTCCCCCACCATGACAATTACTTGTGCAAATACAAACACTGAAGTGTTGCAACTTGCAAGTGTTCGCTCTTGACAACCAATGGGAATAAACCTTGTTTGTCTTTTACGCCGCCGCATTAATATGCACAGGCTACCATAGAGTAATACCTGTTATTTAGTTTGGTAGTAATGGTAGTTTGTCATCTTTTTCTAATTGTATGACGTAAGCAGAACATCAACGCACACAGTGTCACACATGTATTGGCGAAGCGCAAATAAATCAGTTAGGAAATTAGTTAACATAACTGAAATTTTCAGTTCAAACTTGACATACCAAATACACATTCTTCAGTCAGTAAACCCCCTTTGACGGAATTAAGCTTGACGTCTTACCTCCCCATCATCTTTTTATCTCCTGCTGTAATTGAATCTGCCTACACTTTGATTCACAAAAGATCCTATGAAGTCTTCTTTCACTCAAATACTTGTTAAAGCTTGTTTACTCTCTGGGGCTTTTGTGTTGAAATATTTGTGGGAGTAGGAGGGCTGTCGGGAGATAACTGGAAATGGGCGTGTGTGAACGTTCATGTGCTCTGGAAAGTTTCACATTATAAGATGCAACAATAATCAGCAGTGCTCTGCCTTTGTCTCAAGGAGGTTGAACTGATACAGATTATTATTAAGGCCTAAAATGCTTTCTGCCCGTGAGAAGTTTTTGCACACATCCTTGGATTTGTATTTTGAAAGGTTAATACAGACATACACAAGGAACGAGGAAAATAAGCTTAATTAACAATTCTAACATAATGCAGTACTTAATTATTTTTTTGCAAAGAGCAGCACAACACTGTTGGAAAGTTAAGTTAGTATTTCAAAGACTTATGAATATTTATGTAGTATATACATAGTATTTATAAAGTGTTTTTTATTATGATGAAACAGTGCTTTAAGCAGATTGCATTTTAATATTGTTTAATTTTTATAGTGCATTATAGTCATGAATGTCAAGGAACGTGCTACCCAAATAACATGACTTAAAAAACACCCCTCTAGAGTTGAGAATAAATAGTTAAAATATCAATAATAACCAATAAATTCAGCTTCTTAATTATTAACTACGTCACCGTTTACCCCGCTTTATTCATCTGCCAGTGGCGGCTCCTGAAAAAAATCTCCTTGGGGGCAAATTTTTCTGATAATGGCAAGACCAATTTGTTTACATGAGCGTCTATGGGAGAACCCTGGGGCGATTTTCAACCTGACTGAAATGTATTTATTTTTATTTATTTAACCTTTATTTAACCAGGTAAAAGACCCATTGAGATCGTGATCTCATTTTCAAGGGTGACCTGGCCAAGAAGGCAGCAGCACACGTCATCAACATACAAGATACAAATACATTACAATAAATAGGGCGACAAGTGAATAAAATAACAACAAAGTGAAAGAGCAAAGGAATCGATCATATGAAATAATTAGGAGCAGAGGCACCGTCCAAATATTTTTCGTTGTCGGTCCTTTAGGAACCGGCGGAAGACATTAAAAGATACAAGTTCAGACATTTTAGTTCGGCCTGAAAATTGTTCCAAGTTGATGGGGCAGCAAAACTGAAAGCTTTTTTCCCCAATTCCGTCCGAGCTCGTGGGATATGCAAACAGTAACTATCGCTGGACCGTAAGGTATACCGGGTTTCTGCTCCTCGAGTGAACACAAGTAGGAGGGAACCAAGCCAAGCAGAGCCTTAGATCATAAGCAACCAGTGAGTTTCTCTGCGAGTGCTCAATGATGGCCAACCAGACTCGGCATAAAGCTTACAGTGATAAATGAGGCGGCCACAGCCAGTAAAAAACCTCAGTGCAATGTGATAAACAGTGTCCAAAGCTGATAGGCTTTTAGACGAAGCATAAATGTACAGCACATCTCCATAGTCAACTAAAGGAAGAAAAGTTGACGACACAAGCCATTTACGCACTCGCAAAGAAAAACACAGGCGATTTCTGTAATAGAATCCAAGCTTTAGCCTGAGTTTTTTTTTTACCAGGTTTTCAATATGTGATTTAAAGGAGAGCTCCTGATCTAAAAGGAAACCCAAATATTTGTAATTGGTGACAACCTCGATTGGATTACCTCGAGCAGTTATTACAGACGTACTTTCATTTGAGTAAGGAGCTTTTGAGAAAACCATGATTTTCGATTTTTTGGCATTTAGAACCAGTTTGAGACTTTGCAGGCGGGCCTGTACAACATTAAAAGCAGACTGTAACATCTCAAATGCATGCACAACAGAAGACGCACAACAATAAATAACAGTGTCATCAGCATAAAAATGATAGGCAGCATTTGACAAATTGACACAAAGATCATTTATATAAATAGAAAATAGTAAGGGTCCTAGGACCGAGCCCTGTGGCACACCTTTAGTGATCTCTAGTGAGGATGATGAGGCATTGGCCATCTGAACACACTGAGTCCTGTTAGACAGGTAGTCAGCAAACCAGGTAGATGCCTGGTTAGAAATGCCACTAAAGGGGCGGGACCATGTGAGCTACGAATTTAGTCTGATTGGACAATGACGTTTTTGTCAGATCTAACGTCTCGAACACTGATTACGACTGCTGCTGTGTTAGAAACAAAAATACCTCTTTTTCCCGTTGGTAGACTGTGACAAACCTATAGCTAAAGTTGCTTTGGTGGTGTGAGCAAACAACTGCCTTACACGTCCAACAGTAATGCAACACCATTAGTATTCATTTGAAGACACGTTTCTGGACACCTGATGAATGTAAGTTCAAACACTCCTTTTTGCTCTCAACTTTAGCTGGCAGCTAGCAGCTTACTGAGAGCTGATAGCTGCTGATGTTATCAAGCTAGCTTGATAGCAGCTATCTTTGCCTGTTTGCTGTCTGTTGTGCTTGGCAGGTGGTAAATAATGGGTTTGAAAGATCTTTTTGTCAAAAAACACCTGACTTTAGCAATGACAAAAACATGGCTGATGACAGTAGACTTGTTTAAGTTTCCATGAAAGAAAACCAATACAGTGAATTGAAAAGATGCTAAAACACCTAAATATAGTTAGCATAACTTAAAGGAATATAATGTATTTAGTTAAATACTTGTATTAAACAAAAACCTAAATAGTAAATTGTGCATAATAGCCATAGAAGAAAATGGGTTAAAATATGGATTTTTGTATGTTCTACCTCCAACCACCTTTTTTAATTACACTCATTATTGTATTGTAGAACAGTAAATAAACAAAACTGGTTGTGACAAAAACTGAAAGCAAAATAGCTACATTAAGAATAATATACAATGACATGCAGTGGAAATGTTTTTGGTGTTTGGGTGTGCTCCTGTTCAAACTAGTCATTAGGCGTACTGCTATAAAACGAATCTCATTTAGATCTCGAAGCCAATGAAAATCTTATTTGAAACCACAAAGTCTGTGTGCCTAACTTTAAGTGTAGTGTTTCCAGGTTGTGCATCCAGATGATGTTACAGATTATATCAGTTGATGATTTGAGTTGGCACAGCATTTATTTCAGTGCACCCATCCAGAGGAATAGTGTTAAACAACTGTGTTTTTCTGAAATAAAGGCAACACATTTGATTAATGACTTATCTTCTGTGAAATCACCAACAGGCAGCATTTGTCATTGAATAGAATTGTGTTTATTTGTGTAAACTCAGCTGTCAGAGCCGAGGACGTACTTGAACAATTTTCTGCAAATATCCTCTCTAGCAACTGTGCATAACCAAGCCTGTCATTTTCCCAGGAATAGAAGGGTAGTTAAAATTACAGCTTTTGAGGAGTGGAAATTTACGCACTGTCTGTTTTTAAATAAGAGCTCCAACAAAATAGCCATATGGTAGCATTTACAGACTTAAATATAGGAAGTTTTACGATATAAGGGGAATCTTTAATGACATATGAAAGAGAGTGTATTGAGAACCCGCCTATTTAGCTGTTGAGTTCAATTTTACATTTAATACTGAACATGAGAGGTCTTTATTTGCAAAAGAGTTAGCAGAGATTCAAGCTGTGGACTGGAGTGTTGTTATTTGTTTTACACCAGTGACATTCTTCGATAAATCATATCCTGATGATATTAAAGGGAGATGATTTTTATTATCTTTTCAAAGTTCCAATTGAGTTCCTAGATCTAACTTTTGGACATTAAGTCGATTTAAAAAACGCTAAAGGTCAATGAAGTCTAAGTTTACATTTTAAAGTATGAAATGTTACATTGAAAGCCACATTCTTTTTATTTTTGGACAATGGCATTAAGTGAAACAAGCTTTCAACTTTACACTTGAAAATATATATTGCCTTATTGTTAGCAAACAGTTCCCTTTTTATCCATCCATTAGAGATCCAGTCACATTGGTATGGTCATGTTTCTGGTCCAATATTTGCTCTGCTTTGTTTTATATATCTATTTTGGTCTCCAACTCTTAGAGCAGCAGTCACTATTAAGTGCTTCACTATGTTCACCAGCTCATCCCAAATTGTCCACTATGTTGTCCTTATCAGGGATCTTAAAACAGCTGCCTGATCAGCTTTAAAAACAAGGCTAGTGAAAGTCATGATAGTGAACCAAAACAGTGAAGTGGCGTGTTGCAAAATCAAAACAAGTAGCTGAAAGGTCCTAAAATGCTACGTACAGCTAAGAGGAACAACAGAGTTGGGTGATAATTCCCTGTGGGTTTGGCACGATGAGCATTAAACATATTCTAAAGATCGATTCATGCAAAACATTTTTTATTTGTGCAGCTTTTAGGTTATGCATGTAAATTAACGAGTGATGCATTGTTTTTTTAAATTTTTATATGTGACTGATCTACATCTTAAATCATACATTCTTGACGAAGAAGTGGGAGGACCTGTGCATAGGAAAATGGTAGCCATGACTGAAATATTTTCTACAGGACATTCTTCTTCAGGGTATTTGAAATCCATTAGGAAAGTATATAAGGTCCAATACTCTTTTAAAGCTGACTGCACTGTAAGCTGCATCTAATAATTGATTACACTGGTGCAGTGCTGGCACATGACAAGACATAATCTATTCTCTAACAATACAATCACTATGATGGATTAAAAAACTAATGTTGTTTTTTTATTTATTTGTATAACATTCCAGACAGTCCTTAGAAAAATGTCTTGTGCCTAATTTTGGTAAAAAAGATGCTTTCTCCTGTCTTTAGCGGAGTCATTGGCATATGAGTTTGAACTCGAACGGATAAAAGTGTGGCGTGATCACAACCAATATATTCCTATTTATTGAGTGTGACAAATTAAAACCTAACTTTATGAATTAACTATGAGCTCGAATGCTTGCTGTTTCGATTAACTTTCTTTAATCTCTGGCAGTGCTGTATCCATTATGAAATAGATCATTTGGAAGCTCGAGGTAGCCTCCTGTATAGTATCCTGCACACTGATGACCCATCTAATGGATGTCATGTTTACAGTCAACACTGCTATGACATTCCATAAACCATCATACGGGATCCTTTGCTTGCTTCTTTCTCAGGTTGCTTCTGATGGTGACCGGGGGTAAGCACACCCTTTGTCCGACTGGGGGCGGCGTTGGACAGCCACTTTCCGCAGGCATCCGAGCGTGCAGTACTCCACTCCCGCCACCCACCTCACCCTCACTTGTGGGATCAGCAATTCAGATCGCATGCAAATCCAGGAGCGTCACGGTGTATGTGTGTGAGAGAGAGGAAAAGAGAGGGGGAGATAGAAGCGCAGTTGCATTCCTGGAGAGAGAGAGAGAGAGCTATATATCCCTGCCCCTTCCTCCTCCTTTCTCCTCCTTCCTCTCTTTCCTCCTGGTCTCCCAGCCGGCGGCGGCAGAGAGGGATTTTCAACCCGGGCTGCAGATGCAGGGAGCAGGGCTGCAGAGTGAAAGAGACACCGGTAGTCCGTAGGAAGTTCTAGAAAGAAGCGACTTTTTTTTCAAAAGAAACGCATTCGAAAGAGTTTGTTCACGGACGCCCCGAGAAGTGATATTTTAATTTCGTGAAAGTTAACTTTTTTCGGTTACATCCGTGTGGTGCTCATGGGTTCCCATCGGACACTCGCGGGCGGCCGGACAGTGCTGCTTGTGGCGGGGCTGCTCGTGGCTCTGGGGCACCGCTGCGCCACAAGCTGCCCAGAGAGAGACTTGGAGGACAGGGAAGAGGAGGCCAACATAGTTTTGACCGGCACCGTGGACGAAATAATAAACATGGACCCGGTGCACAATACTTATTCTTGCAAGGTACGTGTTTTTATGTGATTTCCCTAACGATCGAGTTACCGCGGCATTGCTTCAAGGGGGAAATACACCTGCTTCTTGCAGCGCAAGTACTGCTGGTGTTTTCAGTGGACTATTAAAAGTCCCATTATCTCTTAACATCGTGTATCCCATGGAAGCCATTACCAGCAAGTGTGTAGTCCAACTTTCTCAAAAGCATCAACAGCTTGCCTGAAAAACAATTTACAAACTCATTCATCCAGAAGCCTTTGGCAGCAGCTACATGAACACATACTGCAGAAGAATACTTTTTCTAACCCACTATAGATCTACAAGAGATGTCTAAGCTTGTTATCATCATCATATGTAGGTAGGAGACTGGCACCTCACTTTTGTGACTCTTGATTCTAGTCATAAATGTTAAAAAACATGCAACTTAATTCGTCAGAGCCTGTAAGTGATCATTTTAATTATGATTTATCCTATGGCATTGCTGACAAGTGCAATCTCTAACTAAAGATTTGTGACTTGTGAACAGTTGTATCCCTTGGGATTAAAGAGAAATCCGTAACATGTAATAAGATGATTGGCTAGTAGGTTACCACAAAAACACTTAGCACCCTGTACAGTGATTATGAGAGACAATAACATGTTTTTTTTTCTCTCTGTAAAGACAGCTTTGACAAGTGCTGCAAGGTGTGCGCAAAGCAACAGATGTATAGTACAGTTTCATGAGTCACTCATGTGAAACCTGCGTATGATAAACTGTACATTCCCTATTCTCTTAATCACAGGAACATTATGTCTGTAACTAATGTACCACATAATGGCATAAGCGGAAAAACAACAGCCACTGTTCCAAAATAACCAAATTTTCAGACTTCCTCCATCCTCATTCCAAAGCCATTCTTAAAACTAACGTTTGCATCATCGTGGACTTGTGGTAGACCACTCTATAATCAGTCAAAATAAACAAGTGGTGTTTGGTCAGCTCTCTCGCAGCTCTTTTCCTCTGCACCCACACGCTTCCCGTCTCCTGGTGAATCAGTTGAGTAGATTAGAGGCATACGGATCTCCCACTGGAAACAGAAACCACTACCAAGCACTGACATGAGACAAGGCCGCTAGCATGTAGCGGAAGGGGAAAGCTTTCTCATGACTGTGCATAAATCTGACTTTTTGTTGCACTGATGTATGGAAGAAAAATGCATGCTTTATCTAAGATAAGTGTATATGGATTTATGGTATGAGATGTATTGGAATAGAAATAATCACTGTTTGTGTTGCATATGCGAAAATAAAGTTCATTGTATAGATCAGAAAAACACCTGCCTGTCATTCTAAAATCTTGCATGTCCAGAGAAGAAACCATGATTCACATAGCCCAGAGCTAGCCAGGGGCCCCACATCTCTAACAGAGCCCTTGTGCATACCTATACAGGGAATTATGAATAATATCTTGACAAAACTAAGAAATATGGTGTCTTTCTGTTTTTTGTTCGGCGGTAGGTCAGGGTGTGGCGCTACCTGAAAGGTAAGACCAACGTCAACCGTGAAATCCTCCTGGACGGCGGCAACAAGTTGATGATCGGCGGCTTTGGCAACCCCGGGATCTGTGACAACCAGGTAGCCACAGGCGACACTCGCATATTCTTTCTCAACCCTGCCAAGGAGGACATGGGGCCAGAACACAAGAACGAACTTATGCTGAACTCAAGTCTGATGAGGATTACCCTGCGCAACCTGGAGGACGTGGAACACTGCGTGGAAGGTGAGCAGCTTCTTGTGAATGGAATTACCTGTCTTTATTCAGGATGGAATAAACAGGATGTGTTGTTGGGAGTCTTAAAAAGTAGTTATTCTTCAGACTTACTGAAATTAATTTGTAGGTTTATCAGGGCATATCATTGCTTTTTTGGAATATTTTGTGTTACCTGTGAGAAATTCAGTTTATGATTCACGCTGTTGTTTCTCAGTAATTGTAAATCACTTAAAGTGCCAAGGATTTCATACACCGGTGGCTGCTAAAATTACATAGCTTCAGGCACACAGCGTCAAAGTTTCCCAGAACTCCCTGAAACAAGGACACCTGAGTCATTTTAAGAGCTTTGTTGCCATGGTGAAGCTCCAGCTTTGCCCAGCATAGCCTTGAGGTAGGGGAGTCTGGATAGCACCTTAAGGACACAGGTTTAGTGGTTAAAGGATGATTCCTGACCTTTGCACCTTGCAGCAGGCCCATTTTATTAAGTCAGCAGTGAAACTAAAACAATTTCACATAAAACCTGAAATGGGAGCTTAACAGGGTTCCCACACACTTTTTTTACAACACATTCATAGGCTTTTACCATTGTAACTTCACTGTAAAAATAACCCTTTAACCACATAGAGAAAGAGACAGCAGTAACAGGCCATGAATGGATAGATCAAACTTGCCCCCACCCAAAATATTGCTTTAAAAATAGTGTTCAAAAAGCTTAAGAAACTTTGGATGATTGATGTGTACAAAAGGTGCTTTATACTATGGATTTGCATACCAGAACTTTAGCAGGAAAAGAGTTAATTAAAAACGTCTATTCCTCTGAGGCCTTTTTTGGTTGAGAGGTAATTTGTCAAGCTCTTATGAGACGTGCCATACAGCCATGACTAATAAATGTCAGCATCCACCGTGACTGTGAGACTGTAGCCGCCTCTGCCCCCATTGCCAGCGAGCAGTGAGCTTGCTGCTGTTTAACTTTTACTGGTGCTTGACAATGTTGGCAGCTGTTCAAAGTTTGAATCTAACACTTAGGTTGGCCTGGGAACACCAGGGGGAAACGAATCAGAGCATGAATCACCTTGCTGAAGACTTTCTGCGTCGATTTCCACAGTTGATTGGGTCTATCCTGGGTATTTTCCTTGGAACATTTCTGGGTGGCAGGATGTTCCATTGGATGGAGCTTGTTTGCAGTGTTAAGTTGCATTTGGCACTCACATAAAACTTCTGCTGTTTGTCTGTCCAGGCACGAAACACTGCACTGCTAACCTTTTTATTCACCCCCCTTTTCTTCTTTTTGGACTCCTGTTGTGGAAAGGGGAGTTTCTTGGCTCTGATAAACTGTCTAGAATGTGCCCTTTTTGTTTAGGGGTTTTGTACTTGAAGAGGGTTTACTTAACATAACCTGATTTTCTCATATCACCTTAGTCGAAGGAATAGCGATAAGAAAATACTTCCAAGGCTAGACAGAATTCATGTTCTACGGAATCTGCAAGAACTGAACCTTTTTTTCAGGGGCTTCTTATGCATTTATTTCCTATAAGTAATATCTTGAGACACTTCCAAGGTTCAGCGACACCATGCAATCTGTATTTGTTTTGAATTTGAGTGGAATTCACCCCGATAATTACCTTGCATGCTTCCATCCGGTAGAGAATGAGCTTTAAGGCTTGTTTCAGGGAAGAGTTTTAATTAAGAGAGTCAAGTCAGATCCCATCCGCTCTGTGCAACCACTACCCCCGGAGACTGTTGGATGTCAGTGCAGCGGGACAAGACTCTACCTGCCGCAGCATTCATTGTACCCTCCTCTGCTCTCGCCTCATTCTTGACATTTTCGATAGCTAGGATAGACTCAGGAATGCCTGGCAGAGAGCTAGGTGGGGAGGCGCATTGTATGATGTTGAAGAAAAAAGGCTTTGTGTGAGCTCCCTGCCACCAAGAGTTTTGAGAAGGACGTGTACACGAAGGAAAATGTGATGAGTAATGTGATGTAGATTTCTTTGGTGGAATTGAATGGATGTTGTGTTTGTTGTGGTGTATTTGCTCGAGTTTGGATCAACGCCCTGTGAAAAAAAGATGCCTTCAGGCATTATGTTTCGCACTCCTTTTCTACTGCTGTGCTCTGTGCCCTGGGCGGCGGCACTTCAGGGCCACTCAGTCCATGTGTGCGATCACTTTGCTGCAGGCTTTCATGTACCATAGTTGCCCCCCCCCACCAGAGGAGTGTTTTACAAGATCTCAGTAAACACTTGCAGTGCTGTTAAAATGTTGTACACATAAGATTGGCCTATTTCCATTTATTGATGTCTTATCTTTACTTACCAACGCCTTTACCAGTGTTTCCGGGGTTGGAATATGAAACTGAAAGAGCAAAAAAAGTGTCTTGCATTGTTGCATTTGCACCTTGCCAGGGCCATTAAGTAGGGAATCCTTTGGCATGGAATATTGGGTGGGTGAGACATAATGTTTCATAATCAAAGACTGACATTTGTTGTGTCTTAAGAAACAAAAGTGAAGTCATTGATTAGTAAAAGAAGATTAATTCAAGGCTAAGCCGAAACGCCTTTTTTGTAAAGAGGCAATAAATTCAAAGGTATGCGCTCTGTATATTTTCATTTCTATTTTCTCACGTGTTGTGTTAACAGCAACAAAGAGAGAAGGTAGAGGTGTTGTGGGTTTGGCATAGAGGAAGCCCTCTTGATGGAGAAGTGTTGAGCGTACAGGGAGATCTTATCTGTCTTGGTCTGTTTATCAGCTGCTTTTGTTTCAGCCCCTGATGACTCGATGCCAGCATCTTTCCCTCAAGGCCCTGACGAAGAGCAGCAACAAAGGGCTGTTTCTTCCTTGTGTCTTCATCTCTTCCTCTAGTTCGACTCTATTTAGAAGAGGAGAGATGAGCCAGTCAGAAAGTCTGTGCACAGTCATGCAACAGCTGCATCAAAGATCTTTTCTTTGTCCCTTTGTGCTGCAGCTTTAAAAAAAACCAAAAAACTAATACTGTGTGCAGCCAGTGTGCTCCGCTGGTTGGACAATCAAAAGTCCTTGTGGGATGTTAATGAGCAGCGTTTTACTGCTCAACATACCACTAACTCTTTATGATCCATGTGTACAGCAGTCCAGAGGCTCGCTGGTAATGGGGTTAGCCAGGCTTGCTGAGAACATGATGGGGGTCCTGATTTGCCAGCAGGTGGTCTTGCTTAATGATGGGCGAGCAGACAGTCCTGTGGAATGGTTCTCGGGGTGGGTGGGATGTGGGATGACTGTTTTGCCCCCCCCCCCACACACCTCCCCCTTCTCCAGCGATCCTTCAATGAACCTAGGCCTCATGGGAAAAAAACGTTTTTCCTCAATGTTTGTGCAAGGTGGAGGCAGGAATTCCTGACCTGCACAAGCTCCTACCTGGCTGCCTCCACCCCCCTCCTCACCTTCTAGATATGTGATGAGATAATCACAGAATGATAAGGGAAAAATGGAGAGGAGTTTAGTTTTTAGCCCTGCGATTTACTCTTTCATAACATAAATTCCAGTCATCTACAGGGCAGTTGACTCCCGTTTTTCTAGAACAATTAAGCCTGACTAAAAAATGCAAGGGGTCATTTCACAGCTCTAGTTAATCAGTGACTCAACGCTCTGGAAGACAAAGTATGTTAATACACCAGCCCAGGTTTTTCCCAGGATTTCTTTTAGTGCCATCTGAGCTCCTTATGTGTCTCATTCTACACTATAATGTTCTTAACAGTAGCCTCTCTCATTAGGCATATGGCTACATGTGGTTTATTCTACCTGATGGAGAACCTATGCTTGCTTCCCAGAAGGTCTATTTTTTAAGTGTCATGATTTCCACTTTAGCGGAGGCAGTCTTTATTTCCGCTATAAAACACTGGGGATCCTGGCAGCAAAGTTGTTGCCCTATAATTTAAACATCAGCCACCACTGCCGCCTGCTCATGTTTTAATCTCACAAAGGCATTCTAGAAAGAAATTAGAACTACTGAATGGGGAAAAATGAAAACATACTATTTATTTGACTAGGGATGAAAACACACGGCTTGTAGGTAAATCCGAAAGGTATATGGAGTTTATTTTATTTTGGCTTTTAAAGTGAGGGAGAACATTATGTAGACAGGTGAGCTAAACCACTTTATCTTTATCCAATACACAAGCAGCCTTTTGTCTTCAGGAATGAGAAGTCAAGTAGACGGACATTGATGATTGGATTTTTCTCAGGGTCCTTGAATGGATTAGGCTATAGTCTAAGAGTGAGAGTTCACTTTCTTGGAGTAGAGCTTTTCTACTGAGGTGTCCCCCTTGGTAAATCTGGGTCCCCTGTGTGGCTTATGTCAAAGCATTTATGCAGTGAAGTGCACAGAATTGGACAAATAGAAAGGCTTGATGGAAGGCTTTGATGAAGTAAGCAACAAAGGCTTGACGGGAGAAACGAGACCAACAGACCTGTTTCCCAGCTAGCCCAGAGTCTCCAGAGTTATGACACATTTTAGATTTTAATTAAAAACATGGGAGCGGACAGCCTGCTTGGCATGGCGATAAAGGACTCCAAAATGAGTAAGCCATGAAAGATGGAAAAGAGCATTGGAGGAACGCACCAGTTAACCGCAGTCTGTTGACCTTGGCTCGTATCCCAGCCAAACCCAGGAGAGTATCACTCTCATGCTGATAAGAATCCAAGATGGTATTGATATTTTGGAAAGACACCTACATGTAGTGACATGCTTGTCACAGTGAGATGTTACATGCCCATGGTGTACATACAAACATACTGTTTAACATCTAGCCTTTCCAAAAAGATTGTCTGTCTTGTGATAGGGCAGGATCTACATTTGTTGTTATCCTTTTTGTTTTGTACTTGCTCAGTAGAATAAGACATGATTATATATATTTCCTTATCTGTAAAATGTATGTTTTATGAACAACATAGAATTCTGCTCGTTTTGTTAGATTTTTAGCCTGAAGGCAAGAGAAATTCAAACCATTTTTCTGCTTCTCTTGCGAAAGTTCAGAAACATAGCCTTTAGCAGAGGTATTTCTCAACCAAAGGTTTTCCTATATGGCACAGTTTTTCCAGCTGTTGTTGGAAGAAGGTCTCTCAATCAAAATCCGTTCATGGAAACATTATGATCAAGTCATTTAGAAAGTAATTTGATGGTAATTTGCCAAGCAGTGTTGTTTTGAAACCCCTGAAATTGACAAGGCGGTGTAAAGGAAGTTTGTGTCAAAGTCCCAGTTAAGCTCTTCTTTAGTTTAGGAACAGCAAAGTGGAACTGACCTGGGAGGCGCTGCGCAGGGACTTGGATGTACAGTGACCCGGAAACCTCCCTCTTCAATCCCAGACATAAAGAGCTCAGAGCAGCAGTCTGCATGAGTTCTGGGCTCTCTCCGGGGAACTGGATCCGTGACAAAATTCTTGATCCAAGACCACATTTCTGAAGCAGGGCAGCTGCCGTGGCAAGTGTGGCTACTTACTGTCAACATGCCAGAAACATCAGGTTTAGAGAAAAAGGGTTATGCTGGGACACTGAGGGGGGATAGCAGATGCCTCAACGTGATTTGTATTTAGGTCAGATCAGCTGTCACTCCGGAGAGGCTCAGATCAAGAGAAAACTGGGGTAGAAAAGGATTTTTTCAGAGCCCTTTACATGCTTTTTGTTGTAGGATACATAAGGGATTCCTTTGAGAAAGTTTTCCTTTGGAAAAAGTTTGACAAACTATAAAGTAAGCTTGGAGTACATGGCGAACACCTTTCAAACTATGTTTTAAATAGGAAGCATACTTTATCAATATTTTATCAATGTGTTTGGCATTTAGAATCAAAATTCGTGAAATGAGGGAATCATTTATGGAATAAAATACAGGAAGTACATGGTTCAGAGGTTAATAACATCCTGTTCTGGGTGTCAGCTGAAGATGCACTGACCCAATACTGGTGAATTAGGCCTATCATGCCCCCTTTTTGTCTCATGATATCCACCTGTTACTTACTGCCATTCCAATGCACAGCAATGAGGCTCATTATATGAAGCTGGTATCATTGTCTCCAGGCTTCACTAGCTATATTTGGACTGAAACAGAATGCAGTTTTATTGGCAAGTAGGTTTCCACATACAAGGAATTGTCTTTGGTGTATAATGGTGCATACATAAACACACAAAGTGAAGTTAAGTTGCAAAAAATAGGAATGTGCAAGGTTTACAGTATGGAGTATGAGGAATGGCTTACAATATGTGTGTTAATGAAATACATAGTGTCTATTGACCGCAGCCTCCTGCCAGAAGGACTGAAACAGTTTGGTTCAAGTGTTTTAACAGTTCTTTGAAAAAGGACCCTGATACATTTCTGTTTGTCATGTGTAAAAAAAATAAAAAAAGTCCCTTGATTTGTACATGTTGCAATAAAACAACTTCCGCTCTGGAGGAACAATGGACCTTTTGAATTGCGCCAAATCACGTACATAAACGTTTCTGTTGCTGAACCCTACTTTGAGTCTAATCCCATGTAATGCTTGATTTAACACAATCAACATTACAGTGCTGCACATACAGGAAGTATGCTAGCCTTGACACCTGGGGATTCCATGTACACAAACAAATCACGGGATGTCTTATTTTGCCGCTCTGACAACAGCCCAGTCTCCGTTACTTCCTTTCCTCCCCCTTATCCTTCTCTCTTTTGATGGGGCTTCATAGTGCACTCAGGATGAACACCCCTCTCCCTTGTGTCTTGTCCTTCATGTTTCCTTCTGTGTGAGCCATTATGCCTTTTACTTTTCTCCCTACCCTCAGGTGTCACCTTCAATCATGTTCTCACGTTCTGATGATGACCTGCACATGTGTCTCTCACCATGTGTGCCTGTGGATGTTTCCTGTGCATACAACACATTTTTAATGGCTATTTTGGATGTTTCTTTGAAGACATAACGGCAGGCAGGATGGATTTAGGAAAGCTGAAACATCATATTTGGGGTTTTATTTCAACACTCTTTCACACACATTCAATGTTTCCCTAGACGCCCCTTTTCTCTTTTCTCACAGTCGTCATCTTCCTCCTCCCAGTGTTCCCATCTCGCAGAGGTCCCACCTGTAATTACACTGGAATCCGTTGCCCTGTAAAGCTGTCATATTCCTAACAACCAGGTGCACTTTGTGTAGACATGAGTGACAAAAGCCTCTGATCTAAGTCCATGTATCTTTCTAGAAAATATTAGCAAGTTTTTAAAAGTTGATTAGATGATGCTGGTTTATTAAAACTTCTTAAAAAAAACTAAAACACATTTCAGGGGGAACTCTTGGGGAATTCTACTGTATATGTGAATAAAGCTGTATAAAGCCCTTTGAGGCTTCACATAAGTCTGATACATTGCCCAACATTAGGTAACTGGACTGGAGTTGGAGCTAAAGTCTAAAACCGTGAAAGGAAAGAAATCTGGGGGTGTGGAGTTAGAGCAAAGTAGGCTTACCATACCTTTGCTACATTAGCTGTTACAAGAAAACACACCTGTATCTTTCCGGGTATTGTAGGCACGTGTCTTTAACAAGGAAGGTCTCTCTCGTTCTGCTGTCTGCAGAACACTTTTTGTAAAACTGTCAGAGTAGCATAAGAAAATATTACAGTAGTAAAAAGAGTACCCTTTGAAATAAGTTCAAAGTTGTTATAAACTGGAGCTTTCCTTTTAGGATGTTTGAAAGATGCACTTATTTTAAAGTTAGATGCATGTTTAGATCAAGGACATTCCAACAGAACACTTTGTTGTTGATACAAGAGCTGCTTTAGGGTTTAAACCAAGAAGAGAAAATTGGAAATTGAATGCCATCTTAGACTTTCCTTTGTCTTCTTGAGTTATGGAATGTGTGATATGTCTTCTTACAAACCCTTAAGATGATAACTCTCCTGAGAGATGAAGCCTCTTAGGAATTTTCCCTCTCTCCCTCTCTCCCTCTCTGCCTCCGTGCTTGCCCTCTAGGCTGACAGATTTGTCTAGCTGGAGGGAGGCACTCGGCCTGCCCCTGTTGTTTTAGCCAACAATGGCAAGGACGTGATGGCTTTCAGAGACAAACTGAGATATCTGGCAGAGTATGTCTCACTAGCTTGAGCATGTATCTGTAAACACACGCACACATACTTGCATAGAGACAGAGAGAGACGGATACACAGACTTCACTATTTCCCCATCGGAATGACATATGAAGTTAATGCAGCATGGGTCGCTGTCTTTGACTTAGCAATTTACTTGTGATTACTTTCAACAATGAACGGATACTGAAGTAATGACTTCACAGGGTCATGGTGATCAGTACCCGCAGATAGGGGATGGTTTCCACAAAGGGGTTTGGGATTGCCGTTGCAGCTCTGCATACCCACATGAACCATTTGTTTAAAGTTAGCAAATGGAGGCTGTGTAGCAAACACAGTCATAACTAAAACCCACTTGGAGAGCACCTTCCGTCACAATGGGTTGTTACCATAAATGAAAAATAATGATTCAGACCTCTTCCCAAAATGTAACAAGTTTCTTTTTACTATGCTACATTCTTTTACCAAACTTCATATCAAATATAGCCAATGGTTTTTCATTAGGTAGCACTCACCAACAGAAAGACAAATCAACTAACTTATTCAACTAAAAAAAATATTTAAAAAAACCCAACTTAAAATACAAGTAAGGGAGGTAATCTCCTCAGACAACCCCGCTCCAAAACAACCGTTCAGTTTCCTAACTTCTTTTTATTCTATAAGGCAAACCAGTACATGTTGCACTGTCTGCGCTGACACTTGCTCACTTGAAATGTATGAATTGGCCTTAAGAAAAGTGCATATTTGAATACCTATCTGTTTTAATGTACTTCAGCTCATTGCAAGTCTGATATGGTGTGGATACAGTAAAACCTCATTGCAATCAATGTTCAGTATCTGCCAGTCTAATAAAGTAAAATGGTGTGAGTGACCTTATCAGGAGTCCACGAAACTTGAAAATATCTTGTACCTTTTACAAAAGCAGATAACTAATGTGAAACATAATTACCCTGCCAAATAACATTAGCATGCAGTAAGTTAGACTTGAGGTGACACATATAGTACATGGCAATTCAATAATGGAAATACTATAGGCTCTGAGACTAAGGCAGGAAAGATACACATGCTTGAATTCAGAATTAGGAACCTACTGCAATTCTTCAATGCAGATTCTATGGCATGAATTTTAGCAGAACATGTTTTTTAACATGTTTTTTTGGGGTTCTGTACATCCCCCTAGTGTTTGTTCACTGTTTTGGTTGATCGAGTGCATCTACGTGGAGGGAAAATAGATCTGAAACAGAGAAAGTGTGACCGGCAATGCAGCAGGGAGAAAGGCAGGAGTGAAGTCCGAGATTAAAGAGCATGAGTGATGGAGACTTGGCAAAAGCCGGGGAAGGATGGACCGGACTACATGCCAGGAAAGGAAGAAAAGGATAAACAGAGTAAATGGAGTAAGAGGAAAGAAGAAAAAAGAAGGAAAACACAAGATGGGCTAAAGGTTAGAGTTAGTGAAATGGGATGGAAGCGATATGGCAATACAAGAATGTGGGAATGAGGTGAGGGAATATACCTTCATTGTTATGAGTTGACATTTCACAAAATCTCCCTTCAAATGGCATTTTTTGATCACACTAGCCTAGGACCATTGAAAAGAATATCACTATGAGCCTTTTTCTCGCTGTGCTTGATCCCAATGCACAAAAATGGGAAGCAGAGTTGCGACGAGTGCCATGAGGCAGCTTTTGGCATTTTCCAGCAGAAGCTTGGCGCCTAAGAGAGGCTTGGCCTGAAGGAACTAGTTCTATCAAAGGCTGCTAGCTGTTGCCAGAGGTATGCCCAGATCAGCCTCTCCAAATTCCCCCTTATTGTCACTCTGAAGCCCCTTGTACTAAAATACGTAGACACTGAACCTTATTTCCATAAAACACTGTCAGCCCTTTTGAAATACCCTCAATCCTTCTCTGAACAGCAACAGTATCAACCTAAAAAAAAAGATCTACATCCATCTTTCAGAGAGAAGTTTTTTTTCTTTCCTTCACTGTGAGTGTATGGGGGCATGCCCTGGAAGAGCACTTGAAGCAGACATGTTTGAGAGGGCTCTTAGAGAAATATATGAGCTTTGAGGTGGATGGATGTGTTGACTGTTGAAAGTTTGTGTTAGCACTACTCTAGTTTTTCAATCGGCTATGTGGCCTGCTTGGACAGGTTGTCAGAAAAAGAGTATTGTAGATAAATCAGGCCTTCCTTTTTAGGCCACACTGCTCAGGACAAACCTCTACCTGTTTCCAAGAGCACCGCAGTGTTTCTTTAGTAAATGACAAAACAAACATTAATCTTTCAGAGGCAGAAATTAGTCTTGTCAAGCACTGAAGCTATTTAGAAAGGGGTTGGAGACACAGTGCAACCTTGTTAATCAAACTTGAGTTAAAGGACTGGATATTGCAGGAAGAGAAATAACATGTGTTGAGATGGAGCTGTTTTGAAAGAGAAATGTGAGAAGAAATGTCGTTTGTAACAAATTAAGAGGACATACAAATTAAATAGGTCCCAGAGGGTTTCCAAACATCTTCCCGTTACTCTTAAATTGACGAGATTTTCTCCAGACCTCTGTAAACTCGATATAAATTGAGCTCTGGTCACAAGATAAGCAGTTAACCTCTTGTTTAGTATTTTATTGGTTTAAAAGTAAGTATCTAGAAGGAGTAAGTTAAAGGGTAGTTTCTCCTGATGATGGACAATCTGAGTAGCTCCAGAAAGCTAACATGAGGTAGCAAAATAAACATTTTATGAATCCTTTAGTTGTCTACCTCGAGGTCATCAGTTCAGCGTTGCTCATCAAGCACAAGACAAGTTCCAGCACGCGATTCAGTAAATGAGAAAATGTAAAATGTCATGGGTGTTATTGGCTCCGTGCAAATATTTGCTTTTGGTTTGTCTCGAATGAAAGGACTCTAAAGGAGCAGTAAAGCTTAAGCAAACTTTTCTGGATTTGATTTCTAGAATTCTCAAGTTTTTCTGGAGGTAACACTAATAATATTTTCCCTTCATCTGCCTACACTTGATCTTGATCAGGTCGCATATACAAAGTTCCCATTGGATTCCGCTGGGATTGTTTTGCACCCTTGACTTTTAGGGGCCTCCTTCTGGCACCAGCAGGTTTTTAGTATGGCCTTCAGGCGTCCCCTTAAACAAAGGGACGAATGAAAGGCACCAGATCAGCCTCCAGTCAGCCTTCACCTGAGGCTAAAAGAAAAGTGAATGGGTTAAGGGGTGAAATCGGGGTCAGAACTGTTCACACCACTGAAAGAAACCCTTGTCACATTCCCAGATCAGGAAGCAACTCACATTCTTTTCCAACTAGACATGTGGCGATTTCTTCCTATGATTTATAAGGCACGTGATTGTAGCAGGATTCATCTGAGAATTTTTTTTTTTTTAACAATCTTTTACACTCCTAATTAATGAAAGCTGATCACATGGCTGGCTAATGAGTTCCAAAGGATTGCCCTATTGAAATGAGGATATATGTGTGCTCTTGCCCTAAAGTCCGTCCACCCCCCTCCTCCTCTTTTCAACGCTTTATTGGTTCCAAAGTGGTGCATTTGTTGCTCCCACTCAAGCCAAATCTCTTTCTTTGTGTTTCTGCATGTCTGTCTGTATGCGAGTCACTCCTAAACACGCTGTTGTCCTCCATCTATGTCTTTCTCTCCCCCTCTCAGTATGGCTCTCTCTTTCTCCATCCAGCCTGTGCAGATTGAACTTGCTGCTTACGATGCTAGTGGAATCTTGATCAGCTCCAATTTACATCCATACAATGGTGGGAGTTCAGAGGCAAGTTTTCTCTTTTTCCCCTCCTTGAACCCCCTATTCCTCTTTCTTGTCCTCCCTTCTGCTTTCGGTGTCTTTGCCAACAGCCCCCACCCCTCCTCCTTTATTGTGTTTTTGGGAAGATGGTGGTCTTAAAAGACCAGAAATAAAGGATGGAAAGGGAGCCTCCTCGACAGTAGACTAAACTGAATGCTTCTGGACTTCATCTCCTGATAATGAACTCCACTCCACACACTTGTCATTGCCTACACGCACGCACGCACACACTCGCACGCACACACACACACACACACACACACACACACACACACACACACACACACACACACACACACACACACACACACACACACACACACACACACACACACACACACACACACACACACACACACACACACACACTCTTATGTTGATGCCTTAAACAAGCTTTTGATGGCACAGCCAGCCTTCTGGCGGTCCCTTTGCCTGTTATTCCTTGCACTGTTCATATGAAACATAATCTTGCAGTGTCACGTTTAGGCATCGCAATTCAAACACTAGAATAATAACTTCAAATGCCAGGCTGCTCTCTGCTCAAGCATAAAGCATGTCAGCTTTGACTAAGTGCTGCAAACTAGAACTGACTTGGCGTAATAATGGCTGTTTGGACTAATTGCATGTAAGAAGACAACTAGATGTAGAGGCCTGTCGAGGGTAAAAAAAAAAGGAAACCTATTCAGAGTTAGTTTATATCAGTTGTACATTTTGGATTTATGAAAAAGGTGGAATCATGTTTAAATGGACTTGGAAATGTAGCACTTCAATATTTTTGGATTTTGGTCCTGGTGCTTTGCATACCAAGGTCTGAAATGAGTTTTCATAATCATAATTCTAAACCTGGAGGGGATGTGAATAACCAACAATTTCAAGTCATGTAGTAATTAAATGTAACTGTTGGGTAATTTGTTCAGTGAGTAATAAGCAATGAGTAATTGATTACATTCTCCAAGTTACTTAATGAAGATATCTTCAGGCCTGTAGCCCTGCTCGTGGTGGCCTGTTGTAACCAATACAATGCTCAGGAATAATGAAGCTAATTAGAGCTAAGGTCGAAATCAAACAAGGGACGGACAGGCCAGTATATCATCACACAGAACCCCTGAAATGACAAATTTGGTTCATATTTGCTTTGTTTGGCTTGAGAAATAGACTTTCTGTTTCTGCAGGCTGTCAAGTGACCTATTACATTTCTGAAAAAGTATCCGCAGATGGTCATGAAACTGTTGGGTTGTTCTTATTCATCAATGACTCAAACAACAATTCATTCACACATCCAATGGTCTGGTTTTGCTTTGGGAGAGTGCACCTAAATGAAGAAATGCCAACAAGGGGAGATCTCTCCGTTAAATTCATGGCAGTTGATGCATAGTTTTCTAAGCAAGTTGAGTATTTGTATAATTAACAGCTATTTCATTGAAAAGAAGCATACTTTTTGCAGTGTCGCTTCTATTCCCCGTCCTCTGAGGCTTCAGGGAATGTGACACTTGATGTGTAACTAACGTTATCGCTCATTTTGCAAATCATAATAAATATAAAGGGTTTCCACCAAGTGACACGGGCCCCATCTGTGGGCTGAGAGGTCTTCTGTCTCAAGGTTTAGAGTCGGCGGATTACCTTCAGTCAGTCACTGTCGCTGTGTTTTGGATTCGCTCCTTTAAGCACCTCCATCACTCCTTTTGTAGAAGTCGAAATGAGATCCACCATGCAAATAACTTGGTTGGTTTGAAGGGAAGCGCCGACAGTCCCGATAAACGGCCTCGCTCCATTGCCTTTCCTCCCCAGATAACCAATAGAGTTGATGTTATTAAAAAGCCATTTTCCCAAGAGTGCCCTTTTTCTATGTTGTCTTTAATAATGGAGAAGTGCGGTGTTTGATGGCGCTGAGACGTGTGCGCTGAGGTCCCCAATTCTTGTGTGTGTCAGGGTGTGTTTCGTTGCATATTATGTGCACATTCTTCTGCAACTACACATGAATGACGGTGGAGCAGCAGCCTTTTTCTCTCAGGCACCAAGGCAGAGTATGAAACCTCCTCAGACCGAGCAGACGGCTTTTTAATTTCACTCCTCTCCACCGCGGGGAGGCTGAACTAACATGAATTTAAAATGTGCCTGTGAGAAATACGGTTTTCCATCAACAGCAAACTTTGAAAACAAACTCTTATCAGACTCACTCATGTATTAAGCACTGAAAAGGAGATTGAGTTCAACATGTGGTGGTCTCCCCCCCCCCTTTTGTATCTGCAGTGCAGTGGTTAGCGAGTCTTGAGGAATATGCACACAGATTGTAAATGATGCCCTTCGGGGCCACCACCAGAGCTTCTCTTTTATAGAGTTTCAACAAAGGCTGGGAGGGTGACTTCTGGTGGGGGGTGGAGGCTTTGGGCGGGCAGCCTTTGTTGTTGACTTCTTGTCTTTTTGAACTTTCCCCTTCCAACCACCTGTCTTCCATCACGGACGATTATGAAAGTTCTGAGGTTCAGGGTGCACACTTACTCGCTCTGCAATTTCAATACGATACATGATGTTGTCCACTTTCTTTTCGTGTGAGATGTGCAGTGTCCAAACATGTTTTGGGGGAAGGGATGATGAAAAAAAAGGACTTATGGTGGAACAGCAACATCAAGTTCAGGGAAGGAAGACACAGTTGGAAGCAGGAACTGTTGGGAGGAGAATGGATTAAGGGGAGAGGAACCTTAGCAGCTCATTGGAATCAGGGTATTATTGTGGCCTGCTCATCAAAGCGTAAAGAGAGGTCTGAAAGAGCAAACAGGTAAGGGGATATTATAGGTATACTGCTTTCCTCTCACACAGAGTCTTTGAGTTTGAGCTGTGTTCCTCCATGGCAAACATTGCATTCTTCTGCCAGTTTGTCTTTTCAGCTGGAGGGTGGAAATGGTCTCCAACATTACGATAAGGGCCTTACATTTATATTGTACCTCTAAAACCACGACTTCTACCCTCTTTAGATCACAACACTAATCAACAGGTTGCCTTTTGAGTTATTTGCTACCTTTACCTTCAAATTTTCTCCAGAGTTAACTCGTTCATTTTCTTCATCCACTCAGCCTTCAGGGTTGTGTTAAGATAACCACACGGGTGAAAACAAGGTCAGTCAACAGAGTCAGAAAGTCCCACACACATGCACCCACCCAGAGCACACTTCATCCTGCCCATTCCGGGTTAGGGAGACAGGTTCTCCTGTCGATTATTCACGGGGATTTCATTCTATATGAGGTGGAGTTATTGCTCTCTGTGAAGCGGGTCTTCAGAAGCTGCTGCCAGGACTCGAGCTGCTCCTTTTTGTTCTGCTTCCCCTTTGTCGGCCTGTATGGCAGAGTAACCTGACCTCAGATGTGACAGGCGTCAAAAGAAAAAGCCACTTTTAGCAATGACTTTAGGATTCTGGAGAGTGTGTATTATGGTGAAGGTGCGTTAAGCAGCAGCTCTTCTACTATTTCTTTTTTATCCAAATACTTGACTCTAACATGAGTCATCCGTATTCACTAACATGAAGGACTTTTGTAATTCACTTTCTACTTATAAATGCCTGTAGTTTTTGATGATAAAAAATAATCTTAAGTCTGTTACTTAGCAAAATTCCTCTTTTGGGTTTTGGACTGACTTTTTTTTTTTATTACTGTGAAAGAAAATAAGTATTTAAGTGGGAGATAACGGCACATGGCCAACTTGCATTTTTCTAAACTTGGAAAGCAGAAACCGGGAGTTATGACATTTCCCAGTTAGCACGACTTAGCACTGACTTCCCACATTCTTCACCAAGTCCTCAGAGGAAGGCATTGCATGTTGCTGTTGCGAGTGTTTGCTCTTTCCACGCCTGGCTGTCTGCCTTGCTGTGGGCCTGTGAGTGCGTGGAAGTACTTGTGTGGTCACTCTGTAGGGATATTTAAATGTTTGAATGCACAAACACCATGTATATTTGATGTCTGGCCCACAAGTTGATTCAAGGCGGTCAAGTGAGACACAAACTCTTCCTCCTGTCTTCCTCCTCTCTTCCTGCTCGGCCGTCCTTCAAGTCTCTTCTTGGCCTCCGAGTCATTTGCAAACATTATTAACATACTCGATGCGATGGCTCTCAGATGATGTTTGCGCTCCGTTTTCACTACGCGTTCAGTGATTCGGATTACTTAAGCAGAACAGCGGCCAAATGCAAACATCCAAGTTTATTTTTCCATGACAGATTTATCCACTTGCTTCATTCCTTTCCAAGTTGGGAGCGTCCTGTTCCGCTCTGTCGCTCACAGGGGCCTGAGGCGTGAGGGGAATCATGGTGGTGGTGGAGGTGGTGGGGGGACGTTTGTGGGGCAAAGCCAGGCTACATTTGGAGTCCTTCTCTTGACTAAGGGGGATGGGGGTGTGGTAGCTGTAGTTGGGGGTCTGTTGCTGCTGTTTGGCCTGCCCTTTTGTCTCCCTAATGACCTGGTCGCGTAAAGTTAGCCGCTCTATTCAGGAGGCATTAAGGGTCATTTTACCTGACGATGGCCATTTCCCCCACCACTAGCCTGGGGGAAGGGAGATCCTGGGAGTCCCTAGACACTAGAATGCTGCAGTGCCTTTTTTGGGGGCATGTTAACCTTTTCCCAACCATATTTAACCTCATTAAAGCTTCTTAAGGATGGGGTGGTAAAGAAACCGATCTACTTGCTCTGTTATCTTGTCTGTTAATGTGATAATATGGCACTTTATTGCCCCTTTTGACGACTTTTCTCTTTATTTGCCCCCCTCCCCTCTCTGAGGTCAGAGGTCAGGGTTTAGTTGTTGCAGCACAACAATCAGGAAGCTGTCTGTCTGCTCAGTTACTTTTATAAATGCTAGGCATGGCTTCCAACTGCAGGGATGTAGTACCAAATTTCTCTCTGTTACCGGTCAAACAGATGCACTTAAAGCATGTGTTATGCCAGGGTCTCTGAAAATGTCCTTATCAATCATGGGTAATCAACTTACAGGGACATTGATAGGACACATGAACAGGCAGAAACATTGAGCTTTTAAAGTCCTGGCAGCAGCCCAGAAACAAATTGAATCTATTTAAACGGCCTACTCAGACATATCGATTCAGCTTCTATAAAATTCTCCTGATCCTTTTTGAAGTTACTCTTGTTTTTTGTGCATTGAACTAGCAAGCAGATGTCCAAGATGCAGAAAGCATGACGTTCCCTTAATGTTTATAATTAGACTAAGATCAAACGTTGAACCTTTCTGAAAACACAAGGTTATAAAGATCCAAATGGGAGTCAAATAAACCTGATTAACAGAGTGGGATTCCTCATGTCTCTTTTAAATGACTTGGCCTGTTTAAGAATTAGTCTTGCTTAAATTATGTGAGACAACTTCATCAATCTTTAAGATGACACAATAAAATACATTTGAGAATTTTCTTTCGATGGTTATTTTTTTAATCGACTTTCCTTAAAAATACAAAAACTGTTGGATGAACAGTCAATACATTCCTTAGTCTATTTCTCTATAGGAATTTGATTAATCCGGTATGATAGCATTTGAAAAGTCTAAAAGAGCCGCACGATTTAATTAATTTCCACCCATTCTAAGTTAGCAAAAACTATTGTGATAACTGCCTGGTTAAGAAAACAGATTTTTAGGGCAAGATATAACCTTATAAAGTTTTTTGCTGTGTGATAAATTAGTAATGGTTTCTCATATCAGACCGCACACTCAAGTTTTTAGGGATCAAACATATTAGATCAAACCATCACCCTAACCTGGTTATTCATAGTGATTCTTCTATCTATGGAAATGTATTGAGGGTTAATGTAATAGCATGAGTCTTCTCATTAGCATTCAGTTGCCAGCTTGTGGTTTTGCGCTCTAGTACCTGCTCGGTTGCTAAGGAATTGGCACTTAGGTAATGAAATGCCCATCGCTGACGGGGGCACTTGATTGTGCTGAGACTGAGAGAGTCGGGCCAAGTGAGAGGTGAATGGGAACTAGAGCGAGGGAGAGGGAGAGCTGGGGATGGGCCCAAGTGAACATCGAGCGCATAGCAGAGAGCTGGAGGAGAATAAGTGGCAAGGCTGCTGCTGCTACTGGCAGAAATCCATCACCTGAAGAAGGGCCTGACTAGTCCACTTACAAAGTAACACTGAAGAAAATGAAGAGGGGCAGGTTGAAGGCTCTTTTAGAGACTAAAGTCCCACTTTCAATGTTTTATTCAATGATTTAGTTTGTGCCTAGTAGTTGCTAGAAAGACAGGCTTTTTGTTTCTTCCCCTTTTTTCCTTTTATCCTTTGCGCATTTGTCTTTTTTTTTTCTTTCCCCTTCAAACCTCCTCTTGTTGCCCAACTGCCACACTATCCACAGTCATGAGTATGAAAAACAGCACATGCTCATTATCTTCAGAGCTTCCGCACCACTTTGGCTCCATTACCTCTAGGCCTCCCACAATCTATGACCCTTGCTCTTCCTTTTTGACCCCTGTCCTCATATTCTTCCCAGCATTTTGCCGACCTCACAGTGCTGCATCGACTACAGTCATGCTTCAAAAAATAGCAAGACATAACACAATTGTACTGTGTATCTCACCTGCCTGCTCATTTATTATTAACCACTACTTCTGATGTTACTGCAATGAGTAACAGCTCAGGTTAACAATGAAACCTGTGGACACTATTTAGTTGAGTATTTGCGCCTCTGTTGTCTTTTGAACAGCTTACCCTGGACTTAGATAAAAAAAGAGTGCATGGTGCTGTTATAACCTGTCATTGGGCATTGGGAAATTCTCTAAATTCTGTTGGAATGCTGACACTCACAATTACAGTTGAGGCAGTATAACAAAAAATACTTTATCCCGATATAGGTCATTTCACACCAACAATATGATATATCAATAAATAAAAACGTATATGAATTAATCACATGGTATAACATATTTTTCAGTACTTTTCTATACTTGCATCTTGATGCAATTTCATTAAAAAGCCAATAAATGATCATATTTACTTAATGCAGGGACCTACATACAATTTATGCTGATTGTCTTTTAATCAGTTGCGAGAATGACTGCCAATGATAATATCCCAGGGTCAAAGGGGGCATCATCACATTGTATTTTTGTCCAACAAACAAAACCAAAAATACAATGATGGAAAAGCTGCAACTTCTCTGCTTTTATTTCGCAACAAAGAAAAAGGAAAGTTAATTTAGCAAGACGGCCACTATTTAAAACGTACAAATAAATGTGGAACTTGATGTTCTCAAACCTCACCTAACATATTATGATCTTTATTTCTTCCCTCAGGGTTTGCCTCCCTTTCAGTCCTAGACCTGTTATCAAACTGCAGCTATTGTACTCTCGAGTGTGATTGATGATTTTCTCCTTTCATAACTGATACTACCTGCTTAGCCCATATGGCCAGCACACACTTTTATTCACCCAACTTCAAACGGCATGAGGAGAGATACGTTGAAGTTACATGCTCGCTTAATTGCTACTTGCAACATGGAGGCCTTAACAAGAACCTGTGTTGTGGAAACAGGTGTTTTCTTAGCAACACAAAGGGGAAAGAAAGGAAAGAGTGAGTGAGTAAAGGAATTATCTCTCAGATTGAGGTAGCGTTTTCAGGATATATTTTCTGAAGAGACAAACTGAGTCTTTTTCGTTCCACGTGGGAAGCCACATATAAAAGTGCTTCTAGGGATTGCGTTGCGCAGGTAAATGGAAAGGTGAGTTGGCAGCGGTAGACGATGATGCAGCTTGATAACATTGTGTGAAAGAGCAAACTGGATTGGGGTTCTCAGTGGTAAGACCTCTGAATGGCAACATCGTGCCATTCACTACATGCTATTTCATTTTTTATATTTATACATAGTCCTGGAAATTGTAATGTACACATCACGGCCAACACTATGTTAACTCCCTAAAGTTACACCAGTATGAAACTGTTGAACAGCTCTGTCCAGACCATTGTCTCTCCATAGGCTCCCCCCCAGGATCTCAACAAGATTATAGCAATGTTTGCTCCCATTTAGCCTCAAGAGAATTAGTTAGTCAACCATTGAGGTGACAAGACCCGTCTTGCAGTAGACCTTCTTGTTCAAGTTAAAAGTGTAGGATTGGGTTAAGGGTAAGATTGTGCGCAGTCTGGCTTATTTTCTCCACGCCAAACAGGGAAATCCATTTATTTGTGGACCTGGTTTGGTACCCAAGGGCATCATATTAGAACAGAAAAAGGGTGTTCCCAAACTGCTGCCACAAAGCATATAATTAGTAAAAAGTATATTGGCATGATGTAGCATTACGATTTCTCTCATTGTAACTAAGGGCCCTAGCCAAAGACCATGGAAAAACAGCCACAAACCAAAAGCCGGCCAAATGTGGACAGCGCACTCTGTACTTCTCGAGCTCTTCTCACTTGGGTGAGAAAACCAACAGCTGGAGGAAGGAGGCATCTTCAGGTGTAGGCGTGAACAGATCACACTTCATCAGCATGTATTTGGTATTGCAGGCTTTTTATTGCAAAGGACATTTGGTTATTATTGAGCATGGATTAAATCCTACTACTTTGTTTTTTAGAATAGCTATAGGTCATTTCAGCCCTTAAATACCAACCAGTATTAGTGTGCAAAAGCTGTATGATTTAAGAGTTTCTACATGAGTTAATTTTATTGAGTCAAGCAGGCCTCCTCACTGCGTACTGTGCACCCAGCCTTAATGTCAGGAGCTCTCTGTTCGGAGTGAACAGTGAGCTCCTGAGAGGAGCAAGTGAGAGGAGAGGAGTTCTCCTCTCACTTGCTCACTCTGCAGTTGCAGGGGAGCGTTTGAATCGAGGCTTTTCTGATAAGTTGCGGTTATTGAAGGTTGGAAACACAGGTGCAATGACTCAGTGTTTGCTCGTTTGGATTTGTCAATTGGCGGTGATAAGAAGCAGAGAGTGCTGGTGGGAGGAAGGAGGGGAGGGTAGGAGAGAGAGGTGAACAACCTGTTCATTAAAACAGTTTGCTAATGATGTACAAGGGTTTGAGGAAATGCACTCAGGAGAGTTAGTGAGCCGTAACGAGAAACAGGGTGAATCACAACAGCCCTGTTTGTCTCAGGTTTCTTGGTGTCCACCTACCCAATTGTAATTAAACCCTCAGAAGTTCAAGCAGTCATTAGTGCTAGAACGCTTCATGGATTTTCAGGCTAGTTTTGTTGTTTTTCTGTGTTTTTCTGAGGGGCTTTACAAACAGCCACCATTACTTCATTCTGAATTATTATGTTTAGCTACTTAAGACAGTCAATCTGGAATTATATTTAGTGTTTATATTTTCCATTGATGTTCAGCAACCATTTACATGTATTGTAAAGTAGAGCCTAGAGATATTTCCGATAGTAACATAAATAGACAAGAAGGCAGTGCATCCACAACACATGTGGATGGGAAACAGCTTTATCAGACACACCCCTCGCATTCACAAACTGCTTGAAGAACATATAAGACATTATCATATTCCCAACCAATTCTTAAAAGCTATTCTGGGAATTATTTAAAACCACAACTTAGAACAGCCGTCGGTATACTAAAGACAGTGTATAAAAATAAAAATAAAAGGATACTAACAACAAGTAATCTAGGGGAACAAACATTTTTGTTCAGGCACTTTCTAGTGTTTTAATAACCCGTTAGCAACCATGTCTCAGCCTCATAGAACGATCAGTGTGTGTAATGTAAAATCATTTTTGGAACTGAGGACAACTCCTAACCCCCACGGGCTGAGTCGTACCCCACTTGGAAGGATATCTCTCACGTCCTCCATAACCTCCTATGCTTTCCAGCCCACTGGACTTTGGGGCAGCAACATAAGCCTCTGACATCTGGTTATCATTTCTCAACATTTTAAATTGGATATTGGGATTAGCCCGGGCTAGCCGTGTTTCCCTAGGCTCTCTTACAGTTCTTGATGTAACTGGATTGCTTAGCTTGTAGTAGGCAGAGAATCCCTCCTGACTTTCCCAGGGCTCATAAAGAAATCCCGGCACTTCCACTGCACAATATTGAGCAGCTGCATGGCTCAGGTTCAACCACGGGGGTTAAAGCCCAAAACCAAGGCATCCACCACCACCACCACCACCAGTCTGGACCATAGCCCAGACAGTAGAGTGGACTGCTGTCCAACAAGCCCCCGGGCTACAAACACAGACAGTTCAGTAGAACAAAGGACAAAACCAGCTAAACTAAACCTCAAAAACCTCTTCAAATTTTCATTGCAAAATCGAGGCATCTCATCTATTGTCAGATAAGCCATCCCAGTTACACATCATTCCACATCAGTTCTTTGTGGGACCAGAAGAAGCTATGCAACATTATTCTTGTTTACGGATGGATGTTATTGTGTATTCATTGTCATCTTTTCAGAAGTTATCTCTGTCTGCCACATTTGACTTTGTGTAGACACAAGGCGTAAGATTAAAGTTGTCATCAGTTTGCGGACAATCTTTGTGCTTGGAGGAGTATTGAGATAGGCGATGCAAAAAGATAGCGAGGCAGAAAGTTTGCTTTTATTGTCTTTGCAAAGGCTGAAACACTGCTCCATGAAAGCCTACGGGAAATCTCTCAGGCTGTCAGACACATCGTAAGATCTCACATAAAGACGTTTAGTGCATCCATGAGCAAGTTTGTGATGAAGTGTTCTAATTTATTTGTGTACCGTTTTGTTTACTTCAGTTAGTGATTTACCTCATTTGCTGAAATTGCTTTCAACAACCTCCAGAGAATGCACTTGTATCTGCTGCCTTCAGCTGTGGAGAGATTAACGGTGGTTGCAATGGCAGCCTGGCGCAAAAGCTTTTCCAGATCCAATGAGCCTAAATTGTCATAATGATGATGGTGATGATGACGATAAGAAACGACAGACTTGCAGCTTTGGCTCTGATTGTCTGTCATCAATGTTGAAAATGTTCTCCTTCTGAACTCTTTTGTCACATTAACATTGTACCCTCTGCTCTGGAAAGTACACTTTCATACAGTCACAGTGAAATACCACAGACAGTATACTATCAGCCCACTTCTACAAGTAGCTCTGTATGCAGCTCATTCAACCACAGTTATCCATCACCGTGGCTCCTCATAAAATAAAACTTCATTTAGCTTTTTTCAAAATGAAATACATCCCACATGGCTCACTAGCAACAGGTCTCAGATCATAAAGGCTACTGAAGCTCACCACACTGGCAGGAGTATTAATTGCCAGTAAAGTTTGCTGAATCCATCACATTTTCCCTCCCTCAATGATCTCTGATGGTTCCCCCAGATCTACTTTCCTGCAGCAATCTGTTGGCAAAAGCCTTGGGTAACCAGGGTGATAACCATGGGAACACCCCTGCCAAGCCTTATTAACCCCAGGCCTTTCAGGATCCAGTTTTTGACAGCTGGCACATAGCGGCTCCTTCCCACCACATCCTCTCTTTCGACCCAGGAAGTGCTCCCTTTTCCCTCTGGAGGTAGCCTGAAGGTTTGGAAAACCTTGGCAGCCGTCCAATGAACATCCTAGCCAATTTCCCTCTTCTCCTCAACTTAATTCTGCATGGTCGGGTTGGTAACCTTCTTAACAGAATGTTAAAGAACCAAAAAGAAGAGGGTTTAGGAAGTGTGTGTCATCCTGGCGGTGTATGAGAGTAGTGCTGTTCCTCAGCTGCTGTCAACCTGAATAGCTGCAGGCCAATGCTAGCCCTCTGTACTCGAGTGATTAGGGCACTGGAAGCACGACGGACCACAGCCAAGTATAGGCTGGCAGCCATTATACCTAATATGAAGCAGATTCTTAAAACATATGGGCCCACTCCATAAAACCCCAAGAGCCTAGACAGGAAATGTTGTATTTCCAGCTTATGAAAGCAGTCTAGAAGCACCTGTCGCTTTGTTAGTTTTTCACTGCAGCTTTTATTACATTATGTCGAACTGCTGTTGAGACAGACAGCTGTTTAGGTTGCATTTGGATCTATTTGCTTTCCCTATAGCCTGTCATACAGCCATATGTTTATAATCACTGCTGAGAGTAACGTACGTTTAAGTAATCATTTAACAACCACATGCTTTCAATCAAAGAACTGCCAGAAAGAATGAGCCAATGAAATGTTGTTCAGCCACTGTTTGAATACTAATTGAAATGCACTGCAAACAGCAAAGTTATAATATTTTCTTTGATGGTTAATTCCTCTTTTTAGTGAGAAAAATCATTTAAATAATTATGTCAAGCATTACATTATTACAGTAATTTCAAGTATATACAGGATACTGGATATACAGTATCTATTATGGAAAAAGTCAATGTCTCTCTTATTTTAGTGGCCATCTTGCTGGGCTTATCACACCATTTCTTCAAATAAAAATGTCAATGCACTGTGGATATATGTCTCATCTGTAATTCAGTAAAACTTTGCTTGGAATGGCTTTTAGTTTCGAGATGTTATTCAGTCCTAGTATTTGTTGTCTCCCATTGGCGGACTATGTTTGCCGCAGATGGAATCTGCAAACCCTTAGACTGCTTCGGGGTCAAAAAGGCAGATAAGCGATGACAGTGTCCCCAGTGTTGCTGAGGCCGATATCTGTATGGCTTATCCTCTCAGGTCATGAGTTTCCTATAAGGAACACTTTGTTATTGTGTACATTTACTTTCAACCCCGAGTTTCTTATAGCAGCATTCTCTTCTCTTCATTTGAGTGTTTCTGAGAAGGGTTCTCAAACATGTTGGCCTTGGTTGATTGCCAAGTTCCACACCAGTACAGTTCTCCCCTTTGCATTATTTATTTCCTTTTTATTGCAATTTTCATATGCTAATCTGATTGGACTCATCTGGAACAGTTTCTTAATTAAACATACGGAAAGAACAAAAATATTGAGCCTGTTCTGCTCAGTGAAAATCTTTTGGAGCCTGAAATACACTTTTTCTCTCTGGAAACAAATCCTTGACATGCGTAATGCTGGAGATCATCTCTGAGAAGTCGCAGTGCGTTGCTGTGTAATTATTTGAGCGCTGCATTTCCCTTGGCTTCTCTTTTGGAAGACTTCATTGTCATGTTAAACCCTCATTAACATGACACTGGTAGACACAATGCTAATGATATTAGAAATTACCAGTAAATCAGGCATCTGGGACTGGGAGGTGTCGTTTCAGACTGTAAATGAGGGAGATCAACATCAAGTCTGCTTAACACATGCTGATCCTGAAGATCTCTTGGCTGTATTTTGTTAGATTTAGTTTGAGTTTAGTTTATTGTTCTGCACAATTTACATACAGTAACATAACAAATTACAAATAATATAGAGTGGAGGAAGACGCTTAATTCCAACTGGGCTTATTTGAAGCCTCCATTCAAATAATGTTAAAATTCACAATGTAATAGTAAAAGCAATTAATATACAATAAATAATGCTTCAATAATAACTATTAGAACAGCATGTTATAAAAACAGCAATAACATATCAATGACATTTGAAAGAAAAAATGTATGTGTTTGCGAAAAGTGTATAACTAAGTGTATACACTGAAATTTAAAAGCATTTTTCTGATGGAAAGTGTTCTTGTTTATCCATTCTTGGAGGAAAAGTTAAATTTGAGTCAAAAAGGATATGCAGAAACAGGAATTGTGTGGTCAGGCTGTACCACAAAACAGACCTTATTTAAAGGTCCAAACTTGAAGGTAAGCACTTCTCTAAAAGCGAATGTCCTTGACTTCTCTGTCTTAATAAGAGCTGCTTGGCATGCTACTCTCTCTTTAAAACGGCTGAAAGTGTAATGCAAATTGCCAGTTTGTCTTCCCAAGTGTGTGTGACCACAGGGTCTAAGATAGCACTTCCATATGAAGCCAACAGACAGCACTTGTCCTCTACAATGTCCCTCCAAGATATATTCAGTCGGGCAATTGTCGGTTATGTGGAACCATAATCATCACTCAGGCATGGCGTTTCGTCAATATTTCATTTGAATTTATGCGGGCCACAAAGCTAATTCCTGACATCTTCATCCAGCCATTTAGTTTGTTAAACTGCTACTCACAGAAGTCTTTCACTCTGCAGAGTCATAACGCAGGCTGACAGGTTCACCATAATTAGATTTTTAAAACAGAAGTGCTGTCTGACAAAAGGATTAGAAGCAATTTACACGCTTGACTTGATTCAAACAACTTTGAATATAATCCCTTTCATTTGAATACCTAATGACAACAATTCTGTCTGGATTGTCACGCAAGATGTTTGTTTGAGGCCGTGACAATAATTGCTGTAAAATGTAATTGTACCTGAAGCTCCGTTAGCTCCAAACAGCAATCAGGAAACGGCACAATAACTCCTGTTGACATTGTACTTCAGGAAGTGTTTGAGTGCATGTGGGAGAATTTTCTCGAGAATGCTACCTACAAACAACCCTATAAACATCCAGCCAGGGCAAAGCTATTATCAGCAGCAACGGCAGGACGAACAGAGGCCATTCATTAGCTTTAAACAACTGTGGCCATCTTCTGTCCTACCTACCACTGTCGCAATGGCACCTTAGCAACCATGTGAACAACACCAGAGCTGGTCATGGCCACAGTGTGTGTGTGGTCCTGTCCCTGCAGTAAAAGAGGCAAGACAAAGCACTTTGCGAGCGCGGACTTTGGCTTGAGCAGGTCAAGCCGTTTCCTAAGGTGAACGCACTTGTTTGTTGAGGGACAAGCCAAAGGAATGCAGCCACAGTGTCCTCCAAGTGTTTTGTGTGACATGGACTTGGCCGAGGTTTGTGTATAGTAAGCCTTTTGACTGTCTCTTTGACATTTGAGGCATGTTTAACCTTTGGCACATTCCTAGCCAGAAGCCATTCCTCTCCAGTGTATTTCTGGAAGACGTCAATAGGCAATCTTGTGAAGATTCAATCATGTTGGTTCTTGGAAAGTTCAATAGATGGGTGAGATTTAGCTGTAGAAAGGGTACTTTGTTGTCATCTACATATGAGGGTGACTGTTATCTCTAGAGGAGACTGCAGTGGATGCCTTTCTGAAGGACTGATGGATATCAATGCAGTCTCATCTTTTAGGCCGCTCAGTCGATGGTCCCTGGGCTTCTGTGAAACTAATGCTCTCTTGCATTAGTTTCAGCTCCTCGATGATGACGAGCTGACTTGATGTGAGCATCGTGCTTCTTTTCTATTCAGAAGAAGAATGGTACCGTCCGCTATGCTCGGGGAGACGGCTTCATCTCTCCACTGGTAATTAGATCACAGCCACCACTTGCTAAAGAGCCAGAGAAAAACACACTGGGCCCACAATAAATGAATCACTGCCACTGTATCTCCCTTTTCCCGCTGCTAGGGCTGGATAATTCAGAGAATGGAATGCTTTAATGGAAATGCGGCGACCTGGTCAGTGGAGGCGGGGGAGCAGATTCATACTGTTTCTTTGGGTGTCCTTCTGTCAACGTGCCTTTTCAGAAGGGCCTATTCGCCTTTGGCTGTCGTAAAGTGACGCAATGAAAGTGGTTACATTTGTTTGGAAATGGAAATGTAGGAAGCCGTCTGTGTGTGGCTGAAGACCCCTGGGGAGGAAGTGTTTACTTATTCTGAATTTCATAGCCTTCTCCTCGGTGCATGTTACTCCATTTTCGATTTTTATAAAAAGGTTGTAGTCTCACACCAATGCATTGTACAAAATTTGCACTTGGTTTTAAATATTTTGGATCTTGTGAAAGGATTTTTTGTACCAGAAACATGCAATACACAGGATGTCAGTCTTTTGAGGATCGTACCAAGGTTAGAATCCAAGTAAGTGTCTGAAGCCCCTTTCCCTCCTGTCATTTTTGTGCCAGTATGCATACTTTCTCTGTACAATGCTGGCCTTATTTAGCAGAATACCTGTGTCAGGGTGCCTCTGCACTCTGAGTTCCTTTGCAACAATGGGATCCTTTCTCATTCCCCTCCGCCTTCCTTCACTGTTTCCCGCTGAGAGCCCTGCAGGCAGGCATTTTTGTCGACACATTCAATCAGACCTCTAAGCTTGGCCGTGATTCATTACTGTAGGCGAAGGTCAGTGCCGTTTGCTGCAGCGAAAATGCAGAACCAGCGCAACCATTAGCAAAACAGATGTGATATTAAGAAGCGAGGCTGCGCAATCGCAATGCAAGCATCTTGTATTGACTTTTTCTGGTTCTTTGATGGATTTGTGGAACGTTACCGGGAAACTCATTTAGGAGAGCTTACTGGCACTGCAACAAACACACACACACACACACCTAATCAACACTGACACATTAAGACACTTGTAATCCTTCTGATTCCTCACTGAGATATATCAGCCGGTTGTCAGTAAAGCTCACGCTGCCACTGCAAGTTCACTCACGTTTCCTTTGTTTGGTCTCTTGTTGTTTCTGAATAAACTCAGTGTGTTTTCACAGCCTGAAGTTCTTACCCGCAGGCTAAAAACTCCACAGTAGTAACTATTGAAGACTTGTTCTTCACAGGGCTCCACTGTAATGACAAACATGTTCTCTCATGAGTGCAAGAGCTGTCGAACACAGATGTATCTTCTTTTTTTTTTACTATGACTTTTAACTTTTTATAAAGATGAAACTAGCCCATTTATGAAATTAAAATAGACCTTACTGAAATAGCTGGAAAACATCAGGTTGTTTACTTTCCAAACCATTTATTTCAAACAGATGGTTTACCTGCTTTGCTGAGGCACCTGTGATGTTTGACGGGAGGGACAGGATATACCAAACATGTTCTTTACTTTGCCTGTCAAAGAAGAGAGATGTTTTTGCCATTGTTTGGGTTTTTGTCATGCACAAACGGTAAAAAAGTACAAAAAATGACAAAGGTAGTCAGAAACATGGAAAAGATGGAGACAACAGTATCCTAGATTTCTCAAAACCTGAATCAGTAAGCTGAACCTGTCACACTTATTGTTGGTAAAGCTGTGGAATAAAAACACATAGTGGCTTTTCAATAATAATATTACCTTTCGTGCGTGTAGAAGCCCAAAGTGCTTTCAGAGTATGATAGAAAATGAAAAAGTGAGGAACATAATTAAGAACAGAGTTCACAGAACCATAAAACAATAAAACATGAACAGTGATACTACTAAAATTACAGTTGCCCCAAATTAAAAACTAAATTTAAAAAGATAGGTCGTAAACTCATTAAAAAAAATACCAATGGAGGTGGCTGTTCTAAGATCCAATGGGAGGCTGTTTCACAGTTTGGGGCCATAAAAACAGAAAGCAGCCCCCCCATTTTTCTCAATGGTTTGTATGGGTACAAAGTTTTGCCGATCTCAGTAAACAAGACCTGTTAGTTACTGAGGCGCTAAACTTTGAGATCTTTCAGTCGTCTAGGGGGGAAAACAAAAGTATTTTTATAGAGAAGCCTCAGGCTAATGCCACACCAGCCAGACAATCTGACCCCAATTTCAATTATGCCTCGGTCTGACGGGGAAACTCTTTGTTTGATGAACCCTCTTATCTCATTGAGTTTCCAAGAGGCTCACTGCTGCTCTGATGAGACACTCTACGCTGTGTGTATAGGGGAGAGAGGTGTATTCTGAATTAAACATTGCTGTGTCTGTGTGTGTGTGAGAACCATGAAGGAGGAATACTAGCTAGCCTACCATCCCAAATTGACCCACATTTGGTTATTCATAGGATTCCACATTCAATGTTACACTACAGAGTATGGTGTGCTGTCCAAATGAATATGAAATTATGTTAAATTAAACGGAAAAAATAGTTTGTATTTGGGATAAGTTTGGGATGTTTTCTCAGTTTGTCAGTTCTCAACAAACCGTTACCAGCAGGCTAGATATAAATCGCACTAAGCAATTAAACCCTTTATCTAAGTGTTTGGGAAAGTTTGTCCCTTCAAACACATTTTTTCTAAAGGAGGACACGATAAAAAACAAAGGAAGGGGAAAGAGTTTTTTAAAAGAAAGAGGGAGAAGCTAGATCAGAGAGCGATGCAAGTTCTCACTGCTAGAGGTCAAAGGTGACAACCTTGAAGTGGTGAGGAGGGTGAGGAGGCTTGGGGCCTCAGGTCAGATAGTCTCTGAGACGGGCAGTCTGTGGGAACCACAGGTCGGACACACGCACACACAGGCACACACACAAGCGCTAATAAGCCGTTAGTGTCAGAACAGAACTACAGCTTCAGGGAGAGGCACCACAGGTTTGAAAAAAAGTACTTTGCCAGAAGTTGTCTCACAAATGTGAAAAAAAACATTTGATATTGCGGCCTCTTTTTGGTTCGTACTGATAAAGTGTTTTAATAGTTTAAACTTTTAGTTGATATTTTCTTTAGTTAATTATACACATAGAACATGTATAAAATGTTATATTATAACATCGGTCTCATTCAATTCCAGCTAGCTTTCATCTATAGGGAGTGGGCGATTTGATGCCATTTGTGCCTTCATTTAACAGTTGAAATTGGTCAACATTTTTCTTTTCAGTTTTTCCATCCATCCATTCAAACAATAGTTTGATTTGAAATACTTGCAAAAATGTTCCAATAGAAAAAACACAATAATAATGACATGCTTCTCTAGGTTGAAATAATTTCCTTTTCCTATTTCTCCTTATGTGTTTTATTGTGTCAATGAAGCAGTCTTTCCTTTTTTTTTTAACTTTCATGCATCACCAAGTGCCATGAAAGCACGAAGCTGGTTTATTTATCTGAGGGCAGTTTGAACTTTAGGGAACATTACAGGTTAACCTGTGTAAAGCAGAAATACGCTGAGTCATAGCTGTCAAACTCAGGCAGTGAAATGACCATGAAATAAAAAGGCGAATCCAGCTGTAATGTCACCTGTGAGATCTTGACATTTTCCTGCTTTCAAAATTAATAATGTCAACCTGCTACTGCTTATAAATCTGTCAGACTGCTTATGGACAAGCTCCAGTTTTCTCTCAGCTCTTTCTGTCCGCTATATTTTATGACTGAACCAGAATGGATAAATTAGATACTGCGCATAAAATGTTTCATGGAGGCAGACAACATGATGTTGGAGTGTCCTGTTTGTTATATCACGTTATCAAACATCAGTGAAGAAACATTTGTCAGTGCATGTTTGTATCATGCAGGATAGAAAAAAAACCCAAGATTGCTTTTCAAGGTGCAAAGTTTTCTTCAGCAAGTTTACATTTCTCTCAGCTCTTTGAATCGTTCTGCAGTCGGAGTGAAACCTATCCATTGCTACAGTATATTCCCACAGAAGAACAGCACTCGCTACATGTTCTACTTATTGCATTTCAACAGAATGTGCCGCTTATAGCCTTCAAGGAACTTTTTAATTGGATTGGACGTTATTAACAGCAGCCCAATAGCTCAGTGAAAGATGAAGCCATAGCTAATTACTGCAACAATTCTCAACCCTTAAATCTGAAGTAATGAATATATCAAGGAAGCTGAGCTGAGAAATTGGATTGAATCGTGATACATTGTGCTGCCGTGTTTTCCCCGCTCTACGTATGCTAAATGATATGAAGTACATTGTTCTAGCCACACTGTAACTGTGAGTTTGTCTTGTCTGCAATGTAGGTTAAGCTGTGCTTTAGTTTATTGTTTCGAGTTAAATAACATGCACTGTTTAAGAAGAGAAAGGACTGTATTTCTCTTAGGTGTCTTGGCATCTATCTGTTTATTTAACATGCATCAGTCCTACATTTTGTTGAATTCCTCTTTTGTGAACTCCAGTTCAGGGTTCAGTTCCTCAAAGCAATGCAGCACACTGTCTGCAGACAATGTTGTTAGCCAAGCACTCCATATCTATGGAAGTCTTAAGCATTTCTTGATTTATTTATAATCCGGTTATCAACACAATCAGAAACACAAACAGTCTCTCCAACCGGCAATCACAATATGTCTTTTTTTTTTTTGGAAAGTCATCTTCTCCCCGCAAGGATTTAATATTTTTTCTTGGAAGATTGATATGTTTCGCTCTAGTGCCTCTGGAAAGGTTTTACATTTTAGATCCTAAACCATAGCAATCCCTCCTTTCTGCAACGCAAACATGGCTGTGATTTGTAAATGATAACGTACAGTATCAAAGCACTGACCCCAGAACATTATAATGCTTCAAACCGGCTGCGTGATAAGCTTGGCCTTTTACGTGAAATGATCTGAAACTGATAGTATTTATTTATAACTCCAGGGTAAGTCAAACAAAACGGGTAATGCGATAACCAGGGAGGAAGGAGAATAAACCCTTGGTGTGTGCTAAGTGTCCAAATGAATCGAGTCCATCTGTCTTATTAATACCAACCCACCATCCCTCCATCCATTTCACTCAGCACATACGAGAGTGTCAAGTACAGGTCAAAATGCTCCTGGCAGCCCGATCGAGGCTGACGAATACGAGAATGGCTAAGTGCTGAACCTCTGCTGTGGAGGTAATGAAGGATGAATGGAGATGACGGCAAGAATTAATATTACAAGACCTTTCTTTGCATTAAACCCAAGCATGTAAAAAGACTTTTCCTACTCAAGTTTGATTGTCTTCCTGCCTTTTGTCTTTCAGGATAGTTTCTGTTCCTTTTTTAAATAGATGTAGAGCAAAAGTATATGGAGGCGTAGGTGCGATCACTGGTATAGCCTTTAAGGAAGCACTTCAACACCTTAACAAGGTTGTCCTCTGCCTATCCATTCGTAAGGTTTTTACAACAGACATGCGCACATTTCTTTTTTTACTGTAGACATGTACCAACATTAGACTAAAATTAAGTTCTGATAGCCTCATTTATGTAAAAACAATCTGGTATTTATAACGTTTTTTTTTATTTCCTTAAACTGCTAATATATCCTAGTGTAAAATGCCCATTTAAGCCCAGTTTGCTTCTTTTGCAGGGTCCAAAAAAACTCACACTTTCCTCCACTGGAGAAACTATAGAACCGCCCTGAACGCTCAATCTCCACTCAGGACTCCTGGCAAGGCCCTCTAGGAGCCTCTGTTGTCAGCTTTATTTAATTACAGGGTAGCTGGTAAAACAAAAAAGCCCCAAAGATTGTTTAGACTTTTGACTTCCTGAATCTGAAAGTTGAAAGACTTCCACCATTTCCCTCCTCCCCTCATGTAGCCAGGATCCTAAAACCCCTTGAATAATGACTCCATAAAAAATGTAATGCCCCCTTGCCACAGGCTTTACGGAGATGCTCTAAATTCTTAGAAACCCCACATGACTAAACTGGAGAATTAGAGACCTTGTAAGATGAAATAACTCGAGAGGAATCCTTCAGAAATTCTGATTCAAAGAGTGATTTACTGTACTTGATCTCACGATCAGGCCAGCTCCCTTCATTTGCTCAAGTCATCACTGTTTCAACAGCAGCATCATGCTCCTCCTCAGTCTTTGCACAGGTGTCAGGGGGTGAATTGAAGTCAACACGCCTCTGGAGAGTAGCACACAGTATTTATTGCCCTGACCTAATAAGTAAAGGGTCAGCGAGGGGGCTAGCAGGGTGGGTGGAGTTTGGGAAGAGATGACAGAAGTGTCAGTGGGGCAGGGGGGGTCGTCTGGCTAGTGGGGGTAGAGGAAAAAGACCAAACAGCTGGAACACATGGCGGACTGTCAGTAGCCCAGAGACTTGACCTGTTCTTCCTCTCCCCCAGATCTGTTTATTTATCTCCCTTTCTCTCAGTTTGCAGAGGGCAGAGACCAAGCTGGCCCCGAATGAGAATAGAGATGATTTAAATGAGAAAAAGATGGCAAACGCAACTCAAGCTGTCACTACAGCAGCTTTGTATGCCTGGACCAAGATTGGGAGTCTATCCCTTTTTTTTTTTTGTCAACACTGGATGACAAAAAGCAAAAGCAGTAAAAGCAGTCAGGCTCTAGGGTCTCCTCTTTCACCCTGCGTATCCTGTTACCAAGAACAATCTGTTGCATCTGTTTTTTATACATTTATGACAATGAGGTCTATAAATTTGATTAAAAAAAAACGTAGGTCTGCTTTAAGAACTTTATTCATCAGTTTGAGATTTGTTATCAGTCAGGAGTGCGGAAAGTTCAATAAAAGTTCCTGCTCTCTTGGAAGTAAGCTCTATAAACAGACTTTAAGTTCATATGGTTCCAGCTTTGCATGAGCTGATTGCAATGTGGGCACCCATGGGCATCTTGATGATTCATCTTTTCATTAGCTTAACATTTATTTTGGAAATTGGCTACTTGTGAATCATCTAGGTTGTAGGCGTATCTGTCTACATCGAAATCCAAAAATAGACCCCCTTGTAGTCAGAACGATAGCCAATGGGTTCCGGGAGATTAGCCTGAAAGAACTTTTGACAGTTTAATGTACAGTTTATATTTGGTATTGCTCTACTTTGATTCAACCAAGACCATGCAGTTCTCTTTGGCAGATTTTTTTTTTTTGTATCTACAAGACAGTCCCTGCCTAATAATCCCCAAGTCTTTCAAACTCTGTACTAAGTTTGTACTACATTCTTTGTACACACATTTTGAAGTCTCTAACCTATCTTTAACAAACTCTTTCTGTCTAAAACTGGTGATTAGCATGGTGCACTTCTTTAAGGCAGTTTTATGGTGTGTGTGTGTGTGTGTGTGTGTAAGCTTTGTTCTATCATCTTTAGATTGATCTGCCATTGTTGCCTTGTACCCCTGCTCCTCATCCCCTTGCCAAGCCTTCACAGCACGGCTGTAAAAACAAATCTAATGAAATTGTTGCGTTGGATCCTGCATGCTTATTGCATTAAGTGCAATCAATAAATCCTTTTTGTACGCCAGCAACCTTCCTCTACCCCGAATCTCAATAAAGCTGAGTGCTCTCCGTGTAATGAAGATTGCTCTGGAACTTGATTACTTTTAGTGCCGTCTAACTTAAGGGGCTGTTCTTTGCAATTTCACCCGCACTGTACGAACCATTACTGGACTTTTTTAAATATATGGATATGCTGTTTAAACGCGGATGCAATATCATTTCAGCTTGTGTGCGCTGAGTCAAACTGCGTCACGGTAACAGGACAGGCTTAGAGGTTTTATTGCATCCTCCTTACAGATACTGTGTCTTTTGTGAAGCAAACTCACTTACAGTAAAGTGTCGCTGTGACTCATGCCAGCCATTCAGTGTCTGTATTTGAGTTAAACATCACTCTGCTGCTACATTTGCAGCTAAAAGCCAGGCTGTAATCTGTGCCCTGTGCTTGCATTGAAGTGTTCTTACTGTGTGCTTTGGCACTCCTCAGTTTGAAAAGTGCCCAAACTTTTGGCATTGGTGTTTACATTTGTGCTTATAGAACTGCCTTTGGAGGTGATAATCTTTTAAAAAATGATAATTTCAGGCCTATTTTTGGGACACAATTTCCAACTCAATGTTCTCTCATTGGTTTAGTTTGTGGCTTTACTTCTGGGACACCCAAGAGAGGATTGACTTAGCCTAATATTGTGATTATGGCCCCTGTTCCTTTGTTCTTCCACCAGCGCTAAGCAAGACTAAAGTAGGCTTGTCCCAGTTACTTCGCAGCACACTTTGCCCCTTCCTTTAGGAGGCTTTAGGGAGTTTCTGGGTTAACCTGCTGCTCTCATGGCCCAGACTAGATGGATAGGGATGGATATCACTACTGCCTGGAAGAATGAGCGGAAACACAGAGAGGTGAGCGGTCTTGTTTTGACTAGACTTCTTTTCCCAGTGCAGGATATCTCTTCATCAAGGCACCAAGCGGAGTGATAAACCTAAGAGGTTCTCTTAGAATCTCCCTTCTTTCTCTTTCTTTTCTCAGACCCTTCGCCTCTGTCTTTTAAGTATTTTCACCACAGAAATGTGAATCTCAGGAAACTTTTTCACAGCTTTACTGCCAAGTCTGTGATTTAAGATAACGCTCACCATTAGTCAACACTAAAACAATATGCATCATCACCTCTACTTCCCATGTTTAGTTTAAAAGATGACTAATGTGACATACAGTACTTGAAACTGTGTAACCAAATAAGGCAAAGGCAAGGGGTGATACATGGAATTGGACCATTATTAACACAATGATTGATCCAAACATGGCCCTTGAAGCTGCATTATTTCCCCACCTCCTGCTTTGAAGTCTTGTCAGATCAGTTCCCTGTATATGATTTTCCGTTCTCATTCATATTCTGGGTCAGCAAGCTTGCCTCTGCAGTTCCCCCAATGCCCGTCTTGAAATATGAATGACAAAAGACCACTGTGGCGCCTGCGTAATGCCAAGTGGAACCTGTTGGTGAACTAATCCTCGGGCTGTAAATATTTCAGTGCTTGTCACAGAGCCGAAGGACGGTTGCCAAAGAGAAGGAAGGGATGGAGATGGAGGTATTTTGTACTCCAGTTATACTTTTTCGGTCAAGTAAGAGCTAAAGAAGAGTGTATTTTTCTGGAAAGGGGACATGTACAAACACATAAATCTAGCTTGTTGATATTAACAAAAGTTGAAGCCTGAGTTAATTTTTGTTTCATCCTTATATAGTAAACATGAACAAGGCAAAAATCGCTAATGTATTGTATATTGGATTTATCATTGTTGTTATGAATGATGAATTTTGGGTTTCAAGAAGGTTATTGTTACCCACACCCAACACTGTTTGTGGAGAGGGTTTCCAAAGGTATTAAAATGTCCAACAAGCAGTTCTAAGGTAGTATACTAACCCCTTAAAAGCTGCTGCATGGACATTTTTTAGACCTTTTCTGTTGTGTGTGCGCGCCTTTCTGTCTGCTGCTCTTATCCTATTATGACATTACCATAAATAAACATAAAAACCTTTGACGACATTGAACAAATCCAACAACATCAGCTGAAACAGGCAATCCATTGGGAGAAAAAATCAATACGTATAGAGTTACAGCACCCAATTCGGAGCACTTGATGTAATTTTGTTGTGACCCACAAATGCAGATGCTTGCAGTACCAGTCTGAATGCAAGTATAGATTTTAACCTTGAAATATAAAGATGATTGATGACTTTATGTGACTTGACTCAAAGTGCTTCCCAGTACAACGGTGATGGAAGACCGTCTCTTTCCAGACAAAGTATCCATTAAAGCAATGGTTTGGTTTTGGGCCCCTATAAAAAAAAAATACATAGGTACCTCTGTCTAGACAGCACTCTATCAAGGAGTGTGTTCTCTACACATGTGCTGATATGTGGCTTAAAGCTCGGCAAACAGAGTCTAATGTTTTCTTGTCTTTCTCTTTCATGTGCTGTCTCCTCTTTTGTCCTGCCAACGCCCTACCAGGTAAGACCACTCCCTGTACTTTAAACTCTCAGTCATAATGGCCATGGTCTTTTCCCCAAACCACATCTGCCAAAACCCCCAAGCCCCATAATACCTCAAACAACCACCGGATCTGTAGATAAAAAAGGAAGGTTGCTTGGATTTACTGGAAATGTCAGATACTTTTTTTTTGTTCATGTACTTGCTTGTTGAAGTATTTTTTTCCCATCTTTTTGACATATCACACTAGCACATTTTTAGAAACAGTCCATAGTGTTTGGTGTGTTCAAAAGCTTAGCTGTTGCCATCAGTTTCCTAAAGAAGAGCCCACCACTGGAATCCCTGTTCTCCACTGCCATTTTTCATGTTGTCATCATCTCCTAGGAATTTGACATGGTTCTGCATGAAGAATGAGTCATTTCACTCTACATGGGATTTGTTCCATAATTTATGGCAATTACACCGTGTTCTAAAAAAACGTGTTAGCTTTTGAACATTGGCAGCCAAATAAGAGTGCACTGTCCTGTTACGGTACTTTGTTTGCTTGCTCGATACTCTTTACAACAAATCATGGAGACAGTGATAGTAATATGCACAGTTGGGCCTCCGTACTGTTTATGAGAACAAACAAGGACATTAAAAGTGGCGTGAATGGCTCTATACAGTAGACAAGTAGGTTAGATTGCGGTGAGTAGGAGCCTACTGCTCTATTTTAGCAGGCCAGGCAGCTGAACTGTCTGCCCTTTTTGTTTTGAACTCATTGTGCATTAAGAGCGCTGATCTCCAGCTGGAGAGCTGGATGGACCAACGAAAGCAGAAGGTTTTGCTCAGGCAGATGCCTTTGAGCGTTGATGCAACCTCAACCCACTGCGAAACACCAGACTGAAGTTTGTGAGTGGATTGGGTCCTGTTGCCAGGGAAGGTCCCCAGAAGGACGTCTTTTGTCATGCATATTAAAAGAGCTCTTCAGTCAAAACAAGGCTGCTCAGTCTGTCATTAAAGCTTGCAGATGACGAAGTTTTCCTTTCATGTGTTCCCCACACAGGGCCCTTCCCTTCCTGTTAAAGCTGTCCCAGCCAAGCCCCTCCTTCCAGATCCAACAAGTCCTCCCAGCTTTCTGTGTTTCAACTGAGGCTGAATTTACACCTTTCAATAAGTGTGCTAGAATGATAGTCAGAAGTGACAGAAAGTTGGATCGTAAGTGAAACATTAACCAGGTTCCAAATGTATTTCAAATGTTTGATACATCTAGAAAAAAATTGGCCCAAATAATTCAAACGAATACGATTGAGCAATTACCTTATCAAGATAAGCAACAGGTGGCAGAAAACTGGATCGGTATAAGACATATTTGTTTGTTTTCCACATTACCGTGATCGAGATTACATAAGATCTGTGTGGACCACGAGTGCCCTTATGTGAACAGAAGCCCAAACATCACCCTGAACATGCACTTATACATCTGCTCCCTCTTAACAGAACTTGGCTTGCAAGATTTCAGCTCTTTTGATTGATGAGGCCGCATCAGTGCTAGTTAGCATTAGCATTTAAGAACCTTACAGGGTGCTGTAGCATTGCTGAGAAACAGTGCAGGCTTTGTGCATCGTAATAGGATTTTAATGCCTTCTCTTTGTGGCTCACAGAAGATTTCTGCTGATTAAATTCCTCACCGGCCTTGTGAATTGAACCAGCTTTCAAGAATAAACACACCTGAAGCTCTAAGGAGTAAAAAAAACAGCAGAAAGAACAAGCGGCTTTGATGTGTAGTGGCTCCATTCAGGGCTGTTTATACCCCTTCATTGTCACACTGGCTTATTGATCAATGTCAAGTTTTACTTAAGCTCCGGTTTGTTAAGGAAGAAACTGCCATGTTTGCTGTAGCATGCCAAGCTCTTCTCCCTGTTTGGTGTGGGATTTCTCCTGGCCTTTCAGTGGAAGTAGCCACTACAATGTCCACATCACGCCGCTCTGAGTGAGACAAAACACCTGTCAGGAGTGGTCACGCCTCATCACGGTGCCTGTTAAAGTGGGAGGTCCTCGTGTCACTCACTGCAGTACCCCCATCTTTTCCCTAATACCATGTTTTTCGGAAGAGGAAGCTCTTAAACGGGCCTCTTCAACCGTCCACACAAGTTTTCCAGCATCACATTTTTCCTGAGATGAGTTAGGCTGTTTGAATTGCTCTTGGTTGGTTGTCTATGCATATTTGTGTGGAATGTTCGTGTGCAGCCATAACACCGCCACAAAGGTGGATGGTCTTGGCCACCATGTCACACACTGCGGGGTCCTTCTGACATGAAAAGGGCACTCTAAGCGGTTTGATGTGTGCGCATGGGTCTGTGTGAAGAGGCTGGAATGCAGATTTCATATCCTCCCAGATAATGAGATTAAAGATGTGCCATCTGAGGGAGGAATTCCAGCTATCCCTCTTGCAGCCGCAGACCTCTAGTGAACAGGCACGGAGAGCCCGCCTCTACGCTGCCCTTTCCTCTGTCATGTTCATTTAGATGCTATTCAGTCAATCCAGAAATTCTTGAAAGCTCAGCTCGGAAATTCATTAAATGTTCTGGTCTCGAGGGTCCTTATAGTTTTCCTACAATTTCCCATTAGAAAGAACTGTCATTTGTTATAATTATAGGCAAAAGTGGAACACTATTTTAATGGAACACTGATTCTTAATTCAAATGAACTACTCAAGGATTTAAAAAGGATTCATGACTTTATTTTTCATTTGGACAAAAGCTATAGCGTAATTGCATTTGCAGCATTTGGCAATGAAAATCTAAACTCTGAGGCTGTGTTAAATGTAAAATGTATGTACAGGCAAGCATAACGATATATTAATACAGATGTGTAAATAATGATAATACATTATTAACATATAAACAATTTTTCCCTCATTAAGATTTGGACAGTTTTCTTCCCAGGAAAATCAAAACAAATGTATTTATTTATTTATTACAGTTTTTCCATAAAATGTCCTATATTCTTTGTGTACTGTTTAAAAATAAGTACCAAGTTCATAATATTTTCCAGAAAATCATTCATAGATTAAGGGACCCATAACATATTACTTACAATAAGAACTTAGAAGCCTTTAATACAGTTATATAGGTGGTGTTTTTCATTGTTACACTTCATATATATTTAGAATGTTAAACTATAATTTAGAAATTACAACAATCAGAAAACATCAAGCCCAGTGAAAAAAATCTCCTGGAAACTTCCACTTGTGCCATCAAACCCCTCGGCAGGGTCTGTTTTTGTCAGCAAAACTTGGCCATCATTTATGCTGACATGCAAAGTGACTGCAGCAGCATGGGAGATTTGTGGTGAGTAGATATTCCACAAATGTTGGTACAAGGTTTATGTATTTCTACTACCGTGTAAATCGTCTTGTAACTCCTTTCCTATGTCTTGGCTTACCACCAAAGGACTGTATCTTCTGTGGAATGCTAAGAGCAGTTTGAGTAGTAGAAGTTCTGCCCAGACGTAACAAGTGACCACTTATCATGGCTTGCAAAATGATAGCCCGCTGTATCCCCTGCTTTACTAACCAGTGAAAATCATTACAAAATCACTCTGTCAGGTGTCATTGAATTCAGAAAACTCTTGAAAACTGCGTGTGTGTATTCTTGTGTTAATCCCTGCACGCAACGGCCACCAGTGGCTGCCTGTGTGTTTGTGTGCATGCATGTGTGTAAAATGCTGCATGCCTCTGTACCGGTGCAGAACGGGATGGGGATCCCACACGGTGTCAGGCACTGGGACACCCACCTACTTCATGGTATGTGTGTGGGAGATTGTGTGCAACTTGAGCCTGTCCACGTGACAGCTCTAGTCCCATCCTGCCCATTCACCCATAGTAACTGGCCCTCCTGAGACACACACACACACACACACACACACCACACACACACACACACACACACACACACACACACACACACACACACACACACACACACACACACACACACACACACACACACATCCTTACACACACTCCCAGCATGGGTGACTTCCGACATGGGACTTCTCTGGCATTTTCCCAGAGCCTCATCCTCGGTTCACAGCAAGACGAGAAAAAAGATGTACTGCACAGACTTCAAAGCTCTCAAAGTGTGTGTGTGTGTGTGTGTGTGTGTGTGTGTGTGTGTGTGTGTGTGTGTGTGTGTGTGTGTGTGTGTGTGTGTGTGTGTGTGTGTGTGTGTGTGTGTGTGTGTGTGTGTGTGTGTGTGTGTGTGTGTGTGTGTGTGTGTGTGTGTGTGTGTGTGTGTGTGTGTGTGTGTGTGTGTGTGTGTGTGTGTGGGAATAATAGGGAATGAAAGGCACACCTAAGCAAAGAGTAGAGATGTCAGGTAGGAATGGTGCAGACCTAAATAGAAGATCGGACAAGTTCATACATGTCTAAGGCTGATCCTGTGTCAGCCTGCATCTACATTCCTCTATTTTTCATGGGTGTAAATGTTAAGTCTTTGAAGCAAGGGAATTTTAAAATTTCCTTCATGTGTGGTGCTGATTTGTCTTGCACATGGCACAAAGTGGTCTCGTAATGTTATTTTAATGATGCTGTAATTGCCTAATAATGAGCAGCCAATAATCATCATTTACCTAATGGGCATAGTTTCACAGCTAATCACTTGGACATGGATGTGGATTTCAGTCGCTCCACCATCTTTCCCTCTCTTCCTGTCCTCCCCCACAGATGTGACAGTAATGCTGTATACCAGCAGATATCATCTTTTGGAAGACTTTCATTATTATTTGATGATGAGAAAGGTTTTGTTTTCAAAGCTTTATTCAACACAATTTAATTTGCTTTTCTATTTTTCATTGATTCATTATGTACTTAAGATGACATAATTAATTAGGCATCAGTGACTTTATTGGCTTTTTTAATTGAATGAATTAGTCTTAGCAACGAGGAAAGAGCCCCGTCTTGATTGGTCATCCCCTCCCTTTAAAAAATAAATAAAATGATTTAACACTGACTGGCAGCATGATTATTCACACTACAGGAAATGGAAGCAGACACTGCAAGATCAAGATGCATCTTAAAAATCTGTTTCCGTCAGCCTCTATCGTATCATATATTTTTTAAATAGAACTGGTGCTTTTCACCCAGGTTTTAAAACTTTTCTATCTTTTAAAATCTTATTGTAGACCGTTACAAATATGGATTTGTATCCAAATATCTGCAAACAAATAAAATCCTAGTCAGTAACTGCGCTCAATTCAATCTAATTTTAGCATTCTAACAAGCTAAACATGGTAACCCTTTTTAAAATTCAACCTGCTTTAAACAGGAATCACTTTGCAAAATGACAGGAAGTATAAGGCCAGATAATAAAGCAAATCCAGTCCAATCCAAAAACAATCCCATTGTGAATCCACTTATTTTCATTGCGAATTACAAAAGGTTTGGTGGTCCACCTGGCACCCTAAACCATTATATTTTATAGTTTCCATCAGCACATAATGTGAATGTCAGCTGCGATGTAGAAGTTAATAAAACTATCCTTTATTAGTACCTAGCCTGATTGATAAATTAACCCAACACTGTTTCCAAGCTTATGCAGCCAATCGAGGGGACTTCAAGTAACGCGAATGTAAAACATAAGGCATTTGTTTTGGCCTGACATCCTTGCGCTCACATTTTTCTCAAGTAAGTCGATGTTTGAAACCTTTCCTCATCACACCATTAATAAAAGTTTCATAGTTTGAGCTTTCTGTGTAGACTCCAATAAAACCTGCTTCCTGTTGTTTTTTTTTTTAACCAGTGTCTGTCATCGCTGTCAGCATATGGTCCATACGTGGAAACTCCTTGGTTGTGCTGAAATACTTAGTGATCATGGCGTGACATGTTGGAAAGAGACACCAGCTTTTAGGTTTAAATCTTCCTGTCACGATCAAGCACACACCCTGCAGAGGTGTCCTTGTAAAAGACGCTGTCCCCCCTGATGATCTTTGACAGGCCATGACCTCAAATTTCCCTGGAGGCTTTCAAGACAAAACTCCTCAAGAATCATGTAATAATTCTATACCTTTACATGCTGGGTGCATTTCACTGCAGCCTGTCTCTTTCTGTCTGTTTAAGTTGATAGATGGCCGTAATTCCCCCATTGTCCCCCCTGTGGACACTTGGTATGTAACCAAACCCTTCAACTCACAAAATGGCTTAACCAGATGTCTGCAGCAGAGCTGTCCTGCAACAAATTCCACTTCTCCTCTTTCTCAAAGTCTTGACGGCTCCCCTTTCACTTTGCTTTATGTCTGCTCTCGAGTCAAAGACGTGAGCGTAATATAGAACCTGAGCATCCTTCAGAGTATAACCCCACACAAAACACCAGCACTGGTTACAATGGCGGTGTTGTCTGTGTTCTTTATTGTGGCTAGTCCATAAAAAAGATCTCACCTCGTGAAAGACGGGGTGTGGTGGGAGGTGTTTGTCTGTGTTTTTTGTGTGGACCTCTGTTTTTCTCATTCACTGTTTTTTTCTTCCTGCCAAGTAACGTCATATTGGGGGAGTTTATGGCTGGCTGGAAACATGGTGCATGCTTTCACAAACAGCAGATACACTCACAGCCTTCCATGTGGACCATGTCATGCCTGTCAGGCTGGTGTGTGTGTGTGTGTGTGTGTGTGTGTGTGTGTGTGTGTGTGTGTGTGTGTGTGTGTGTGTGTGTGTGTGTGTGTGTGTGTGTGTGTGTGTGTGTGTGTGTGTGTGTGTGTGTGTGTGTGTGTGTGTGTGTGTGTGTGTGTGTGTGTGTGTGTGTGTGTGTGTGTGTGTGTGTGTGTGTGTGTGTGTGTGTGTGTGTGTGTGTGTGTGTGTGTGTGTGTGTGTGTGTGTGTGTGTGTGTGTGTGTGTGTGTGTGTGTGTGTGTGTATATAAGGGCCCTAGCTGCATGTCTCTTCTCTCCCTGTGGGAACATAGGTGGCCATTGTTAGGTGCTCAGAGTGCCGGGCAGATGGAGGCGAGTTGCTGATGGTAAAGCTGGAAGGAAGCCCAAAAATTCTGGGCCAACGGGACTCACTGGCCTGTGTGTGTCTGTATGTTGGGAGTTATTCAGGGGAATACCCTCACCCAGCATGTGCAAACACAAAACAAACATCCAGGCCATCCTTATTTTTATTAATTAAAGAATCTGTACAGGGCAGATTTTGTAGCCAAGCCTCCATATAGTGGTTGCCGGGATGACATATTTTAGGTAGCATTGCGGGGGCTCCATTAAGAAAATAAGCCAATGTATTTCTTCATTGGATATTGGGAGTATTGCAGAAAATAAGTTCTGTGGCAAACCAATGTTTATGATACTAACATGTAGAGGATAATGTCCAGACTTTAACACCACTTTTACAACAGTTGAGCGTAAATACAATTAAAGAAGTAAAAAGATAAGGAAACATCACATCACATCAACACGGCTAGTCTAAAGATGGCTAATGTTGTGATGACGTTTAGCGGTCTCCTTAATCACTTGTTTGCAACCGTTGTAAAAAGAAACATAAAAACTTTAGACAGCTACGAGTAGGGTATTTGCTGACAGATTTTATGTCATACAACAAAGTGGAAAATATCTTAAGCTTGTATTAACAACAGACGTTATTTCTGAAATCTAACCAAAACAATGTTAAAAAAAAAACCGTTGACTTTAAGACAAGCCAATAGGAAGTGCTTACATGAAAACTCATTTCCAGGTTTAAGAACTCATTCCAGCACCTTTCTATTCCCATGCCACTGTAAACTGAGTTTGGCCACTGACTGAATTTAATCTCAGGATTATGGGAAGTGTAGTCAAAACAGCCCCAGGAGCTAGCATGCGATACTGCAGTGTAGTATTCCAAGTGTACTCATCCCATTATGATGAATACAGTTGTGTTTTCCAACTGTTACGTAGAGGTATGCCATTTAGTGGCTACAGATGTCTCCACACTAAGAGATTTACACAAGTCAGAAGTATATCGATGGTTGCTGCATGATATCAGAAGTCTCACTTTGAGACTTGACATTGGGGAAGTGACCCTTAGTGCAAAGCCATATGGTATATGACTGAAGTATTCTTACAAATACACCACTTTCTGCAAGTGTCTTTCCCTCTCTTTTACTTTTCAAACAGCTGGAAGTGTAGCCGACAGAGACAAGTGGATTTCTGCTGATCCTGGGCCATCTGCTGCTGACTGGCACAAATGTTTGGAAGCTAATGGATGTTAAATAAGGCTGTGGTCCATCTGCAGGCCTGCAAAACCCTGCGGCCTGAGGCCAGCTCTGTTTTTTCTTTTACTGCATTGTCAACAATGGCTTTTAAGGATTAATTTAGAACTCAAATAATTGAAGTTGTTGAAGGCTGGTTGCTAGAAACTTGTTTACGCCTCATCCTGCATCAAAAAATGACAAGAACTTTACCTAGACAATGTATTTTTTTTCATTTAGGGCAGGCCAACACCAAAGCATGCATGAGGTCTCAAACCATGTCTATTTTCAGTTTTCTTTTCCTCTTTGGAAGTTTTATTTAGGTCAGAAACTAAATTTCCCCGAGAGAGATCATTTCCAGGGATGCAGTGAACAGTAGGAGGGTAAACCATCCTTCTTATCTTTTCAATGTTATAGGCTGTTCTAAATGTTAGCTAAACGATTGAAGTTGTAAGTGGTGAAAGTAGGGCATAATAAGGATGAAACCCATTAGTTTTCTGTAAATATATGGCTCCAGCTTCTTCTCCAAAAAAACATTTGCTACACTCTCTCAAACAACTTAATTTAAATATCTTTGTGCTAAGAAATATGAAGGCAAATTACCTTAAGTAGTCTCGAAATTCCAGCCTTTTTTGACACATTTTTGCCATGATATACTTTATATAATTAATCAATTTATCCAAGCACATAAAAGGTAGATTTCCTGAACATACTTAATAATAATAATAGAGATGCACAGATTGCAATTTTGTTGGCCAAACTATAATTGACAGCATTCACATACGTCTATGTGTCCCCACTGTGTATATGTAAAACCAAAATGCGAGACATAATGTGAATTCAAACGGCTCTAAAGTTTTATGCATGAGGTTGATTGGCGGATCAGCTGACAACAAGAACTATCAACCCATTCCCGACTGATCGTTGCGTCATCATCTTTTAGTAAACCATTACTTGCTGCCCTGGGTTGAATAGCATACCCAATAGTCTACCCAAACAGCAACTGTAACTTGTCCAGAAGCTCAAACACCCTAGAGCTATCAGCACCGCACACAGTAATCTGACAGATCCTGTCATAGGCAAAAAACATCTTCAGGCTTTCAGCCTCAGTGGAGCTGTACAACGACATCAGATGGTGGCTGCCTACACACCTGCTACAGCCCTTGATGATAGTGTCAAGGGATGGACACACACACACACACACACACACACACACACACACACACACACACACACACACACACACACACACACACACACACACACACACACACACACTAGATAAGTACTCTCACACACCCCCTTCTGCTTCCAGCCCCCAGGCATTGCTGCTGAACACCGCATCAGAGGCTTGGTATATGAGGTAGCATGTTGATTACAGCATTTAATTAGTGGTTCGTGACATGACTATTCTGTGATGTTATTAAATCCGCCCAGAGCCAATTAGACTGATTATACGGCCCTCTCCTCGTCCATTATACAAGAGGCTGGCCATGTTTGCCAATAGAGTGCTATGGTTTGGTGTCCAAAAACCGAAAAGTACGATTATAATTTTTTAAAGCTATGGTTTCCCTCTGCTGAAAGCAATTATGAGTTCTGGTTAAATGAAATGAGGTCTGCGGTTGAGAAATGCTTCAGACTGTCGAAGCGGTTTATTCTGTTAGAAGAACAGAACCACAGTTTCCAATAATACTTCATTACACAGCCCTGAAGTCTTTACATGTAAACACTTGTTCCTTTTTTAATTTAGCTTAGTTTCATTTATGTTTAATTCTAGTGATTACATTTTCAACACAGCTGATTTATAGTCCTGCTGAAAGTGGTGGTGCTGGGTCTGTCAACAAAAACATAATCACTGCTGGCCAAGCTAGAATATAACCAATCACTTACAGACTAATCTGCTGAAGTATGCACAAGTACAGAAGTCCATAATAATGTCATAAACCTAAACATTAACTCATGAGTATATGAGAGGGGAGCACCCACGTGTTGTATGGTACCAAGACCTCTACATATGAAACCCACTTAAATTAAGAAAACCTGAAGTCATTTTAATAGTATTTGATCTAAATGCAGTTTTCCTGCTCTGTCTACTTAATGTTCAAACTCTCTGCATAGTTATGTTTCCTTGCAGCAAATGAGTTATATCCGTCTGGACCTTTTTAAAACATTTTTAGAAATGTACAGATTAACTGATAACTTATTATTTTATTTAAAACTGCAAACTCTACAAGCAAAGGCTTGATTACAACACATTTTTTTCAAATTAATCTGGTGCAGTTTGGAACTGTTCTCCTAAACCACAATAAATAACATAACCAATTCTATAAAAAAAACAACATTTTTATTGGTTCATATGTCAGAAGGGCAATCAGCGATTGTGATTAATCAAAAGATCTACGTTTTAATTAATAAAACAATCTTCAACTCACCACCTTTCACAGTTTACAACCACAGCCCATGGTCTTCATCAGCATAGTTTGCTCAGCTGTCATCACGTAACCTACAGAAAGCTTTGATCACGTGATATGAATGGCCTTATTGGTCTTATTCTGACTCCTGGTTGAAGACTCTGATTTCCCAATCTACTGTAGCGGTCCAGACTGCAGTTGACGGTTTTTGGGGTCTCAGGCCCACAGTCCTTGCAGGTGAACCCATGCTGCTAATCATAAAACTGCTACAGTAAATCTACATATGAGTTTTACCTTGCCACCACATCAACTCAGGCCTTTTGTGAGAGAGTAAGACATAAATCAGCCAGCAGATCTGTTTTGTGTTATGGTATGTTATGGTGTCCTTTTTGTAATATTTCTTTGCAGAATAAATACTGAAAGAAAAGCTGAAGTTACAGCAACTTAAAAAACAAAACAAATTTGAATATTGTAGTCAGTCAGATAGGAAAGCACATAAAAAAAATCTTTTTGAGTTCCTGCTCTTCAATTTGTCACTGGCACTTAACCTTTTGTTTAATGACACATGTCAGAGCGAGACCAAGCACCACTAGGATTGATTTGCTCATGCCACCATCAAGTAACTATGAGTTTAACGAGTTACCGTCAGCAGGAATCGTCAATCTTTCATACGTGTCATAGCTTTTAGCGTGTCACTTCCTCCATCCAGCAGTGGAGTTATATTTTATGTGTAATGCTTGCAGGTTACTCAGTGTGGAGGGCTGTGCAGAGACTTGTCTTTGAATGAAGTCATGCTCGCAGCAGTTTGGGATGCTGTGGATTCCTTCTGGGTAGTTTAGAATTCCGACAGCTGGTTCGTATGAATGCTTGAAGACTTTTGATGTAAAATCAAGCAAATCCATCATCTGAAAGCTGAGCTCCTCAGCAGGTGCTGGGAAAAAAAGTTCCTTTGCTCCTTCTCAGGTTGGGTTTTGTTGATTCTTCTACTTTCGTTAACCTCTGTTGCCCTTTATTTTAGATGAGAGCCATAGAGGATTAGGGAAAGGTGTGCTGACTCAGCGATGTCTTGCCTTTGTGGTTGATACGTTCTATCACATGTAATGACCTTCTCTTCAAAAAGAGAGATTAGAGTGATGGATGTGTGTTGACATTGACAGGGACTATGACCTTAACCACATGACCTGTTTTTTTTTTTGTTGATTCAACTGAAAATGTAATGGATCAATTTCAGCAAATTGGATTGAGGAATTGAGATCCAGCATTCCTTAGGTTGGTTTTCTGCCAGTAAAAACATTCAGTCAGAACATGCATCAACCCCTTTAAAGGGCAAATGTTGACTCGATTCCGTTTTGGGTTTAGAAAGTAAGTTTTATTTGTCTTGTGCAGGGATTTATAATTGGGTAGAAACTTCAAGAATAAGAAAGAGGGAAAAATAAAGAGACGGCACGGATGAGCTTCCTGCATTTGTATGCAGTGCATGGCGGATCAGCAGCTTACCTTAGCCAGCCAACACTCACAGGAAGGTTTCTCATCAGCTCTCATTGTCAGCCAGAACACTTAAGACGATTGCTTCCCCGGTGACCTGAAATGCGTGGGAGGTTGAGATGAAAGGATGTAGAGAGGAAAGAGGAAGGGGTAGAGAGAGGAAAGAGCACAGGGGTGAAAGAAAGACAGTGATGAGGGAGAGGAAAGAAGGTGCATGGCATCAGTACATGCTGATATCTCCAATGCGGCAGGATTCCTCCCTAAAGATTTTTGTCTTTTCCACCAGTAGTCAGACTTACCTATCAAACCGTTCAGAAATAAAGGAGAATGTACGCTTTAAATCTCTTTGCTTATTGGTCATGAAAGTCCTGGTCTAAGTGGTGGTAACTACATTGAAAAATAAACCTGTCAAGAATCAAATGAAATCAAAGATTATTTATGAAGGACAATTTCAGAAAACATGTCCGTCTCAGTGGGTTTTGAAGATTAACAAACATCAAAGACAGTGCTGAAAGATAAATAAAATTAAAGGAAAATAATGAAAAGACAAGATAGTGTAAAATACAAATATAAAATAAAATGTGATTTAAAAACAACCAAATAAAATACCATTAATTCTAGGACAAAGGAGGACAAACATAGGGTGATCTGAAACCAGCTCTAACTCTAGGCTACATTAAAAATGAAGGTCTTCAAAACACTCCTGAAAGTTTGGACATTTATAGGGTCTGGTTTAGCAGAAGAAACTGAAATGGCCAGACTTGCATCAGGTGCAATCCTGGCAGGACTGATTGAATATTGCTTGTACTGGCATAACTGTCATTGTCCGTACAGCTAGGAATGCCGTCCTCAGGTGTGTGTTTTTATGTGTGCGACACAAAAGCTGCCAGTCACTGCTTAATGAAGTCCCTTTTCATTTTAGGGAGGATAAAAGGTGGATGCACTTCATTAACCTCGATGCCACTTAGAACACACACACACTCAAACACACAGAGCAGGAAAAGACTGAGGCACCATTGAGGGCGGAAGTAACTAAAGCACATGCCAGGCGGATGAAGATGGATGGCAACCTTTTCACTGGGTGCTTTATCTCGGCCCACACAAGACAAAAACAGCAGCTTTTGTCTGCTTCCCATTCTGTTTTTCCAGGGGAGAATAGAGAGACAATGTCTAATGACTAAAAGACCCTGACGTTTATGGATATTAATGACATGTCGGTTGGGCTTCAGATAGAGATGCGGTGCATTCACTGAAAGCAAAAACAAAACCTGCTATTTAACCTCGGTACATTTCAGAATATTTCCATCTTAAGTCCTGTTCGTTCATGCTAAGACAATCCTTTTTTGTTAGGAAATATGTTTGTACAGTACACATCTCTCTCTATAGAAAGCTCTTGTTCTGGAAAAGAAAGTAAGAGTTCTTCTCAACAGTGATATTTACTTGTTTTTGGAGGAGCCTCAAAATCATCAAAGCACTGAGCCTTTCATCTGTCCATTTTACTTTGGATAAATCTGTTTCCATTTTGATCCACAAATTGACCAAATAAAAAGAGCCAAAAGTCTAAACCCAGTGATAAAAATATTTGCAGTTTTGCATTATTCATAAATAATTTCTGTCAATCACACAAACACTCGGTAAGATAATTGCTAACACAGAAAATGACGTTAAGTCTAAGTTTATAAAGAATTCCAAATGCTTATCTTTTTAGAACCCACCATTATCTTATCAGGAGAAAGACTTGAGTTTCCTCATAGCTGAGTGGCTTGGGTGTGATTTCTTTCCTGCCCAATTAGTCATAAAAAGAACGACTGGCTCTTCAATGGACATTTGACTTTTAAATACACAAGGCAACTACTTCATTAACCAACACAATGATTTCGCAGTCCTCTGGCAGTGTGCGTACATGACTCAATTCGCAATATCCCTCATCTGGCAAATGCCTGTACCCGCCAGCCGCCAAGGACGTTACACTGCTCAATTACCGTCATTCGCACGTCCTCTGCCTGCCGGCTTAATAACTTCAGCCTGCATTCATCATAAGTTCAGATCTCTCTGGATCCAAGTTTTTGCCTGATTCAAACAGAATACTCTGGTCCTCTGTTTTCCTGTGATAATTATGGGCTCATTGGATAGCTGATGGTCCCAGTCTTCCCTTTATTTGAGCCTAACTCTCATGCTCCCCTTCTAATTCATGAGTCTCTTGCTCCAATGATGAATTTACAAGCTTGTTAATTGGCCAAATTAAAAGCCATTTCCTCTAATGTGAGAGCTTTAGGAGCCATTATTGGATTAGTCTATTTCGCTAAAAGGGGGAAAGGCTATGTTTCTGATTGGGGTGAAAATGATCTGAAGGGAAGAGGAAGCGGGGAAGGATGGAACACCATAAAATAAAGAGGCGGTCGGGCAGAGGATTCAGCGCTTTCATTAGCAGCACAGGAAAGCATGACTGGACGCTTTGGTTTATGGATGGCTCTGGTACTTTTCATTTCCCTGTGCCTTTTTGACTTTGACCAAACCGACATTAATTGCTTTGTTGAATTACGCAGAATGGCACAGTGGAAGGCTCGGCCATGCCAAGTTTGCATTTAGCGGTGGACTCGGGATCAGGATCTCTTTGATGGATGCATCTGGGAGAATGCGTTCATCAAATGGTCATCTGCCACAGACAACACTTGAAATGCTCAGAATGAGTTGGCACTTTTTTGGAGAGATCTAGCATCCTCTTAAAATACATCTTTTTTACACTGACAACCAAGCAAGTTACTTTTTCATGCTGTGTGGACATGTTCTGAGGCTCCACACTCACCTTGAGGTCATAGAGTGGAAATTTGAGATCCGTGCGCCTCCCCATAATGTCATCGGTTGCAGGCTTCAGTGTGAACGGACTACAGAGGAGGAGCACTAACATGGAGCCCCTTCATATAAAAGCAGCTCCCAGCTTTGACTTTTCAACACCGGCGAAGCAGTGGACTGCTGCACGACCTGCAGGGAGACAGTCATAGGCTGTCAGACTAGGAGTGAGAGGAAAGGTCTATGACCCCCTTGTCAAAATAAGGATAGCCAAGGACTGGACTTTGAGGCATCTGGAAAGTCAAAGCTTCTGTGAATTTAATCACATAATCTGTGCTTCCAAATCCTTAATGTATATAAAGGCCATTTACTCAGTCTGAAATGGACATTCTAAGAACACCGTGAAGATGTGACTGAACAAAACTGGCAAAAATCCCCCTCATCTAGCACAGAATTTAGTTTCTTTACAGCAGGGGCTATTTCAATGAGATCTTTCCTTGCTGTCTTGCTCTTCCCTCACACTAAATGAATCAAGGCAGGCCCAGGCCCGTAGTGGAGCTGCAGATTTGCGTTGCGTGAAATTACGCTTTTGTGAAAAGATTGTGCTTGAGTGAAAGAAAACCTACTTTGCATTTCCATCTTCTCTTTTGAACACTCATTATGGCTCTTTGTTGCAAATGACTCATTTTGAAATGTAATTGTCCGATATCCGGCTCTTAGAATAAGTTAGCATTTACCATTTCCTGATTGACCACATTGATCACATAGTATATACAGACACCAAATGGTTCTTGCATGAGCAACTCAAGCCCCACTCCCACCAAGCATGATTTTTCTTCGGGGTAGCAGTTGTTCAGCTGCAAACGCCACGTAAATTGGGGCGACATGAAGGATGTGTTGCACGAGGTAAACAAGTACCAAAAGAATCTTCTGTCCTTTTTCTTGTCTTACCCTCCGGCCCATTTCTCAGCCGCTATTTATTCAAGTGGTGGAGAAAAGGAGGGGAGAGTGAAAGGGTTGTATACACCTCACAGCTGGAAACTGATAGGACGTTTTACAACCCGTGGTGTCCCGTGTGTGAGAAAATGCATTAGTTTGTTGAAGTCCCTTCAGAATTCTCCCCGCTTTCCCAGTTCTTGGCCCTGTATGAGGATGACCTAAAGACTCTCCAGTCCAGACTCGCGTATGTTCTCTAAAGCTCCCATACATACTTTTGGACTCAGGGATCTAAAAAGGCTGCTTTTGTTCCTGTGGATGATGTGGAAAAATGTTTAACTTTGTAAAGATTTTGTTTGGACTTAGATTCCCCCCCCAGAAAGAAACAAAAGGGGTTTGTGCTCATTACACACTCTATTGGAGGCAGGTTTATCATTACATTGACTTACCCCTGTTCTGCAAATACTGAATTTTCCCCTTAAATTCTTGATCCTGGGGGGGGGACGGACAGTATTCATAAGGAAGGGGGCTCTTTTTGCAGCCAGTATACAACTGAGTTGCAAACAAAGCAACCTTCCCCTGTAACAAACACACACATTTTAACAGGACTTTTCTCGTGTGTTGCTCTTTACAGTGAACAGCATTTAGAGCTTCATGTACGGTGTGTGACACAATGAAAGGCTTCTTTTTCTTTTAATGAATCATCCTATTTTGGAAAAGCTTTTGCCGTTCGAGAGCTTAGTTTGAAGTGCCATTGACATGCGGTGTCTGTCTGTGTGTGTGGGTGGTAACATGCAAAACGCAATTCAGACTCCAATGGATCCATCTGCCATGTTTGAGGCCCTGCTCACACACTCACACACACTGAGCACCTTTTTGTTTCTATAGCAGCACCTCTTCTGCCCAACTGAACTAAATTATCACACACACCCCCATCTTGCCAGTTTTTAGTTTGGAACTGCTTTTGAAATAATGTAGTCTTACAAAGACTAGAAATCTAAAAATTGGTTACACTAACATACACAAATTCTTGATGTCTTGGTAAAAAACAAAAACATAATCCATCAGAACAAATGTATGCTTCCATTTGCACAGAAAAGTCATCAGAGAAATGTTCATTTTGATGAGATCATGTAAAGAGACGACAGCAACATTTCTCCTTACACATTTAAATGTCAAGTCATGAATCCAGTCCTAATCCTGAAATAACTTCAGTGAGGTAAAATGTAATAAAGGGAAATTCTGTTCCTTTCGGAATTTGTGGGGGGGGGGGGACAAATGAGCATTAGTGCACATTCTACTAATTTTGGTGCCAGGCACTTAAAACGAGCTCACACACACACCTTCATTCTTATTTGGTCATGCACACATGTGTTTGTTTCAGGAAGTCCTGTGACCGACCAGATCCCGCCCCCGCCTCCCCCCTCGACTCTCCCTGACATGAATCACTTAGAACCAACACACTCTAAGCTAAATGAACTCCCCCTTTCCCTCACCCTTAATCACATTAGCCTAAGTGATATGGGAACGCCAGGCCAGACACACACTCCCTCCTACTCTCTCTGTCTTTCAACCCAAATAAATAGCCCCTCCTCCAGACCTTTAAGTTGTCTTAAGCTCCATCTTTGGATAATAGACCGTTTGCTCCCCCAAAGACCCCAGTGTGGAATAATGAGGTTCAAGACAAGAGCAGAGAAAGCAGGTCGGGGAGAATTGCAAAAGGGTGGAACACGGGAGGAGAGCTGAAACTCGGCTAATACCCGCCCCGGGACAAAACCCATCTAAACACCTGTTTTGTCAGGGTGTGAGGTTATTGTGCTGAAAAACTACTGGATTTTTTTTTAAGTCGATTTATATTGGGGAGGTGGTTGAATGAATTTTTAATGAAATGAGCTCACGCCTGGATGGAGGCCATTTTCACCAACTAGGGGGGGAAATTGCAAAGGGGTGGTAATGAACTTCCAACTGCTCTACAATCCTTTCAGCACATCGAGGCTCATTTGTCCTGTTTCAATAAGATTACATTTAAATGCTAGGTGATTTAAAAGTCCGCTGTCTGTTGGTTTTCAGCCCTGATAGGTTTGTTACCGTATACAAAATACATACAATTTCAAGGAGGGAGTGGTTAACAAGGTATCAGTGTTAAAGTAGAGGGTTAATTGTTTTCTAAAAGGTTTTACCATGTTACCAAATTGGGATTTAGAATCGTTAACTCTCATTGGTTACTACTACATTTTTGGTATCCCTGTCCAAGAGTAGAATAAACAATCTTAATAGAAACCCACCGCAGCACCTTATGCAATGCCTTAACATATGTTATAATAGCCAACTGCATGGCTTAGATTAACATGTGCAATGCATCCTCAAATATCATCTTTCTGTGTTGGCACAAACGTCAACATCATAAAACCATGCAAGACACTGACCGAATATGTGCCTGGTTAATTATCAATGGAGGAAATACTGTGTGTGTGTGTGTGTGTGTGTGTGTGTGTGTGTGTGTGTGTGTGTGTGTGTGTGTGTGTGTGTGTGTGTGTGTGTGTGTGTGTGTGTGTGTGTGTGTGTGTGTGTGTGTGTGTGTGTGTGTGTGTGTGTGTGTGTGTGTGTGTGTGTGTGTGTGTGTGTGTGTGTGTGTGTGTGTGTGTGTGTGTGTGTGTGTGTGTGTGTGTGTGTGTGCAACAACAAATGGTCAACAACATTTTGAGCAATTCTATTATATTTGATACTGATTTGTTTAAATAGATTCATATGCTGCAGAGGGAAAATGGAATAGATTGTATTTATTGAAACCTTTTAGGGGGAAAGTTTGACATGCATGGAGACTGAATATCAATACATTGGTCCCCTCAGCTTGATCATCCTCCTTCATCAACGTCCTGTCACTCATTCATGCCAGATTATTCCATCTTTCCATTTGAATCCTCCTCTTTTTCCAAATTCTGAAGTCTTGTGTGCTTTTGAAAGGAAATCTAACTTGTCTTTTTCTTTTTTATCTTTTCCTACCCAAGCTCACAAATATATAGTTGCAGGTAAGAACCCCCAAATTCACTTCACCAGCGCTTTGTCAGTTTGCATACATGTGGTTCATCTTCATGTGTTCAACTTTATTTCAAGGAATTTGCATTTTGCCCCATGGTTGCTTGAACAGTTTTTCTCGTAAATCAACTTAATATCCGAAGCCTTTTTTGTCTTTTTGAGGGCCTAATTAAAATAGCAGTCAATCGGAGGAGCTTGAAGATCAATTCAACACACACACACACACACACACACACACACACACACACACACACACACACACACACACACACACACACACACACACACACACACACACACACCATTTGAAGTTCACCCCCAGGAGGTCTGGGTCTGAACAAAACGTGTCTGTGTGTCTGATTTAATAAGGCAAGGGAAGGATTTGTTAAGTGTGTGAGTTGAATGAGGATACATCCTCTCGGGGAACAGGCGGCTGTGACATTTGTTACAAGCATGGAAAATATATTTGGAATTGCTTCCTGTTTTATACGTGATAGTTGCACTTGAAGACGGATTTAAGTAGTCTCCTGTCATACATGCTGTAATATGTCTGTAATTTGCAGAGGTGTTATTAGGGCTGTCACAGTCAATTTATCACACATACGTCAGCACACATTTCTACTTTTTATTTTATCTGATTCTTTTACTTAGCCTTTTTATTATAAACATATTAGAGAAGTTGGAAATTATTAGTGTTATTGGGAACACGTGTGCCTCCCCTACTATAACTAGTTCAAATGTATTCTGTGAAAGAGGCCTATTACCTCAGCAGCCAATTCACGACGTACGCCTACTGCAGCATAAGCCTGGAGAACCTACAGTGAGTTAATTATTATATTTGATTGACTTTTTTGGGGGATTGTAGTATCTTTTCAATGTACACATTTTCATCAGTTGTTTATAGACAAGTAATGTGAATTGCTACCTTTTGGTCGAAAATACATATTTATTCACTGTCACTCGGGTTGGTTTATACATTAAAGGTCTCCTATTATGCTATATTTGAACAATATATTGTAGGGCGATATCTATACAAAACTGGTCTGTGAAGTGTTTTGCTCAAAATACCAAACAGATCCCCCATTGCAGCATGCCTCATACCCCTCTATTTCAGCCCTGTTCCCAAAGTGCTGTTTCTGTGACTGTCGCTTTAAATTTGAGCTGAGCTGAAGCTGGCCACGCCCCTTTGCGGCATCATGCAGCTCTTTGTCTGAAGAGAGAAGTTTCTAACGGAGAAACTCAGCTAAACGCTGCCATGATTAAACCCCATGATATATTCCAAACCCCATCCAGCATTATTTCTGAAACATTTCTCAGTGTTTACCACTAGAACAGAGACATTATATGTATTATATATACATCAACTCTAAGTCCCTCCTGCAGACATCCTGCTGAACACACAGAGATACAGAGCAGCTGCACGAGGGGATTCAGCTCGCGACTGTATATTGGGGACGATAGGTTGGGACGTGTCACGTGGGCGGGACGTTGCCAGGAGTTCAGTGTAAAGCCAGCCCACATTTCAGTTATGACATCATAACCGAATCAAATTTGGATCAGCTCGTTTGTGCCCCCGTTTCTAGAGATGTGGATAAGGAGGCAAAGAGAGAGGGTTGTATTTTCTGACACTTTGTGAGTCTCCACACCGGGGACACATATTTATGTATAAAAGACATCAACAAGTGCATTTTGCATAATAAGGGACCTTTTAAGTGCAGTATTCAGTAACATGAACAATTAGGAACCCATACAGTTCTTTGCTTTCCTCTTGTCCTTTTATATGATGACAGATATTTTTTTGTTCCGCTAAACTCCGTAGTCGCTACATCGAAAATGTAACATCGCTCTGTGAGTGTTAAAAATGTACGCACCTGTGCATGACTGTGTGTGTGGTATCAACCCTCAAGTGAGGGCTTTAGACTTTCACAAGATTATGTGGCAAGGATAAGGGTATGGATGAGGTCAAAGGTCACGAATGGTGGGCTTATGGAGGCTCTGGTGCTTGCAACAGTCTGCGACCTGCTCAGCGTCGGTCTCCTCTGGGATCTCATTAACCGCTATCGTCTGCCAGCAAACAAGCACCTGCCATAGCAGAAATCAACACATCCTAGAAAAGCCTTGGGCCCAAGCTGAGACTGAGGCATTAGTGCTGAACTTTCTTTCCCCTTGCTCATGCGGGGTTCAGACCACAGTGCGTTACTAACAAGGGTGAACTGTCCCTTCTGTGACTGTGTTGTTGCCTTTCCTAGTCTATCTCACCCTCGTCACTTTTAGTATTGATTCTGTTTCAATCCAAATATGGCCTGGTTCTATAACATGACAGTACAGCATTGTGAATTGTGTTAGCTTATTTAGCTTTTTCCCATTCTCATTTTTCCTTCTACTTTAGAAAAAGACATGTAGTTTTTTCTTCTCTTAGTGCTATGAATCTTAGTACCACTTTAAAATAAGACTACCCTTATAAAGGGTATACGAATGGTTTGTAATTCATTTATAAATTACGTTGTGAACACTTTATAAATCATTAATAAACTTTTATAAGACAAGAGATAAACAGGGCAACTGTGACACATTGCTTGCTAAATAGTAAGCCCACATTTTTCTGTACTGCTAAGCCTTTTATTGGTTACTTAGCGTACTTTCTCTTCTTCATCAGCCAGCATCCTTGGTGTCTGTTCTCTGAGTTGATTATCCCCCCGATGTTGGCTGATGAAGAAGACGAAGCTAGGTAGCCAATATAAGACTAGGTCACCTTGCCAAATAGTGAGCCTGTGTTGATGTATGAAAAATGTTAGAACTGGTTTTTAAATGGGGCTTAATGATGAATAAAGTGTTTACAACCTAATTAATAACCTAATTCTAAACCCTTTATGAATCTCTGATAAGGGTAGTCTTATTGTAAAGTGGTACCTGATTCTTTTATAAAGGCTAACGCAGGCCTAACTCTAAGATATTTTTGTTGACCATTTTCTGGACCTTTGTCACCAGCTTTGTCAGAGAAGGACAGAGTGCTCAGTGCCGGTCGCATTGCGTGACAGCACCTAAATAGCACATTCTGCTTCAAGCTGCGTGGGTCTCATCACCGACAGACCCTATTATCTGCACACCTGCCTTTTTTTCGTCAAGCACCCCTATTCAACAAGGAACAGGTAGTTGGGCCCTTTTCAAAAGCAACGTGCCATTAACAATGCACGCCAGTGGAGAGGAAAGCTTTTGTACGCTCTGCTATGAATCGAGCAGATTCCAATTTCCTTCCCTGGCCAAAGATGGATCTGTTGGTGCATTGGTCCGCTCCAGTGATCCCCTTTTTTCTGAGCCAGAACTCCATTATCAGCCCATTAATGTGACTTTCAAATGAGAGGGGATGCAATTATCTGCTGTCTGGTTTGGGAGGTCAGTCTGTGCAGTGATCAGGATGGGATGAAAGCCGTCTTCTGGCTCTTATTATTATCCGGCCTGCTGGTGGATAGTATATGGCATGTACACATCTGATCCTCGTGTTGCCAGCTAGACACGCTTCCTGACTGACAGCTGACACTCAAAGAATCTGACGTAGAAGAAGGAGCTTCCTTCTTTTTACCTTCTTTCAACTGAGCCCTGGAGGCTTTTCAGCTCGAGGCCACTTTTAGGCCTGTTGTTTAATTCAAAGAGAGCTACACGCAGGGGTTGAAAGAAAATGACAAATGTGACAGAAAGAGTTAGAGACGTAGTTTAGGAATAGAGGAAATCTCTGAATAGTCGGACTTTAATGCTCTCGGCTATGACCTTGAAGTCTAGACAATGTTTGATATGATTTTTGAGACATCTGTTAACCCATGCTGCTCATTTACTGTTCTTTGGAAACAATTATTTGTCTATTACTTTTAAAAGATAACGGTTAGGGTTGGGTTTAAAGATATTCGGCTCATTGATCTGCAAATTGAGTAAGTATCAAGTGTATTTATTCTCATGTCTTTTTTAAAACTTATTTATTCCTCTTTAAGCCTGTCGGTTTTGGCCAGGCTAGCAGCAGCCACTAATGTTATCATTGACTGTTTATCACCGTTACCTCCCTTGTCATCTCCCTTTCACTCCTACTATTGGGATTTCTCTTTGCCTCTTTCATTGAGGTCAGAGCGGGGCCCCCCTTTAGGAGCCCAGCCTTGGTTTGGAGACATCCTCATCTATCAGCCCAAAAAAAAAAAAAAATCCTCCCTCTAGTCAGGGCCGTCCTGACCCTCTGTGTCAGCCCCTCCTTAGATAAGAGTCTAGTGAGCTGACAGGCTCACAAAATACACCGAGGCTTCAAGGACCCTATCAGTGGTTTGTTGAGATCTTTAACTGAGAGTTGCTTAAACTAGACATCACTGCGGACTGTTTACATACATTTCCTTGCTCCATTCTTTGGATGTTTGAGTATGTTCCTGAAATGGCACTTGCAGAGACTCGCTTATGGCAGCTGATTGATCAGTGACCACTCAAAAAAGTGAGTGGTAACAAAAAAATGTATCCTTTCATTGGAAATTTAGAGTTTTTTGAGAACCATTCCTAGGTGGTGTATTTGGTATTACATTCTAGAGGTATGTTGTATAAAAATAAACCCTCACAAACAAACACATGTATATGTGGATGTTGTCATAATGATAGTGTTGGTGGCAACATCATGACAATACTATCAAATCTAAAGTCCCTCCAAATGAGATTCAATATTGCAATACTTGAATTGAAAATACTTGAAGGTCATGCATGGCCATAAGTATGGCCATTGTTTTACATTTGAAGGAGACATAAAGTCTGTAGTCCTTGGGAAACGTGTTGTCTCTTTTGCCCTTGCTTCAGTGTTTATCCTTGTCAGAAATATGAAGTTTATCTTCTCCATATGCTGTATCCATTTCAAGGTGTCAGGGCCTCGGAGGTTTACGTGTCGGTTCTTGCATCTGGTATGCGCAAGTGTTTATTTTCAAAATAGCGTATGACTGTTTATTTCCATAGGTCCATGTGTGCACAAGAGTGTTTATTTCCAAATGGGCAGGTGTGTATAGGAGAGTGAGCTGTGTATAGAGAGTGAAGAGCAGCATATGTTTAGTGAAGCCAGGCAGGGCTGACAACTCCTATTCTCTCAGCACTTTAATGGCTATAAACAGTGCTGTAACACACTGCCAGAGATATCAAATATTAGGAATCAGATGTGCCATGAAATATTTTCGCTTCAGTGAAATATATAACACAATACAACCGTTCTAAGTCGCACTAACATATGGTCATGTTTAGATGACATACTGCTATTTGCTAAACTCTGGGAAGGTTGTTAAGGTTACGCATCGACTTAGAATGGTTAGGGGAAATAGGGCTGTGAGTCAATTTATAGTTTCCACAGTGTTAACCACAATTCTAACATTGAAATGTGGACACACCTATAATGGATACTCCATATCAGAATAGCATAATGTTGCATAGCTGTAAAAACGATAGATAGGAAACATTTATTGGGGGTGTTTCTTTATATGACTGCAATGTCAACCAACAACATTAAAGTACACTTACAAATCATTTAACATTTCAAGTTATTTTAAAAACATTTGATGGTAGAGGCACATGTTATTGCTGCCAGGGCTGATTGGAACCATTTTAGTGAGGCTAAAGCATTATAAAATGTTTAATGTTAATAAGCTAAGCTGAGTTTATTTAACTTGGACTTGAAGTGACTCTTGAAATAAAATACTGTATGTCTCCTGAGTGCTTTGCTGTGACTTGTGTAATGGATCAGTGCCCAGACGCATGTTTATTGACTTGCATATTCTTTTTGGCAGCTCCAAAACCACAAGGAGTCTGTCTGCTTGGGTGTTATGTCAGAGCTATGATCCCCCTCTTCCTTATTAGAAAGGAGTCACTCTCTCCTTCTCTCTCCTCCACACACACTGTTGTAACTTAATTGACTTGGTTGGAACACGACCAAGGGTCCTTGCAGTGATCCAAGCCACTCTTTCCCCCTGCAGGCCTGAAAACCATCCTCTTCACTTCACCTCAATCTCAACTCAGCTGTGTTTGCAGTCCTCTGCTCTGCTTGATTTCTGACTCGCATGCTAAAACTCTTATCTCCAAGGCCCTATCGAACTTTGACTCATATCATGGCCAAGTTCAATAGTCTGGATATTCATGCATGGTGTCTTGTTGCCTCTGTTTGGCCTGTGCCTCGGCCTGCTGTCTGTTCTGTAAAACAGCTCTGCAGAGCACCACACCTACAAGCGCAAGCCAAGTAGATTAAAGGCACATGGGAAAAGTGTGTGGAATACTTTATGGGTCCTATGCAAGATTTTGTTTTCCTGCCATGTGTGTGGAATGACTTGGTGCATTGCAGTTCCTCTTTTACTTTCAAAAAGCAACTGCAAATAAACAATTAAATATGACTTTTTGTCATTATTGCAGATTAAGAGCACAATATTTGCCTCACTGCACTTAATTTTTTTGTTTATATTTAATTTTGTGGTTTTTAAAACAAATTCATCTGTGATGTGAGGTCTAAAGTTACTTCATTAAGTTCTCAAGCAGCAGCAATATTATACATTTATAACATTTCTACTGCAAGTTTATAGTCATAGCTAGTTTCTGACTCCAATATTGGTAATGATGCATACTTAACTCAAACCATAACAATACATCTATTGAATTACTGCGATAGATTTAATTTCCCTCGTTATTGTACCTAGATGCAAGGTGTAGACGTACAGTAAGTATCACCCCAAAATATATGAGAGGCAACATCTATTTTAATATTGACAGTTTCCTTGAAATATCATGGAGGTTGTCTGCAGCACATGCAGCATATTGACAGCTGCATTCAGTAAATCAACCTCAATTCTTTCCCACTTTTTGATGCATCCTTCATCACTCATGCTGATGCAGGGAATTAGATGGAGGTCTATGGAGTGATTAACTGCCTCTACCCCCACCTGTGGAGGGTTTTACCCATAGTTCTTCTTCCTGGCACTGATAGTGTGAATGGACTACTCTTTGCATCTGCTGCCATCTCATGGCCAAAGTCAATGTCTGCTCCTCTGATGTAATCCTACCTTACCTGTTACTGGGACATCTGAGATGCATTATTGCATTTATCGGAGAAAAGCTTAATTTGCACAGTTTCTATGTCCCTACTCCAAAACCCATTTATTGTTGGTTTGCAGAGGCCGTCTGAATCAGCGTTTTGAGAATGTGGCTGAAAAATGAGACATGATACAGCATGAAGAAGGGGAGAATAAGGAAATAACACTTGGAAAATAACTGTTGTGGATATGTTTTTTTATTAATGTGTGTGAGTGTTGAGGTCAACAGCACTGCCAGACTGCCCTAGCAGCTTTCCCACATTATTATTATTTTGGTCTGGGTCTCTCAGGCGGCTTTTTCCCCCCATCTTTTCTCATTGGAAATTCTGAGGGAGCACTTCTCTTTCTCACCCCCGGGGGTGTCAATATGTTAGTAATCTGTCTTTCTGCAGAGATGCAATATACATTTGGTTTACTAATCCATGCTCTCCTTCAAATTAAAAGGTCAGTTTTAAGTCCTGCTTATGCGAAACCCCTCAAACCTGATCTAATTTGCTTTGCTGATGCCAAGCTTTTTTTCATTGGCTCAATAAAGGACCAGAATAAAAAAATGAAAATCTTACTCTAATTCCAACTATTCAAAACATCTTTAAGGGATTTTAAAAAAGAGGTATTTTTTATCCTTAAACTTATCAGCGTCTTTTTGTTTAATGGGAGAAGCAGCATTTCTGAGTCTTTAAATGTGCAGTCCAGTTGCTAGGAGAAGCAGGTACACTAGGGGGTGCACATGCTCCAACACGGAGGTGACTCCGTCAGCTGACAATCTTCTTCTTCTTTTCCTCACTCTATATGTCTTGAGAATCCACACTAGCCCCCTATCAGTTCTCCTCCTGCTGCTCTCTTCTCAGGGGTCACACCCGGGCATCACATACCATAGTCCCCTCTGACTAAGGACATTATCATTCAAGTACATACTTTTAAATGAAAAATAACTCTGGCAAAATTTGCTGTCTCAGAAGTATTCTAGTTTAATGATGTTTTTTTTTTATGGTGCTGGTGCATCTGCTCTTTAAAAAAAAAAAAGTGACAGGAAAGAGGAATGGGGGGGGGTGGATTCGAATTATTATGAGCACATTATATACACTCCAGTCCTTAAAAGGTAGAAAACAATGAGGACGGAAACAAAGACAGGAGGGCGGTGGTTCATGCACATTCATATTTAATTTGTCATTTGAGCTGCTGTTGCATCAGCTCTCATCGTTCTGGTGAAAGAGTAGCCAGTGCAAAGTCGGCCTCGACTCTGTGGCAACGCCTCCATTGTAACCCAGTGGGTCATGGGAGGTTAGAATATCTAGGTTATGGAAATATAATCTATTTCACCCATGATCGCACCTACTGTATATGCAGAGGGCTGCAGTGAAGGGATAAGGGTTGGTGTTTGCATGTGCCTAGGGGCTTGCTAAGTAGGTATATGCGAATGGGGGGCTCTCCCATCTGGTGTATGTAGCCTGCCCACACCCCACCCTGTGCATCTCCCGATTAAGAGGCCAGCGCTGAGTCCCTGACCCAGAATTCTTACCCAGTCACAATTCACGCCCACGCCCTCCTACTCCGCTAAATGACCCCCCCCCAATCACCCCCATTTGTTCCTCAGGACAGACAGCCTCATGGGAGAGACATGGGGTGAGGTCTCCATTAGCGAGCTGGCCCCTGATGTGTGGCTGTGGTGTTGCATTCGTGGAAATGCACTGAAGAAAAATGGGAGTTAAAAGCGATGGTGTCAGCTGTGGATTTTGAGGGGGGCTTAAAGTGTTACGGGGGGCACAGGGTTACTCTCAGCCTGCGCGGGGTAAAAACGGAATTCATTCTGAATCATGTTATGTACTGCATGTTGCACATATAGATTATCGTCAGCTTCTTGGTCGGGGAGAATTTGAATGGGACCACCCAATGCTGGACTTCTGAGGCTAATACTGATATATTTTGCATATGGCGATGATATAGGTTACACATAACATTTGTGCCCTCATTTTTGTATCACGTGCCTGCCAGAGTATTCCGAAATAGAATCTGAGATTTGTTTCACAAAGCTATAACCCAGATATCGAAATGTCCCCCCTTCCCCCATGTATCCATCTGCTTTGCCACTGTCACTCCTTCAGCTCCCCTTTGCAGCCACTGACTCTGGATCCACTCTGCTGTCCCCAATGCACCCAACTATCCATCCAACCATACATGCACAGACTTTCCTTAGGCACTGACCCACTGGGAGTTTTGTGTGAATCCAGGCCACACCCAGTGTAAAGGACACGCTTTTGTCTTGTTAGCCTCTCCAAGCAGTGCTGGAGGCCCTGTCGCGCTGCTAGACCTCCACACACACCATTTTGCACCCAAACATGCCCTGACGTTGTTCGCTCTTTGTGCTTTGTTCATAAAAGATGTAATGGATCTTCTCAGTCATCTGAACAAAAAGGGATGGCTTCAAAACATAAGCAGAAAGAAGCCGGCCCAAGTTACACACTTGTACATGGCTGTGTTTGTGATGCCTTGAATCACCCCAGTACCACTGAGCGTGCTTTTCTTCCCTTTTTCAGCACCAATTACCATCGCTGACAGTGATGCATTTTGATTTTGACATGTTTGCTTTCACGCAACGATGTCTCCTACGCCATAACAGGAGGGAGGCTTGTTTGTGACAGAGTCAAGGAAATAAAAACGCAACATATGGGCATTTATAGTCGACCTGTAAGCATCCAAATACTTTCACTTTAATGGAAAGCATGCCCCATCAAGTAGGGTGTGGGAGGCAGCATCCAAAAGCCATTAAGGGCCAGGCTTCCACTGAATCTTTAATGACTTCATGTTGAAAATAATGCGTGCACCAGTGTTTATGATTGTTGTTCAAAAAAAGGAAAAAGATGGCAACGGTACCCTTTGGCTTTCACTCCATCTCCAAAATGAAATGGTATTTGTCTTGGAAACTAATTTCTCCACCTGATTCTCCACCATCCTTGGGGGTTATTTGGTAACGACTTTTGAATTTTCAAGCTCTCCATTTTAATTTCCTCAAGTGTGTACTCCCATTATCACTAAAATTAAGCTATAATCCATTGTATGGTTAATTGAAGAAATTGGTTTGGGGATTTAGGACGTACCTTATTTATTAGGTGATTGTGCCCTGAGGCAAGCTACATTTTTCATTTCAAGAAAGATTATGGTTCCCTAATTGATAAGATAAACAGGCCATTATGGGGCTTCTTTGCTAAACCTTGCAAACTGAACAGAGTTTTTTTCTTCCCTGTCGTGCAACACTAATCCATCTCCCAGTCTCTAATGTAGTGCATGTAACAAGGCGACATCGTTATCAGACATTTTCAATTATGACATGTACTTCAGGCTAAACAATTGTATGTGCTCAAAGCGGAATCATTTACCCCTGCTTTTGGACTGAAAGTAAAAGTGGGCCTATTAAAGTTACATTATTTGGACTCACTATGCTGATAGATTTGGGGTAAATTGGAGTGTTGGAAGAGAGATAGCGGCATGAAAATCCATTAAGGGCCAATGGGGAGAGGACGGCGGGAGCGTCTGCTGGGAAGAAGATGGGGAGGAGGGTAAAAGGGAACATGTAGCAGAGGTAGATTGGCCTAATTGACACTTTTGGCCATCTTGTCACATACCTGCTTAATTGGCGTGCCGAAAGGTCGGGTAGAATATAAGCAGGGGCTCAGAAACGGGTGGCTTAAGCCTGCAAATGTGTGGGAACCGTGTTTATTTGAGCAACAGTGGGGATCAACGAAGCTCGGAGTGCATCTTTCTGAGATCCAGAGAGACAGATAGAGCGTCAGCTCATCAGCATAAAGCATTAAACATTTAAGCTGACCTACAAAGGCTGACAGCCATCCCCCCTTTCACTCATGCCCATCACCTCCCCTTCCTTTGCTTCATATCTTATGTTCCCGTCTAGCACTTCTTCTCTCGATACATACACACTCAGGCACACCAGCTCTGTTTTCTTTCGTTGATAATGAGGACTCAGCAGGGGAAACTAGAAATTGGCGGTTTGAATGGAGAATAAGAGGGTGGTGGGCTGTGCTCTCGTTAAAATAAAAAAAACTCTTTAGGTTCTAAACAAGTAGCAAACCTGATGCTCTTATTACGCTCTCTTCAATCAACCACCCCAATTCTCTTACAAAAGGACGATATCTTTATTTTGGAGAGAGAAAATAGCGTTGGCCACCTCTGGTATTGGCTTTCTCCTCTTTGCCAAGAGCTAGATAGCTCTCATATTTTTTTGAGTCTCATTAATTTTGGTTTCTGAGGAGAATCTTCATCTTAAATGAAGGCCTAAATGCTCTATTCAAGGCTTTTACCCCCCAACAAGAATGAACTCGATAACGATAAGTTTATCTTCTCCTAAACAGCCTCATTTCATAATTTTATAATCAAAACCTTTCAAAGACATTCACATGAATAAATCAGCTGTTGCACTCCTAATGATGGCTACCTCAGTGTTTGCCTTCACAAGTTTTAATTCCTTGCGTCATGATTTAATGGTGAAAGCATTACATGAAGATGCAGCAGCTGGAGCTTTTACTCATGTGCCTTCGTGGTTTTCAGGGAAACAAATGGGAGAGAAGTAGACTGTTTATCATGATCGACTTCAGATGTCTTTTTGTGGCCAATGCACTCTGCTGTGGAAATGGTTTGAGCAGTGAGAGAGGGAAGAGAAATATATCAAGGATTAAAAGGGGAAATGAGAGTCTCTCTTGGTCTGTCTCTCGTTCTTTCTTTCTCGGTCCATCGATGGACTGTAATTGACGTGATGGAAATGGATTTCCAGGTGAATTATTTTGTGTAGCCCTCAGTCTTGGCGAGACAATAATCCTTCCCCTTACTCCTTCCCTCCCTCCAGAGAGGCCTGTGTCACTCATAGGTCGTATTTGGTCGTATTTTGCCCTACTTGTTCCAACAAGAACTTTTTCTCCCCATTTTAATATTCTGGACCTTGTCTTTGGCTCTTTCACCTCAAGGATTTCCCCCTCTGTGTTGAGTGCCACCTGTCTATTAGGCGTCTGATTACCCAATCGATAAGGTGGAGAGCGATGCTAGGATAGAGCAAAGCTAGGATCACCAGGGAATAAGAACAATTTTAAAGGGCAGGAGCGCCTAATTCATACGTCTTTCTTTTCCCCGGCAGCGGTCTTGTTCCTTCCACCTACAAATCGTTGCCTTGTTAATCCCCGCCTTCAAATCTTATCCTTCAGAGTAAATGTCAACACGTTTTTTTAAAAATAAAAACCTCCACAAGAAAATAAACATTGGTCAGCCCTGAGAATGGGGCTTTATCATCAACATTGGATGAGTCCTTGCGGGTCATTTGCTTTGTTTCGTCTATGCGGAGCCCAAGCAAAAGCTAAAAGGCTCCAGTGTGCTTTATCGACAACAAAGGAAAGGGTGGTCGATGAGTCAACATTATTGACCTGGGGATATAGGACTGAGCAAAGATAAACTCTGCTGAAGGGATGATCAAGCTTCCTCTAAGTTATGTCTTGCATCATCAGCTTTTTGGGCTCTGAAGCCAAATCCTGCTTTGAGCCAAGGACAGACATCTGGCTTTAGAGGCTGTGTTATATTTGAGTTGCATAACTCAGCATTGTATACATATATACAGTATAGCTTTCTTTGAATTACTAGCACTTCTACCCACACAATACCAGTCTGAAATGCTTTTACTTTCTGTAAAATCTGGATCAGTGTGTCTACAGGCACATTCACCTGAGCTAGCACTCCTGTAGATAAGCAATTTGTGGCCATGGTTCGTCGTGCTTTCTGGGTTCCTAAGCCACCGATCATTGTTAATACTCCAGGCTTGGCAACACACAGTTCTGGAAGAAAAACGGAAGCAAAACTGGAAGAAAAGGCCAGAACAACACCAGGCAAATATATGTTTGGTTGGATAACTGGATTATTGACTTAGTGTCTGTTATCAACAATTATTAGGTCTTAGACACAAGTTCAATTAGTTCAAAGAAACATGTAGGGTTGCTGCCAAAACATGTTTTTTTAACAGTACATCCATCAATAGTATCAATCTGTCAGAAGAATAGTAAGAAATGCCCCTGGATTGAGCCTGTAAAGCACAAAGTAAGGATCCTGAAGAAAGGAACTACTTGCTTTCTGTCTCTTCACACTAGTATGTTAGCTATCACCTCAGGATGTATATTGGCTGGCGATGTGTTACTCAGACTCTGAGCCAAAGCTCATCCAGCTGCGTCTCACTTCCTGGGCCCTCATCCAGAGGTTGGAGCACGGCAGGCAGGCTGTCTCACCCCAGCAAGAAGATCTCCCCTGGGGGCTATCGCTGCTGAAAACCCTTCCTCCAAATCTCAACCACAGAGGAGCCTGACACCAACTCGCAGACATGCGTGCGCGCCGTGCATGATGCCGACATCAGCCTCCACCCAGCGCACTCCTCTGCAGACAGCCAGGTCCTGAGGGTTACGCTGCTCAATTTCTCTTTCTTTTTTTTCCCCTTTCTGGTTCTTCTTCCCTCTTGCCAGTAGCTGCTCACACCTCTCCCACCAGCCATTACCCTCTCGCTGTCTCTCCTTTCTGCTCACCCTTTCAACTCCCGCTCCCGAGTGTTTTCCTCTCCTTCTCTCTTGCCATTCACCGCTTTTAAGATCTTAACATTTAATCCTTCTTTTTTTTTTTTATACTGCGCCTGAATCTTTTGAGTGCCTCTCTCTGTCCGTTGATCTTTCACACCTCTCCACCCCACTTTCAAAACGCACTGTTCCTCTCCCTCCGATGCTATTCCACCAACCTGTCCTGCTTCAACCCTTCCCAATCTCCCCCTTCTTCCTCCATCTTCCTCTCTGCTCTTTCAACTCTACACTAATTTGCCTCCTCGTCTGAGCTTGGCACTGGCTTGTACTCCCCTAAGATGTGATTGCCTGTAGAGTGTGTGTGTGTGTGTGTGTGTGTGTGTGTGTGTGTGTGTGTAGGAGTTTGATTGTGTGTCTGTGATAGAAAGTTTCAACCTATGTGTATTTGAAATAAAGAGGAAATGGTGATTTCGTACAGTTAGAGTTCAGTTTTGTGTGTGTGTGTGTGTGTGTGTGTGTGTGTGTATGTGTATGGCTGTATCTTCAACTCTCCTTTCCCCTTGTAATGAAGCAGATTGCATTAGCGGGAGAAGGGTGCCATGGGATCTTGATCAAAATATGCCACACACACGTATACACTCTCCCCCACCGTCTCCCCCTCAGGGCAACTCACCAGCTCCAAAATCATTTATCACGCAGTAATGGCTCTGATGATCTCTCTCCCTCTCCCCATCTCTACACTTAAGGGGTTTGCCCTAGATTCTTCATCACAGGAATCTGAAGCCCCACAGCTCACACACAGGGTACCATGAATGTGTGTGTGTGTGAGCACATGTTAAAAACATCTTCAAGCTTGAGGCAAGATTCTATACTAAATATACACTGATCCAATCAGCCGTATTCAGAAAGTAGAGATGCTAGATGGTCTATTAGGCCAAATGTAAATGCGTTTTCATGTTTGGAAACCTGTGTTAAGGGAAAGACACTCTAGTGCTGACTTTATAAGCTGCTGGAGGAGCTGTTTAACCAAACAAAGTTGCTAAAGTGTTAGTTTAAATAAAAGTGACTTCTTTACTATATTCTTTAATTAAACGTGGCAAGGTCTAAGGTCAGGGTTTTCAAAAGCTTCAACCATACCTCACATTCTGAATACTGGAGATGAGGTCAGCTAATGTTAACTTTGAGAGGTCTACTCAAGAAAAGGAAGCAGACCTTTTGGAAATACAAGATCTATTAAAGGTTAACAGAATCCAAGGTTGCTATTCAGTTTTTATAAGTCTCTGTAAACTGTTAGATAGAGACAACTATAATTTTAGAGATGCATTTTCTCGGCAAATCATCCTAATTTTTGCAGCCTATTAACGTTAACACAACTTAGGAACAGAAACTTGTGTTTTGCAGCTCTGTTTTGACTAATTATCCTACCCAAAGGCGTTTTCATTTACTATTTTAAATGTTTTTTTTGTGTGGTTAATCTTTCATACAGTTTGATTGATGCTTTTGGTTTGTGTGGAAGGAGTAGAAACAATATGTCATTACCATGAGCAGTAATAGTGAGCATGGCTGAATTGAAATAGAACCTCATGAAAACAGAAATTGAAAGGGAAAGGACATCACTGTTGGCACTACAAACACGGAAAGATAAAAAGACATAAAAAGAAATTAAAGGATTACCACTGGAGTGCTCCGTCTAAAGAAAGCAGGACTCGCCGGTGTTAGATCCTTATTTTTTTCTCACTCGTACCCTTTGGTTCAGAGATTCCCACACCGGCCTGATCGGTAAACATGAAGCATTGCGTACAAGTTCATAATCCCCAAAAGTCAAACACAGTTTCATCTATCTGACATTTTCAGGCTCCCGATATGTAATAATTGCATACAGCTAACTAAAAGTCTCATGAATATGGACACATTTGACAGCAGCCTGTACGACTTAAATTCAGCTTTTTGGTTTCTTCACACTCTTTTTTTTCCCTGCTGTGTTATATTTCTCACCAGGGATCAGCCAAGGCAAGCACAGCTACTATCTCTTGGACTGTACTTTCATTCTCACATTCATCCGTAGTAGCCAAACAAAATTCGGCCTACATTTCACGATAACTGGATTTGAAAAAAAATCTTAAATTACACTTGATGAAACCTGCCTGGATGGGCTCGGCTTGCTCTGGTATTACTTGCCAGGGATGCCTGTAAAAGCAAGGGCTGTGGTGCTCTACTATTAGGAATGATGGCATAGAGCTCATAGCAGCCAATCAGGCGAGCTATTGAGCGCCTGGTTCATTTGTTGCTGTCGAGAGAGCCGAGACACATGATCTGGCTGCGGGTCCCAGGGGAGACACCGGGCCCTGCGAGGGCTCATAAGGGTCAGATGGCAAAGATCTGGATTAGATCAAAAGGTGGGAGGCAGGTGGGGGGAACATTGGTGGAAACCTAAGAGGAGGACTGGGACTCAGGAGAAAGAAGGAGAGCTAGATGGGAAAAAAGGTTCCCCATTTTCCCCTTCTTTGGATGCAGGCCGTGTTGTGTTCTGGCCTGTTCCATGCCAGTGTAGAAATTGCCAGTGTGTTATCATTCAGGAAATGTAGTGGCATGCGGAGAAATGAAAGGGAGAGGTAAAACTGACAGAATGCAAATGGCCTTGCAGGTGTTGGAATGGAAATGAAATGAATGGCAGATGAGGTGTTTCTGCTCGCCTTATAGAAATACGGTGACAGAAGTGACCCAAATTGTCTAAAGCACTGCTGCAAATTGCTACGAGCAAAGCCTCGCCTCGGTCTCCCTCCTTTTTCCTCCTGCTTGTTTTATTTCTGTATCTTAGTCTGCTTTCTTTCGCTCCCTCTTTCCTTGTCAATCTTTTTCCTCTCTTTCATCGCTCCCTTCCTCACTGGAATGGTTTCTGAAATGAAAATCTCACAAATCATCATTTTTCAAACCACAGCATGGTGTTTTCTGCATACGAGGGGTTACCGTAGCAACAGGGCAATAATTCATCCCCCCGCTGTCTCGTGAAGATCGTGTTGCATGAATTTGGCATGACATGTGAGACTGTGATGTAATTTTGCTTTCTTTCTGTACCTGTGTACAGACTGATGATACATTAACTCATGCTGAAACCGGATTGGTGGTTCGTTTGTCTAACATTCTCTAGCATTCTGATGCGGAGGCTGCTGGGTGCACATGGTAGGTGTGTGATTGATGATGTGAGAACTGGCTACTATTCATGTGTTGATTTTTGCAGGGATGCCAATCCCCCCTGTAACACCTGGTCAAATGGGGCAAAATTATTGAGGGCGGGACAGGGGGACATTTCCAAAGCTGCAAAGTTGCTCCACATTACTCTTCTCAAGGATGATAGCTGCTTCGCTTTGACCCTGTGTCCAGACCTTGTTGTGTAGCCCACAGATTAATATGCGCTTCAGGATGCCGCTGGGGCCGCCGGCTTCTAAATGTCTCTTTTGGTCGTCTGCATGATTTTCGCTGCCGCTGTTCCTCTTCATTTACTGCGTTTATCAGTTTGTTACCTGGCTGAATAATGGATGAGGTTGCTCGTTGCCTCGGCGACACGCCAAGCTCATCATTTTCATGCGTTTGCTCGCAAAACTCTGGTCCGCTCCCAACCTCCCCCCCTGCCTCCCACACGACTCCACCCCTGCCACTTCTAGATGACAGACAGGTTGACACACTACGCTCCCAATGTGATTGAGCCCTGGCTGATGAAGATGAAGAGTGACGGCCATGAGAGAAGGACATATAGAAACAAACACACACACACACACACACACACACACACACACACACACACACACACACACACACACACACACACACACACACACACACACACACACACACACACACACACACACACACACACACACACACACACACACACACACACACACACACACACACCTCTTTTGTACTGAGTGTCCACTACCGATTCACACTAGATTGCTTTTGGTAATGTACCCCCTGTCCTTTATGACTGGATTTTATCACTTAGTATGTCTGGAATGATGTTCTTCTACAAGGTCCATCCATCCATCCACCCTGATTATTCAGACCCAAGGGCAAAGGAAAACGTCAACTCTCCCAGGCTGCTTTGAGCAAACACACAAGGTGCATGGCACCAACATATTGTATACCGAACATTAAGAAGAAACTAAAACCATTCTCGATGTGAGAATACCGTACTAACCATTGTCAAAAATGTATCAATAATTCAAAATATTATTTGATTACTTCTCTGAAGATAAAGGAATCCGTCCCTCTGTCCAAACATAAAACCCAGAGCCTAGACCCCAACAAGAAAAACACTATACAACAAGTTCTATTCATGTTTTTTTAATCTGATTTGCCCTTTGAGGATGCACTATACTGCCACCTTTGTGGACACTACTCAGTTGCTTTAAGTGAGGCCAATCTCTAGAGAAGATTGAGGTTCTCTGCTGTGACCCAGCATCAAAAAGAATGATACTTTATTGATCCCTGTGGAGAAATTCTCTTTTCTGTTGTCTCCTTAAAGATGGAGGCCAGAGGTCAGGCTTAGCCACTGGACAGCACTAAGGTTGGGATGCGGTTTTAGAGTCACGTTCAAGGACACTTTTGCAAGAAGGTTTTTGGCAACAGGAGGTTGAAGTTTGGTTTTCTGGCTAAACTTTGTCTTGGCGAGCAATGACTTAATTAGCTCTGAACAGTTAAAAGGGAGGTCATAAAACATCAGTAAGTACGTTAAACTGGCTGTTGTGTCTATGCGCAGCTGCCTGCCAGGGTTTTTTAAGACTATTTTTGGCATTATAAAACATCCATTGAACCATTCGATTTCTACCCTCGTATCCTTTTTATTTGCACATTTCAGACTACCATTTATTTTAACCCTGCAGAACCTTTTGGCATTTCAAAAGGAAAAATGTGTCTTTCAGTCTCTATATTTTCTCTGTCTTGTGTGTAAATGCCAATTCATTGTACTTATCTTGTATAATTGTGTGTGTTTTGAGTCAGAGCATTGTCTGGCAATAAAAGAAGCAGCTTAATCCTTGTGGTTGACAGACAGCTGTTCTGAGGGTTACAGGATGGTATATTGCCAGTCAGCAGGCCCAGGATTCTGACTATGGTTCTTTACCGGGTAGTCACTGCTCTCTATATATACTGCCAGTAATTGCCCTCTTTCCTGGCTTTGGCCTCCTTCTAAGTGCAAACCACCTATGTCAGCACTGACCCCGCTAACATGTGAGATCAGGATACAGCAGGGCAAGCCAAGAGCAGAGTCCAGTTTACATTTCCTGCTCCAGCACAACGTTGACGACAAAGATGATGGTCTTACCAGCGGGTGTACATCTTTTGTCCAGATTGTGACTTCCTTTGATGTTGGAATTCGGACTACAGCTACCGATTCAGGTTCAGTTCATCTTCGGGGCTGGTATTCTTTGACAGTTTTTGGTAATAGGGACTGAGTTTCAAAAAAGACACAAATTATTGTCATTCAGACATATTATTGTACAACAACTACCTAGAGACTGTTTAAAATGGGTTCAGGTGGATGAATTTACTATTACTCAGTAAATAAACACCAACACAATACTCAATTTAACATTCGAAAATTGTTGCAACTTTAGGGTTTAATCAAGAAATAGTCCTCCCGACAGGCAGCATTCAGAAAATGTCCTAAAATTACATTTATACAGTCAAGGGACAGAGTAGTAATTATGACAGGAGCAGAGGAGGAGCTAAATCTGCCTTTGGAGGAGGTTATTTTATAGGTCGGAAAAACTTTTAAATATTAGAGACTGCGGTTTGATATATTTTCTAGCCTGTAGGTAAAATGTTTCTTTTCAAATATGGCGACAATCGCAACATAAACTTGTTGCCATGACACCAAAGGTCCAGTAACACTAAGAAACTTTTATTTGAACCCAAACCATAGTCTTAACAACAAAAAAAAAGAGAAAATGCTGTAATGGACAAACAGCATGTTTGTTTCTTTAATTTAGTCTTCAGAACACATACAAATCGATCACCAGAATCCAACCCTCTGAACGTGGGATGCATTTAAATACCTGGTGCTAAGCAGGTCATTCATTAACCTGACTGTGGTTGCAACTAGTAGAGAGCTATTTCGTCACTGTGGCTCCATATTTTCTTTATTCTTTGACTTCCAGCACAATGTCTGACTGCTGTCTCACCAAAAGAACTAGAATTATTTACTTCGAGGGGGAAAAAAAAGGAAGAGCACAGAAACTGTCTTGTTTGAGAGAATAACTTGAGCACATGCTGTCTGATTAGGCATATAAATAATTTATAGTCGTTTCATTTATGGGCTGCATCTCAACAAGAGGGTATTGCTCGCCAATTAATATTCCCTCTCTGCCCTCTATCTGAGCTCGATGTGCAGCCAGCAGCCAGTGATGGGGAGAGAAAAGAAAAAAGGAAGCCAGTTCATTACTGAAAATGCAAATAAAAGGGTCACACTATATAATGGCTCGTCACTGTCAGCTTTGATGGCAGAAAGCCCATCAGGTAAATCTGCCTGTGTACAATATTAATATGTCACACAATATACATGTTGATCCGCCGCCGCGCTACCGACAAACAAACTATAGGCAACGGTAATTATATGTTCAGGAAAGGCAGGATTATTGATATAGAACACAGGGGATTTGATGTACACCAGAACATAAGGCCTCTGATGAAGCTGGAATCTAAAGTAGTGTATTTCTAGTTCAAGTTAACTAGCAATGTTCTGCTTCAGACATGATTCTCATTAAACAGCTGAAACCTTTTATTCACAAACAATGTTAACACAAAAAAAGACCACATTCTTTCTTGGCATCTTTACTCATCTGTAGGCAGCAGCATATCCCCATGGCCTTTGTGTTTTGAACTTTTGAAATTACACTTTTATTCATCTCTGACTTTTTTTTACATTAGTGTTAACCTATTGAATAAGTGATAACAACGACTCCCACACAGCTCTCCTGCCCCTTATGTTCCTTCACATCTGCCTCGGGCTGAGTGTCTCTTGAACGTTGATCATTGTCAATTCAATACCAGAGATGACAAAACAATTATACTTAATCAAAATGCCTTAAGGTGTGTACCGAGCGAACACACCTTAAGGCGTATAAAGTTCTAAAGAAGACACATAGTTAAGCTTTGAACTGAAATGTGAGCTTATCCTGACTCCAATTATTATATATAGATACAGGGAAAAGTAAGACAAAAATTGGAATTCCTATCTTTGAGATTTTTCCTAAAAGTATAAAAACTAATTTAAATATAGTCTAAATTAAAGATTCAGATAAAGAATAAGTTAACAGGCTTTTAAATCTGATCAGGCATTGCCATTCTTTCATATTTGACACTATTCAGAAAACAATTTTGATGATCATATCTACATAGCTTGATTTATGCGTCTTTGTCCTTTGGCTACACCAACTCAAGGTAAGCTGCTGTTGGGAATCTGCCATGTTCAAAGGACAGCTCCCAGCTCGTAATGACTGGTCATCGCAAGTCTCCCACCGCTTTCTCTGCATGACAGGGATGCAGTGACTTGGCCAGTTCCCTGTGACAGATGGCTTACTTGGCCAGAGACTGACATCTGTATCATCCTTCAGCTCCATCAGCCTTGCCTTTGCTGTGTAAAGTCTTTAAAAGACAGCCGCTCCTCCTCTGACTCCCTGCTCCTATACCACAATTGGCTCCATATGCCAGTCACATGGAGAAGTGTCAATCTCCAGTGCTCTGCATGTATTCGCGCAGGTTGCTTTCTGTCTTTCTCCTGTTTTCTGTCACTGTTTCCCATCGTTTCCTTTAATTATTGCCATTATTTACCTCTATTTGCCCATGCATTAGAATAATTACCTACATGACTATAAAGGGAGAACATTGGTGCTGACGACTAAAATAACTGGGCAAAGCAGCAGAGCAGGGAGAATATTACATCCTGTAATCATTATTATGTGGGAGTTGAATCGTAGGAGTTGCTGGCTACACAATCAGAGCTGAACAAAAATGAGTAATTCCTTCCTGAATGCGTTCTTCTTCATTTAGAAGAACAGTTTAAAAAGAAGGAGGAGGGTCAGTGGGCAGTAGGGCCAAGGACATTAGGCCTCAGGCTAGGATTGCCATCTTCTGGCTTCAGATGAGCCCCAAGGCGAGGAATATCTAAATGTCCAGCAGTGGACAGGTCCTGGACGAGGCCCCGGGCTAAGGGCTGGCCCAGAGAAAACGCAGGTCATAGCCACGTGGGATGGAGTGGGAAGAGGTTAATGTGAAGTGTTGAGTGGATCATATTGGCTGGAGACTCCAGTGTGGATGACTAAACACCATCAGCTGGAGGACTGGCCGGCAGTCTGGACAAGGTTAATATTCTGTAGCTCCATGGCAGAGATGACCCAAATGTTGTGACCCATGAGTATTTGAACATTCACGTTCAAATGTGGGCAAGATTTCACAGCTCTTCTCCAATGTCCAATGGCCAATGTGTCACATAGTGTGTCAAGAGCGCCCACCTATTGTGGGAACTATCTCATTCATACTTACATCAACGCTGCACAATCATTTCATCATCCAATGAATCATTAACAGTGTTGTCATGAAAAATGTTTTTGACTTTATTGTGAAGACTATTCAGTGATAAAAAAAAAAATGATAGGAGGAATCGGTGAGTAATGTGCGCAATGTTCCACTGCTGGCAATAGTTATGACAACCAGTTTTCTTCCATGGTTAAGAGCCATATATCATCCATTTATGCTTATGATCCGCATGTACAAAGTGATGGCCAAGGAAAAGCTTGAATAAATGAGTGGACAAACATAACAAATGCATAGGCCTCCATACAGAAAACAAGGGCTCTTTGTATAGTTTTAATGGGTCTGGAAATGATTTTAAATACTAGGCTGTGGCCTTTAGAGTTAAAGTGTCCACAAATCAACTCAGCATTTTTGGAACATTTTTGAGTGGTGTTAGTTGGTTGCAAAACAAATCAATGCACACTCAAGTCAATATTCCTAGAAAAGTACTTTGTTAATTGACATTCTACTTTTTATCTGGCGTTCACTGTGATGCATGTCTCTCAGTCTTTTAAACCACTGTGCAGTGTTTGAGTGCTTTTAATCGTATTCATCTATTACTTTATCGGTTTCGGTCTGAAAGCTCAGTTACAGTGCTCTTCACCTCCATCATCAGAACAATTTCTTGACTGCTGCTTTTATCCGACTTACAAATCCCCTTTACATTTTTGGCCATGCCTATGGGAGCAATATGGGGTTCTGCATTTTGCACAAGGAAACTTTGACATGTTGACTGCAGAGTCTAGGGACCGAACCATTGACCCTTTGATTTGGGGACCACTATTTCTCCCCTAAACCACAACCACCCTTTGACAAGAAGCATTTCATCTTGACTGGGAGGCTTTCTATGAGCACCCTATCTTACTATGGAAGCTAATGATTACCTTTCTCTTAATTTTCCCTCAGTGGATGGCTTCTGTCTAGAAATGAAATGTTATATTATACATTATTTATATAGTATAAGTGTTGAATACTTTCCAAATCAAATACTTTTTCATCCGTTTGTTGATGTATTGATGCTTGGTTGTCATGAAAACAATTGCCAGAGAAGCATCTTGGTTTCGTCCCTCATCATCATTTGTCCTTGTACCTCCCACTCGTACTTTCTTGAGACCCAGTTCAGCGGAGGTGAATGCCGTTAGCGCCGCACAGCTGCAAGAGGGCCTCCGGTCTCGTCTTTGCTAGATGAGTGCTGCTCAGTCTGGGAATCAGTTGGATGATTCAGTGAAGTCTGACTTATGATGATTGGAGTTAATACCGTAGCGAGACAATTGGCCCACCTGCTAGCATCCCAATGCTGTAGCCCACTGGGTGAGGAGTCTGGGCTTCCCTCCACCAGCACGGCTGCACGCCTCGATGCACATGAAGAATTCAACATGGTCTTCCAATGTCAGCCGTAATGTCCCTGAAAGTGGAATTTGTGGCCTTGAACACACAGTTAGTATTAGATAAATTCATAAGTCTCACTCGACATATGTTAAACATGGAAAAAAGTGTAACTGTCAGTTTGAGACACAATTGGCTGAAATAACGCTCATCGTAGAATATTTATCAATAGATAAATATACAAATGAAACAATGAATTGTTCTGGAAATGAAGCGCACACAAATCATTGAGAGGGTCAGTAGACTGGCGTTAGTGCAAGCAATTACCAAATCTGTTTTACATTTTAACAGACTTCCCTTCTGTGCTACCCTTTTTGTTCATCATAATCATTAAAACACTCGTTTAAATGGACAGCAGGAAAGGATGATCTCTAAAGCCATTAGTGAAGGCTACAGCTTCTCTTTTGAAAGCTCCTGCTTTGAAAAATGGAAAGAATCACACTCTAATGGTGTGTCAGTGTATTCATCACCAGGGAATTTTTCCCCATACTCTAATGTACAAAGCTGCTGTTGTCGGATTTAGCGATTGATCTCCACACACAGATTTTTCCAAACAGATTATTTTATGAAATATTCAGCTGGAGCACTGGAGCTTATTTCCTGATGCAGGATAGTTCTGTGTCAGTGAGCTTGAAAAAAAACATTATACTTGAAGCCAGACAAGGGCCACAGCAGAAAACTGGAAACTTCATGAACACAGGTAGAATGACTAAGCAGTTTTCTGAGAAAGCCTTCCCCTGGATGCTTAGTCACCTTTACTCTCCTTACCAAAGTTAAAATTTTGTCATTTGAAATTTGAGATTGAGTTATTTGCTTCGAGTCGTAGAATCCACTAGATTTGTTGCCTGAGGAAATCAATAATGATCCTTTATTGCCTGTACATTTAAAAAATGTGCTTTATAGCTCTTTGAATCTCTGGAAAATTAATCTTCAGATGATTGTTACTTTTAGCTAGATAAATTGGGAAATGCAAACACAATCACATATCCTGCTCTTTCTGATGGAGTACTGACCCCCCACTGCTAAAGAAGCTTTTAGCTTTTAGTTATAAAACACTGAAAACACTGCTGCACAGGATACCATTTATCACTGCACACAAATACCAGATTTGAAATAGTGGCAGTGCTGCCGGAATGTAAATATATTTCAATCAGCAGAGATTCACATATGAGTAAACAGAAATGTATTGACCCAAGAGGATGACCCCATCATGATAGCATACATTTTAAGTGGGTGGTGGAGCCGTCGGTAGAATAGGACATCCTCCTTCCTCCTCCCAAGGGATTTGGATGTGATGAAAAGTGGAGTTGTGATGAGCTCAACCTGGGCACTGGATATGATGACTTGGGGTCTATGGGTCGAAGAGGATGTTACCATAACACTTAAAACAACAGCTGACGGCAGTTGAGAGGAGATGAGATTTAACGTTTAACAGCAGCAACGTGATTGGCTAATGGAGGTCATGGAACAAATCTATTTGCTTAATTAAAGGAGTGAACATGTAATCTGCTGATTAGAAGCAGCAGAAGGAGAGAGAATTTAGAATAAGCTTCATAAATATAATGCAGGAAGAGGGAAATATTCTCAGTCTTTCTTTGATGGCGGATTTGTTTTTTTAAATAATTAAATCTGAGTGGTCCATTTACAATATGAACATTATTTCTGTCTATTCTGGAGGAGAAATTCTCATTCAGCAAAGGTAACCAAATTGTTTCTCTCTTGGATCAATCAGATCAATGTCGGCCACACAGAAGACCGGGATGTGCGCTGGGCTGCACATGCAAACATACACTCACACACACTAACATTGATTGAAGCATCATTGTCAATTAGTTATAGAAGCGGACAAATATCTTACCCTCTCTGCATAAAGAATAGCGCACACACACTGATCTCAAGTTTTTACTCCTGCCAGACCATTGAAGAAGAGAGCAGCTCCTTTGGCTCCTTAATAGAAATTGCCATTTCAAAGGCTTCAGAGAGAGATGTTAACCCTGTGCACTACTTGTGGCATTAAAAATGGATCAAAGCAGCTGAGCTTTGATGTTGGGTGGAAGATCTTATTTGAATCCAGAGCAGAGTGCCGGCTGCCTCGCTAGCACCCTCTGCTGGGAGAAATCCGCCATTCATGTAGTAGTGTTATGTACTTCTGTAATTGTTTTAACCCCTTGGCTGTACCCAAACTTCCCACTTGTCGGAACAATAATTGATATTAAAGACAAAGTTAAAAGGGAGACAAAAGAATTGAGACGGCAGCTGCTTCCTTTTTTTCCTTTTCAGTCAGTCCATTAATCAGGTTTTGCTATGCAACGTGAGAGCTGATGTGAACCGTCCGGGGTACATGTATGGAATGGTGGTGAGGGGTGGGTGAACTCTTGACCCTCAGCAGGCAACCTTAAAATCAGGCTCCCCTCGTATTAGAATCTCTGCTTAGGCCTGAGAATGAATGAAGACCCTGTCCAAAGAGATAAATGACTTAAGGGTGAAGCCAAATCACCTACCTGTGTGTGTAAAGGAGTGTGTCCAAGTTGTGTGAGCTTGTATTTCCAACCAAAATGGAGACAACAAGACAAACGGAGCCATTTTGCTGTGTTTATGCGCTTCTATTACACAGAAAATCCAATTGTGTGTGCATTCATGCAATTCCTCCATGGACGCAGACATTGTGTGCATCAGCGCCAGTGTGTGTGCGCCTGTGTAAAGCTTTAAGAGCGTCGGGGGTGGGTGGGTGCAGCAGAGATGGAGATAGAGATGGAGACACAGATAGATAGAGTGAAAAAAACCCCCATCAATAATTGATGATAGATACCGCCTTGCATCTGGCGCCTGCTGCTGTTAAATTTGTTCAAAGTAGATATTGATGCAGGGTCTCGCTAAGGCAGCGCACCCACCCCTCTTTTCTGACCTCATTACCACATTAGCAGAGTAACAACGCAATGCTTTTTAAGGGGTACACTATTAGATGTGATATAATGGATGCAAATGTCCTCGCCTTAGATCATCTGCCAGATCTGCTAAATATTTATGTTGCTGCCATATGGGGGGGGGAAGAAACGTATTTGTCATGGAGGTGTGTTAAAAAAGAAAAATGGGATTGTCAATAAATTCTTTGTATACTTATTAAGTTGGAAAGCTTTCCAAAGGCTTATTACTGCACTGGTGGAACTTATTGGTCTGAAACAAGTAGGTTAGGCTGTTTGCGGAGACTCAATAAGTGATTGACTTTAATGTATTTAAGGTCTTCTTCCTCCCTCCCTCCCTCCCTCCCTCCCTCCCTCCCTCCGCTCGCCTATTTTCTCTCAGTTTGCCTCATTAAAAGCTTTGTAAAAATTCTCCAGCTCTTGTGGCAGAGACTTTCTTTTGATTAGGCGTTAAACAAATGGAGGAGTTGGTTGACATCTCCCAAGACCATAGCCCTCTTTTGTTTTGCTTTAGCACTGTTGCTGCCCCCCCCCCCCCTACACACACACACACTCTGACAGGACTCCGGCACTATTCCCCAAAGCCTTTATTCTGGATTGTATTTTTTCACTCCAACCCCTCCTCCCCTCTGCCTTTGTTAAAGACGGCCCCTCAACCACTCCCCCCATCGTTCCCTCTCTCACTCTCTCTCTCTCTCTCCGGTACTATCTCACTCGCTCTCATTATGCGCTCATCCGTTCCGCTGGCTGAGGGCTGAGAGAGGAGCGCTCAGGAGGAGAGTGTTTGGGAAACCAGCAACACGCCGCTTCTGTTTTCTCCAATAGAGAGAACAAAAAAAAGAAAAGGTGGACCAAAGTGTCAGGAGCTGCTTTTTCTCCTCACTCCCAGTTTGCCTCACCCCTCTCTCTCTCTCTCTCTCTCTCTCTCTCTCTGTATTGCTGCGTCTGTCTGCTGACTTCACTCATTGACTCACTCCGCTCTGCTTCAGCTGGCTGACTGAGTGCGCTGACACTGGGACCACTACCTGCTGCCTGGGGATTAAGCGCGCTATGAATACCCGGAGCCAATTTTTTTTTTTGGCTGCCAGTGAATGTTGGATACCCACAGAGAAAAAGCCCGGTGCATAAATCCCTGGACACTGGGAGCGCCTCTGGACTAAGACAACACAGTGAAAAAAAAGGGACTGGATGCTTAAGGAAGCGTATAAAAGACAGGAGACGAACCAGAGAAAGAAAGAAATGGCTGGAAGTTATTTCCTGAAAGGAATACAAGATGCTAAATCAACCTGAGGATGAGACCATTTTCCTCTCATTATCTGGTCAGGGTGCTGACACAAGGGAAGAAAGCCCAACAAATCTCCGCCTCCAGCTTCTTAAGTGATTTCTGATCACACACAGGGTTTATTCTCCTTTCTTCTCCATGAGTTCATTCATTTAGAGCGTCCCTGTGTTCTGCTGCTCAGCCGTAGCCGCTCGGGGGAGAAGACAGCTCGGGCACTGACAGGTCGGGAGGGAATTACCATCATTCTCCTCTCCAACTTTTCCCCCCTGTTTGTCCAATTCTTCTGACCTGCTTTACACCAACGGGTTGGGGGGCAGCTGTTTTGCCACTCCATGAGACTCTCCGGGAATAAAGGTTATTGAACCGAGGAGTGGAAGGGGCACGCAGGAGAGAAAGGCAAGAAAAACAAACCATCTCACTGAACCCCAGGAGCATATGGTTTAGCGAGCGGCAGCCAGCTGCTTTCCAGCCATCCTGCTGATCACGCCACAGCAGATACAAGTTGCTCCAGTGGCGGTGTCAGGTTTGGACGGATCTTACGTGCCGCGGTCGTACATCTCTTCCCTGTGACAGGCACACCAGACCATAAACCAAAGAAGTCTGTCCAGTGGATACAAAGAAGCAGTTGTGTTGTGTCTGGACAAATCCCTGCCCCTATCGGCAACAGCCACAGGAAGGCTAAAACTGATATTCTGCTGTCACCTTTTAAGGGAAATACTTTTGACACCCGTTGTTGGAGAGCACCAGACCTTGTCTTGGTGTGTAAAGACTTTTGACAAGGAGAGGAGGGGGTGTACATCCCCAGAGCCCTTTCACGGCCATCTAATTACTAGCCAGGGTCACTCGAAGGAAAGGGGAGGATTCTATTTGTGGATTTACTATCGGCTTGCTTGGAAGTTTTCCGTGTGGATATTTGACAATTCAGAACACCCACATCCTTAACGCTCCAATTTCTGGCTGAGTTGCATCTCACACACACACACACACACACACACACACACACACACACACACACACACACACACACACACACGCCAAAAGCCCACTGACGCACATTTACAAACGCATTATCACCACCCACTTAAACCCACACACATGTTTGCAGTGGAAGTATAAACCACTTTAGCACAGACACATAGTCACAGATTTAAAGCCTCGTTGTTTTTTCACTAGCTGATACCACCAGGATGGAGGTCGTGTGGACAGGTGGGGGGCTGTAGGAGTCCAACATCTGTGTCCTTCTGTTCATCCGCTTTACCCAAATGGATGTTATTATTTCTAAAAATGTGTTGCTTGGAAACCGCTGAAAGCTTTCGGCTACGATTCTCTGACAGAAACGGTCACCGGGTCCTTGCCACGGTGCACAGCTGGAACCACAGCTGAAACACCAACCATTACTCGTCGTTTTTTGCCTTTTATCTTATCTCCATCCTCATCCTCTGCCCTCACCCCACCGCCATCATTTTTTCCAACGGGTCTTTGGGCACCCCTCGTCGCCCTCCTCGGCCCGTCCTCTCCTCCACCCTGGAGGGGAGGGGGTCAATGGAGTGGAGCATGAGCGGGTGCCACTATCCTTCGCCGCCGACTCAGGAGCAGGAGCGCAGGTACCAACACAAAGTATCCCTGGTGGTGCGCTACTTCATGATCCCATGCAACATCTGTCTGATCCTGCTGGCCACATCCACACTGGGCTTCGCGGTGCTCCTATTCCTCAACAACTGTACGTTGGTTCAACAGAAACACACTCTTATTACTTTCACTACACTACAGGTCACTGCTTAGCAATAGAAACCTTGCTAGTTTTGGCGCAGCTTTTCAGCCAGAGTTGATCTGGAAGTATAACGTGTTGTTCATTCCATACAGTTCACTTTACCTCTCATGCCTTATCTGCTCTTGGAATATTGGCATTAGTACATCTAAAGTCAAAAACCCCTTTCCACGATTGTGTCTGCAGGCTTGCAAAATGTCTTCTTTTTATCATCTTCAAAGATTTGACATTTACTTTGGAGTGTGAGATGAAGAATAAATGGCGAGTTAATGCCTTTGGAGGATACAAACATGTCTGTAGGCCTTGCTTTACTGTATACGGACAGCAACGTCGCTTATAAAGGGCAAACTTGTGGGGCTTTGCTAGCGGTTTGAATTTGGGTGGTGACCATCACAGTAGTTTCTTGGGGTCAAAGAGTTTTCTGATGAGGGAGGTAATTGCATTAGTTTACTTCTGTTAACCCAACTGCTTGCTTTCATTTGAAACACTGGTGCCTGATAATACTATTTATTTCCAATAGAGCCCTACCAAAGACAGGTTCAATCCTTCAGGTGCTAATCGCCTTCACAACATGACTTAATCATTTACCTAAGTATATGACACTTCTTTATTCACCAACAGCACACCTTCAGCTGTTTCCCTCTAGCGTTTGTCTTCTTATTTTAACACCGTTTTCATTCTTCTCACTGTCTAACAGACTTTCACAAGTCTATTTCTGAGTGCCTTGCCAGTTTTGACTGTGTTAAAGGTGAACGTCCTCAACTTTACAAAGTGGGCTATTATTTGTGCGAGACTAGTGCCATATAATCACTTGCACATGATAATAAGGGAGTAAAAAATTAAAATAGGCACTGTCATTTTAAAGCCGCACAATTGGGGCAGCACTTTCAGTGGGGAGGCTCATTAATACTCTGTATCTGAGGATTCTGTTCCATATAAACCCATTGTGTTAATCTGTTATCTGTTGGCTTTTTTTAGCCACTGTATACAGTGTCACCCCCAGGATGCCGCTGTATAAGATGAACCTTACTTTTTCTGGATTTCTGTTTTTCCATCATCGTTGCCTTTCACTCTTTCTCATCGTAATGCTTGAACCAAAAGCGAGGAGAGGAGAATGAATCATTTGTAACTTCGCCTTATTGTCATTTTCAACGAGACATATTCTATTAGATTTAATACGAATCCAGTTAAAGGAGGGCCAATCTTAACCTCTCAGATAACTGAGCGAAAAAGAAACGTGCGCTGAAGAAACTGATGAAGTAAAAGGAGCTCTAATATGCGGCCAAGAGCCCTCACCATGTTGAAACACAGACAGCTGGACAGGGTGGTGATAGTGCTAGTAGTGATGACGTGTGTGTATGAGTGTGCGGGAGGAGGGGTGTTAGAGGCCACCCCAGATTCGCTCTTTCCATTGTCACCATATGGGATGAAGCATGTCCACACACAGTAACCCCCATCTCACCCTCCCGCCTGCCAACAGAGCCCACACACAGACGTACACCCTGTTTATCATTCTGCATGATTTCCCATCAACCACACCAATAGGGAAGATGACACACATTCACTGATACATACACACACCCGTCTTACTGCACATGGCTAAATGTCACAGTCGGACACATATTGATTTGCTGGAGATATAAGGTGAATGATGGCCATGTTCTGACATTCACACAGGCATGGGACCTCACGCAGGCTCTGCCAGGTGCAAAGGGAGATGGCAAAGGCTGATATGTTTATGGGAAGACCTTATCTTGTCCTTTCATTATGGAAATGTGACGAAATCGTTTAGCATCGCCAGGCACTCTGTACGCCGTCTTCTCTGTCAGCTTATTTCTGATTCCCCTTGAGCGACAATTCCTCTGTGTGTGTTAGCTCGCGTGTGTGTAAGAATGCTTATGAATGCGAGCGCAGCCTGTGTAGACGTCTGTTTTTGTGTGTGCTCCTTTACACTCAGTCTCAGTAGAACTTCTTGATTTCCCTCATGCCAATTTCTGTTTCTCTCGTTTTATATGTTTTCATGAAATCCCCCCCAGATGGAAATCAGTTACCGTCATGACTGACTGGGAAACAGCTTCAGCCGACACTTCATTATTCACCTCTAGCACCAGCCTCGCCTCTCCGCTCTCCTCGCCTCATTTTTTCTCTCTCGCACACACTTCCTCTCCCTTTCTTCACCCCCGAAGCCCCGGCTGTTGACAAGCAATTTTAAGTGAGCCTAAATTTAAAACTCAGCTGTGTCTTGGGACGCCGATGGGTATCGCAGACGTCCTGAGAAAGGCTTCGTCACAGTGGTTGATGGAGCCCTGGAAAAATGTGTTAGCAGGATAAGTGATGTGTTTTATCTTCCTCATTATCCCTCAGTGAAGAGACATTGGAGGGATGGCTTGGCGGCTAAACACAAGTGTGTGTGTATGTGTGTACGTTCAGTGCTTGCAACTCTGACAACCTTTTGGTGTTCTTCTCAGTGAGTCAGACAGACGAGGTGTCTGTGAGAGTGGGGATGGAGGTTTGGTTGTTCTGGGTACTCCAGTGCCCTGGTTCACAGTGACCGGTGAATCATGATGGCTTTCGAGGAACACATTTAGTTTATAAGAGGTTTTCCATTTTGTGAAGTTCATTTTGTAAATGATGACATAAAATAATTTCGATGGATCATGCTTGATGATGGCTGTTTTTAATGGTGATTTCTTTTTTTTTCTTATATGAAGTCAGAGTCTTCTTTCTTTGGTAATTACTTTGTATACTGTAAAGACATCATATACATTGTCATATGTTGGTAGTGTTACTACCAATGAATCTGGATTGATGTGTCATTTTAATGATCATCCTAAATCATCGATTCAAAGTAAAAACTCCAACACATTGGCTATAGTGAGCGTAGCTAGCATTGTTAGCAGCGCAGCTTCATCAGCAAATATCCTATCACTGTCCAAAAAATCTATCTTAGCTTGTATCTTTGCATTTTTGCCAATATTAACAAAAGGCAGATGTGATTAGTTGTGTAATCAATTAGCCAATTAACAAAAAAACAAATGTACCACAACTAGAGTTATTAAAAGTTTTTTTCCAGCTTTTTTAATGTGAGGATTTGCTTTTTTCCCTTCTCTCTTTGTTTATATTTTAAACTAAACATTTTTTCCAATATAGGCAATTTGAAGACATCTCCGGGGGGTTCTCGGAAATTGCTTTTTCACAAATTTTCGGCAAATAGAAGCCAAAACAAACAACGCTATTCTTAAAAAATAAGTTGGGGAAAGAAACCAGATGGATTGTCAATTAATGAATAATTGAAAATAAATGAAAGTTGCAGCTCTAACAATTTCATTTATTTCCATCACAAACAAAACATTAAAAACAAACCAAAAGTTTTTCCGTGCACTTTCTCATATTCAAGTGTTTTGGGGCCAAACTCCAATGAACTCAGGTTTCATGGGATCTCCCCCCCCGAGTGTTTCTCCATATGCAGTCATCTGACACTGCAGGTCTTGTTTTATGGTTCCCACCGGCAGACAGGCCTTGTGTCATCGTCTGCTGGGTGTTGACCAGGAGAGTAGCGTGATGTGATTTGATATATTAAGGGGGAAACCTGATTTATTCTGCATATGCTTGCTTAAGGGACTAGAGTATATTTTCACTGATGTACTGCATGTCCTCACTGCTGTGGAATTTCCAATATTATCTTATACTTTTCAACCCAAAACAAAAACACAACCCTGTCTCTGTGTTTCCAATTCTCATGTGATCTCAGAATATCAAAACTCATGCTGTGTGGTTTGGGTGACAAGACCAAACAATAAAGGACAAAACCGTGGTGAGGCTATCTCTGAAATGTACTCCTGTCGATTAGCTCGGCTGGGATCCTGTATGGCCCAGTCCCTGCATTACAATGTGTTAGATAGAAAAGGCCAAATCTAGCCTGCTTTTTGGTGCAACTCAATTACTTGCCCTGCACCCCTGGGAAGTCTGCGAATTTCCCCCAAACTAAAAACCCATTTCTCTCTTTTTTATCTCTTTCAGACAAACCTCCTCACTTCACACCGGCCCAGCCTCCTGATGGTAAGTCCTCTGTGGTTTCTTTTCGCTCGCTCCATTGACCCTTTCTGTTTTGGGTTGTACCTGTGAATAATGAACTCAGACGGGCTGATCCCTTCCTTCTGAAGTAGGCCGCTGTCTGTGCCCTGTGTCAGATTTTGCCAATCCACTTTTTGTTTCAACACAGTTGGTATGGCGGGCACGTGGCCAGGTCTGCTCAGGGCTTTGATGTGAGAAGGATCTTTTGATGACTTGATTTGATCTGCTCTGCACGGCTAGTTGGGCTGATGTTCAGTACATGTTACCACAACAGCATTCACATCTGTCTGATAGGGTCTAATAGGATGCCCCCCCCCCACCCCTCCCCCACGTTCCCTGGGTATTCCTCATCACCTTAGGCTCCTGTGGGTTTGTAGGCCAGGAGCGGCATCATCACCTAACCTTGTTAGCCACATGTTCTCATCCTGTCAGACACATATCAATCTTTGCAATGGCTGCTATAGGCTGTTTTTAGTAGTTTTCTGGCTCGGCTTTTAATTATAAAAAGGAACACTTTATTTCCCAAACAGTGGATCTCTGCAAGCTTTAATTGGAGGAAAACAGCTGGTTTTCAAGCTGCTATCATGAATATTTATCAGAGGCAGCGCAGTGTGACAGTGTTTGATAGACTTTGGTGTCGTATTTTTCTTTTTACTGCATTGACAGACAGCAAGGAATGGACTCCTACTAGTTCTGATGGTGTTGTATCAGCCTGCCTGTGTGCATGGTACAAAGCCAGAGGTTTGGATGGAGAAAACAGGCGGAGAAAAATGTTTCTAATGATCCCAGCCGGCCAGCTGATGTCAGGGACAAAAGTCCACAGTGGGGGCTTTCTGAATCTTTTCCCAGTAATTGCTCAATCACTCGCCACATAGGCCAGCCTGTTTGGAAAAGCGGTTTGCAGAAAGATGGCATTTTAAAAAATGTATCAAATTAGAGGTGCTTTATGATGAATGTGATTGTCTGGCAGAATCTGAACAATACAGAACGTTATTCGCAGTTCGATATGAAATGGCTGTGGCGTTTGGCTTCAACAAATAATTGTGCCTTGATTTGAGCATTTGTCACCTCAACACCCGAGGAGTGTGAGAGATGCCTTTTTTTTCTCCTTTTTGCCTCATATCACGAGATACTGGAGATTCAATGAGAAACCGGCTCCGTTTACAGCAGCTATTTGTTTATTTTTTAATGGCAGATGAAATTGACTTGACAAACGATTATATCTCCCAGAGAGGTTTCTATTTGTCTGTTTTCCAATCAAATATTGCCATAAAATATGCTTTCCATTGGGAAAATTTGAAAACAGTGTGCAGGCTTTGAAGCAGCCCATTTCTGTCTTCCATTGAATTTCCCCTTCAAATGAAATAACGCCCTGCTTATCGATTCAGCCACTCATTTCCCAAGTATTAAACTTTTTGCTGTCTGAGGGGCACAGTTTGTTTCCGCACTAGTCAACCATTTAAAAGCTGCTGCTAGCCCTTAATTACAATTCCAATAGTTCTGTAAGCTTAACATCAGCAGCCTTTGCTGCTTTAATATCCCAAGGAAAACAAAAGACAAAGTCTCCAATCAGCGGGTAAGCCTACCCAGTGGGATGTAGTTTCTCTGGGTCATTTCACACTGGTGAGATTAGTGAGAAAATTAGAGTTGGCCCAAAATAAGACAGTAGGCCACTTTTTGGAGACGCATGGTTTTAGTGGTTTAGTGGAGGTGGGTGGGCGATTCAGAAGATGCTGTAGACCAGGAGAGAGCTAATATAGCCCTACTATTAGTCAATGTGCTCCAAAGACCAAAGGCCTTGTTCTACTGAACTTGTCGACAGTGCTCAAGGATGCTCTGCTCCCCAGTACTTCATTACAGGAAATCAGAGGCAGGATACCAGGGAGTTTGCATTTTTAAACAGCCTAATTTGTCTCTGAACTGCCATTGATGAGACATCCTTATTAGCGCTGGGAGATTCTGCTGAAAGTAAAGGAATTTGTTCTTGAAATTAGAGCGAGAGAATACCAGGGTCTCGCTTGGGGAAAATGCAGGATCGGCACAACATAAGCAAATCTCTTAGATGATATTTATGGTGAGTGCCTCCCGCAAATAGCTGACGAATCCTCCCCAATGAATGGCCTATAATCACCAGTCAAAAAAAAGTGACAAAAGTCACAAAGCAGCCTTTAATTAGGCTCGTTCTTTGAAAGCTCCAAAGCAGCAGTTGCTTGGGCTCGGGCCACGCTCATTATTGCCTGTCGTCTCCTGATAATAAGACAGTTGTTATGTGTTTGGAAAAAGCTGGAAGGCTCGGAGTGTTCTCTAGTTTGAGGGATTAGTATTGGACTTTGGAAAGGGAGTCCATTCCGGAAAATGCTTGATGAATGAGGCTCTTGGTGCTTAGCTGTCAGCGTCCACATCCAGAGAAATCATGTTTATGCAGTGGTCAAGGGCATCTGAAGGTGCCAGTGGTATCAGATACCATCCCTGGTAGTTTTTTTTATAAGAGATTTAAGAAGGGATTACTTTTCCAGCTGGGTATTTATGTCTTGTGATTTATGCCAAATCTTGTTGTAATTGGACAAGGACAAAGAATAGACACCCTTCCTCAATTGTGTCTCAAGGGCATTTAGACTGAGAGGAAAACCAGGTGTTGACATCTCTCTGGAGCCATCCTTCAATTTACCCTTTTACAACCTTGGGCGACTAAACACTGGCCAAATAAGATAGAAAATACGCCAGAGACAGGACGTTTATGAGAAACAGAGCGTCAGTTCAGAGGTCTTCTGCAGCTGTAGCCGTCTCCAGCACAGTCTGCCTGGCAGGAGCCCGTTCGCCGTGAATACACCAGTTTCACATTCGTCACTGACAGTGTTCCCCAGAGGATGCTCCTTACTGACAGACTAAATAAACTCCTGGACAGAAATGTGAATTGTTCCAAGATGGTGGGATGCCCAAAAAAAAGACGCCTGCGGGCATACTTGCACTTTGAGAACACTACCTCTAAGAATTCACACAACTCTTTGTCAGCTCTGGGAGAATACAGTAACTAAGCGCTCCACACCCATTACCCCCTTAGATGTGGGGGAAGACACACACACACACACACACACACACACACACACACACACACACACACACACACACACACACACACACACACACACACACACACACACACACACACACACACACACACACACACACACACACACACACTCTCTCTCTCTCCCTCTCACTCTCCCTCTCCCTTCCTCTCTGTCTCTCTCCCTCTCTCTCTCCTGTAATTTATTTCTACCGGAGCCTTTCCCTGTGTTCTTGACAGTAAGCCTTACTCGGAGAGAGGCAGAATTAATTATGGCTCCTCGCCCTATCTTAATTAAATCATTTCACATCATAGATTTCACAGAAGAGAGGCAAAAATATCTACCTCATCTTTTAGCCTGGGCGGGGGCACCGGCTACTCGTATCACGTCAAACTATCAAAGGTTCACTGTTAAGTTTCATCTCCAGGATAAGGATTTCACAGAAGAGTTGTCATGTCCGGCTTTTACCGGAGAGCAGCTTGTTAGCCAACTATTGCAGGGGCTGGAGGGGGGAGGGGGGGAGCTGATGGGGGCAGCCTTGACTGTATCAACAGAAAAGTTTGTTGCCCTTTTTAAAGTACACAGAGCTTTCAAACTGCACAGCTGAACTCTGTATCCTGACCTTGGTTAGGGTGCTCTGTCTGGTTCTGTGTGTGTTGTTATGTGATGCTCAGTTTATTTTCCTCAACTCAGGTAAAACACAATGAAATGAGCCAAGTCTAGTCAACCACCCACCTACAGCCAACCTTGACAGCGTTCACACTCGACTCTGCTTACCAAGTATTGATCTACAAAAATAGGTTAAAAGCTGTCGTCCAAAGAGAGAAAAACAACACTCAGAAAATTCAGTGTGCCCGATCCATTTCCTTTGGATTTCCATGAAACAGTGATTATTGACACAGCTAGCAATGCTTTTAAACGTTCAAAGGGCTGCAGAGTATCTCCCGCCACTTGTTGACACAGGTTATTCCAGGACCTCGGACTTTGTAAGGCTCAGCAGTTGTTTGATGTGGACGGAGAACACCCTGAGCTATCTGCGACTGTGAACAGGAAGATGTCAGCCAGAACCAGATAACCGTGTCGGATTTGTTGCCATCGGGCCTCTCTGCTGTATAGAAACTAGACAGAGGTGTGAGTAGTGAAATTCGGACGTATCGGCTTCAATTCGGCTTTCGCTGCCTCATGAATATACCTCCACGATGATTAAAGCCTCCTTTTAGATGGCAACTTTTTTAATTCATCCAAACTTTTCATCTTTTTCTCACATCAAAGAGGAGATTAAAAACAATAAAAAAAGAGCAATGATGCAAATTTCAGTACACCAGTTGTCTAAAATATAATAGAATGTAGTCGTTTAGACAAAGTATGAGTCTAGTCAAGCTAATTAATAGTTTCTATCTGCTTATCGAAGCCTTTAGTGCTCAGCATGGCTGTGCACGGTTATGGTTGAGAGCCCACCCCCTTATTTCTCAGCCCTTTGTCATATATTGGAAGTAATTAGCTTGCAGAATGGCCCTAATGTCGCTATAAATGAGCTCTCTATGTTCTTCGCATGTTGATGGCGACAGCGACCATTCAGCGCCATTGAAAAGCCCTTGTCATTTATTCCCTCTCATTACTGGCAAGTTACTTCACATCGGGACGCGGTTGTCATTCTGTCCAAATCTGTGATGTGTAGGTGCTAATTTAACTGTTGGGTGACAATGTCAGAAAATAAGCACACAGGGAAGTGTAACCAGTCGGTACAAATTTAATTGTCAGGTTGTTAATTAGAGGGAAATAAGTGGCCTGTCGTGTCGACGTGTTGCCAAACGATATTGCGCTGTGAAATCCCACCATTAGCCAAGTCCTGGATCACAGTTAATGTTTTTTCCTATTATGGGAGTTATCGGAGCGTTCTGCTCTGTGCTGTGCTGACAATATCACCACTGTTATACACAGATACTGTATATGTGGTAGCTTTCTGCAGAGGGGTGCTGTTAGAGTCAGGCATCTGCAGTTCAGTGCTCTCTTGTTCTCTGGCGTGCTGTCAGGCACGCACGCACACACACACACACACACACACACACACACACACACACACACACACACACACACACACACACACACACACACACACACACACACACACACACACACTTGCTGTCTCTTGAACACTTCACCCCATGTTTCTTGTTTTTCTTCACTCAGCTAGAAACATTGTTTACAGATTGCAGTTGAACCTCAGGATGTACACACACACACACACACACACACACACACACACACACACACACACACACACACACACACACACACACACACACACACACACACACACACACTCTCTCTCTCACACTACCGCACATTACAGAACCCAGAACATCCAATTCTACAGTTTGTATCTTCTCTTATCTGTCTGTGTTTTGCTCTGTGAATGTGGGTGTGAATGTGCTCTTTGTTTCTGTGTGTGTGTGTGTGTGTGTGTGTGTGTGTGTGTGTGTGTGTGTGTGTGTGTGTGTGTGTGTGTGTGTGTGTGTGTGTGTGTGTGTGTGTGTGTGTGTGTGTGTGTGTGTTTCTCAGAAGCTCTTACACTGGGAGGGCAGGAAACTATCCCTTCTTTACCAGACACATACATCACAGGGTGAAATTAACTGACCCCCTCCTGTGTATTGTACATTTTTATAGAGTTTTTAGTTTGTTGGTTTGCTTGTCTTTTTAACCAGTATGTTTATGAAAGTTGACACGGCAACCATACAGTATGTGGACCAGTGATGGGCAAGTTACTACCAAAATGTAATACAGTACATATTATTTATTACTGTCTTTTTAAAGTAATAAGTTACATTTCATTATTACTGTCTCTGAACTGTAATTGTGAGTTACTTTGAGTTACTTTCACCAAAAATAACCGCAAAAGTAGGGCTTTAAATGCTAAAATGTAGTTTATTGCAGCTCATTCATTAAAGCTATCTATGGCAGTATGCTGAAATTAAACGTATGATCCGTTTAAGTGGGCTAAATAATATGTGATACCGATAACATGCGTCTCTGTGTGTTATTAATAACATGTTAGTGGAGCCTCTGCACGGCCCTGTAACCTGCTGTATATGAACGAGTCTCTATGGCAACGTTAGCTCACCTTGTCATTGGTGTGTTAACAGGGATTTTGCTGACAAGCTTTCTAAAAGCCGGATATTCCACAGAGAACAGAGGCTGCAGATCTTTAACACTCTGCCACGAGTCTCTGAACTTCTTGGGGTTCAAGCAGCATAGCAGACCCAGAGACAGTGACCTTCTGTTGCTTTGGCCTGCGCTCACTCCTGTCTTTTTCTTTTCTCAGAGCCTGCAGCTCTGCATTGCGAGCAAGCAGCTCTCAATCGCGAATCTGTTTCTGCAGCCCTCTTAACCAATAGTAACCAGGCTTACTGAGTTACTATTCTACCTGCACAATTGTTCCTCTGATGTCGGAATGTCTCGCGATGTTTGCGAATTCTTAGAAACTAAACACATCATTTTGGGTTAAAATGTGTTGTAACTGCATTACTGAGAATTGTAACGGGTATTGTATTACCCAAACTTCAGAAGTAATGCGTTATATTACTGCGTTACAGCAAAAAGTAATACATTACTGTAACTCCATTACATTTGAAACGCGTTATACCCAACACTGATGTGGACCCAGTTCTGGACTCATTCATAGTGTGAAAGCCCCTACATTTCCGTTACTTCCATGCCCTACATTGGATTCATAATCCACTGCACATAGAGTTGCCTCTCCCACCCTGGGAACACACACACACACAGACACTCACACACACACACACACACACACACACACACACACACACACACACACACACACACACACACACACACACACACACACACACACACACACACACACACACACACACACACACACACACACAGTTGGTAGTTCTTTCCCTACATGTGTTTGTCGTCACCCCCCTTAGTTTTGTCTTCCGGACCTGGAAGCTCTGACGTCAACTGCGACCGTGTGTGTGAGTGCATCGCTCCACTGGACACAATTACAACACACAGACACATGGCCCAACAGCATGTCAGTGACACCATTTACATAAGTACAGCATGCTGATTGCTGCCCTCTCACCGGGAGAAAAATGGTACGGATGCAGAGAGCGAGAAAAGGGCAGAAGATACTGAGACAAAGAGAAAAACTCAAGTAAAATTACTGTTATTTCAATATTCCTATTTATACTCAGTGCTAAGTAATACAGCTACTGTGCAGTATACAGCTCCGGAAAAATTGAAGGGACCACTTCTTAAAATATTTATGTCTACATGTATGGCAGCCATTCCAGTGTCTGTTGAATTTCAAAAATTGTCAGTAGTTTATAGAATACAAAAAAATAATTTAAACAATAATTTAACTCAAAGACATACCTACAAGTAATAAAACAAGAGAAAAGGGTAATGCTGAAGTGGTCTCTTAATTTTTTCCCGTGCTGTATACCTTGGCTGGGGGAGTGACAACATACTATATGCTACAGTGTAACACGGAGCCAGCCAGGGGCAGAGTGGAGAGCAGAGCCGCATTATACTGTTTACCGAACTGTCAAAGTCGAAAATAGCATTCATGCATGATCCTGGTGCATTTCTTTAGATTATTCATATGCATATATATATATGTTATGGTCTTGCTGAGTTTGAGATTGCAGTTTTTCCTCTCCACTGGACCTTGGGTTACTCATGTGAGCACATATCAGTCTGAGCCAACACACTGGTGGGATGCAGGAATACGACTTTTGAGCATGCTATGAAGCAGACACCTAAAGCACATACAAGATTTTCCTGATTCTGATTATTATACGTAATGTCAGCATCACTTTTTAATTAGATCCTGAGTTACTTTCAACTAATCAGGACTTTCAAAAAGTCTGAAAACAAGGACTAATTTGGATTGTTATGTTCATATAAATGTACGTTTATACAGGGTTTAATTAGCCTCTTTTGCCAACTGATGATTAACTTCATATGTTATGGTTGCATCTGAAGTTGCAAAGAAACAACTCTTTTTGGGGCAACATCCTTCTAGATAAAGTATTCTATAAATTCATCTTTGAAGATCTTTTCTCTTTCACTCCAAAAGGAAAAAGAACATCTCTCCCAACAAAAAAATAGGATCTGAAAACTCAATAGTCTTATCTGATAAAAGAGGACACTTTTACTGGGAGGGATTTAAAATGACTCACTCATTGAAGTGTGTGAATAGGGTTGCAATTTTTCAGGGAAGAAATATAATTCTGTGACCTTTTGCAAGTGTGGTTGTAACACTCGCTCCAACATCGTACTATCCTGGGAATGGAGTAGTAGTGCAGGAATGAGCCCAGAAATGAGTGAGCATTTGAATTTGTTAGGTACAACAAACATCAACATACCAAACACAGAAACTTATATACAACTCACTCAATATAAAGATATAATAAAATTACAAGAATATTGTAAAACAAAAATACAATTGAGTATAATTAAATTAAAATAGAACAAAAATAATAAAATAGCACAAACATACCTCACCATACCTTAGAAAACAAGTCAAAGGCTTATTGGTGCTGACGTCAAAGTCATATTTCCTCACACACTACCTTGCGATTCTGGAAAAAATGATGTGTTGAAGTGCAGTGGAGATAACCATCCATTCAAATTTTAAATAAAATCCATAACTTATGCGGTCAGCATGAGAGCGCTCTTCTTCCCTGTTGTTGCATTTTCCAACCAATCACAGCGCTCCAGCTGCGATGCGACCGTGTTGCTGACGGAAACAGCTACGTTATCTGAAGGGTCATTATCTGTTTGTTTTTTTAACTGTGTATCTGTCCACTTGTCTCGTCTTTCTGTATGAAGGAGTAGTTGAATGAGGACAAAGAACGTTTTGTGCAGATGAAGGGAATTAATTTTCCTCCCAAGGCTGGCTTTGTGCATATAGTGTTTTGTTCACTCCCCATGTATTTAACTCATCATAACATTACATCGCCCTCAGCTTTTTTTAGCCACACACCTCGGTTCTAGTGAATTGTGTGTGTGTGTGTGTGTGTGTGTGTGTGTGTGTGTGTGTGTGTGTGTGTGTGTGTGTGTGTGTGTGTGTGTGTGTGTGTGTGTGTGTGTGTGTGTGTGTGTGTGTGTGTGTGTGTGTGTGTGTGTGTGTGTGTGTGTGTGTGTGTGTGTGTGTGTGTGTGTGTGTGTGTGTGTGTGTGTGTGTGTGTGTGTGTGTGTGTGTGTGTGTGTGTGTGTGTGTGTGTGTGTGTGTGTGTGTGTGTTTTCCCAGGGCGGGAGAGGCAACTCTATGTGCAGTGGATTATGAATCCAATGTAAGCCATGGAAGTAACGGAAATGTAGGGGCTTTCACACTATGAATGAGTCCAGAACTGGGTCCACATCAGAGTTGGGTATAACGCGTTCGAAAAGTAGTTGCGTTACAGTAATGTATTACTTTTTGCTGTAACGCATTACTTCTGAAGTTTGGGTAATACAATACCCATTACAATTCTCAGTAACACAGTTACAACACATTTTAACCCAAAATGATGTGGTGTTTAGTTTCTAAGAAATCACAAACATCGCGAGACATTCCGACACCAGAGAAATAATTGTGAATAGTAACTCGGTAAGCCTGGTTACTATTGGTTAAGAGGGCTGCAGAAACAGATTCGCGATTGAGAGCTGCTTGTTTGCAATGCAGAGCTGCAGGCTCGTAGAAAAGAAAAACACAGGAGTGTGCGCAGGCCAAAGCAACAGAAGGTAACTTTCTGTGTGTGGGTGTGTGGGTGGGTGTGTCAGTGAGAGAAAACCAATAATGTGCTTAGTATTCCAACAACCTGGCACATCTGCTGCTTGCTCATTTTCATATTCAGAGATTCAAAGAGAATGATAGAAATAGCGAGTATTTGAGGTGTTAAGTTGAGAAAAATATTAATGGAAGATGTGTTTCTTGATTGAACACAGCATAGAAGTGCCAACATGTGTGTTTAACTCTGTAATGTAAACAGGTTTATATTATGTGTAAACACTAACCCACCACATTCAAGCTATAAGATGTGAAAAAAAAGGAAAGTCCGAAGGAAAATGTCATAGGTGTCCATTAATAAGCCAACAGGCGGGCTTATCTGCTCAGTGCTCACTTAGTTCAGCTTGTTTTCCGCCAGAGTCTCATGCATGCCAGTACACTCTGTAACTCCATAATTAGGGGTTGGTATCACTGAAGGCAAACACTGTGTGTACATTTATAACTAGAGGAAACTGCTGCATTTACTGAAATGGAAATGTGGTCCAACCATAACTCAGGGCCAGGGTTAAAGGTCACACTGCAGAAAAAAACACATTTAGAGTAAGTATGTGTAGTATTAAAACGTTATCAATTAAACAGATAACACATTAAGGGAAGGTAAATCGTATTTGGGCATTAAAAAAAAAAAAAGTTTAAAATTTAAGTGAACATTTGAAAAAAATAAATATTTTTTATAATTTTAAAGACAAACCCACTCCATATCACTCCTAGTTTGTAAAAAATTCATACATGAAATTTTTGACGAGCCAGGCAGGATATCATGTTGACTGTGACTTTAATTGTGAAATAATGGCCCTTTTTAAAATGACACAATTTAACCTTTTACCTTCTTTTTTGCTACGTGCTTACATTGTCTTTTCAAAATAAATGTCCATGTTAGGTGAGCTTGACTAGGTTAAGGCAGCAACACATTTGATTTAGGTTTAGAAAAAGATAAGGGTTTGGTTAGAACCGGGGTGTCCAAACTACGGCCCGGGGGCCAAATGCGGCCCGCAGGCCATTTTGAATCGGCCCTCTGCAAATTCTAAAAGTATAATGGAATGTAGCCCACAAATTAAACATTTGCGTATCTTATATTGTACTTCTCAAATATATATGTTATATGTAAAACATTTTCTAACAAATCTTAGTTGACAAAAAAAAGCCCAATAACTTATTTCTGTAACAAGCTTGAAATTGAACCTTCATATTTAATCTTATTGGCAGCAATCTGAGGCTTGTGTTTTAAGGAATGAGCTGCCAACAAAATAAATGAAACCCTAAAGACAGATGGGATGTAGGCTGTTTTTTTCTGAACGCGTTTTCAAGTATCGCGAATTATTCACCTACATTTGATTTGTTTTGCTAACTTATAACTTAACTTTGGAGACAATATTCACCTCTATAAGTGGCCCAGCTCTCCGTATATTTTTCTGTATGTGGCCCTCGGTGAAAAAAGTTTGGACACCCCTGGGTTAGAACAAGTCCCTTTTTGTTATATATTTGTGTATGCTACGTACGTAACAGAAACAATGTGTTTTAAGTAACTTATTTTACTTATACAAATGACAATAACCCAACATAGATTTTTGGTCTTACATTGGTCAGGAACAGTGGGTAAAAATAAATGAGCATTTAGATAAGAGTAAATTTGACCATTTGTTTGTAAATGGGAAATGACGGATTCCTCCTCTGTGTTTTTTTGCTTGACCCCGACTAGCAACTACAAGCCAGAATATCGCAATCTTTTGCTTCAATTATAATTAAAAATGTATTTTAAAAAACGTTTTTCAGTAGTACTGTACTGTGAGAATCCTAATTCATTAGGTAATAATACAGTGAAGTGTGTTTTTGACCTTATTTGTACACCTGAAGCGTACACACACCGGCACAGCTCAGTGTTTTATTTATGTGTTTTATTTATTTGCACTATATATACATTATACAGTCTATAGTCCTGCTTTATATATGGTTGAATGGGTTGTGTATCAAATGACTGCAACGCCTTTAAAGTCAGTCAGTCGTATCCCCCCCCCACACAAGCTTTTAACACATGCTACACACATGTGGAATTTCATTGAAAGTGAGCTCACGTCTCACACACACACACACACACACACACACACACACACACACACACACACACACACACACACACACACACACACACACACACACACACACACACACAGAAACAAGGCACTCAGTGTGAGTCTCTCCACATGTGATGTGTATTGGCTGTGACATTTCCCACTGGAGTCAGCAGCTCTCATCTCCAACAGCTGTCTGCTGTCACTATACTGGAGAAACTTCTTTGCACAGTAACAAGTTACTAAGATTAAGATTCCCGGTGTGAAAGTCTGTCATTATGGCTGTTACATTTTCCCATCATTTTAGTATCTTTTTGACTATTATTTTTACAGAATTAAGGGTCAGATTGCTTGCTTGATTCAAGGACATGATTGTAACTGAGAGCACTTGAGAGTCTTTATTTTTTGCTATTGCCTGATAGCTTTAATTAGTGTTCAGCTGGCTGAATTAATGTTTGAGGGAAAAAAACTTCACACTTAAACTGTTTTTTTAAATTTGCAGTGTGATTTCCTTTTTGTTAATCCCCCTGCTCTCCGTCTCCTCTCTACTCGACTCCTGCTAACACACAAACACATTCCTCTCAAACAAAACCCTGAACAAAAAGTAAAATCCCAAGCTTCACACACATAAATAAGCACCAGCAGTAGGATCAACTTACCAGGTGTGTTTAAATCTGCAGGAAATGTTAAATACACGTGTGTCGGTTCTAGTGAATTGTGTGTGTGTGTGTGTGTGTGTGTGTGTGTGTAATTCAGTCCATTAGTCGCGGATGTAGCTCATGCACGGTAGTTGGAAGGAGGAAATGGAGGCACAAGCGGAACTCCCGCTGTTGGAGGAAGTAACTGTAACTCACAAGCTTTATGGAAGTATGAAAGAAGAGAATAGGCTCACTAGAGAGATTATTAAACCGCAGTTGCCAACCCGCAGGTCAGGACCCTCACAGATGGTCAAGAGATGAGTACCTGTGCAGCAAGTGGAAGCAGATGAGTCGGAAATAAATAAGAGGAAAGAGGGGGACCTAGAAAAAAAAGATGTAGAAGGTAAAGAAAGAAATAAGAGTGCATCGCAGGGTGGTCAAAAACTGAAATAGAAGCACCTCCATCCTCCTGCATACTGAGAATATTAAGTTATCATCGTTCAGAAATTCATTGAAAATCACTTTCTATTTAACTCCCTTTCCCATTTCCTCCCCCCTGTTCCTTCGTCTCCCTGAAATCCCTTCCACTTTGCACTGGCGCTGAGGCCGTGTCAGCCTGGGGGCAGGGCTTAGCACCTTTAGTGTGTGTGAGAGAGAGAGAAAGTGTGTGTTGTGAGAATTAAAACAGGGTGCTCCAATTGGATAGAAAGCACTTTTTTCCCCCACAATGCATTACTCTATCAGTATCTCAGCTGCTTGCCTCTCTAACATATCAAATCATTGAATGGCTTTCCTAATAAAAGATCAAAATCATCCCGATCAAGCCAATAAATCTATCTTTTCGGAGCTCAAATCTGCACCCTAGAGTGAATGGTCATATTTTCTCAGCTGGACTTAAACGCAGCATGTGGTCACCGCAATCACACCCATGAGGGTCAGCGTTTCATTCACCAAGCCTTGTAACACACATCAACCCCTGAGAGGCAATACTTTCGGTCTTGTTCAAAATGAGAATTTTATGTGGCAGCAGAAGCGCCAAAGGGAGGGAAAGAAACCGAGAATGTGCAATTACCTCAGCGCCATGCTGGGTTCATCTGATGCTGCGCTTCGATTCAATCACTTCCCCCACCTCCCGACCAGTTCCATTATAGCTGAGAGGAACAGGGATTGGTTTGGGCGATGATGTGAAGCTTCCTAATTTTTGTCTTTCAATCAGATAACAGAGTTTTTGGAGAGATTTTTCTTCTCCTCATCCATCCCGTCTGGAGAGGCCCTGAACCGGAGCTGTTAAGGACAGTTCATAGTTTTGTCAGGCGGCCGCACAGGTTAGCTTGCTATAGAGAGGCAGGGGCAGATGGCAGCCAACACACACACACACACACACACACACACACACACACACACACACACACACACACACACACACACACACACACACACACACACACACACACACACACACACACACACATTCTCCATTCCTGGGGGCAGTGTTAGATTGGTCACAGTAGTCCTCCTGCAAAAGATGAGATATGGTGTTGGAGATAAGAGGTGGCTAGCTTCAGGGACTCCATACACACGAACAAACACATACACACACATGTTTTCATTATTATGCATCAGCACACCCTCTAGCCAATGCAGGTAAACAAACAGGGATTGGTGTTTGTCAAAGGATGCGCCATAAAGCCACCTCAAGCACGAGAGGATATCTAGGCTTTCCCTGCTGCTTATTGACCAAATACAATTTCTATGCAAACTCAACGCAGCTGAAAATGGACTTCTTGCTGCATACACTAGCACATTTGGGGTAAACAGTGATACATGGTGAATTATGTTCCCATCCAGATAAAGGTTCAGGGGATCTGCAGTAGTCTTCGGAGGGATCTCACTAAGTCCCCGCAAAGTTAAATTTTGCAAACAGACATGCATATTTAACTAACTTCGATGCAGCTTTCAGGGAAGTTTTTAAATATTTCAAAAGTCGCAATCTGCAACGTTCGCTCATGATCTTATCTTGTGTTTTTCCTCCTGCTGTGTCTCCAGCCCATTGATTTAACTCTGTGAATCATACAGTGTGCAGAGGTTTTAAATGCGCTGTACTAAACTCCAGGGGGAAGTCTTTTGTCACACAGGACGTGATGTTCTTAACATGCAGCTAATAGGAAGAGCTGGGGGGTTTGTACTGAGTGAGTTTAAATGTTCTACTATAGATTCAGGAAATGACGGCATCTGATTAAAAAAAAAAATGCCTTCTTTTAAACTATAATCCTTTAGATTTTCAATATGTAAAAGCCTATTTGTGCCTATTCTAGTATACAATAATTGTTCATCTATAGCCATCTAAAATACTATAACTATTCCTCTCGGTTTATTCTTTTCTATTTCTGACAAAGTAGCCGCTACCCCATCGGTCAATGCATGTGTAATTCATAACGGAACTCTTGGACCTCTATTATTACTATTATTAAACTCTTCGTACTGTTGAAGTGAACTGCAGTGTGCAGTGATTTGTCCCTATGAGCAGCTCCTTTCACAATAGACAGTAATTTGACCCATTGCTCATAATGATTATGCTTTTATGATTATATGTTGGAGGAGAGGAATTAACTGGAGAGAACTTGGCAAACAGTTTGAGCCTTATTTAAAGTTTTGGTATTTTCAGAAAGCCCAACTTCCTTTTGAATCCCGTCTCCTTCAGGATCCAGGCCTGTTCTATCACTGAACACATTATGCTAATGGCGAGAGTCAAGGCCCTGTCAAAGAGCAGAGGCTGCTTTTAGACGGAGCGTTCAGGTTCATCAAGTTTTAATGAGCAAGGAGAGAAATCAGCAGAGACATCGCACACTTCACTTCATCCCAGGGCACTCCTCTGAACTACGAGCAGCACACAGGAACACCGGAGATCCTCAGTTGTTTGGATTCTTAGCTTGTTTTTTATTTAGGAAACGGCTTCAGTCTAGACTAAACACAGCTAATATTGCACATGAAAAACAGGATTATCACAGTAATGCTTTTCGCTTTCCTAAAAGAAGACTTGGCTTGTGCTCTCCTCTGTTTTTGTTTTGATTCTCGGTTTTGCTGTTCCTATGAGACTGAAGTAGGATATAGACTAGGATCGCAAATGTATTCCTGCGTCTTTGTTTACACATTCCAAATATTTTCAAAAGGTGTAGGAGTTTTATTTATATTACTTTGTCGAGGCTGTTGCCTGCTTGGATGCGGGGATAATGATGGACGTGGATTGGTCGTGACTGATGGGGAGATCATGATGCATCAGAAACCTTTGAGATCAGATAGGATGCATTTGGGTCAATGCAGCAGAGAGGGAAATGTAGATAAGACCCAAGCAAATACAGACAGTTTAAGATAAAAAACGGTTTTGACAGATCAACCAATGGGAATGTCATGATACAATCAGCTCACGGGTTTGTTTGATGCTCAGTTTTCGGGTTTATAGCTTGTTATCGCATTACTTTCAGAAAAATGTGTGGCTGAAACGCCAACAGGAGTGAGATTAAATTCAACTGCATGACGATCATAAATCCAGTTAATATTTGTTCAGAGCTGAAAAATATTTGTAATGCCAAATCAAATTAAAGCCTGGACCAAAGTTTAAATCCTAAATTATTCATTAGCTTTTGCACTGGGCTGCTTTCTCACTTAACAACTAATAAAGAGAGAACGGTATTTTTCATTCTGCAACTGTAAAGTGGTCATTTGCATTTCAAATGTAGGAACATTTACATTGAAAAACAAAAAGAGCAAAGTACAACAAAACTCAATGTCCACTTACAATGCAAATTCTTGCCCAGTGACAAATAGTTCATACAAACAACACAAATGTGGACAATTGATTTAATTCATTATACCAGGCTTAATTACCAAACTCAACAGAGACAGACATAGCTCATTAGACTGACTTTCACAGGTTTTCCAACAATCAACAACTACGGTTTGACAAATCAGAAAAATAGTGAATAACTAACAGTTAAGTAGATCAAGTTCTGACTGTTGTTTACTAACCCTACTTTCCAGCATGTTCTTGACATGGACTGTAGCCAATAAAAGGCTTGTGCACTGCCAATTGGAAATGAGTCTGTTGTTAAAAAGTGTGTTTTAGTGGGAAAAGGTTAGGGGTCGGAATCACCAGGGTCTCCCCGATATGATACTATCACAGTACTTAAGCCACGATGTGAGAGTATTCCGGTTATATGATATGCTAAGTATTGCGATCTGCTATATTGCGATATTGCACATTTCTGATTACTTTCTCAGCTAACTTCCTGCCAATCCCACTGATTTTACCCAAGGCCATGAAGGCACAAGAAAAAGCTGAGCACTAGTGGAATGAAAAAGTAGTTGTTACCAAAAACTTCCATATGGATTTGCGATATGAACAGTTTATATCATAAAATATTGATACTTGGCGTCCGTGTATCCATACAATATTGTCACGCAAAGTATCACGATACTATGCTGTATCGATTATTTCCCCCACACCAAGAAAAAGCTATAAGTGGACCTTGAGCAAAAGTTTAGTTTTCACGTTCTAGTCTCTCTTTTACTTTGTTACTTAAAAATCCAAAATGGGTGTTTGGTGTAATCTCCATTTTTGAAAATTAATTTCACCCTACAGCAAGGTTGAGGTTTTAATTTCCCACAATAATAGAAATAATTAAACTGATGAAAGATGTATTCCAATGCGTGTCCAGATTGTTAAATACTGCAGATAGAGGTAACGTTTGCAACTCATATTACTACTTTTAAGATGAGTCATTATGCTTTCATTGCTGAAACCTTAAAAAATGATAGCAAAGTTCATATCAGTGAGAGCTTCTGTTCTGCTTCCATTTATCCAGCTTCACTTCCTGTGAATTCAAACACACGTAGGTCCTGGTGGGAAATAAAGCCATAACTCAGGTTGTGTCATCACACCTATATCATAGAGATATACTCCTCTACGGTGAGCACAGTGTGAACTGGTACGCCCAGAGGCAGTATCACCGTGCTGAATCAAAAGCAAGGATCACGATTTCCCCGTTCCCCTCCTTCACACACACACACACACACACACACACACACACACACACACACACACACACACACACACACACACACACACCATCTGCATTCACAGTTGGAGCTCCCGCCATGTGCTACAAGATGCTGAGATTCACAAAAATCTGCCGGGGTGAAACAGATTTTTTTTTTTACCATTCATAGCGTATTTCACACAGATACTCAACTTTAAACCAGTGGGGAACGATAAGGCACTAATTGGGGCTCTCTGTAACGTAATCACACCTTCACTCTTTGCAGTAAAAAAAAGATTTTGCGACTCTTGATGTTTTTAGCAACTCATTAACAATACTGGAGACGTTGTATCCACCACTGAGGACATTCAAACTCATGTAACTCACCAAAAACAAGCCAAATTATTGTTCTTCTTCTCTTGTCCCAATTTTTACTTGTTCTCTCCCAGCAGTATGTCTCTTCAACTCAACAAGCTGAAGTTAGAGGGAACGGTGTGCATGTTGTTGAAAAAAAAAAAAATCAAAGCCAGCTGCTAAAGAGCTTTGTAAAATGAAGTGTTTTTCTTCGTTTCCGGGATATTGATTGTAATATTCATAAGGTTCAAACCCACTAAATATACATCTGAGGCCCTGTGTGTTCTACCCGATTCGCTAAGAGTGTTGTGGTCATTTTTAAAAACCTCTGGATCATCCACAGTGGGATAAGGACTCAAGGATTATGAAGGATTGCTCCTGCCTGCATAAGCAAATATAAGTCTCATTGGCTTTACGTGGGTTAGGTTGTTGGTGGGGCCATATGCTTCCACCTGGGGTCCCACCAGGATCAGTGCTGAGCAGGAGGAGTTAGGTTATTAATACCCCAGGTGCAACATTGTATATCTTCCTCAAGACTTCTCTCTCTGACCTCAGTGAAGTGGATTAATGTGTGTGTGTGTGTGTGTGTGTGTGTGTGTGTGTGTTTGTGTGGTTGTTGGGAATACATTTTCCATCCAGGCCAAAATATTACCGGCCTTGACTCTGGATCTTGGGGAAAGATGCAGCGCGAATATGGCAATGTTGATCCCACTATTTTTAGTCTGAGTGCTGTGAAATGTATCAATTATTGAAGCCTCTACGTGTGTGTCAGTGTGTGTGTGTGTGTGTGTGTGTGTGTGTGTGTGTGTGTGTGTGTGTGTGTGTGTGTGTGTGTGTGTGTGTGTGTGTGTGTGTGTGTGTGTGTGTGTGTGTGTGTGTGTGTGTGTGTGTGTGTGTGTGTGTGTGTGTGTGTGTGTGTGTTGGTGTGCGCTATCCAAAGGAGTTCCGAGGGAAGAGAGAATTGGTGTAAAGATTAATAATGAAGGACTGAAGTGTCAAGGATGGAGAGTGAAGGGAGAGAAAGGACCATGGGCAGGTGGTGTGTGTGTGTGTGTGTGTGTGTGTGTGTGTGTGTGTGTGTGTGTGTGTGTGTGTGTGTGTGTGTGTGTGTGTGTGTGTGTGTGTGTGTGTGTGTGTGTGTGTGTGTGTGTGTGTGTGTGTGTGTGTGTGTGTGTGTGTGTGTGTGTGTGTGTGTGTGTGTGTGTGTGTGGAGAGTTTGGGGTTGGTACTGCCTGTTCTTGTACCTTGGGGTGATAATAACTCAGTCCAACACATTTTCTGACACATTTCTCAGCACTGACACTTCACTGGCCCTGGATATTAGAAAAACCCCTCCTGAGGATGAGTCAGTTTGGGTTCAGATCGGCACTACTCTCCATATTTCAACTTGGAGTGTTGAAGTGAGTTAATTCCATGCTTTCGTCTTCCATTTACCCCTCAAATTATGTGCTTAAATGTCTAAACCTCACAAGGGGAATAGCATTTTTCATGGTGTTTTGCATCAGAGGGGTCAACAATTTTCTAATGGTCTAATTTCACACATAAGGAGTTAAAGTAATATTTAATAATGTCAATTTGCAGGTTTATTTTCATGGAGACAGTTAACATTTATATTATTTTAGCAAATTTGTCAAAAATATGCCAATACAAATTGCACCTAAGTTTTTATTTCTAGGTTGTTTACTTCTAATTTATGATTATTTTCTAGATCAATTTCCTGCGGCAATTAATCTGTTTTTGCCAGCTGTGATTCCGTTCTCATATGTGATTACAGACAGCGTAAAACATAAAAAAGGATATTCTCATTGCAAATAGCCATTGCATTCATATCGGTGCTGCATATATGAATGCAATAATATAGTTATATTTCTTCCAGCGGTGTAATTTCCTGTACATCTTTGCCGTGTCTCAGCACTGCCCTGCTACTGATTGGTCCTATCATAGCAAAGGTTGAAGATTTTTACCTGACCTGTACCAGTTATTAAATACTCTTCTGTGCAGACAAGATGGATATTAAAAATTATATCAGAGGGACACAACAGTGTGAGATGCTTCCGTGCTTCTATTCAGCAAGGTGCTGTCTGTGTGTGCTGACTGATGAGGTTGGAATGAAATGAAATCGACAGGGCAGCGCTGAGAATTACTTTTTTTTATTGAAGCCATCGGTGTCGTATCGGTGTAAATGTTTTTTCAAGCGAGGCATCAATTCAAACCATCTATACCAATCGAGGCTCTTTGTCCAAACACCCCCTTCCAAGCACGCACACACAAAGCCCGGGTCAAAGGTCACACTCCAACCCCCACGTCAACTCCCATTATTTCCAGCGCCATTTCCAGGATGTAAATGGTGTAATGTGGAGCTGAATACATATGAGTAAGGTTGAAATATGAATATGGAACAACCCTTTCTAACACACACACACACACACACACACACACACACACACACACACACACACACACACACACACACACACACACACACACACACACACACACACTTACACACAAGTGTCTGACCAGCCCAAACCCCCAGCCTAGCCAGCTGGAGATCATCTGCAAGGAGGTGATGGACATTTAACAATTTGACCCCACACTCCCTCATGCACTATTCATGATGACCTTTACACCGCTCCTTCCTCCATCCTCCATTCCTGTCAAACAAACACACACACACACACACACACACACACACACACACACACACACACACACACACACACACACACACACACACACACACACACACACACACACACACACACACACACACCTCAACCATCATGGACCAGTCCAACCTGTGGCCCCTGGGTAGCTCATGCAGGTGCATTTAATCTCGCTGTTGTTAGTACATGCATCAGTGAGTGTGTGCACATCAGTGTGGCAGTAGGGTCACATAATAGCTTTCAATAAAAGCTTGATGGAAAAGAGAAAGAATCATGGATGGACGGACTGGAGTGGTTCAAGCAAACCTGTGGTTGTGTAAGGTCTCTGGTATAAATCTACCAAACAGGGTGCTGGAGTGTAAATGAGGAACATTAGTTTACTTTCCCTGCTGTAAGCAATGTTTCATTTTGAGGTGCTTTTAAAAAAGACACTGTACAGCCAGCCATGAATTGGAGCTGCTTGAATGGAATGAGTGCAAATGTTTGATTGTGTATGTGAGGAGCGGGGAATAGAACAGGAAGATGGAAAAGAGGGTTAGGGTTAACTTGTGTGAAAGAGTTCAGCTCTGGGCAGATTTTAGCCAGATTTTGAACTCGTTGTTATAGCTACAATGTTAGCCAAAACTAGCCAAGTGTGCTTGTGTTTGTTAATGCTTCTTTGTATGCAAAACAAGACATATGGTTGCTAACACATTCGCTTCAAATGGGCCTTCCCTGTGAGTTGGTTTGAAAACAAAATGTAATCAGTCTCTTTTTAAATGAATTCATCTTTATAAACCATGACAGTCTTATCCGAGGCATATTTAAAAAACAAGTGTACTGTGGTTTATCATTACACACCATGTGTTTTACACCACGACACTATTTAAAGTTAGGAGCATTAATGTAAACCTCTTTCGTTGCTTGTTATTTTAAATTATGATTCATATGATTCTGCTTAGGCTTGGGGAAATCATTTTTTTATGAAATGACAGGGATATTATTACAATAGAAATGATCAGAGGACGTGAACAGAATAATATTAATCTCATTGTGCTGTAATGCACTTAACAATTTCATCACTATACGCATTAATTGTTCAGTTGTGTCTGAGGTGACACGCACACACATGGGCTCTAGCTGACTTCTTTGTATCTCCTGCCGCCGCGTATGAAAAATGAAAACGCTGCATGCATAATGGGCAACAAGGCCCTCGGGTCTCTCTCTCTGTTTCCGCGTTATTTTCCACAACGAAAGTGGTTGTTACTTTTCATATCTTTACTACGCAGATATCTATAAAATGCACATTGGAAAAAAACACATACCCGGCACCACTTACCATATGAATAGCCCTGCATTTAGCATAAGTGAATCAAGTTAATGCAGTCTGGCACTCCATTAAATGGAAAGAGAATCTGATGCAATCTAAATTTCAAGGCTTTTCGCATGAAATGTTCTGGCTTCCTCTCCAGTGACAAACTCTCCACACAGCTGCCTAGTTTAGCAGCAGCAAAACCCACTTACTGCTGTCACTTTACCCTGCCTTCAAGTGCTTATTGATGTATCATTATGACGCGTTGAGCTCAAGCGAAAGAGGGGTTAATATAATATGACTCATACCATTGGAATTTGTATACTTCCAAACTGCTGAGATTTGAGGAGATAATTTAATGTTTAATAAAGTTAATGATCTTTTTATGTAGATAAACAATTTCTCTCTGTCAGGCATCATCCCCAAAATAAAATAGCCAGTAACAAAAGAAAGGCCTTTAGTCTGTTTCCAATTAGAAGTTTTGAACTAGAAAGAATGAGGGGAGCTTGAAGGCAGCGTGAGATACTAGCAGCCAAATAATTTAAGAGGAATCCTCCATATTAAAAGAAAACAAAGGACTGGCAAGGTAGAACACAAGATGTAATGTTTTCTTGGGCCAAGGACGGCTGCTATCAAAACCCAAATGAAGGTTTTCACATAGGATATTGTTCTGTGAGGTTCGCAGCCAGAACGCCTCGCATAGTTCTGCGTCTCTGCAGCTCTGAAATAAACCACCAAGAAGCTACACTTGTTCAAGGTTCCCACTTTTTGGACCACCAGTGCCTCTGTTGAAAAGGGGGAATTAACACTTGAAATGTTCCCCGGATCGGTTTCGAACAATTTTACAATTTCACCAACACAGCAGCCCCCAAGTTTACCTTTTGACCCGTTGCCCCACATTTCTGTTATGACCAAAACAGGAAGTAATGTGCGCGATATAATTCCACTCTCCAAACGTGTATTCCGCCCACCTCACTGAAGCTGAACTAACTCTACCTGACATGATCCCTGTTGATATGTTGCCAGGATGCGCCGTCCTAATCGGCCTCCGACATATGTCATCGGGGCTAAGGATCATTAGCCTGCCTGCCGGGAGGGAAACATATCATGCCGTTGAGTCGACGATGATTCAGAAACAAATACCTTCCCACCGTGTTCTCCACTTCCCACTCTGTTCCCAAAGGTACAAGCATAAAAACTGCTCCTGAACGAGCGTGGCGAGCGTGAGACTGCGGAGACAAAGAAGGAGCATTTATCTGTGTCTCCATATGTGTTAAACATTGGGAGAAGCTGAATCACTCAGCCAAGAAGCCTTTAATATATAAAAAAAAGCATGCTATGTTTTTAAAAGACTGTCTTGTTTGCAGGCGTTTGTTGCCGCACATTAAAAGTGTTTTCGATTTAAATTGGCAGGTTGCGCATGTGATAGATAAGCTCCAGAGTAAAAAGGGGACAGAACGGCGAGAGGAAGAGAAATCAATGTGCGTGAATGAGCCATGTTTGGTTGTCATATTTTCACATTTGTGATCACACATTTCCATTTTTTATTTTAACACCTGTGGTGACAAATAGGAAGATGTGTCAAACTGTAATGGAGTAAAATTAAAAGTCGAAGGCTGTTGTTTTTCTGCTGTTTCGCTTCTTTATAGCTGATATAATCTCTTCCATTACACCTGTGTGTCAAGATCACACACACACACACACACACACACACACACACACACACACACACACACACACACACACACACACACACACACACACACACACACACACACACACACACACACACACACACACACAGAGATCAAAAATACACATCATTGACTTTGCCCAAAGAACAGGCACCTGCAGGCACTCACTTGTTGTTACACACACACACACACACACACACACACACACACACACACACACACACACACACACACACACACACATATACACATTTTTGTGTATCCTAGAGAGGATGGATCAGCAGTTGATTTCCACTCCGTTCCGTTGGCTGCACAGACCATTAACACATACATACACACTAGCCTTGGAATGCTTTGTCTCAGTGCAGAGTAGGATCACACACGCCCTGACACAGAAAAACACTGTTCCACTGGACATGGAGGCAAACACAGCGCTCCTGCTCCTGTCTCGCCACGGGGCATAGCAGTGTGGTGTTCACTTGACACTTAATAAGTGAGTGTGGTGTACAGTATGAGAGTCTCTCACTGTAAAGATAGTTTGAAAAATTCAAGTGCTCATAAAACACTAAATGGTAAATCCCCAGCCTTGCTCATGCTTTTATTGTGAAATCCCTGAGGGTATTGCACACCAGAGTTGCGTAAATCAAGACGCTAAATTCAAAACAGGTTATATGATTTCCATCTGTGGGCACAATTTCATACAAGTAACTTTACCTATTCACAACTACTAATGCTTGACGCTTTTATGTGGTGCTGACAGCTCATTTTGGCTGGGTGAGTGTATGTTCGACTCTTTCCAGCAGTGTGTAAGCTTGTGCCAGCAACATCAATTTATCTGACATCTGAGCTCTACTGCAAACTCCATCCAGCACTTTATTTAGCCTCCGCTCCTTCTACTCACTCACAAGCTGCATCCACTCTGGCACCTTTTCTGTTCTGTTCAGGCAGTTCGCTGAAATGTACATAGGCGGTAAAAAGATACCCGCGGCGACTGGCTTAATTTGGTCCAGCACCAGTTTAAGCCTCATTTAAACTTTTCCTGCGATCCCTGTAAAGTTGGTCTTTCTAAAGTTTTGATTGCCCTCCTAAATCATTCCTGTTTTTCATGGTGAATTTAAAGCAGACTGCAGGATTTGTGAGACCAGACCAGCGTGTCTCCACCAGATTGAGGAAAGACAGGCCTAGCTGAGGAGTAAAGTGACCTTTTCTCCACGACAGATGAATGAATAGATTGTCACTGATGCGGAAAAAGATGCTCTGTTAAATACAACAGCTGAAGCTGAGCGTTTTCAATATGTTGTTTTTCATCTCCCTCAGATGGTTTTTCATTTTTATTACACACTTTAGTGAAAGTCTTCTTTTACTACTCCTCCTTTTCTGCTCTAAGTTCATACTGCATAACGCTGCATCTATTCATGCGTCATAATTCCCTTTCATCCATTTCCAATTAAAGGGCCTTAAAAAGGATTTGTTTGCTGAGTGTTGTTCAGTTACTCTGCTCTTTTCACAATTTTTACTCATTAGTCTTTTCCTGCTAAAATGCTCTGTGTTGTATTGATATAATTGACCATTTTTTATCTTATTTACATATCAATCACTTCAGAATTCTAGGAGAAAGTGTGGTCATGGTGTTGTCAAGGACACTGAGACAGCTGTGAAATATTTCCAACCTCTTGATTGCTTTTTTAATCAAACAGTTAATTGTTTAGTTTATAAAATGTCAGAATATAATGAAAAGTTCCCATTCCCAATAAAACTAGACATAAAGAAACCAATGAAATGATTGATAGAATTGATAAAAAATTAATTCAAATTAGATTTTAACATTTGAGTGAACTTACATCATGATGAATTCACCTGTAATCATATAATGAAATACCCTGTCAAACTTAATCGGACATGTATGAAGAGTCTGTTCTATTATTGTGGTTTTTCATTTAATCAACTTTCAATCAATCAACTTTATTTATAAAGCCCTTTAAAAACAGCCGCAGCTGAAACAAAGTGCTGCACATGGATAAAAACACGTAGCACAAAACACAAAAACAATATCAAAACAACAAGACCAATGAATCAAATACAGAAACATAGTCTAATGCTGGGTTAAAAGCCAAGGAATAGAAATGGGTTTTAAGACGAGTTTTAAACATGGGCAGTGAAGGGGGCTTGTCTAATGTGCAATGGGAGGTCATTCCACATTTAACAGTTGTTTTACCTTTTATATCATTTTCAGAGTGCTTTATGGAAATAATAACAAGAATGTAGCTTGTCAGCCAGTCCGACTCACTTTAGGACTCTTAAAAGGATGGTGATGTAAATTGAGTGCTGTATATACTGTCTGTGGTCAGTACAATTGATTTAGGAATACTTCACTGCCCGTAGTTTTAACAGTGAATGCAATACAGTTAGTCCATTTAGCCCGTGGCCTTGTAGCAGCGTAATCAAACAACGCACACGTACACACACAATGACACACACCTGTGTCTGTGTTAATTTCACCATTAACGCAGCAACACCGTGCTTTAGCTCACATCAGCCACCTTCCCTGCCCCCCTCCCTCCCTCCTGCTCTCTCTATCTGTCAGAAGAAACGATTAGCTCAGAAAGGGCCACACTGTAGCAGCGTTTAATTATGTTGGATACTAACTGCCAAGTCACATTGTGTGTGTACGTGTATACATTTGTGTGTGCTTTTGTATTCACCTGGATCACACACAACAATAGAGCTGTGCAGAAACACAATAAATAGAGCCATATGAAGAATATGAGGACATACATTGGCTTATATACTACTCATGTAACCTTATGCCAATGCTGAAAACTGTTAATCCTGCAACAATGTGCACATTTTCACAGTGTTGATTACTCCCTAAACAACAACAATTATTGGTGTTAATGATTTGTATGGCTCCCCTCAGGCTACACTGAGCAAATGCGGAGAGACAGAAAAACGCTCTTTGTTTTACAACTACATTTGACTATTTATGCGAGAAACCCATTGCACATGCAGAAAAATGTTAACTGAACTGTTGAACTTCTGATTCTTCACTCAGGAGATTTAGTTGGAATAAAATGAGATTCGCACAGAAATAAATATTCAAACTCCCAGGTAGGCAGAGATGATGATGAACCCAAAAAACACTGGTTGAATTTATTTTGACAGCTGAATTCTCTGCAGTAGCTCAAATTAGGAATCCTATGTTTGTTTTTATTATTGATTCATTTAGCAATTAATCAAGTGTGTAGAATTTCAAAAAAAGCCCAAGGTGACTGGTTGCTTGTTAGTCCAAACCCCCAAAATATTCAATTTATTATGATGTGAAAAAGAAAAGAAGGATAATCGTTAAATGGGAGAAACTCCTCCAGAGCCAATTAGTGTTCTGTCAAGTGACTAATCAATACGTATCATTACAACGCTTACCAAACAATTCCCACTCCATGAATAAAAAAAACTGGGGTTGCAACTAACACTTATTCCCATTATTGATTCATCCACCAATCATTTTCCCAATTAATTTAATAATGTGTTTGGTTTTAATGTCAGAAAGGGCGGAAAATAACGACGTCTTGTTTTGCCCAACCTCTCAACTGAACCCCTGTCATCTGCAGGCTGTGGCCAGAACAACAGAGAGCTTTCCAACTTGGAACAATAAACGATGAGGTAGTTATCACATTACTGAAGCCGTGATTCAGAGTTAACCTTGTCCGGTGCTAATTTAACGGCGCGGCTGCACATTGACGATCTGACCTTTTAAAGATTTATCGCGCAGATTAAATTAGATCCACTTATATTAAATGCATTTGTTTGTACAAATGCACGTACTGATGCTTTTATGAGGCCTAAGGGAGCTCGATTGTGCGGTTGCCATCAGCTCCAACGTCTCGGCAAACATCTGTTCTACTGAAACGTCCTTGAAGCAGACATTGGAAACCCCCCCCCACCCTACCGCTGTCCATCCAGTGCACTTAGCCTGGCCACTGATGTCCCAAAGGGGGAGCAACCCAAACAAAAGGCATCAATCAATATAAAGGTACACAGACCTGAGAAAGTGGATGTTATTGCATTACTAAGGGCAGCAGAGAACCAGACTGCCACCACACACACACACACACACACACACACACACACACACAGTCAGTCACACACACACACACACACACACACACACACACACACACGCGCACTGTTTAACACACTGTCGTCCATTGGAGCTATGTCTTTAATGATATCATTAGGCAAAGTCTCCTCCACTCTCCGCTGTTACGGCCCCTCTGAGCGCGCTTCATTACAGAGCAGACTCTCTGCACCCTTTATCCTATAGTAGACCATACATTCTTGGAAATATGAGCACTTACTTGATGATTCTTTTGGTTGGCTTTTTTCTCATGGTTGTGTGTTTAGGTGTCCATGTATACATATTAATAAGGAGTACAGGATTAGATCATGCTGGTCCAACATGTTCGGTGTCACGTTTCCTGATTAACTATTTTTCCCTTTGTCATTTTACCTTTTTTATCCCTACTGCAGATACATTGCAAACCACACTTTAATAGCTCATTTATAAAGGGCATATATATATACCATGTTACCCCAAAACCTCTAGAGAAACCAACATGTCTTCTGGAATCAGCCTCAATGTAAAGCAGTGTCTGACCTTCCCAGTTTGGAATGTGGTGTAATTTGATAAGTGCATCCACAGGCATACCAAGCCTTATTCAAAGAGTCAGGGGTATGCGGGGAAAAAAATGATATGAATGTGTGCAGTTGCCCAGTTGCCATGGACTACTAAATACTGTATCTAACTATGTGGTTCGGGAACCTGTTGACAGCCAATTTTCTATGTCACAGAACATTTTTTATCCCTGGCTTTCGGTGTGGAATCTTATTCTTCTTGGGTGAATGAGAAGTAGGGTTGATTAGCAGCAGAGGGAACGTATGAACTTTAAAGGGGTGAGCCCTTCAATAGGTGCACCCGAAGGATGCTACAAGCTTTAGAATTAGGAGCCGGTGATCTGACATCAACGGGCTCGCCAATGTTCCACTATAGCTCCTGTAACTCAATACGGTCCATCATTGAAGATTGCCTTCATCTGTCTCTCTAGGAAAAATTGAATCATGTTACTAGCCATAACCTATTTTAAGATAAATAAGTATCTTATTCAATACTTGCGATAAGAATTCAAACCCTTTGTGATTTCTTTAGGTGAAGACTGGAGCCCACATTTGTCATCTTTGCAAATAAAATATATAATAATGGGATTCTGAATAACTCTTAGAGAGTGTCTCTTTTCCGGCTCCAGTAATAAATGACAGAGAAGATCTTGTTCCTAAATATACCCTGCTAATTTCTCCTCTAAATATAGAAATCTAATATTATTCCATCACTGTTTTATTTAAAAAACCGACACCTCTTATTAGTTACTGTGCAGCTATGTGTGATCGAGAGACAATCACACAGAAATGTGTTATGACGTTAACCATTCTTGATATCACTCTCTCATTGCTAAAATATGGGGCATAATTACACGAAACCATTCTGATTCCATCACAAACAAATGAAATATGGTGACCATTCTGTCAAATTTGGGAACCAAAGAGCCCAGTTGCCTGCCTGCCAACCATTTTATAAACTTCCAGCTCTGGCGTATCAGAGTTTTGTGTGTGTGTGTGTGTGTGTGTGTGTGTGTGTGTGTGTGTGTGTGTGTGTGTGTGTGTGTGTGTGTGTGTGTGTGTGTGTGTGTGTGTGTGTGTGTGTGTGTGTGTGTGTGTGTGTGTGTGTGTGTGTGTGTGTGTGTGTGTGTGTGTGTGTGTGTGTGTGTGTGTGTGTGTGTGTGTGTGTGTGTGTGTGTGTGTGTGTGTGTGTGTGTGTGTGTGTGTGTGTGTGTGTGTGTGTGTGTGTTGCTCAACACTTCATTTTACTGGCATACATAACCGGGCCTATACTGGTTCACACAGTATGATGTTACTGCCTGGCTCTGATGGTGAGTGTTAACGCATATGTGCAAAATCTGCATACTCGTTAGTGTTAACCTGTGTGTGTGTGTGTGTGTGTAGGTGCAGCCACTTGTGTGTTTACGCGCAGCTGTTATGTTGTGGTTCCACAGCGGTGTGGGTCAGGATTGGCTAAGCGTTCCAAAGAGAGTAAATGAAGACAAATGAACACAGTGGACCTAAACAGTCTTCCAGTCAGCTCCATATTACTTATCCTCTCCCCCTCCTCCTCCCCCCCCTACTTTTTTCTTTCCCTCCTTCCCTCTCCCTTCCTGAGAAAATATTACAATGCCTCACAGAAACACTCCCGACACTGTAATGAAAAGCGCAAAAGCGTGGCACTTTTTTGTGCTACTTTCACGCCATCGTCAATTAATCCCACAGCAGCGGCGGCGGCTGGCGGGGGCCGGTGGTGCTATAATACTAACGCTCAAGCCAGCATTGCTTGGATGCCGCCTATACATTTGAATAAGGCATTTTTTACCTCGCCATCATTTACCCATCCCCACCAAGTGTTGTGCGTGCACATTAAATGGGCTTATGGCCTCTGAGGCACCACACCGAAAACGTCAGGGTTTGATAGATAGGCCACATCGCACTTTGATTTTCTGAAAATAACACGATCATATGCTACACTCAACTTTCAGGGCTATTAATACAGCTAAGCTCTTATGAAATACAGACACCCTCTAATAGGCTCTATTTGCCTCTTTACGCTCTCTTTGGACCAGGGCACAGGTACCAAGTAAACCGATGCGGAGGCAGAGACAGAGGAGGAGGTCAATTTTTATGATGCCCACCTTCTTTATTTTCCCTTTGGTTCAATTGGATGGACGCCAATGAGAGAGGAAGGGAGGAGCAAAAGAAAATGAAGTGATATATGGCCACATCGATCGACAGGTCAAGGCTATTGATCAGAGAGTCGAGGGAGGGATGGGAGGAGAAGGAGGTGGAAAGGGAGAATGGGAAGGAGGAATGATGGAGTGCTTTGTCTGGGCAGGAGAGCAACTAGAGGGGAGTACCCCTGTTAAACAGCAAGGAGGCCCATGGGGTTCATTATGGACGGGTGCAAAAGTAGGGCACCCACGGCTCAGCCAAGGAGCCGCTTTCATCAACTCCTCATGATGGGGAGAACCTCTGCGCTCAATATATCCAGCAGGAGCTTTTCAGCCCAGCACATCAATATTAATCTATGGGCTTTAGAGGAAGATAATGCCCTTTACCTCCTGGTTCTCAAATTCATTCCCAAATGGAGACATCAGGAAGTTTTCCCGCTCCCTTTCTTCTCCATATGGTGGCACTCATACCGTCTGGCAAGAGGCTAGTTGGCTCCATTTCCCGCTTTAAACACAAATCAACACGCTTTTGCCTGCAAAATTACTAATTTCTCCTCCAACTATCCTGAATTGTCTCCGGTGGCTGAGTCAATGAGTCTATGGGCACCTCGTTATGATTAGGCATAGCAGTGAGGAGCATATGGAGGAGGCCGCCTCCCTTTTATCCAGTGCAGACCAGCTCAGCACTCAAGAGCTGCCGCTTCCTGGCTTGCCTTCCAAGCTCTCCCCAGGTTTCTCTGAGGCTCATCCTGCTGCCATCTGCCACTTACTTGGGCTCTCTCCAGAAATCCTGGAAAAAACTAAACACCCTCTCCTCTCCAAAGTGGGAGCCAGCATGGAGGCCCAGTTTACTGTCCAGCTCTTTACTTTAAAGGAAACTGCCGGTGGCATCAGCCCCTTCTGGCAAGAGCCAGTAACCAGTAACATCGAATTCTGCTCACATGGGAATAGCTGGCAGAATGAATCAAAAGCCAACCCCCAAACTAGGGTACAACTCAGCAAGGAACTTGAGCTCATATTATGCACACCAGTGAAAGAAAAATTGGTTCATTTTTGTTATATCTGCAAATAAAAATATGATGTTCTTATTGCCATTGCAGTTGTTGGTCAGGGAAATGATCTAAACAGCCTTTCAGCATTTACTGTCAGAAAGCTAACAAGAATATATCCTCCAGCACAACACATGAACTCCTAATAAAACAAACTGCTCACAGTTATTTCCCTGGCTCTTTAGTACCGCTTTGGGGCATTCAATTATTGAAAACAGATACTATTTTATCATTTTTTTGCTCATTACTAACCTTTGAACCCATTTGAATTAAATATGTTCAGAAAGCCTTGGAGTCGCGGAGAGACCTACTGTAGCCACCTCAGAAAATTGAACCCAATCAGACTTTACTGCCTTCAGGCTGCTAGAGAAATGCATGCTGGGTACCAGCAAACAAGCCAATCATTTAGATGATACAATATATGCAGGGTGGCAGCTGTAGAAACACCTTTTAACCTACACGGAACATTGATATATATAAATACTGTCTGCCTCACTTCATAAAGGACACACTACTCTGCGCGCTGGGGTTGAACATTAGCCTTGAATGTGAATTTTAAGCTCCAGAATTGTCCGATGTCAACGGAAATGTTTGGCATACTGGCCGGCACCAGTGTGTGTAATTTTCGATTGTCAGGTCAAAATACAAACTTATTGATCCAAATAAACTTTAGCCACTCAACTGTTTTACTGGACTACAGCCACAATGTTGAGATTGAGCCTAGAGCTATAGATGGCGTTATGAGGGTTAACACCCACATCGAGCTGGCCTACTGCCTGAGGAAAAAGCTGTGTAACTTTTAATACACAATGAACACCACACAACTATAACTCAGTCAGAGTTTTGCCATTAGTAGCTCTGGTTTCTACCTCATGAAGACTACTATTAAGCCTAACCCTAAACAACTTTTGGACAACTCTAAGATTGAAATTATTTCACTCTTGGATAGGCTGCTGTGTGTTGTAGACAGGTACGGGGATTTGGCTACGAAGTGACACATGCTGCTTCTGTGCAATGTTTGTAACATTTGCCTAGATTTCTCTTTTTTTCTAGCAAACCAGAGTGGGTTGTAGTAGCAATGAAGCAAAGAAAATGTGTCAGAAACCCCATGCTGCGGTTAACAGTAACAGAACGACATGTTTTACCCACTGCTTACTCCTCCTCACTCACTCACCGACACTAGTTCTTAATGTATGAAGCCCGGGGAGATGCAACGCTGAGTTAACATTTGATGATGTGGTTGAGAGATGGAGTGTATGTGTAGAAAATCAGATGGGGAGAAGCTGAGATGACGTAAGCTTTCGGCTTCTTGTTTGTGACGTCTTTGCTCACGTGGATGTTCTTGCGTCAATTCTCTGCATGTGTCTTGTTCTTTGTGAGAAACTGTCCCTCACACTCACACACAACACCTACTTCCAATTAGCAAGTGTAACAAAATACCAGTGTGTTATGACAACCAGGTATTTATATTTAAAGTCCATCACAGGTCTCTCGGAGATGAAGCTACTCTTAAACAACGACCTCTGAGACATGAGCGAAGGGGACTCCTCTCATAATACTGCCTCAGCTGAATAATTGAATTTGGTAACATGCTTGCAGCCATGTTGGATTTCTTCATATGTATTGCAGACCAGCAGTAATCTGTTCTCCAGGAGCATCCCTGGCTGCCTGCTGCTGAGGTTGTGGATGAGATGTGAGGTGACAGAATAAGGCTCTGTCACCGATGTCTCCATTATTGATAAGGTTGGGGCGTGGAGGGGGGTTGGAGCTCAGAGAGAGCACAGGAAAAACAAGAACATTGTGAAGATAATAAAGTTTGTTCATGCCAACAGACAGCTTGCTACCATTCCCCTTGGGACTCATTAACAAAAGCAAGGCACTACAGATGATGGGATTCGTGGATGCATTTCCTGTAAAGCACTCTGTGTTGAGCAAAGCACCAGCAGGGGTGGGGTTGCTGTTAAGTGCAACATTTTTGCCAGTGTTGGGTCAAGAAGGTTCTGCAGCATCTGTATTTCAACTAATGGACAAAGTCATGATTATCCCAGTTCTTTTTCTGCAGTTGTAATTTAGCTTCCTGTCCATCGCCTGTTCTCACTGAGCCTTATTTATTTCCCGGCTTCTGTCCCTGCCTGATAAAGACCAGTGTTTTTTTTCCACTATACCCTTCATGTATTTTTCACCCATAACAAGTGTGATTAGCCAGATGTTCTAAGCTGTCAAGAGCTGTCATATTTCAGGCTTGATTTATGAAGACACAGTACCTGCTATATTCTGAGACCTAAAGGATACTGTGAATAAAAGGGAAAACAGCGGAAAGAGAGGGATCGTTTGGAAATAAGTGTCTACTGGTTATTTGAGTATGCACAGTACATGGTATTTTTTATCAATACCCAGGGTTTTTTTTTCCGTAGTCTGTGGGAGAATCGGTTAGGTGTTGGTTTATTGCACTGCAGAAAAGTGAACCGTAAGTAATCATAACCCTCATTGAGACTGTTATTGATCCCGTACTTGGTGTTGAATAACTTGATTCCTGGCTAAAATAACAGGGGTCAATGGATTACCAATAAATCACAGTGTGCAGAACCCATTATGAACACAATACATTATGGTTATCACGCTTCCCTTAGCAGCTTCCACACTGCTCTGCGGTTGGTTTTAGATTGTAATTTGATAACACTCTCAACAAGGTCTCAATCTAATCGCTTCTGCAATTGCCGTGTTCTTATATGGCCACAAAAAGTGAACAAATGGAATCAGTTTTATGGATGTAGATGTGAAAAATGCATTTGCTGTATGGTTTTAATGCAATAAAATAAAATAAATAATATAGTGTCAAGCTGGTGCCAGTATAGAGCTGATGAAGAAGGCAGATGTTGAGAGACTGCTTTACTCTAAGCAGGTAAGGACATTCCTAAGTAAGTAAGGTATTAAACCTCAATAAGGGATCACCTTTTTTCTCTACTTTTTCTTTTAAATCTTTGCCTATAAAGAAGAAAAATCAACCCAAGGTCAATGAAGTATATTGATTGTTCCTGCCACCTGGAACGACACATACAACCTTTTCTTTTTCTTTTTCTATTTGGCAGGATGACATCATTTGCCTTTTAAAACTCCAATGGTTGGTTCAGTTTTAGTTTGGGCCAACATAAACTAACTTGGTTTTGTTTAGGTTAAGATCATGGCAATGGCTTTGGTTGAAATAAGTACATTAGGGTTAAGATAACCTTGTTTTTGGAATGATCGTGGTCAGTCTATAAAAAATGATTGGTCTTTCGAGTAGAAACTTAAAATAAAAGCGGTGTGTTGAAATCCAGTTTTGAGTTTTATAGACCAGTCTCTTACCAGATTGTAACAGCTTTTACTACTTCACCTCAATCCTTGGCTGGCCTTTTTACAAAGAGTTTTGACTTAAAAAGGAGCGTGTCTTGTAAGCATTTGTGTGTGCTCAGTGCTGCTTTTGTATTTATTTTTTATTTGCACTTAATGCCAGCGGGACTTCATTAAAATTAAAAAAGGCAACCATAGCCAAGGGAGACTAGAAATAGCAACGACAAAATCTCATGGATATTGTAGTAGCTGAAGTGACTGAGCAACACGTAAAGATCTACCGGCTGATGGATGGGTTTTTTAAAGAAGCAGAGTTGCCATATGTCTAAATTATGACCCGTTGATTTTGTTACGGAATCGTAGATAAAAGTACAACTAACTATGCTGCCTTTCAAGCCATTGTGATCTTTCTTTTTTCCTTTTTTCATATAAGCCTAGATTAAATAGTTCAGCATCTTCAGATTATTTGCAGCTGATAATGATTCCTTTACCTAACTGGAGAGGGTAGAAAACCGGGGGAGATTGGAATTGTAGGTATAGTCCCTTCAGGTTCATATTTTGCTTGAATCTCTTCTCACTCTTTTTTTTTCATACAGTTTTTCATGCTTATAAAAGCTTTTTTCTGCCGCTCCTCCCCCCATATTGACTCCCTCCATCTTCATCTTTATTTCTTACTTTGTGAAAAAGGCGTAGGCTAGTGCAGGCCTGGACTGGTAAATAAGTTCACCTGGCGAGTTAGCCAGGTCAGGGCCCAGGCGCTCAGCTGTACGAGCGAATGTGTTGCATTCAGGAAGCAGAATGAGAGGGAGGGAAATTGATTGCCCCCTTTATGTGAGGGAATGAGAAAATACTGTACCAGCCTCTATATTCACAGACAGACACACTCACCCACTCAAAACCCCCCATCTTCAGGTAAAGAGCTGCAGTTTAAGACAAAGAGGAAATAAACAAATGCCTCTTTATTGTTTGTTTTTCTCAAGTTGTTCATTCTGCTGGTGCCCTGATAAGACAAAAGTTGTTTTCTTCTGAAAACCTCTTTAAAAGACTCTTTCCCTCCCCCAGCCTTTTACCTTTCATTTAACTGTTTTAAAGAAGTTATTTTCTCATATGGGGTGGTTCTTTGTGAGCAGATGTTTTCTTTATTTAATGCCGAGCCTTGTATGATTGCAGCAAGATCAATAATTGACTGCATTGGTCCCCTGAGGACCACCAACCAGAGATCGATAGAATCCTTGCCGGGTTGCTTTCTCCCTTCTGATATTTTACCAGGTATAACTGCTGCCCACCGTTGCCTTTCTTTCTTAATCTATTTCTTCTCAATGGTAGAGCACATCGGTTCTGGACTCTGGACTCGTTGCTGTAAATAATGATATTGACGGACTGGGGAGAGAACTTCTCTGTTGATCAATACCGCACCAATACTCCGCTGCCCAACACACCACCTATAGCCTCAGTGCTGAAATTAGATTTTCTAAATGAAATTCTCACCCCTGAGCGTTAAGAGGGCAAGAGATGGAGAGACCTTCCAGATAATGAAAACGTAACACTTGTTTGAAAAAAAGTAGCCCCAGGACGGATAAATGTACAGTGCAGCCATACAGTAGTCACACATGTGTGTACATAAATAAACCACCTGTGTGCATGACAGAAAGTTTCCACTCCCTGCATGATGAGGCAAGCTGCTCCGTGCCGATTGCATCACTTTCTGTTGCCATAGCAACCTGTCCCCTCACCTCGAAGGTCTACAGCTACATTGATAGAGAGCCTCAAGCCCTCTTATAGAGAGAGGGAACGGAAGACGAAGAGGACTGTTAAAAGCCGGCCGGGACCGTGGAGCACATCTGTATTACTTAGCGTCAGCTGGAAAGAAAGGCTGCCTTTATTAGGGAAGCAAGTGGAAGATGTCCCTCAGGAGTGCTAGAGCGTAATGAATTTAGACTCATTCAACATTAATGCGATGTCGCCTCGATGCCACCAAACAGTATCTCCCTCCATCAACTACCGTTCCCTGATTTCCTGACAGTCGGCAGGTCATTAGTCAATGTTGAAGCCACCGTTTGCAGATTAAATCTTATCATGCCACAATTGGCTTCACCTGAACGGGTTATTCTACACGTTTGCCATTTGTGCTCACTGCACCGGCCATTTACCGTAATTCTGCCGCTATTCTTGTCGCCCATGTATAGTTCAGGACTGTTAATTATTCATGCACACTTTTTTCCCCCCCACTTCCCCTTCGTAGTTTCCTTTTCCGTCCAACTAAAGCACACGGCGCTGCTGTGCAATAATTCACAAATGTGGCAGATTCTCCCCTCACCCCCCTGCAAAGAGTAGTGTTCCTTCCATTTTGAGTTTGTCGAGGCGATTCTGTCAAGCCTTATTGGGTCCCAACGTGTTCATGCTCGCCACGACAGACCATTTCTTCCTTTGTCACTTTGTTTGAGGATAATGAAACACGGCAGCACAACAATGAAACTGATAGAGAATTTCAGCACAAACACAGGTTGTGGGGACATATTCTTCACAGAGTAGAAACAATCTTATAGTAAGAGAAACTACCAGTTATGGGGGCACATCTATGGAATCTTTGTCTGTTTGAATTTGTGTTTCAAAGCATGCGACTGTCACAAAATGTTGCACACATAATATATAACAAATGAAATATGTGCCTTTCATCCACCATGTATGGATTTCAAATATGATTTTGAAACTGGTATTGAATTTGAAAGCTCTAGGCTCCAATATCCAAACTGTTGTGCATACATAGTTTGCATTGTTATGGAATGACAAAATATATTATTTTCCATGACATGTGCTTTGATCCACTAAAGAAATAATCTCTATTGTGTATCCGTAAGCATCAGAACTGGCAATAGAATTGGTGGAAAATTGCCACCAGAGAACTATGCCCAACTTCTTTCAATTCCTCAACCATGACATACTTTTTTGCCGTGACTTTAATCACAGATCCCCTTCCTTTTCAAAACCCTCTGACGCATTGAAATACTTAACGCTCTAACACCATGTCATATTTAATGGATGAACTGTCCAAACACGGGATAAAGTGTTACCTGAACAAGACGGTTTGCCTTGACAAGCGCAAACTGGACATGCTGTATTTTCTCCCCAAAGGGATTTTCTTCAACAGCCTCAAATGAAAAAAAAAAAGGAAACGCAGCATGGGAGTGAAGCCTTTAATGCTGCTGGGCTGGAGGGAGATTACCTTACACAGTTGCATGAAGTGCCAAGCATGCACACACGTCTACACATAGAGTGAAGACGACATGTGCACAAAGATTTGCAAAGCTTTCCTCCATGCTGTTTTTCTAAACAGCTTTGGAGTGCCTGCATAGGTGTCTGTAATAATTCTGAAAGATTGAACAGGGTAGGTATGGTTAGATTTTATAACACTGCTTTAAAAAATATAAAGAAATATATAAATATAATATTAACTTTCATCCCGTTGGAGATGAAGAACTGCAGACCACACTAGTGACTTATACAACTTTATATCCGCTGAGCTGCATGTTTTTATCTTGTTTCGACAAACAAGCAGAGGAAACTAATTCCACACAATCACACTAAAGCACACGTTTCTTTTACAAACATTTAAGATCCATAATACTTAAAACTTTCTTTAATGAAGTGAGAGAAAATAATCTCTAAAGGTCATGTCTGTTATTCATACTGGCACGGCATTGTCGTTTATATTACAGTATAATCTGTTATCTGGGAAAATCTATACCTTAGGTATTCTAGCACTCGATATGGAGAAATATTTTATTTTTGCATTTTATTTTCACCCAAGGAACCTTTTTTATAGCTTAGGAATGAGCTGATAGTACTGTGATGTGCCTACCCTAAGTCTCTTGGACCTATGTACACTGTCACAGTAATACTAAGGAACATTTAATTGAACTCATTGTCTCTAAATCATAACCATTTAAGGAACAATATGGAATCCCTCTATAAAACCGCTTATCTTAATTGGTTTATTGGGATTTTTTTAAATGTCAGAAGCTCTAACACTTTTGCACGCTTGCATGAACCAATGGGTGTAAAGCACACCCTGAGGAATAGTGCTGGATCTTGGTTCTATAGCAACAGTTACTGGAAACGCAACACCCTGGGACATACAAAAACGTCTGGCCATGTGGATTTATCACAAAAGCAATGGCTGTAAAACTAATCAAAACATTTTCTGGGAATAAAATACCTCGAAACTCAAACCATTTTGTCTGACAACTCCCAGAAGCCATTTTTTTTAGGTACATCTAGGGAAAACTGATGCTGTCTTGCACATTGGACCTGCAATGAATCCTACTTCCAGGTAGCTCATACTGTTCTATTTCTGTGGAGGCTGTTTTTTACAGTATAAATTCAACTTTACGGTCCTTTTGGAAGCTGTAGTTTGTGGCGTTGTTGAATTGTATCCCAACTTTATGAACATTGAAAATCTACCTCCATTTTCGTGTTATTTGTTTGTGTTAGCAGTATGCTAATATGGCACAAATAGCTAAAAAGAATGGGTGGGGGATGTTTTAGATTTAAGTAGTTTTATTGGAATGAGTGTGCCACTGTGTTTGCGCTTTCATTGTTTTTTACTTCAAGGTGGCAAAGTAATTAACAAGAAAAGTTCATGAGTCAGAGGAAACGGTTTAGCATTTATGTTACCTTGCTAGTTCAGTTGACCATTTGGTGACTGGATTAATACCTATTTTATTTCATTAAAGAGACATGTTTTTTAACACTAAATAAACAATAAATACTCACTTTACCTAGCCAAATTATGTCAACATCACCTATATTGGAAATATATATTGGTTAGTAACAAAGGCAGAAAGCCACTATCTCTTGATATAATATGTGAAAAGCCACAGGATCCTCATTCTTTTTTTAATGTGATTGATTACCAAGAGTTTCTTAGTTTTTTTTCTGAATCAGAGGTTTGAAATGCGTCTTTTCTCAGATACCTGTAGTATTTTCCCAGAAAATACCTCTACCTACATTAGTATTCAGTTTGTTTACTCATTCCAAGGACTGCACTCGATACCCTCACTTTGACAAAAGACTGACACAAGAGCTGAGGGCTCCATCAGTCAGCAAAACTTGAGGCTAGAGTGAGATTTTCTTGTAGGAAAACACCGCAGAGGAGTTTTTCACACAACAAACATGATTCACAGTTCATTTTAATTATCTGCTTCATTTTACTTTTCAAAGGTAATGTTTATTTTGCCAATTATTTTTTTTATTTAATACGGTTTAAAGGAGTTACATTTTATAATATTTTGTCTACAGTTTTTTTCTGTTTTGTAAAGACCTTTACATATTGTTACAAAAATAACTATTTAAATAAAGTTTATTATTATTTTTTGTATTTATTTTTTCATAAATATTTGTATTGAAGATGCATAGAAAAGACATTTGATATACATTGATAGGAACCACAGTTACAAATGTTACAACAGTTCAAAGCTACTAGTGAGTCTCTACTATTGTACACCAATTGACAAGCCATACATAGTTGATCTTCACTTGAAAGCGTACAATACTTGTGTATTGTTAAGTAATTAAATTGTTACATTTAAAGCACAGAAAGATTGGTGTTAGGTCACCCATCCTGCTTTTTTCTCCTGTCATACTATCAGAAATCCTCCCTCTCTTGTACACATCTGACACAGTTTGATTGAATTTCAGCTCTTGTCACTTTGTTCGCATGGCTTCGCCTCGGAGCCACACGCTGACACTTGCGTGCACAACACACACAGACGCACACAAAGAGCATGTTGAGACGTGATGGCAGAGCAGCGGGCCAGTCATGACAAGTCCTTCATGCTAGCACCTGGCTGCGTGTGTGTATGCGACACACCTAATGCCTACACCTCTAAGACACACACACACACACACACACACACACACACACACACACACACACACACACACACACACACACACACACACACACACACACACACACATTGCTGTCAGGAATACGGATGCATTCATGGATAGCTTCTCACGTACACACACATTCTTCTTTTTCCCCCCGGTACAAAAGAGAGTGAGCCCAGGTAGCTGTCAGGCACTCTCCCACAGGGAACAGTGGGCAAGTCAAAAACAGCCTCCTCGCTTGTCACTCCACAGACACACACACACACACACACATACACACACACACACACACACACACACACACACACACACACACACACACACACACACACACACACACACACACACACACACACACACACACACACACACACACACACATTTAGACACTGCTTCAGTGTGAGGGGAGAGACAGAATGAGATGCTTTGGGCAGATGCTGGACCAGTTGTCCAAGCTGCACACAATGAGTTTTTGTGCGTTTGTGTGTTATTGTGTGTGTCTGCCAGATTGTCTATCTGTCTATCCAGTAGCGCAAAGAACACCTGCCAGCAAGCCCAAGTGGACATGCCGCCTTGCATTTAGTCTTGGCCTGGGAGCCACTGATAAGAAATACTGTGATGTAGCCTTGTGAGTGTTGGACATGTATATCCTCAGCAGTGTTCACCCCTCCAGCCAAGAGGAGTTGTTTATTTTTTTATGAAGGTAGATTGTTATGTGCTTTCGTCCATTGATTTCCGATCAGGTTGGCTACCTGTGAGAGCTTGTCGTGTCTTTTTACGCCCCTGAGGCAAGGACGTCACACCAGCTGCCTACCCAGCAGCCCTCAAAGTGGGCACAGAGCCACAGCAGCTGTAGCTGCCACAACACGGGTGAATTACTTCCTAAATTGATGTTATGTACACACATCACGAGCACATATGCACACAGGTACTCCCTGTTTGCTTTGCGCATTTAGCAGCCAATGACAAAGTTTACAGAGTGCTGTTTCTCACCTGGTCTAAGCAGAGGATTCAGTGGGAATTTCAAAGTCTTAAGAGTTGTTGTTGCTTGACTCAGAAGTGTTGGACTCACCTCGGTTTGTCTTCCTGTTGCCGCCCTTACCATTTTTTTTATGGACCGTTGATCATTGATGTTTTACTGCTTCTTCAGAAGATGAAAATGAACCTTCCTAAAAACTGTGCATCACCCTGCTGGGCTTTCTATACATTTATTTTTAAATGTTGTTGACCTTTCCCACATTTTTCCCACATTGGATGATGCATTTGTGTTGCTGATCTGTCTCGGGTTCTGCACATTGACCCAAATGGCTGACTTGTATCAAAATGGATCTGTACAGATAGTCCTGCATTTTCTTAGCGTTGAAAACTGAACTGTGCATTGCGTGTTTTATGGTCAGACAGCAGCTCAAGAGTGGCTGTAACTGACCTTGAAATGAACTCATAGGATCAGATGTTCTTGTATCAATCCTAACACCTTTTTCTTCTTCCTGTCTGGCAGGCTGCAGAGGGATGTTGTGTGGCTTTGGCGCTCTATGTGAGCGAGACCAGACTGACCCGTCTAAGGCTGAGTGTGTTTGCAAGAAAGCGGACTGTCCATCATTGGTGGCGCCTGTTTGCGGCTCTGATTCGTCGACCTACTCCAATGAGTGCGAGCTGGAGAAAGCCCAGTGCAACGCCCAGAGACGCATCAAGGTTCTGCGCAAGGGACCCTGCTGTAAGTAACTCCACAACTCTTAAAGACTAGCCATTAGACATTTGAACAAAGATGATTAGAGAAAGTTCCATGTGCTTTCTGACAAATTAACAAAGGTTTTACTAAAGTTGTTATTACTACCGCTTTGGAAGCTCAAAAGGCATTTCCTTTGTTCAGTTCACAAAAATACTTAAAGCAGAACAAGGAGATTTAAAATGTGTATTGCCACCCTTTTTATACAAGTACAAGTCGCTTGTAATTCTTGAAATTTGCTGGAAGGCTCTATTAGAGACAAACAATGAATAGTAAAATGTTAAATAAAATACGTGTCAGTTAAAAATACATAAATAAAAGCAATACAAAACAATAGCAAGAATATTAATGATATGGTGCAATAATAATTACATACAGTATAGTAAATAAAAAACAACAACAAAATGACGGAAAAATGAATATCCCCTGTTCTGTATTTATGAGATCACCACATTTTAAAAACAGATTGATATTTCCTTTAAAGAAATGTTTTTATGTCAGTGTTCTTTGAGTGTGTTTTTCTCAATATGGTGCTTTTGATCCAGAAAAGCTCAAATGCGGAGATTTAACCAAATCTATATTCCATATCTATATATATCGTCAGAGCATAATCTGAAATGAGACTGGCACTCTCCATTAACTGCTGTGAAGGGTAGGTGAATAAATAGCTAAAGCACTGTGAATGCCAACTATTTGAATAATACACACATGACTTAGCATGTTTTGATCTCTGGGACAGAAAGCTAGCACGGGTAATTCAGCAGGCACAAAGCGGCGAGTCTCTGAGTGACACTAAATTGCCTGTTATTGTCAGGTAAATGGATTTCTATTACACCCTGTCCTTATACAACAGGCTTTGCCTTCCTATCTTTATCCCCCAATAATAAAACACGTCCCCATTATGTCCAGTCTATTGTCTTTCCAATATGGCTATGCTCCCAGTGCTTAATCGCCACCTGTGCCACTCAAAATCCCCATTGGTAGACATCCAGTGTGGTGGTTTTTTTTTATCTCTCGGCCCCCTTGTGGGTGACTACAATCCTGCTGCGCCTATCGTTGCCTCTTTTAACCAAAGCCCATCAGGATTCAGGGCTCTGAGGGGAGCAGCAGACTCCTGCCAAAGCTGAAACGTAGCATCAGCCTCAATAATAACTATAGTGTTGTTTCAGCGTCGTGCCTGCCTGCCATTGTGAGCACAATGCTAATTCCAGGGGTCTGATTACAGTGCCGGCTTGGAACTGGCACTAATAACAAGCTGGGAGTCTGCTCACCATGGGAAGGGAGGAAGAAAGAGATATAAAGGACACAGAGGGGACAGGGGGAACAGAGAGTTTTGCGGAGATGCATCTAGAGAGTTAGGGAGGGAATAATGTCGAAAGAGGTATGAGATGTGAAGCATTTGCTGAACGAGGGGGATACTGGACAAGAGAACAGGTGAGCAGGAGTAGAATAAATCCAGCGAGAAAAAGTAGTGTGAGTGCTGTAATGATGGTTTATGTAGGGTTAAGGCCATCAGAGGCTCCATAATTACCGCTATATACAACAGCAGGCAGGGAAAAAATAGTGTGAAACATAATAATTTTTGCCACTTGTGATTATACAGTAACTACATGCTCAATTCAAGAACAGAGACATTCTCGTTCATAATGTCACATCTGGAACAACAACACGTTTTTTCATGCATCCATTCATTCTGAGTGTTTCTGTAAAAAACACAGAGCTCTTTGGAAGTATCGCTATTTATCTTTTTTAAGATCAGTCAAACAAAAGAGGAAATTCAACTGTTTATCAACCAGCCATGAGTCTCATTCTTTCACCTTTTTGACAAAGAAGTACCTCAATAATGTATTTTGCAATGTAATCAATTCACACACGCATAATGCTTTAAACAGAAAGAGACACTAAAAGCACATTTAAATAAGACTTTATATTCTCATTGATTATTCATGCAAAGAAAACATTGGAATACACATTGAAATAATATTTAGGATCTATGCAATGTGTTGACAGTTTTATTATTACATAAACATATCAGATGTCTAAATTTAAATAGAGTTCATGAAGCAATATTGTTAAACCTACTGCACTGTGTGGTCTATAAAAAAAAAAAACCTGTCTAGAGTGTGTGCTAGTTTGGCCGCCCCTGTTGGACACATGACTTTAGACTTCATAGCAGTCCCGCAAGATATCCAATGGATGGACAATTTTGACTAAACAGCACTCAGACATCCTGCGATATATTATATTCCAGTGCAGGCCACTTAAAATCCACCATTACATGGTAAAATATATTGTCTTAGATCTTTTCTTTGATAACATTTAGGCAAAAATAGCATATAAAGTTAATAAGAGTGCTACCGTTTGTGGTGGCAAATTGATCTGTCTATCTTTGAAAAATGATCGCTCAGATTTCCAGTTGATGGAATGGTTAAGCCTGGGCCAATGAAGAATCCATTACATTTTGGTTGAAAGCAAATCACGGTTCTGATAAATGAACTATTTCTTACTTACGGAAACTGCTTTTGCTGAGACCTGTCCTCTCTGAGTACCCTTTTAAGATGTTTTAAGACAGTATTCATAAAGGTTAAAGAACTCTTTTTATCGGTGGATTTACTCAGATCTCAGAGACTTATCCATTCTTCATCTTTCATGCACTGATGTATGTGACCTTGGTGTCTAGACTCTTGGGCACAAATGCATTTAATGAATGGAAATCAAGATATAACTTTTTGACTTTAAGACACCAGAAAGCATCAATAAATTCCTTTCCTGCTGTTCTGCCAATTCTTCCAAACATGCGCAGGATACATCGTATGTTGCACTGAACGCAATGCCATCAGTCACCGTTAAGTAGGAGCCATCTGTCGGTATATTTACCTTTACTTCTATTGCATAGCCCTGTTGAAAGCTCCCACACATTACACTTTTGCCAATTGACAGTATTGGCTCAAAGGATATAAGGAATATAGCGCAATGAATGATTCAGCTGCTGGAAGCTGTGCTTTAAGATTCTTCTGCAGACTTTTCTGTGTACATACTGTATGTGTATGTCTCGATTGATGGATGCTTGCATTCATACTTTAAATAAAGTTACTGTAGGTAGAGGTGAAGGTACCAGTAAGGTATGAGTACATGTCTGCCAGAGAGTGAGGGTGTTAAGAGGTCAGGGGAAGTGGACTGACAGGTTTTCATTCTCTTTCTGCCTCCTATAAATTTAGCCCATCCAGGGGGTCTGGACAGGTCACTCCGGCTGAGATTATGGAGTTGTCAGGGCTGATGGAGGAAGAGAGAGGCAAAGTGGGAAGCGGGGGAAAGTGTGAAGAGGGGAGAGCCAAGAGAACGAGAGAGCTTTTAAGTTTAAGAAAAGTGTGGGCGGTTGGATTGGTGCTTTTGTGCGGTGCCTCGTTTGACTCATTTGATTTGAATGGTGGGTTTTCATTGGGGTAGGTGAATTGGCTACTGTTCTGAGAAACCGTCACGTCCAATTCAAATCTACTCAGGAGTCTTATCTAAAGAGCGAAACCAGAAAAGAAGTTCTTCTTCCAGAATTATCCGTTATTTTAGGAGCTACAGTTGTACAGAGCAAGTTGTGAGTATTAAATTCAAGTTCAGGTTCTGACACTGCTACATTTCCTATAGGGAGCTTTTGGTAAAACATTACCTTTAAGAAAGAAATACCACGTTGCTCCTGCAAGTGATAAGTTGAATTCTCAAGTGTTAATGCCACTCTTATTCATTAATTAATTTGGGAGTTTGACTGCAACAGTACAGGCTTACTGACTCTAGTATGACCATTAGGTTATGGTGGCTAATGTTTAGCCAGAATTTAGATCCTGCTCATGTAACTTACTCTCTACACGTGCTGCATGCACACTTAATCTTTACATTTGACATTATCCTGTAATTGACCCTTGTGGGCACTAACTTACACAACTAACTAATATAGTTGTGAAAAAGTATCTTGTTAATTAATGATTTTTGGTCATAATTTGTTTGACTATTCTGGTTTCATGCGACCTGGGTCTCTTCCTGGGTTTCTTGTTTTGGTCATTGGCCCTATTGGTCATACCATTGTATTCATCATGTTATTTGTTGATATTTGCGATAAGCTAAGTTAGGCAGGAAAGCATGAGCCGTCACACGATAAGACAAACCTCCTGGTCACTCCTGCTTATTTGTAAGAGGAAAGGAAGATAAACAGTTAAATTAGGAACCGGACTGCCGCTTATAACATCCATCCCAGACGACAGACCAACTTCCTGGCAAGGCTTTGTCCCGTTTTAATCCCCATCCTTGTTTTCCTGTGCAGTCAGGGATTTCCCCAGTTCCCTTCTTCCCCTCCTGAAAGATGCCTCTCTTCTGACTGCACAGCTCAATTTAGCTCTGGTTGCCATAACGGTGAAAAAAGTCCCCCTTTTAACACATTCATTTAGCGCCTCACTCATAACATTGAACTGGCTATTACAACATTTAAGTGCCTGGGTAACGGTGTAAGTCCCCTCCTGAGGGCAGGACAAAATGACCTGCTCACCGCCGAAGCGTGGGCACTTAGTTGCCCCTAGTGCTCCTCTCTAATATTCACATAACCTCGCCCTTAATAGTTCCAACCAGCTCTGCGCCAGCTTCCTCATTATCTTCCTTTTGTTCTAGATGGATGATTTAGGATGGGCGGGGTAACGTCTCCAGAGGTCAAGCTGGGCAGGCGGTGAGCAGATAATAGCCTCTGATAATATTGAAATTAAAAGGAGGAGTCACGTTTAAATTGGCTTGGCAGGAGTCTTTAACAACACAAGGCAAGATGAAATAGCCAGGAGAAGCACTTTCTGCTTCAGAGAGACAAGAGGTGTGTGTGTGTGTGTGTGTGTGTGTGTGTGTGTGTGTGTGTGTGTGTGTGTGTGTGTGTGTGTGTGTGTGTGTGTGTGTGTGTGTGTGTGTGTGTGTGTGTGTGTGTGTGTGTGTGTGTGTGTGTGTGTGTGTGTGTGTGTGTGTGTGTGTGTGTGTGTGTGTGTGTGTGTGTGTGTGTGTGCGCGCACGCTCGCTGCAATCAGCTGGGGAACGCGCACCATGTTGGCTCTCCTAATATTGAACTTGGAGCAGAGTGGTAAATACACTCCCTCTCCCAGAGAGAGCCACAGAAGTGCTGCAGAACTCATCTTGTGTGGCCACTCTAGTGGAACATTTTCTTTTTTCTACCTTTTTCCTTTTTCTTCTTGAAGAAGTGCATCAAGAAATGCAGGAAAAAAAGTGGAGTGTTGGGAGGTGACTTGGGTTCGAGAGAGTGATCAATGGAGATTGATTTTGTGTGTGCGTGTGCTTGTTCTTGGCCATAAGGGGGGCTCCTACTCTTTCAGTCTACTCTCCGTCTGTGCTTTAGAGAGGGCTTTATCTCTCCGGCACCGACACACTCTTGTGTCCTCACAGTGAAAGGGAAAAGGCATCAGTACTCTGCACCTGCTGCTCTCTGCGCTCATATACTGCAGGCAGGCAGACCTAATGCAAGCTGGAGGTGAGGTAAATGGTGCAGCCTCAGATTAAAGTGATCAGATTCAACACATTTTCTGTACTTAAAAGGATCAAACTTGCCTTAAACTCTCATTTACAAATACGTTTCCTTATTGCTGGCTTTTCCATCAACATAATGACACGATATTAAACATAACGGCTAAATGACTGTATTCAGATTTGTTCCCCATCCAATATCCATTATGGGCAACTCAAACCTGATTAAGATTTTTATGGTAATGTTTTGAAAACTCAAAGCACCTTGTTAGTGTGTGAAAAGATTAGGATTTTAAAAGCACGGTCTCTAGTGTAAACAGACACTGCTACAATTAAGTTTTTCCTAAATCAAATCGCTAAAGCTCATTAGTCCTTACTTCTTTGTCCTCCAGTTATATATACTTAGGGATACACAGAGTTTTACAACACTGTATCCATGTAGTTTTTGTGTGCAAATGTGTTTTTTGCAGGCATTAACTCAAATGCATTGCTGTACCGGACGTGTTGTTTGCATATTAAAGTGTGATTCAGGTAGTAGCAGATAAATGCACAATCGGAATAAATGAATATCACATTTAGCAGTTCCATACAGGAAATGTTTTCATAAATATGAAAATAATGAATCATCCCTCACAGTATAACACCTATGTGAGACTCTTACTACCACCACCATCATATAAGCTACTAGGTAGAAAAACACCGTGCTGAGATGTTTGTTTTCCTGCAGGATCTTTCCAGGGAATCTAAAGCCGTATCCGGCCTTAGCTTGTTACCCCAGCTGTTCTTTTTGTCTTTTGTCTGGTGCTGGTGTGTGTGTTTGTTATGGTGTCCAATTGGGCCAGGAAAAGCCAGAAAACTGGCTCGGAGGTGAGGTTTCAGAAAAAAAGTCTCCATTCGGACTCGGCTAACCTGGTTTATTCCTCCTTTACCCTTACATACCCCTTACCACCTCCTCTTCTCACGTTTCATCTACTTCTCTTTTTCATCATGCTCTTGCCGATCCCTTTTGTCACGTGTGACACGCCGGTTGTCCTGGTGACAATGGACCGCTGGTAATAGCTGTAGATGGTGCCAATGACTTTTGGCTTTGACAGAGCAGATAACGGAGTTATGCACAGCCTAACCAGCGAGTGATCTCTACATCCACACCTCCTTTTCTCCTTTGTACTTCTTTCATTTCCTTCTGCTCTTCCTTTTTTCTCCAACTCCTCATCTTCCGTTTCAACCCTCCTTTTCCTGCCTCCTTTTTCCCACCTCCTTCCTCTCCCTTTTGAGTCCATTCTTCTTGATGTGTCTCTCATTATTTCTCTGTGAGACTAAAAATATCCCTCACATTTATTTCTAGTTCCTTCACTTTCTCTCAGTCCTTCTCTTCCACTTTCTGTTTTCTGCTGCTTCTCTCATCAGTAGTAACGCACACACACGCACGCATGCACACACACACACACACACACACACACACACACACACACACACACACACACACACACACACACACACACACACACAGTTATCAAATTCCTCGGGCATGAATGCTGAACACATGCACACACACAGGGCGAGAGGTCATTGTAAATAACTCGCTTTTCGTGCTTTCATTTCCCTGGGGCATCGACTCTTGCTTGGTATTCATAACCATAACATGCAGAACCTGAAGGACTGACTGTGTGTGTGTGTGTGTACTGATACTGTATTTATACCCCCTATGCATGTACACACATACACAGGCTTACTTAGTGAAATACTAGCACACTCTGGGCAATTTGCAAACAGACAGATTGGAAAATATACATTCTTGTTATCGCCCTTCAACACATACACACACACACGCACAGCACACGCACACGCACACACACACACACACGCACACACACACACGCACACACACTGAGAAGAGATGATAATGGCCTTTGCTTGAATTCTCGATCCATCTTTACTCGCTATTCCACTCGTCCGCGTCTTCTGATACTTGTAAGACAAATCCATCTCGCTATGCAGCGTTCACCTCTCCAAAACCTGCAGGCAAAATACAAACTATCTCCACGACACACACACACACACACACACACACACACACACACACACACACACACACACACACACACACACACACACACACACACACACCTGATAATACCAGAAAGGGGTTGTGTTTTGAGACTTTTTAATGTATTTATGCGTTTGGCTTCTCCTGAATAATACATCGTTATTTGTTACTCCATACTTTCTGAGACTCAGAGAGGAGGGGAAATAATAAAAGCACCGCACTGTGGAAAAAAGGAGGTTAACTAGCAGCTCAGCAGACAATATGTTTTATATTTAATTGTGTGGAACTAGAATGGCGACAACTGTTCTTGTTAGAATTATTAAAGGATATATTTTCATGTCTGTATTGGCTCATTTAGTATGTGTATATACATTTCATAAGTGTTTGAGTGGCGCTGTCTCACTAATAATGGATGTCCTCAGATAAACAAAACTTTACAGTCAGTAAAGACAGAAAGAGACGCACCCAAAGAAATTGGATTGTTTTTATTTCCCATTTATGTATGGAAACTCAAGATTTGTTTTGTCAACAATAAGTTGATCACATTGAAAATATTAAGCCCCAGGCTCCTCCAAGAAATGTACATATAGTGTAAAAAGAAATAAAATAGTGCAATAAATAAATAATGTTTCGTTAAGTTCCGAAGATGTTTCTTCATTTGCATCTGTTTGGCACAATTTTATTAATGTTTTTGCACCGTTTTGAAACTGCAGCACGTATTTCGGGCCGCATTTGCACCGATCAGCCACCGTACAATAGTGCAAGTTAAATGCAGGAATATATATATACAGCTCCGGAAAAAATTGAGAGACCACTTCAGCATTATCCTTTTTCTCTTGTTTTATTATTTATAGCTTTGTCTTTGAGTTAAGTTATTTTTTTATTATTGTATTCTATAAATACTGACAATTTCTCTCTGTGTTGAAATTCAACAGACACTGGAATGGCTGCCATACATGTAAATATAAAGATTTAAGAAAGTTTTGGAGTGGTCTCCTAATTTTTTCCGGAGCTGTATATAAAGTAGAATGAGATAAGATTGAATGTATAATTAAATACTGAACTATAAGAATAAAATGCTGCATGTTAAAATAGATAAGCACACATATGCTATAATCATATGAAATTGAAGTCACTGTCAACAGTTCAGCAGGTCATCAATCCTAAGGCCTGTTGGATAAAACTTTATATCAGGGCCGAAACATGATGGTCAAAAGTTCAGTAACATTCCAATATCTTATAAACATCTTTATTCCTCGATGCACTTTGCACCACTCCTGCCTTGCTACTTATTAAAGCCCCACTCCATCGACTGCACTCCTCGGAGTAACACTGTGTTCACAATGAGCCAGCAAAGGGCAATCTACACGGCGCCTTGCTTTCAATGGGAGATTGATTGTGAGTTCCACCGGCGCTGATTAAAAGTGAGCAATCCGATGCTAAAACTTTTAACTTCTTCTGGTGTTAACATATTCAGACGCTAGGATAGTCAGGTGTGTGCGGAAAGTGAAACACATAGCATTGTCTGGTCTGAATGCCCGAGGGAGAAGTAGTGCAGTGCTTATTGATCCGAGTCGCCGGGACCAAGAGTACTGCTGGTGTTCATGTTAGCCATCTAATGAGACACTGTTTACAGCACGGTTAGAATGTGAACGAGTGGGAGGAGAGAACTCAGCAGGACCAGATGTCACAGGAAGTGGAGCAAGGTTGACCTAAATGCAGGCGAAATGTGAAAACTTTTTAGGTATAATTCAGACAAGGCAAACTCACACAAAATTCTTACAAACAAGATTTTGACTTAACAGGAAACCAGGACTTTAATCGAAGCTGAACTAATGATGGGATAAGGTGCATCTGTGCAGGAGGTCATGTAATTGCAGGGCTAATGGTGAACAAGTAAAACTAATTAGGACAGGACACACAATCAAAACAAGAGGGAGAGAACTTCAAAATAAAACAGAAACTAAGATCATGACACCGGGACTGGGAAGTCCTGAGATCGGGGGAATGTGAGTGACTGTTTTGAATTCCCTATCTGCTGTGCAGAAAGCTCCAAAATGACTTGTATTGTTGCGTTGCTTACCAGAGACAGTGACTGCGTTTCTTATGGCTGCTTTTTAAAAGTCCGCTTTTGGTGGGTTTTGTTTGCATTAGTAGTAACAACTGTAATACATGTGTAAGACTGCCATCAGGTAACATTATGAGGTAACATAATGAGAACGTATTACACACCATAATAACGCAATACATGCATGGACCATTTGTGGTATTCTACATTCATGCAAGAGAAATTTCAATGTGACTTTGAAATGGCAGTTATAATAAAAAGAAAGAGTTGGCATTGATGTCTTAACTGGCATAACTGGTGTCTTCGCTGTACATAACCTCAGTTTTCATTACTAGTTGTTTAGGGTTGACATTTCCCATTGCTTGTCTTTCACACCCAAGGGCGTTCTGCTTTTTGTCCATTTCAGTGGAGAACGCCTCATTAAAACACCTCCTCTATTTTACATTACATCCTGTCTAAAGTGGAATAACACAAAGAAAACACCATTAAATGTATATTTGTCCGTGGATTGCAATGATCTGTTTCATAGTGTTTATCAAAATCGCTAGTGACACAGCCCACCCTGACAGCAATTTACTTTGTTTATTGTTTACTCTCAATCACATTAACTTCATTTTTTGTGAGGATTGTGAGGACAGGCCAATATTCGCTTAATTTCTCCCAAGAATGTGTTTGTTTCTCACTCCTAAGTCTAACAATTTCCCTTACAATTACAATAACACACACACACACACACACACACACACACACACACACACACACACACACACACACACACACACACACACACACACACACACACACACACACACCGAGCCAGCCTGAATTAATATTATTTGCCAGAAAAGGAACAGAATCAATACAAGTTATTTTCATCTACTATTTGCACTGAATAGATGTCGCTACCTTCTGCTCTTCCTGCAGCTTCCTTTGTTTTTTCCCCCAGACGGGCTTATCAAAAAAGCTGAAATTAAATTGTTTTCATCTTAAACAAGGTCTTATATTGCACGTTTGTTTTTTTATAGCTGAAAGAAAATAAATGGCTTGCTGATTTCAGGCATTTACTGTATCTGATTGCAAATGTCTGTGTGTGTGACAGAGAGACAAATGTAGATAAACAGCATGATAGTTGTTTTTTTCAATTAATTCTCAATCTTGGGTTTCAAGCACTCATTACTGCAGTATTTCTGCATTTGCTCGCAAGAGAAAAAATCTTGTATTTTTGTGTTGATGAAGTTTTCATTCACATTGCTGTTGCTGTTTCAGTTTATTCCACACAAAAAATCATTGACAACTTTAAAGTCCTGACCAGTTTCTGACAATTTACAGCCAAGACACGAACTACTGTGAGAGCTGTGAGCAGTTTAATCACAAAAATGATATTCCCTTCCCATATTGCGTCTCTTTTTCAGTTTTTAGAATTGCTGAGAGAGGTAAATTGCTTTAGCAGTTATTAAAAAAAGTGGGGGATCCTGGAAAGAAAACTAGAAAAATGATGTAACTGCTTAAAAAATCATTTATTTGCATGTGACTGTCGAGGAGCTACATGAATGTCTCTTAAAACGTCCACAGGACTATGTGTTGATGGTGTGTGTCTTCATACAGATGTGACTGTGTTTGTATCAAGGACCAACACGTACTGTAAGTGACTTTTCAGCAGCTCGGAACAGCATATTGCGCCCAGCGGCCATCAGTCATTAGCAAATGTTGATGGCAAAGGCCAAGTATGATTAGCCAACGCTTCGCTGCACATCACTGCTGATTTTGGCTCCCCCCCCACCACCGGCTCCTGTTAATCAGGAGCTAATGAAAGGGAACTTGTGGCATATGTGCCACTTAGTCCAAATGAGTCCACGTACTTATTTCAACGACCAGGATGATGCTCTGAATGCATTGCTCTCTGATGAAAAAGATGAATTGGTTTCGGTTTGTTGTCAGTTTGTGTGCATAAAGGTGTTTTTACACATTTGATTTATTCAGCTTTTTAACTTTTGTGCACTAAAGCCAAAGGGCTTGCTGGATGCTTTTAGGGCTTCATCCATAGAGCCATAGCTTTAATATACATGTTTGCTGTTATGCTAAATTTGGTAACTGGGTCTAATGATTTTCATCTCAGATTTTCGATACAAGGGTGCCTGCTGTAGAACTTGACAAGAAACATAAAGAGCTGTTCAAAACATCTTTTGGTTTTCCATTAGCAAAAATTCAGGAAAGTAACTGGCAAGAATAAAACCCACCTTTTTAACTAGCCAAGCCCCCGTTAATAATGATTGCAATTAGTTTATTTAGCAGAACCAAAATGACAACCTGCAAATGAATTACAAACACTTTACCCTAAAATTGACAAAGTGCAGATATCGCTGTTTTTGGTTGCCAATGAAAGGACTCCCATTGAGGATTATGTCATGGCAGTTTCACGAGACGTGGCTTTAGCAAACCACTTAGAACCTTGCTCACACTATCTGCAGTGGATAAAGAGAAACGATACAGGCTGACGCGTTGAGTCAAGCCAAACCATGCTGTGAAAATGAGGCACAAGATCTTCTTTGTTGCTTTCAAAAGGCCTGAGAGACTACCTCTACAAGCACTGACAGTTTCCCAATACGTTATACTTACTTTTTTCCCAGAGGCCATTAAGGTGACAGGAAGGCTTCAAGGTTAAATAGACTGTCAATCCGATATTCTTTCTATTCTGCTTATCTTGCATGTCTTTTAGATTGCCTATGTGGTTTACGTGATTGAAATAAAATCAGTTTGAGTACAGGGTGGTCACCATGGGACCTTTGTCGCTAGACATTGGTACAACAAAATATGTCATTATCACTTTCATCATGTACAGCATTTAATTACCATAGGGACCCTCAGAGTTTCTCAATTGTTGTTTTGGCGCTGTTATCATGACTTTTGTTATTTTTTTAAGCTGTCCAGATTTAAAAAGTTGTAAAGGTCCAGTCGATCTCTCCAGCTGTAGTAGGCCTTATACGTCTGCAAGAAAATCCCTTCCGATACTGTTTAATCCTAAAAAGATTGAGATTGTTCAGATTATCACACATGATAAAAGATGGTTGTATAAAAAAGTAAAAGAGATTTACATGTTTAGTTTTTTTTGCAAACTGTGTGTTGTCCTTTAAAAAATAACTGTTAATCTTTATATGAGGTTGTCATAAATGTCACATTCAGACAATTTTAAAATGGTCCTGCCTTTTTGCTGACACTCAGCAGAATAAATGGGCATTTCATCAAACCACCTGTGCTTTATTGTACCTTTCAAGCGAGAGATATCTCCCTAGAAAATGACAGCTACGGTACAGCATCGTCTATTTTATCTCAGTGTTTTATCATATGCCATTTATTTTTCCAATAAACGTTAACTTTTTTTTTTAGTACAGTGATTAAACTCCTTATCCATATATCCCTTATTTTTTAAAGTTTTGCATTGCCCATATCTCAGACATTAGGTTGACATCTACCCTGCCAACAATCACACGCACTACATTGAGACCACCAACAGGTTGGACTGTGATGACGCCTTTTCATTTTTCCATTCTCAAGGGTAAAACAGCAAAACGTGTAAAAAAAACAGCAACAGCTGCAGTTCAATGGTGCTCTTTGAAGAACTACATCAAACACAGAGAATCATCTCGCAGCCATTGGCCGCACAGTAGAGAAATTGAAGGGTGTGTGTGTGTGTGTGTGTGTGTGTGTGTGTGTGTGTGTGTGTGTGTGTGTGTGTGTGTGTGTGTGTGTGTGTGTGTGTGTGTGTGTGTGTGTGTGTGTGTGTGTGTGTGTGTGTGTGTGTGTGTGTGTGTGTGTGTGTGTGTGTGTGTGTGTGTGTGTGTGTGTGTGTGTGTGTGCCCAGCATGTTGGAGAGGTGTAGAGAACTGTTAATCTTTTGGCCTTCCCTCAGTCCCTGCCTCCTGCTCCTCATCGCTTGGTTTAGATGTCTGGCTGCACATCCTCATCCATATTTAGTTCTTAGATCTTGGTGTGTATTGATCTAGTCCGTTAATCTTGTTTATTTTCTTACCATTTCACACTGCCTTTTTCCTGCTCCCGCTCTGACCCTTAGCCTTATCTCACTTCTACACACTTCTCCCCTTCACCACCTCTCAACTTTAAGCCTTTCCTCGCTTGGTTTTCCCAGTCTCTGTTTAAAGCCCCACCACGCTCATATTTATTTAGCATGTATTTGAAGTCCTCGTTGCTGCTCTGCATTGCTTGTCAGTCAAGTATTTTAGATTTAGAAGGCATAAATGCCGTTAAATGCCAGTGAATTACTCAACTCAAAATAAAAATAATAGTGCTATGGTCACATTTTTTCCTTTTCCATTCTTGAGGCTACTATAAACAGCATCCGTCGGGATTTTTGCACAGATTAAATAAAATGGTCTAAAGTTAACAGTGCATTGCTTTAGGTGGTAAACAAAGCATTAACAGCCAGTTAGAAATGTTTTAGGTTGGATCAGAACTAGATGTTGAGGCCCTATTATGCTTTTTGGCCTTTTCCCTTTTCTTTAGTGTGCTATATAGGTTTGTGTGCATGTAAATGGTCTGCAAAGGCTAAAATCCAGAGTTTCCCTCCAGAGGGAGTTTCTCTCCCAAAACACTACGTCCCCTTTTTAATACAATTTATGGTGTAAATGCCTCTCTCTGAAATATAAATCAAATAAATATTGGTTTTCTGTAAATATTTAGTGTTTATTTCTATAATTCAGCTCTCTTTCTGCACCGCTCGCACCCCTCATTGCTGTTTTTCTTCTCTCTGTCACATTCTTTCTCTCTTTTTGCTATCATCTCCCCCTTTTCTCCTGCTGGTGATGGGGGTTGGGGGGTGGGTTCTTGATTAGAACACACACTGCCAAGTCCCCCCACATCGCATCATTGCATTTGATTAGCTCCAACCCCCTGCTCCCTCCCTTATCACTAGCAGCACAACGGGAGGCGCAGCACACACACACACACACACACACACACACACACACACACACACACACACACACACACACACACACACACACACACACACACACAGTACTCACCATACAATCACAACTCACTTGCAGACTACTACTCACTGATGCCTCAAACGGCACTGGACATATGCTCAAATCTCACTTGCCAGACACACTCTCACACTCAATGGCTGCACACACACACACACACACACACACACAGCTCAGCTGCTGCAGTTATCGTGGCGGCAGGGCATCAGGTAAAGCCAGCATGGTGCTGACAGCTACCTGTCCCTAATGAAGCATTAATAAAGTGCAGCACAAAACAGTGGATCAGAGGGATGCCCCCCCACAACCTGCTTGGCTGGTTGCTGGCTGCCATGGGGAGAGATGAGAGGGGAGAGGATCAATGTAATCCCCCCTCTTTCCAAAAACCCCTCTGCCCAATTTTCAGGGAGACATCACCTGCTCTCCAGATTATTCTTCTGAAAGTTCTGTACTTCTTAGTTTGCATGATGTCAACGTAATACTCAGTAAAGTGAGACCTTGCATAATTAGAATATTATACATAAGCACAATCAATCATTAGAATCTGAATATTTTATTTCACAGGGGGAAATTAGTTTTTGTGAAAGTTGCTTCAATTTTATAAGAAAGGATACATATATTTGTATGAACCTGATGAGAAAAATGTGCAGTAAAAAGTTAAAAACCATAGAAATACAATATGAATATTTATCTAAACATAAGCAACTAAAGAAGTAAACGTAAAAGTGAAAAGGTGCACATTGTATTGGACTATAATAAACTGTAAAACACCAACAAATATGTAAAAATATATAGTGGTGTTTTTATTTAATGATTAAACCACTTATTGCCTGGAATAACCAGTCTTATTCAGTACCAGCACTAATGCTCTTGCAGCTCTGCACTCAAAGCTGTAGAGCTGAAAGTGCACATGTTATTTTCTCTAATGTGCAAATAAATATAGTATAACTGCAAAGGTTTGCACAACTTAAAGATAAATATTGCATTTTTATGCATGCTGGAAGGCAGACTTGGGCAAATAGAGAGCCTGAGCGTTGTTGGCATTAAACAGATTTATTTAAAATGTGTCTTGAAGTCATATCTGCAGCTCAAAGTAAGTGGAGGTGAAGGTGTGTATCAAGGATTCGCTACAGCAACTGAATTTACAATTAGGCACGCAGGAAGACAATGCTTCTCCAACTGGCAGGCAGTGCCGGCACTCTGATTCAAACAGAGCAAACCTGCTGAGTGTAGATATTCCAGGAGGTGTGTCCATCCAAATGATGCATGCCTGTGATTATAAAATCTCGGGGCCATTGTTCAGTTAGAGAGCCAATCAAATCAGGTCTGACTTTGATTAACTAGCGGTTAAAGTAAAGTAGCCGCTAAAGTAATTGAATGAATTTAGTCCCTGTTAGTGTATTTGAATATTCATATAGATGAATCAGGTAATGGTGTTTGAATAGAGTGTTGCAGTAAGGATGTTTTTTTTTTGTAGGTTGAGCCAGAAGTTAGCATAGCATGGGCTCCCTGGAAAAAAAGCAATGTTTTTTGTATTTTGTAGAAAGATATTTAGCAAACAGATGTTTAAAATACTTGGATAATCTCCAAATATTAACACCACTTTGATGATTTCTGAAGCTTATATGCAATAACCAGAAATAAAAAACTCACGCAATGCTAAAATGACCTAGTCCATAGTAGCATGAATCATCACTGCTAGCTAAAGCTAAAGGTGGCTAATGTTTGACATGATGACATTTTGTTCTCATTCACACACTTGTTAGCAACCCACGTTTTTACGACACAAAGAGCCTTTAAATGTTCACAGTGGGGTATTTACTGATGTATTTTATGTTGTACAACTAAATGTGAAAATCTCTTATAATGCTCAGGTAATGATAGAAGAGGTGTTAATTCAGGCATCTAACCAAAAACGTCTAAAAATACTGTTGAGTTAAAAGGAAGAGAACTAGAAGTGGATGTATTTAACTCATTCCTTCAGTCCTATATTGGCCCCCAGAATGTTGACCATTCTTCGGGGTCTACTCATAGGAAAGTGATGTCCTCCCTGTTTGTGCTGCAACGCCATCACTTCAGTGTCACTTTGTGTCTTTATCCCTCAGCCTATCCGTATCCTTATCTTTTTTTTAAATTTCTCATTATCCTTGCTATCTAAACTTCGCTGAGCTTTCCTCCAGCGAGAGGAGACTGATCTAATTGGCACCGAGGATCATTCTAATTTAGCGAATCCAGCTCTGCCGACTTTTCCACTTTTTTTTTTCGCGCCACCTTTCACATGATAATAATGAGAAAATATAAGCGAGATCTCCCTGATGTTTGTTGTAGCAAGCGTGTTTCTTTTCTTTTTTTCTTTTTTCCTTCATATGGGTTTGTTACACAGATCACATTCGCCCAAGCAATTTGCCTGCTTGTCTGAGTCTGAGAAGGGAGGCTTATCTGCACTAACGCCCCATCGAGGCCGCGCTTCGTATCCAAATGGGCCCCTGTTAGCATTCAAATCAGGAGCCCCCACCTCCGCTTCCTATTTTACGTTGCGCTTGTGCCCCACCCTTATTCGCTGTCAACAAGCTGGTAAGGGAGGCTGGGGTAGAGAGGAAGAGAAAGCCTGGGCTATTATTTAATGTGATCAACAACTGCAAGAGAGGGTTCATGTCACAAAGTAAACAGGTGAAGAAGATCTCTGGGCTTCTTCCCTCCTCTTCCTTCTGTTTTTCTCTGGAGGTGTGACTGCCACCTTAACAACCACCATTTTACAGAAGCGCCCAGACCAGGCGCTTCTACTTGTCAGGACACACGCCTCCTCAAACCATTTTCAACATTCAACAGCAGAATGGCTGAAGGTTATTTCTGCTATACACTACAGAACAAGTGGTGTTTTATAACTGAGAATTGTGTAGTGATTGTAGTGTGTGTGATTTAACAGGACTTTTTACCTGTTCTGGCAACAAGGTCATCTCCACGGCGCTATTCTTCCAGCAGGCCATCAGTGTGTCATTGTTCACATGATTAGACCCAGTCGCTATCCAGTCATCATTGCCTGCCTCTAAAAGCACCACAGATGGCTCACAATGACTTATGATTTCACTAAGTCATTTCCCATGAGTCTCCCCTAGTCTAGAGCTATAATTTAGTACTTTATTTTGAAGTTACTTCTGAGCTGTCTTTGTCATAAATTATGCCTGGAGCTAGTCCCCGCTGCAATACAGTACACATATAAAATGAAAAAGTGTTCGTTAGCGAGTCTCCCGCACCGAACCTCAAAAGGACTTGACAGGAGCTGGGCGGAAAAAGAAATAGGGGGAGAAAAAAAATGTGTCATGAAGATGAGCAAGGCGAGGTGGGGGGGAATCCTTTGATCAAGAGCACTCCTCGTAGCACTCCTGTCTCCTTACACATCCATAATATATCTGCCGCGCACATTCTAGTCCTGAAACAAAATGCACAATATTCAACCCCCCTTGCTTTATATTAAATCCTTCATGGTGGTTGTAACAAAAGAGGGGATAGTATCAGACATGGGTAAATGTTTGTTCTAAAAGTGGCGGGCTTAGGAAATGAGAGGGCTGCCGGCGCTCTCACGGGAGAGCGTGTTTGTCCATGACAGTCATAAATATGTATCACGCAGTGAGATGACAGCGATAGTAATCTGATGGCCGCCTTTTGTCAAGCATATGAATCCCGAGAAAAGCTCCAACACAGGCAGAATTAAAAAGTTGCACCCTGTCCTATCGTTGGAGTGAGTCACTCAGCGACAAGTGGCATGCTGTTTAATTAGAGTGGAAACAAAGTCCTCCAGGGGAGGATACCTCTCTCTCTGACTCTCATTTGTGGAAAGGTAAATATTCAGAGGGTTGCTTTTGCCGCGTCGATTAAAGCATGCTCGAGCATAGCAATAGAGAATGTGTTGTGAATGCAAAGCTCCTGAATCAATTCAAAAGCAACCTTGTTTGTACCAGTACACAGCTGTGGCAGTTCGTCCTTACCCAGGGGTGTCAAGCACTTCTTCAAACCCCAGAATAACTGCTTCGAGCTTCCAGCAGCCACTTAAATAAGGTGGCCTGTCATCCATGGTGCACTCTAGTGTACAGTAACAGAGGGTGTCCCGGAGTTCAGCCGGATGACAGCTGTATTCTCCCCGCCTTTGCTTTTACTAAACCTTGATTTCACATGTCTCCGCCTGCAGCTCTGAAGGACCCCTGCTCCGAGGTGACCTGCAGCTATGGCAGCACCTGCGTCCAGTCCTCGGACGGCTTGTCGGCTAAATGCATGTGCCCCCTCGGCTGCGAGGGCAAGCGCGAACAGACGGTGTGCGGAAGCGATGGGAAGGACTACCGCAACGAGTGTGAGCTCCATCAGCACGCCTGCAAGAACCAGAAGAACATACGAGTGCAATACCAAGGGAACTGCGGTGAGCTGTCTCGTCATGTTTACTGATACTTTCATTTTTATTCTATTGGGGGTCCAGCAAAAGGATAGAAGTGCCCATTACAGTTTATCAAAACCAAAGGTACCAACTTTTTTATTGTGATGATTTATTACAATTACAACTAGAAAAAGCACTCGTCAAAGATCAAACAGTTAAATCTCACTAAACTGTCCCGTCAAGATTGCCAAAATGTATTTGTCCATATAATGCCAACTCAAGGGGATCATAACTTATTGGGTAAGGAAAAAATATATATTGTCCATTGTTAAAGATGAGACTGACCTTTTTTTTCAATGTCACTTTTTGAGTTATGAAAAATACCTAGCCTTTTAGTCGATGAAGGGAGATGCTTTTTCATACTGAAGAATGAGTTCCATTCAATCAATAATCAGTAAAAACTAATAATACTGTAAGGATCAGTTTTATTTGAGATTAGCTGTGGAAAGACAGATAAACACACACACATAATCACCATGATCTCCCCACAGTCTTGCACCTTGCTGATATAATGGTGAAGTGGAAAGCAACAATTCCTCACATTTGAGCTGCTGGATGCTGGGTTTTTTGGGGGGGCTCTTTCTCTTGATAAATGACAGGAATCAGTACTTTTCTTCCTCCAAGATCCTCTTCTCCTTTTCTTCTCTGTTTACTACCTCTGGCTTTTTGTCTTGTTTCTCCTCCACAAACCCCCCTTACTTACGGCACGCCTCTGCTAATTCTCATTTTTCATTCAGGTTGCTTTGCTTCACACAGGTACTCCTGCGGTGCGAATTGTTGTTTTCTCTAAGTAGGTCTTCGGCGCTGTCGTTCTCGTCGGGCCCGGCTCTCTTTTTTTTTTTTGCTCATCCTTGTTATCATCAGGCGATAGTTGTTTACTCCCGAGGCGCTCAACTTTGAGGTTTTGTTTGTTTGTTTGGAGCCAGATGGAGGGAAAGGGAAGCAGACAGCAGCTCTGTCTCTCAGCAGCGGGAGCCTCCGGGAGACAGAGCAGCATGGTGGGGAAAGAGAGATGGATGTGCAGGTCCGCCGGCGGAAGGTTGGTCGTATAAATCCAGCCGGAGTCGGCCAAAGTGACCCGAGTTGGCCCATCCTCCCTGGGGAGGGCCAGGGCTCGGGGGACAAATCGGCCCTTATGGTGCTCTAAATCTCCCCGCAGCCATTTCATCTAAAGCCTCGGCTATTTCAAGTCGCTAGCCCTAGCTGGACAAATGCGTTTGATTTATATGCACGGCTAGTCTTTGCAGCAAACAGGCCATTCTTTCTGTAATTACCCTACTTGCTCAGCTAGACCAAAGCATGGATCCTGGAAGCTGTTCTTCTCACTCTATGGGAGGTAATGGTCTTTCTCTCAGATAATAGCCTGGCTGGCGGGTGAGGCACTGCATCATGCCGAGAAGCTGCATGCATTACGAGGAATACAAAACCCTGTTTGCTTGGTTGCTATTCCCTGCAAGCCTTTGCATTGTGCTGATAGAAGACAATCCCAGGCCTGGCCAGAGCCGAGTGTGGTCACTCCGGCCTCCGAGCCCCGCCGCAGCCAAACTCCCTTTTTGTGTCTCCGCATTGTTGCTCCTTGCATCCCTGCCAGAGGTCTTTGGAAAGCATTCCCCCTTATTCTCTCTTTGTCCTCTCCTTTTCCTGACGATACAGTGTTTCATCCTCGGTATGTTTTGAATATGTCGCCGGCAGCTTGGCAGCGATTCGATAAGTCACGGTGCTACATAAATCCTTTGTCTTCCTACATGCTGAAATGCGTGGCGGGCAAGGATAAAGCTCCTGTAACATGAAGTTACTCCCCCCCCCTCCGTCCCGCACATCCACAAACCAATTCCATTATGATCACGGGCTGATACGGCTAACGCGTCAAGCCGACACTCCCCTGTAAGCAGAGAGGTGCCAGGGAGTAAATCGAAGTACAGTCTCTTCATCCATTCCCTTGTCTCACCTTTACATCCAAGGTCCCGTCAGCTGCGGGGCCCCTGATAATATCTGTGGAGCCACAGTGATGGAGCGTCACGTCCCCTCTTCCCTTTCTTTTCTCTTCTTCTTTTAATTTACTAGGCAAACTAAAGTTAGTTTTTTGTTTACTGGCATTTAAGAAAAAGAACCGCACCATATCCTGATATATTGTAATGTCTTGTTTTTCTCGTGCCAATTTATTGCTGTACTGTTTCCACAGAGGAACAGAGATTGCCTGATATGTTTTTTGATTAAAGCTTTCTTTTTCAATCCCACAGGGTCTAATTAACATGAATAGATTTGGAAATGTAATATGATAAAATAGTTTGACGTTCCCGGCTTCATGAAAGTGTTTCTCTCCACAGACCCGTGTAAAGACAATGAGAACAGTCTGACCACGCAGTGCCGGGTGGAGACCATCACCCGCCAGTCCATCTTCTCTCCCCTGCCGGAGTCCTGTTCCCCAGGGGGCGAGCCTCTGTGTGCCAGCGACGGACATACGTATCTCAGCGAGTGCGCAATGGAGGCAACCGGCAGACGGAAAGGCATCAACGTCAGGAAGATCCATGCTGGAAAATGCAGAAGGCTGGGTAAGGGCAGTTTGTTTGAAAGTCAACAGGGAAGCCTAAATGTAGAACTTTTTAGAATCTTTCTCCATCATAAAGCACGGCTATTGTGGAGCTGAGGAAAAAAAGAACCTCTAACTTGCTGGTGGGTAGACATAAAAGGAAGTGAGGGAGAGTCACACACTCGTAACTCCAATGCAGGCTTTTTATTTTTACGTCCCGCTGTTAGTCTAACCCTTTATGATGTCGCCCTTACTTTCCGTTGTTATGGTAGCTGTGACTTGAGTTAAATCAGCTCAATGCTTTCCACAATCTAGCACCTCACAGCATCTATAACCCACTGTTCCACCAGCACTTTTTACAATATTCCAAAATCCTTTGGAGAAATTGCATGGCTTTTTTGACGAGGGAACCCATGCACGGCTTACTTCCGGATCGGCCTACAAAAATACGTCATCCCTGCGCCACTCTATTGGCTAGCAATCCAACACATTGTACAGGATTTTCTAAGGGGCAGGACATCTCTAAGTGGTTGAAACACGACAAGGGTCTAACTGAACAGAAATCAGAAAACTGTATGTATGGGTTTTAGTATGCAGGAGGATCAACAGTCACCAAACATTTGCAACACATGGTGATATGTCCAAGTTCGCACAACTTCTTTCTCATATTTGAACAGGTGTACTGTAGTTGACTGTGTAACTGCGTCCCACTGCTCGGCACAGAGATAAATGACTCCGGGGTCTTGGGGTCTGTTCTGTATCCATGCCAGCAGTAGTCTCCTCCGGCCAGATAAGAGGCTGCAGGGTTGTTATCTGTGCTATTAGAACAGGGGGTTTAAGCCTCAGTCAACAAAGACCTGTCAGCTTTTACTGTACATCTGATAGCTATCGGAGGAAATCCAATTTTCCCCCGCTGTGTTTTGTCGGCGGGGCCCTACAAGCCTACAGTGGTGTTGATTCAGTCGTGTCCTGAGACCCCCTGACAACACCAAAGACGAGACTAGGTCGCTGAATGACCCCATTTGGTACAGTCAACAAAAAACATCTGACACACACTTCTTAAACACACACAAATCTTCCTGTCCGCTCGACTTGACAGACTGATGGAAGAGCGGGGGGATTCAAATCACACATATTCCCAGGCTGAGTTCATGTTCTTGATCAAATGGATGAAGCTTTTTTTTTTTATTTCTTCTCTGCCTATTCCAAATGAAAAAATAATTCAATTTGAAACAGAGATCCATGAAATCATATCCCAAAGCAAATTACAAATTGGTATCCTAATGAAAATGGCCATTTCGACTTATAACCATGACATGGCACATCCTTGTAGCCCTCTCGCTCAGATACAGCGGCGATGTAATTAAGTGTGGCATGACAGGCTTTTAAAGAAAGCGGAAGAAGGAATTGAATTGCTGTACAAATTCGATCCACTGATCGGGAATGAAATAAATTCCAAGCCTAGTGGGCGCCTCCAGAACAGAGGCCTGCTTCAAATTGGATTTGCTCACTTCAATGGCAAATTTGCCGTCGCACATTAGCAGTTTTCCTTTCTTTCTGTCCCAATTTATACTGTAGATTTCTGCTTAGCGAGTCAAAATGTAATGAATATAATAGTCTAGGCTTTAACTTGACCCTAAAAATTATTTAATTCCTTTGAGGTTTCCAATTTAATAAAGTTTTTGGGGAACTTTTATCATTTAAGTTTGTGAGCACGTTAAATGTGATCCTAATCATGGCTTACCAATTACGATGTTACTATGTGGGATTTTTTGGCTCAAAAGTTAAGGGAAATGTGAGAAACTTTTCTTAAATGTACTAGACACTATCCTGAAGAGGAATCACTACTAACTATCACTTTCAAAGGACATCTGAAGTGTTCATCCTCCAAACTCTTGTGCGGTAACAGCAATATTTTCTGACACATTGGCAAATGACTCTCCCAGATTCAAGACAAAGAAGATTCAAAAAACAACATAAAAGATTTCTAATACAACAACAAATGGACTGCTACAAGCACCAGGGAAACATTAAGTAATAAAGAGAGACTCCTTTTCATGACCAATTTTATATCTGTACACCCGCCAGCTCTTTGTCTTGTATTATCTTTAAACGTAATTTGTCTGATCTTAAATTTGTTATTATTACTACTACTATTCAAATAAAATGACATTAGATTTGTTTTGCTATAGTTGGGAACAGTGCCTTAGATTATTATTTAACCACTACCTAAAACTCAATCAGGGTACCATATAATCATTTTTGGTGCGTTGTTAAAATGCCTTTCTGCTGCTGAAAGAAAAGCTTTTACGTGTGCCACCAGCGGTATCAGTCCAGCCTAACATGTAATTACTGTTTGAATGTAAGTCAAAATTTGCCCGTTATCAGAGTCTTGGTTTTCTAGTTTTTTTTTGCAGATTACTTCTGTTTTCTTTTTATCTATGGTGATCAGCCTGTCAAACTTTACCCAAAATAACCACTGGAAACCAACTCTTAGAAATGTTATAAGTGCCGTGCGACAATAAACGAGAACATTAAAGTCTTGCGTGCCAAAATGTTACAATCGCAGATGCTTCCTTTAAAGTTTTCTGAAGTGTTTTATTGGTCTTGAAAAGAAAACTGAAAAATAGTCTTAAGAAATTGACTCTGGCTCAGGAGGTTAATGGTTATCCTCCAATAGGAAGGTAAGGGGTTCAATCCCAATTCCCCTGAAGTCAACAAGTGAATGTGTCCTTGGGCAAGATATTTTCCCACCTTGCTCCTAATGGAATGGACTAATATGTGTGAATATTAGGGTAAGGGTCAGAGCAGGTGGCAAATTTATGAAAGCATCTGCTTTTCTATGAAAGTGTCTGAAAGGGTGATGCTGACTTGTACATTTAAAAGCACTTGGGGTGTCACAAAGACTAAATCTAGTCCATTTACCATTTGGATGATCCACAAATTCTATATAAATTCCCTTTGTTTCCGTCTCCTTTTTCCAGAGGGCTGTCAGGAGGAGTGTCTCTTCAACGCGGTGTGTCTAGTGGAGCAGCTGAACGCCCGCTGCTCCTGCGACCCCATCGAGTGCGACGGGACCTACAAGCCTGTGTGCGGCAAGGACGGCCAGACCTACACCAACGACTGCATGCGACGCAAGACCGAGTGTCTGGGCAAGACCCTCATCTCCATCAAGCACCAGGGGCCCTGTGGTGAGTGGAGCCGGAGGAAGAGATAGGAACTCCCTTTGCTTAGTTTTATTGCATATTCAATGTGTGTTTTCCCTCCTTTATCTTCTAGGCTAACTGTTTGTGTGTCTGTGCTTTACTGAGAAATGGTTCAGTGATGCTCTTTGAAGAAGGGGGGGTTGTTGGGGAAACTCAAGCCGACTGTGTGCCTTCCTTACAAAAAAAACCCGGTGCCTTCACTCCTCCACCTCCCATCCATCTCCTCATCCCTGTCACGCTCCATCCCTCCATCTCAAACTAAATGAAACGCCACCTTCATGTTTCATTCATTCACACCCTCTGTTTTCTACTCCTTCACCAGTGCAAGTCTTCCACTTCGGTGGCTTTTTGTGGTTTTTCTCCCTCCCTTCTCCTCTGTCTTTGTCTCTTGTGTGTTGCTTATTCTTGTATAAAAAGCTATTCTTTCTTGTTTCAGTGCGTCACTCAGTCTGTCTGTCTGTCTTTGTCCCTGTGGTCGTCCTCCTGGCTGTCTGGCTGCAGGTGGAAAGTGGGGTCACCCAGTGGGCGACCTCATCAGGTGGATTCTAAGGGGTGAAGCCCTCCCCCCTCGCTCCCAGAGGACCTAACAGCAGGGGTCTTGTACAGCTGTCTTTTTCCTCCTTCTGTCTCTTTGTGTCATCAATGTCCTTTCCGTCTGTTTACCCTCCTGAAAAGATGTGATCTGTGAGGTTGGAGAAGTCTTCCTGCTCTCTGTGCTATATTTCCTGTCTAAAAAAAGCTCCTCCTGTTCCTACCCGCCTAAACACTGCTCACATCTGATTCCTGTTTTTCTGCATGCAGAAAAATGCATGCAAGCTCCTTACCTCACACCCCTCTCACCATCATCTCATAAAAGCTTGCACTGCACAATGAATGCAGAAATATCTCATTTATTTTCCATTTTTTAGATTAAAATTTCCCTATGGTTGTTGTTTGACTGCATTCCGTCTCATGCTAGTGTTGGAATTCCTTATTTCTGCTCCTTTAAGGTTTGAGTTATGATTCCAAATAATTTATCTGAAGCAAAGTCATTTTTTAAAACATTAGCTTTTAATGTGAAAAAAAAAGCACTTTAATTTGGTAAACTTGATTAAGCCGTCATTTAATTCAAATTGCAAGCAACTATAGGTGTCCACTCGTGAGTTGCACACGTCTGAACAGATGTTTTCATTTCACAGAAATGATAACATGTGAAAAACAGTTGTCAACATTTCCTGTGACATCATTCACAGGTTTCAAACTTGTCGCATCTAAACTGTACTCTATGTATTCATACAACAGTCAAACTTCTAACTAACTTCTTCTAACTTAGAATTAATGGTGATTTATTCATTTAAAAAAAATGAAATCTGATGTTCTCTCTGGAGAAGAGTTACATTTTTAAGAGATTAGAAATTAATCTATGCCTTTTGAATTGGGTGTACATTCATGTTAGCACCTCTGAAGTGAGTTTTGACGGCTGATCTTGTAGTATTTGAACCATCTCCTGAATTAAAGGATTTTTGTTGTGTCCCGTCGTAACCCCATACCCAAGCATGCGTGATAAACCCGAAGCTTGTGTTGCTTGGTGTCATACATAATACCTCACCCAACAAATCCAAACAGCAGACACGGCGTGTTACTTTGTCCAGAGTTTCCCTCCACACTGCCATTGTTGTCGTGATAAAACCAGAGAGATATGTCCGTCCCCCAGGCGTCAGGGTGTAGCTGAATACCAAAGTTATCTCCAGTTGTCAGCATCGGGAGGCTCCAGCTCTCATTAGCATTATTCGTCCGTCTGCGCTGTGCATAAATTAAATACGGGGAAACGGCAGTGCGAGCTCTTATGTGTTTTGCTCCGTTTCATTATTTCTGCCAAATGGTGTTCCAGCCCCCCCTTCCTCCGTCATTTATTTAGTTATTTTACATGCCTTCTCTCTTCATCCTTCCTCCCTTCCCTTGCGCAGCGCCGTCAGCGACTGGTAGTATGTTTCTTTAATGCATTTTTATTGACATTTGCATATTTTTCAAAACACAGCGCCACAAACGCCCCCCTCCCTCCATTCAGTTTTAATTAAACATCAAAAGAGGCGAGCGTAGGTGCCCACAGAGACTGTTGGTTTAGTCAGACAGATGATATGCAGGCATGAGTGTGTTTGTGTGGATGTGTCCATGCCTGATAGAACTTTCTTTCTTTCTGTCTTCCTGTTTCAATATTTCTTACTGTCCTTGTTTTATCACACTTAATGCAAAAAAACATGTTCAGCTCTTCTTCTCGAATCTTCTCGCAGCTGAATTAATCTTGTTAACTACAGCGGTACGAGCCAAAGCAATCAGATTTTGTTCTGATTTAATTGCAATTAACGCATCAAAAGAAAGCCGTAATAGCTACATTTTGTTGCCAAATTGTAAAAAAACGTCTGTGTTCGTGCTTTTTTGGGGGGGGCTGTCAGCAAGAGAACAAGCAACCAAATTGTTAATTGCTTAAATTCTGGAAGGAGTTCATCAAAACATAAAATAATGTTATTTAAATTAGTCATAAATATGAGAGCAACGTGATTGACAATTAAATATGAATACTTTTCTCACTGGCATTTAAAACATTTTTAACTGAAGGTTGTTCAGTTCGGCTGTTACAGCTATTTTCCTCTATTTCCGAATGATTCAACAATGCCTGGAGAAACTCGTAGAACCAGACATTGATATGCTTTCGCCAGAGTGTCACACAAATACATTAGTGGCGAATCCACACAGGGCGTAAATAGCGCTTCATGACACAACTTTGTGTGTTTTCATTTACTAAGTAAGGAGGATTAAGTCAAGGTTTACATAGACGTAAAAAAAGCACTTTCCAAAAACGGATGAATGCAATGTGAGAATGTGTGTTCGGTGCGTCTTTGTATCTCCTGAAAAGCCTGCCTTGTCAGAGATGGATCAATAGCCCACACTGATCACACACTGTATACAACGTGAGACACACACACACACACTTCTATTGTGTTCTATTGTGCTTGTACTCTGACAGTGACTGGCAGTGTCAAAAGAAGCCTCCACAATGCTCGCTGTGTGATCGTGGCACACAGATTTCGAAGGCTTCAGGCAAAGTTTCATGCATCTGCAAAGGAAGAGTTTGATATATTAAATTATCATTATTTGATAAATAACGATCCCTGTCCTCGTTTCATTGGCTGAGTGGTGCGTCGGGGCCCGGGTGATCGATTGCCCTGTCAGCTGTCAAACGGATGAAATTCTCCAGTACTGGCGCCGTCGTAAATCTACTTTCATGTGGTTGACAGCGCCTTAATATCAAGCCCCCCTCCCTCTCACCCCACCCATGTCAACCCTTGCCTCAACAAAGAACGGTCATGCAACACATGTCTATATTTCCCGACTGCTGTCCTCCCCAGAACACTATTCGATTGATATCTAAAGCTTGTCAATTAGGAGATTGAGATGTATGGCGTTTAGCTGATTAACTCACATCCAGGCTGAGTCACAAATCTTTTTCGAGAAGTCCGAGAACACTTGAGCCTGTGAAAGGTTTTCTGGAAGTGAGGCAGACCTGGGTTCCAGGAAGGTGGGTGGGTTGGTCCGTAACCTTGAATCTTAAGTGCTGTGACACTTAAGAAAGAAAATATATTTCATCACCAAAGCGGCAGCTGCTTTGGCATCCAAATCAACAGTTGTGATTCCTTTTTACTCTGGACTTTATTGCATCATGTTTCATCATACAGAACATTTTGAGCTTAAGTAAAAGTCCTGTTTTTTTAAATTCTCCCTTTCTTGTATGATGTCAGCACAGCAGGGCACCAGCCCGAAATAAACAAGGAAGTGTGCGTGCAGGGATGGACATTGTTGCAATTGTATATTTAGAGGACCAAACAATAGTGGTACATTGGCACCCTAATGTTTTCAAAGACTTAAATTATTATTTTTTTTGCTGCCTTAATATTTGATGGGTCGGTTCTTTCAAGGCTCATCAAAAGGATTCTGATGTGTTCAGCTTTAAAGCTGAAATGCTGATGATTTGTCAGGAAAAGCCAGAAAGAAGTCCATATCTACTGTGCTTACACCAATAATTATCAAAATAGCTTAGTGGGTCCTCAACTCCTCATTGCACCTGTGTGTAATGTACTCTGCTTAATGTGCTTTTGCTTGGCCCAGAGATATACTGCCTGGAGCTTTATGGAGAGATATTCTGAGCTGCAGCATGAGTAATGAAGCTTTGAAAGGACATGGTTCAATCACAGTGAAGAGTTGTCCCTTACCTAGCTGTGTAAGTGTGTGTGTTTAAGTAAAAGAGTAAAAGAGAGTGATCTAATCTTGCAGTAAAAAAAAACTGACCATTATATCAGAGTTATTTACAAAGTACTTAGTATACTCAGAAGCAGAATTGTTCACTGAAAACTACTTAAAAAAACATTTGTTTACTTGTCTTTGTCTTGGCCCAAGTTCTATCACTCCCTACTTCTTTCCCAGACTGTGTTTTTTCTTCTTCTTCTTTTGCCCCTTTAGGCTGTTTTAGGGCATATTCAGTAGCACTTTTAATCAATGGAAGCTGTGGCTCACCACAACTCCTTGGAGCTTGTTGACACACTGGCCTCACATCTGGTGTTTGCAGAATAGGAAGCAGAGAGTCTGTTAATGGGTAGTGCATGAAGCATAAATACAAGCAGCAGTCTGCCTTTTAAGACGAGGAAAATTCCTTAAAAAACAGTGAAACACACAGTAAGAGAGGAACACATTGTCAGGTAAACTAAGTGTGAACGAACGAAAAAGGCTGGACAAATAATTCTCTATTCACAGCTTTTTTGTCAGTGTGCACAGCTGAGTATGCATTTTTGATTGCAAGTGCAGAAAAAATAAATAACTCGAAGAGCGAGCAAGTTGCTTGATGTCTCGTCTGTCGCCTTCAGAGTTAACGCAAAATCACTCAACGGCAGACACATTGTCATTGACAAAGAGCTTTGCAAAGAGGGAAAAGAAATTCAGTCACCTTAGGTGTCAAAACTCTGTGAGGAATATTTTATCATTTGCATGTTTATTTGATTAGCATCTCTGCTGGCTGCAGTGATTGGACTCACAAACAGTCGGCGGCTCGGGTATGTTAGTCAGCCTGAGATCACCAGTGCTGTTTTTCCTAATCAAGTTAATTACGGGAAGTGCCAAGGGAGCCGGATTGACAGCAGCCAGGGAACGCTGGTCCACTAACTGCGACCTGCGGGCTGCCATCGAGCAGAAATTGCTGAGAAATGCGGGTCAACAGGGTGCCGTAAGTGACTTGAGGCGTAGTGGGTGTCACCAGCCGTCGGGCTGTGATCAAGCAAACCGTCCGCCAATTTACTTGATTTGATTTCCTGTTTCCTCTGCTGTAGCTCATCAGACTCAATTAAAGATGCAATAAGCACAGTCGTTTTCATTTTCTCTTATGTTTGCTTTTGTATCAGTTTGAGAAATAATATTTGAAACTTCCTGTGTCACACACCTGGAGGATAATATCGCTCGTTTGGATTCTTTTTTAGTCATCTACCCTCTGATGGATAAATGTCACAAAAATCCCAGCTTGCCTTTCTTATTTCCCCCTCGCTGTTTTTAGCTTGTCACCATTTTTGAAGAGCAGCGCATTCCTATCTGTGATATGTACAGAGCCCCCCCCTCCTGCCTGTGATAAGTGTTCACTGGTAGACAGACACAGCCCGCGGGTATCCCTTTTGCTGTATGCTAATATAGCCTTTTGTCTGCACCTCCCTTTCCCCTCGACTAATATAATACATAAATGTTTTTAATGTGAGGGAGGCAAAGGGAGTCGGATCAAAGCCCTGCAGGTGAAAAACACAGGGGGCGGGGTACGATGAAGATTGGAGTCCCGCGTTGTAATGGTTGTTGGTGATTCTCCCTGCCAGTTGGCTACTACAACCATCACCTGGATTACACCGATTCACTGCCCCGCAAAAAAAAAAACAGGCAGCGATTTGGAACTGCACACAGACCCGAGGGGGGAAAAGTCCAATTAACATATGTATGAGCTGAGCGGAGATGGGAGGAAGCTCTCGCCAAAATAATCTCCCAGCATTTCACCGACATGTTACTGGGAGGGGGTTAACAGTGTACGCCTGCTCACTGCAGCAATGGCAGACAGTGTGCTGTGCCATCAGGGCCCCCTTACAGGGGATTTGTTAAGCTTTAGAAGTGGCTTTACCAGTCAGATAACACCACTAAGTTGGCGGTAATGATACTGGACAGAATGGCAAATATGAACACATTGGACGAACATGTCATTTAAAATGTTTTGACCAACAGCTCTTGGGTTAACACAGCGTGGCCTTACCTGATGTAACCCCCTCCGAGGCCTGTAGCAGGGCCGTGCCATTCAAATACCACTCTAATTAAGAAAGAAAAGTTACACAGCTGCTGGCAGTGAGCATACACACTCAGGTGACCCCCAGAATGTAAAGTCTTTTCAACCTGCCTCATGGTACAGGAACATACTGTAGCAGAGTGCAAAGTCACCGGGCAGAATCCCTTATTAGAAAGAAATATTCATGATTTATTTTTTACAATTTACTCCTGACTTTTCCCCAGCCCACTCACTGCACCTGCTCAGCCACTAAAACAATGCCTCGGCCACCATGCTTATTACGTGTTTGGCACTGCAGATGTTCCCATTCAACTGTCAAGCTAATTCCTTCATAGAAATAAAAATAGCTTGGTTTAAACCCAGGATCCTGGGTTTGTTCTGGACCTGGCTGACAGAAACACTGATACATGCATGAAGAAGATTGAATTTAAGTGTCTAGGAGGCGACCAGGGAGAGAAAAAGAGCTGGAACAGGCTTCTGAACAACATCCCACCAGCCTTAGTTGTGACAGGCTGCCATTTCAAAGCTCCTGCTTGCATCCAAGAGAAAGGACGAGACAGCTTTTTAACTGTGTCATAAGATTTTTACACTTGGGGAATTTTGTCATGTCCTTTTCTTTTTTTTTTTTCTTACACCCTTTCCACTTAATAAATCAGGCAGAAATTGTTCCCCCCAGAGGTAGAGGATGATAAAAAAAATTAGTTTTGGAGGGGAATTTTCTTTCATCTTTTTTATGGGTGTGAAACAAAGAGAAAAGGAGACTAAGGCGTTATCAGAGGCTGCAGTTGTGTTTGAGGAGCCCGTCCTTGGGAAGTGGGCTGGTGAACTTTTATGCAGACAAGGTTGCGCGGTTAAGCCCGGATCACAGGCTTATGACAGTTACACAGACACATTTTCAGACACATCTGAGGAGTTGAAAAGACATCACAGGAAGTCAATTGTTTTTGAAACTGTGGCAAATCAAGCTTTATTGAGACGTTTATTTATTTATGTGGCACCTTCGAGCTCTTTAGAGACAGCAGCTTGGTATGCAAACACAGAAAACAATACATGTTTTTATCTGAAGATTTTTTAAAGATTTGTATGGACAATCAATGCCTTTTATTAAAATTATAGTGTTGAAAGGATGAGACAGAGGGGATGGCAAGCGGAAAATGGTTCCAGGCCGGATTTAACCCTGGTCGTCTGCATGTACATGGGTTGCCAGCTCTACCAACTGAGCTTAATGGCGGCCCATCTTGTTATTTTTGTTAATGGGACCTTAATTAGCTAAATGAATATCAAGGTTTAGCAAAGAAAACTTGGAACCAGAGACTAGAACTGTTATCTTACTAGGAAAATGTTCACTGAGTTAATAAATCAAGTGACAAGTAGGGCCATTTTCTCATAGACTTCTATACAATTGGAAATGTTTTTCTAACCACTTTTTGTCATCCCATTGCTTCAATCACAGTAACACAACCTAATTGCCTCGGTCTGGGTTACCAGTTGATCATTTACCCCAGCATAGTACTACTGAACGATCCCAAGCTGATAAATGAATCATGATGCTCAGAAACATGACAAGTTGCCCCCTGTGATGCCATCTAATCCCGTAATAGTCGCAATAATGATGGCGCCATGGGTGGTGTCATTACAACGGGCCGTTTCCTTGACAGCAACCCCAACCCCTCTAACAAAAGCTAAAATAAAAGACCAGAAAAGGAGGAAGTTTGCTTGACTTCGCGTTTAAAATGCACCTCTTTGAGCGCTTCTCATCAGAAATGATTTGATGCCTTCGTCTGCTTTTTCCACTAATCTGCAGACACACCACATTTAGCTGAGTGATCCGCCCCTCATGCGTGAAGCTTCCCAAATGAAAATTGCATTGGACTCAGCCTACCGTCTCTTGCTTACTTTTTATACCGGAGTGTATTCCTTCCTGACTTAAGGCTCAGACTTTAACCATTAACCCAAGCACCACAACGCCACATCATTTTTGTTATCAACGCTTAAAACTGTAAAGAATTGATTGTGTCAGGACGGGAGGCCGTGATCAAAGAGTTCTTTGTAGCATTTTTTTCCACTCTCTCCTGATCATGTCAAGTTATATCAGCCAGGTCGACACCCATTTTCCTACTACTGAGAATTATAGGTGCAAAACCCAGTCCTGGTTTTAATGAAGTCCTGCTGGAGCTTGTGCGTGAGAGGGAGAGACTGAAGCAGACACCTCTCTGTGATGTTCACATTTCATATCTGCCTCAGCCCAGGAGCATGCCTTTTGTGAATTATTAAGCAGAGGGCTCTTTCTTCCCTTCGCCTCCTCTTTTCTTTTCCTCTGCAGTTTCTATCACACACGCCTCTTTTTCCCGCTCCTCCGTGTCAGTTCAAGCAGCTTTGGCTGAAGCTGTGGCTCTCACTCAGATGCAAATGGCTTTCTTTGAAGGGGCACATTGGGAACGTCAATTAATCCGGGCGTTTATTGCCCCCCCCAAAAAAAGAAATGTGCAGCCATTGTTCGTATGCCGTTTCATCTCAGTTGTGCTACAGGGCCAGCTTTTTTATCCTCTTCCCTTGTGCCATCAGATTCTTTAAAGATTCAGGATAGGATCAGGGTAGTCACAAAGGTGAGGAATTGACATAAGAAGCAGAGGTGTCACAGAAACACATCTGTACTGCATATTACATCATATTGCCTACTTCCCTCTCTAACAACCTGCAGTTCCCCGTCTAGCTACGCTCTAACGCAACTCCCTCTGACCTTTGCCCTATCCAGTCCCAGACCTCTCTCCAACCTCTACCATGTATTTTACCCGCTTCCCATCAACCCAGTCCAATATCCCCCTCCTCTAATTCTGCTCTCTATACCTTCGGCCTTCAGATCTCAGCATACCGAGCCCCTGCCTGGATAAGGTGTGCGATCACGGGGCGGTTTGTGTGGTCGAGAACAACGAGCCGGTGTGCGAGTGCCCCGAGGCCTGCCCGCAAACGTCGGACCCTGTGTGCGGATCCGACGGCCACAGCTACGGGAGCCCATGCGAAATGAGAGCGATGGGTTGCGCCCTGCAGAAGTCCATTCACATCCAGCACAAAGGACCCTGTGGTGAGTAGCCACACCACATTCACATTACATTACACAGTAATTCACCGTTCAAATCACTATGATACGTGTGGATTATAGCTCACAGGTAGGGAAAGACGTCTCCTTGTGGAATATAATTAGGATCAAATTAATTAATGGTTCTACATTACCCACAGGCAGAATTATATTGCTAAGACACTAACAATTAACATATATGGAATTATAATCATGGCGACCCCTTCAGGGCTTCCTTTTCATATCCAACAAAGTCACAGTTCACTATACATCTTTAAGTGTCTTAACACTACATGTGAATAGGGGAAATATGTGATAGATATCACCATGAAACTCCCCCAGTTGATTACACACATTGAGGCAATTCTTTTTTGTATTACAAGGTTTTTGAAATGTTATGTTCAGATATTTAAATAGGGCATTATGTTAATATGTATGAACTCATTTGCATATATTCAGAATCAATAAAACAAGATCATTTTTGAGAAACGGTATTTAAAGGTTTGTGTTATAGATTTCAACATTTTGCACTACAGGTAAATAGGATCAATTTTTATGAAGGTTTTCTAATATTTTTTTTTTAAATGTGCATAAAAGGCATTATTTAATGCTAACTTTTTCTTGAATTAAGTAGAAATCTACAGACAAAAATAGCAAAGGTTTGGTTATAAACCTTCTTAAAGATAACATGTTATTGAAGCTCAGTAGCCCAAACTCTTGAAATTGACCAGTGCATGAGAATACATGTTTGTACCTCTAGTTTCTCGCCTTAAGGCATTTCTTCATCCCTGGTCCATTACTCTTCATCTTTCTCCTCCTGCTCTTCTCCAGCCCTTCCATAATAACAACAACACATTTCGATTTGCTTTTTGACCTCTAAGTAAAAGTGCACTTTACTTCCGCTGAAACAGAATACCGATCATACTTATCCACGTTGGCTATATGAGGCCCTTGTCTCGCTGTGTCGGAGTATCAGAGAGTCATTAGCACACCAGCCACAGCAGAGCTTTGCGGGGTACAACATATCTTCAGATCCACTATGCAGGCACACAGCCATGCGGGCACATTTTTTACAGCTTGGTAGACCCACTTAGAGAACACTCTTGATGGCTTAATGCCATCTTAGAAGGCCAATTTGACCATGCACTCTAATTGGTGAATGAGTATTTCTCCTTGTCTACCATCCAGCTCTTTGCTTTTCACACACACTGGGCAGAGCACAGCGGTTATTAGCCCCTTGGCCTGCCTCTCTATGTTACCTCATTCACTCTTTTTCCTACAATAGCCTTTTTGTTTCTTCCTGCATATTTTGCAGACCATAACTATAAAAATGCTTTGGCCTCTGCGGCGTTATACTTGCTGAGGAGCTGAGCAGTTAGCTGAATGGTCATAACTTAGTGTGATATAAAATGGCACCCTTCTGGTTTGTCTTCAAATGTGCGGTTTATAGCTCGCGTTTGTTTACACAGGCTATTGTGTTTTTTTAAAAGAATAGTGGTTTGAGTTTCTGTTCTGAGAAGATGACAGGGTTAGTTGTTGGATCGCCCCTGCGCTCCCTCTCTGCCTGCCCGCACGTTGCATCTGTCATCTTCCCCCTACCAGCCTCCACTAAATTGAAATCCAGCGCAAGGATGTATGCCAACAGGAAATGGAGCGAACGCAGTGTTTGGTCGGTGGGCAGACTCAATTTGGTGCGTCACCGCACAGGTAGACGGCAGGTCTGTCGGCCCTGGTCCCACGGCAGTAATGAATAGTCTTTATTTTAAAAAGCGGGAAGCAAAACGAGTTGGCGGAGCGGAGGGGCCCTGTCTGTTATCCAGCACTATAGATAGGTGCTTGGCTGCCCTAGTAAGCAGGCCTGCGTCAGCGCAATGGTGCCATAAAAACGCTGAGGCATTGGCTTGCCAGGCGGGAGCCAGCCGAGGAATGATGGCAATGATAATGGGGGTTATTTCTGGGCTGTTTGCACAGCTTTACTCGGCCTCATTCAGCACCATAACACCTGACTGACTTAAGCTATTATCTCACCTAATTATCACAGGCTATTCACCCCAAGTAATATAGTATACATGTTTATGGAGCAGAAAGGGAGAGAGAGGGAAGAAGCATATGCCTTCAGGTGCTGTTGGAAGTATCTGAATTAAAGTTGAAGCATGAGCATCAGAATAATGCAAAAATTTAATATATTTTTCAGAGGTTTTTGAGTAACCCCCACCCTCAGAAATGGCATTGTCTGGGTTTATTTCTTGATCTATCCTTGTTTTCAATAGTTATATGCCTTATTTGGTAATTCTGCAATTATTTTAGGTATTTTCTAAAATAGCCATTAAAATGGTTTTATTTGCATTACTTGTTTTGTAACTTTCATCCAAATGCAAGTTGTCTGATTTATTTAGCTTCCAAACCCAATAGTAGGAGCTTAAGGGAGGCAGGTGAGGGCAGCAAGGGTTTAACAGGTTGGAGGTGCACTGATAACTTGGCATGTGTGTGTAGCTTTCCACAGCTTCTCATGGGCAAAGCCGTAATTTCATTTCCTTCGCTGCGGGCTGGAAAAATAGCGGTTATCTGTATGGCTCAGGTGCAAACCTGATAGCGATATGAGTAAGATTTGTTATTATTCTCAGATTCTTTCCTCCTCCCGCATTTGAGTGGCAGGATGACCTTGTTGGATGGTCAGGCAGTAGGGTGCGCTCGGTTAATAGACCCCCTCAGCTTGATATCAGAAGCCTTGGAAAAAGGGTCCATTCATACGGCTTTACCCAAACATGAGGGCAGAGCCGCCGGGATCATTTAAGAAAAGGAAACAAATTCACCCCTTTCTTTTCTCCCACAGGTGTTTGAAATGATATACACCGTTGAGAAATAAATATAGATCATAACAGCAGCGTGAGAGCGGTAAGGAAAGAGGGAGGGGAAAGTAATAAGTGCCGGAAGGGGTGGGGGGTAGGTAGAGGCGAATAAGATAAGAAGAAGCAGAGCAAGTAGGGGGGCAAAGTTAATAGTGTAGTGGCCGGGCAGGCATCGACAGGGGTGTTGTTATCACCCGGGCATGTTCAGAATCCTTCAAAACACAAACTAGCCTACTCCTTTCTGCTTAATACTGAGAAAACTCTCCGCCCAGACCCCCTCAGCCACAATTTCAGGTTGTTCCCCAGTGAGGATATCAACAAAATGCTGCAAAGCTGGAGGGTCTTTGTTTTTTTTTTCACCTCCTCAATGACTCAATCCTTCATGCTTTCAAGGCCTCTTTTCATCCCAACCTAGTATTTCTCACTCTCACTAACAAAAGCTGTCACAGAGCAACAACAAACATTAGCAACTTTTGTCAAGGGGACTTCAAGGGGACTCATGCGGAGAAGTGAAAAGAGAATTGATGTTAAAGGTCTCCTATTATGCTATATTTGAACAATATAATGTAAGACAATATCTATGTCTGTGAAGTGTTTTGCTCAAAATACCAAACAGATCCCCCATTGTAGCATGCCTCATCCCCCTCTATTTCAGCCCTGTTCCTGAAGTGCTGATTCTGTGACTGTCGCTTTAAATTTGAGCTGAGCTGAAGTTGGCCACGCCCCTTTGCAGCAGCATGCAGCTTTCTCTCCTCCGTGAACGTTTTGTATCGGGAGAAAATACTCAGCTAAACGCTGCCATGATTAAACCCCATATTATGTTCCAAACCACATCCAGCATTATTTCTGAAACACTTCTCAGTGTTTACCACTAGAACAGTGACATTTTATGTATTATATATACATCAACTCTAAGTCCCTCCTGCAGACATCCTGCTGAATACACAGACACACAGAGGAGCTGCACGAGGGGATTCAGCTCAGGACTCTATATTGGGGACGATAGGTTGGGACGTGTCACAGCTGGTTTGTATCCCCTTTTTTAGAGATGTGGGTAAGGAGGAAAAGAGAGAGGGTTGTATTTTCTGACACTTTGTGAGTCACCTTACACACCAGGGACACATTTTTGTGTATAAAAGACATCAAAAAGTGCATTCCGTGTAATAGAGGACCTCTAATATACAGTACCTTTGTATCATCCTATCATCAAGGAGTGACCGATAGTAGTCCTTTGTTTACTTCTGCGACATAGATACATCACGACGTAACACTCATCCAGATATTGGCTAGCGTAAATGATAGACTGGAGCAGGATATCTCTAAGTGAGGTGCAACAGAAGAGGTGCTGTGCAGCACAGGCAGTATGAGAAAATTAAAGAGCTTTTTGAATATTAAAGCATGTACATAAGAGGTCACAGAAGAGGCAACAAATACAAATATGAACCTAAAAATGAGCATAATAAAGGCTCTTTTTGTTATGGATCGCGCACAAATATTCTCCCATCTTTTATTGTCTGGCCACCAGTTTTTTTAGCTTATAGCTGCTTATAGCTGATCTTCATCGCAGAGTCAGAATCCAGACGCCATTTAATGGCCCGAGACATGTCCCATTTGGTGCATCCGGACTGAATCAGGTGCTTTGGATTCAGTGTGTATTATATTTCATTACTCTTAGCATAAGAAGGTCTTAAAATATCTAACTTTGATCTCAGTCACACTGAGTTGTACTGTACATTTTACTGGCTGGAGAGATTTGTGCATTGGTGAACATGAAAGTAAATTCAAATGAGATGAGCACATTAGAACCCATCGTGATGCCCTGCCTGCCAGACTTTTTACCTTAAAGTCTGATCATTTCATGCTCGTGAAGTTCTGAAGAAGTAATTGACTTTTTTCACTCAGATTAAATGCTGACAGACTTGTAGATCACTTAATCTGAGATGACACGAAATGGACATTTTAACACTGCCAGTAATGGTGACAATTCTCCCCTCTGCTTTTCGCTTTGAACTCCAACTCCTCTCCTTTTCTGTGTGTTTGCGCTGTTGTCTGGGGGATCAGGCGGTGCGGAGAGCCAGGTGCAAGGGGCAGGAGCAGATAAAGGAGCGAGGTTGCTATCAGGACACAGGGCCTGATAACAGGCAACACTCGGCACCGCTACTTCCTGATGTATAGCTGCTACAGCCACAGAGAGGAGCCACAACACCTCCCATTTTTATGTTATGTTTATTTATTTATTTATTTTACAGGGGGAGGTTGAAAATGGAAAACACAAACACCTAGAAACACATGTTGTTTTAACCAAAAGAAAAAGTTTCTGCATGCTGTTCTCATGCAATGTGTAAGAATAAATGTGTCATTTTACAAATATAGGAATATATTGCTCCTATGGGCAACATACTGTTGGTCCAGTTCTCAGTCTAGGCTTCTATTCGAAGAGGAGAGTGGATGCCAGCACGAGATGGAGAGGCAGTAAAAGACTCTCAAAGAGTAATAAACAGATTAATAATGTGGAAAGAGAGTTCCAGCGGCCAGCCTCGCCTCTCTCAATTAGTGTGAAATCAGCAGCGGTTATTAGCCTGCCCCTAATTGAATGTGATAGCGAGCCGGGCTAACGCAATCCTCCAGGTGTAATTGGTGTCAGAGGGATAGGTGCTTAATACTGCTAGCCCCTGTCTGCTGCTTACGAGGCCTCGCATTTGCCTTCTCATTTGTTTCCCGGCCCCCATGCGACATCAGTCAATATCCTGAACATGTCCAATCCTGCCTTGCTGTTTCCTCAGGGAAACACTTCAGAAGCAGATCATTCCTCAATGAGATGGTCTGAATGAATCCTCCAACCTGTAAGCTCTCTGAGCTTGTTTTGGCAAGAAAATACAGATATCAGATAAGTGTGGTGGGAAAGTGGCATATTTACAGCAACTTTCCAAAGGGAGGAACGTAACATGGCAGAGAGACTTGCAGCAGTTTAAAAAATGATGCAAATAAAAAGACACAAATCTGCCAAAACACATTTAAATGAAGAAACATCTTCACCAGCTTAAGATAAGGAAGATAAGAAAAAGGCTGAAACCGAAAAACGACACCAAATGAAGACCGGCACTTGTTGGCATACAGGGACAATACATTTGTATTAGTAATACAACTGTAACTGTTGGCAGAAATTGTCAGTATATTTGAAATGACTAGCATAGCTACGTTAGCTAGCTTACTTACTACCGATCTGCAATAATATTGTAAGGTATCATGCGATCACATTGTTAAAATAAGCTAACAAAACGTTCATTTTAGGTCACTTTCTAGTGACACTTATCCAACTGTATTATACCTCCCAGCTGTGTGCATCACTTTTTAGTGTCCTTGTTTCCGTAGTGTGCCGTTGGTGAATTTGCCTGTGTTTTGGTACACATTGAGTTTCTTTATTTAGCTTCGTTTTTGAAACTGCAGCGCTTTTCTAATAATGGAAAGGTTTCTAGGTGAGTTTGCACTTGTCGGCCAACGTATGAGTATGACTCGGAAACTGTGCATTTTCTGACTCCGCACAGGTATTGCAGTACCTGCTGCTCAGAATTCCCCCAGAGGACAGTGCTGTCGTGGTGATGAGCACTACCTGGCTGTCACTAGATATACAGGAATGGCATTCAAGCCAAAGAGTTCAATTCTTCTCCCATCAGACCAGAGAATCTTTTCCATCATGCTTTCAGAGTCCTCTAAGTGTCGATTGGCAAACTCCTGCTTGGCTGGCTTTTTTCTCTGAACTAGCTCCTGTTCGGACTCTTTTCTCCTGTAATGACCTGATTGATGGAGTGCTGAAAAGACAGTTGTCCTTCTGCCAGCCTCTACTATTTTTGCGGAATGCCTGAAGCTTCTTGTGTTCGGTTATTTACTGTCAGCTAAGACAGGGAAGTTTTGGGTGGTTCCAAAATGTCTTCAGTGATGGAGCCCACTGTGCTTCTTGGAATCTCTCAGCATTTGTTTCCCCCTTCAGATCTATGCCCCGGTTGAATTCTATCTGCGGACAGTTCTTTTGAATTTCATGGCTCGTGTTTGAGTGCACACATGCATCTGAACCGTGACACATTTTAATAGACAGGTGTGTGCCTTTCCAAAGTATTTCAAATCAATTCAATCTGTCTCGGGAGGACTCCAACAAAGTGTTACATCCATTCTACATGGAGGACCCAGTTCACAAAAATATTGTGAAGATTTGGCGGATGCGTGAGCTGCACAAATTAGAGAAAAATAATTAATTCATTGTCATTCTCAATCATAGCTATTTGCACTTATTTAAATTAGGTAAAATAGTGAGAAATGGACACCTTTTGTATATTTGCAAAAGCTGTCCAATCCACATGGCATGGCAGATTTTGTTGTAGCCAGGCGATATAGCTCAAACTCATTTATTTCCTGATCCAGTGACAGAATGCACACAGTTGTGTCATGGAAATAAATGAAAAGGCAGCTCTACCTGTCATTTTTGAAAATACTATTAATAGAATAGAATTTTATAAACACATAAACTCAAATAGAAGGCAATTTGCACTCAAAACTTAGTGGGTGTTTATGCCCTGTAACGTCATTAGCGCAATATCGTTTGTATTTATTCCGTGATATGGGGCAGATAGCAGTTGCAAATGATGCACATTTCAATGTTTCATCAGTGGCCACATTCCATTTTTGTGAATTCACCCCTCAGTATGGAAACTTTGCATCTCTGCACTTCTCCTATCCCTGCATCATTAAGCACTACATCTGCTGTCAGAAACACAACATGTCAAGAAAGACAACAACTCATTTTCACCAATCAGTTGTTTAAAGGCTGTTGTTTACACTGTGAATGTGAAAACACATCAAAATTAGGTGTCAATATATGATTTCTGCCACTGTTAGCAGCATGTTACTTCTGTCTTTATACCGCAATAACACTATTTTAATAGAAGTTGCTTTTGTGTTGACCACAAAAGTGCTTACAAATAAATGTTCTGCCTATAACCATGAGAGTAATTGTGAATATGTACAGTAAAAATATTAAAAACAAGTGATGTGTATTTATTAAAAAGGAAGATCAGTTCACTGCAATTTGTGTTTGCAGATTAACTGCATTAACTTGCAAGAAACTGGCCACAAAACACACTGAAACACACACACAAACACACCCACTGAGCCTTCCACCTTTACTTTATCTCCATCTAGATGAGTCTTGTGCAAACTGCTCTTTCGGGGCAATCTGCGATGCCCAGAGCGGGCAGTGTGTGTGCGCGTCGGAGTGTGTTGAGTCCCACCAGCCTGTGTGTGGCAGCGACGGCAGCACCTACAACAGCGAGTGTGAGCTGCACGTGCGGGCCTGCAAACGACAGATGGACCTGCGAGTGGTCAGCCAGGGCGAGTGCAGTAAGTAGCATACATACATTTATACAGCGCGTGTCCTCAGAATCAGAAGCAGGTTTATATATGTACAGTGATGGCGTCTTTTTGTAGGCCGACTCGGAAGGTAGAATCACAATGGCTCCTTTGTCTAATGGATTTTGGAATATTGTAGAAAATAAGTCGTGTTCAGCAAGTTTTGTTCAGCAGAATATTATACACAAATTACCACCAACTTGTGATTCCTGAAGTGTAAATGCATCTACAGAAGTGAAGAGCTAATGTTGGGCTAACATTAAATTACATCCCCTAAGCTTGTGATAACCACTTCATTATTGTGTAGTGTAAGGTATTTTATACCTTATTTCAGGTATAACCAAAAAAACACTTTCAACAAACACTAATTTCAAGACGAGGATATTGGAAGTTGTAAAATGCTAACTTATGTCTGGGTTTTAGGATTCATTCCTGCACCACTGTATTGCCAAGTAGGATAATGCATACAAGGAATTTGCTTTAAAATAGTATATTCATAAACACTGTAAGAAGAATTTAGATGTAGAAGGAGCAAATATAGAATTATGTTGAAAAAATAAACAAATGTAATGATCCAGGAAAATACAAAAAAGGAAGTACAACAAGAATATGACAGATTAACAGGGAGGGAGAAGGATAAGGAGGCACGGTTGAACAGAAACATACATTACTTATTAATTATTGTTTTGATGAGAAAAGGACAACTATGGATAATTCTCTGCAAATGTAGAAGTTTAGAAAAAATGGTTGATATGCAAAGGTAGCATACATTAAGACGGTGGGAGTTATTTTTCTGCAGCTTTAAATAAAATATGAATATCAAAAATAAAAGTGGGGCCCTGAAGGAACCTCATTCAGCCGCAGGCAGGCAGATCATATCCCAACAAACCTGGCCAGATGGAGAATTAATAAGCTAACATGTGTGTCAGTTTCAAGAGAGGGATATATTACGAGAGAAAATGCCATGCATGGTAATTAGATAAAGACGACAGAAATCATTAATCCAGAGGTGCGTTTAAAGGTCTTGTGTGATTGAAATCCTTCGAAACAACCCATTGACCCTTCCCTCTCTGATTTAGAAACATGCGGCAGCACCGTGTGTGCCTGGGGGGGCCGCTGCGTCCAAAACTTGTGTGAGTGCCCGCAGTGCTCGGGCGAGGCCTTTTCCCCGGTGTGCGGGAGCGACGGCACCACCTACAACAACGAGTGTGAACTCCGCACCGCCTCCTGCATGCAGAAGAGGAAGATCGATGCGGCGAAGCCCGGCAGCTGCGACGAAGGTAGGAAATGGACTTTAAAATGGCGTGATCATGTTAAACGATTGGCTTTTGAAAGGGTGCAATTATCTTTATCAACTGACCTGTCGTACGGTATCCAGTCATCTGTTGAATTAAACATAATGGTTTTTTTGTGCCACCAGCAGCATGCAAGCAGGCTTAAACAGAAAACCATGCAGGGAAAATCATACCGCGTGTCCATCAACGAAAAACCTATTACAGCTACAGAAATGAATTCTGGGTGATTAAGTTCAGGTCAGCGGTGCATTTTAATGGTCGTGTTTGTTTTTTAGAAGTGCGTCTTTTCACTTCATTGCCCCTGTTACAGAAAATTGTCAAATGGTTTTCAATTATTTCACCTGCAGGTAGAGCCAGGCTCATTTTAGAGGAAAGTTCTTAATGTTATGTACGCTATTTTTATTATATTTTATCACATCTTAGTAACAAGCCTCCCTGTTTCCTTGACTGCATCTTATAATTGTGCCTTGATTAACTAGGCACATTTGTACTAAATAGAAAAATAAATGTTGATGTTCATACTTTTACTCAAAGCTACCATCGGTGAAACTCTTCTTACACAGATGTTAAAAGCCTATCTGTATAAGACATTAGACTCTGTGTGCCGAGGACCCGGGGTTTGAATCCGGCCTTGCACAATTTGCTATATAAAAAATATATATATTATTATTATAACAGTAATAAACCTCTTAAAGGTGGGGTAGCGCTGGTAACCCTGTTGAAGTATATCATTCAAAAACAGTGTTTTTGTTTTAAAAGAGAAAATTGAACACATGAACATTTTACTCGATATTTGCCAGTCCAGCCAAGTCATTTCCCTCTGCTTTAGATAAAGCCCATGTTTTAGTTGTTTGTATAATTTAATTTGAGAATTTAGAGAATTTACAAGCATGTTATCAAGCCTTTTCAATCCAATTATGCTTTAAAGTGTGTGACCAATGGCCCTTAATGTGAGTGTCCCTGATGTCTAGCTCCGTCGTTCCTCCACATTCTGAATAAAGTAGATCTAAGTCAGCGTGCAAATCATATCTTGATAAGCGCTGACAGACCAAGGCAGGGTATCACAGCCCCTTTCACTAGGGTCCGTCTAGGGGACAACTCTGGAGGGAGCAACATGCCATCCTCTGGTTGTCAGACAGACGCCAACATACTCTTCCTCCGACAAGGTGTGAAGGGGAGCAGATTACACCTGCCAGCGGGGGGGGGGGGACGTCTGGGGAGAATAAAAGAGGGGATGGATGGAGGACAGAGCAAATAGAGATGAGAGGAATCCTCTTCCTTTTGATTGCTCGCCAGCGGTGTTACTTTCTTTTTCTTTCTCTGACGTTGTCCAATTTTGGCCCTGAGCATGTGATGCGAATCCTGCCGCCAAATCTTGTGGTCGATTTAACATAATTTCATTGACTGAGACGAGTGACCTTTTTTGTATTTGAAGCATGAAAAATGTGTGTACAGAAACTCACTGTCCCAACTGACACCCTTGTAAGTCTACATACTCTCTGCTGGTTGTCTCTTTTGCCTCCCAAGGGCATTGCTTTGCTTCTGGCGCATGTATTTTTCATATTTTATTCTCTCTTTCTCATACTGTGTCTGCACATTGTCTTTTTTTTCATCAGTTGCTCATTTTGATTCAGAGAAAACCATCAGGCTTACACAAAAGAATCTTTTTTTTTTCTCTTTTTGTTCCCTCGTTGCTCCCCGCCGTGCCATCCCACCCACTCAAGTCTCTCTATTTTGCACTCTTCTCCATCAAAATTGTGCCTCTCGACAAAGGGGGCATTGATGCTTTCACAGATGACGGTGGAGATGGGATTGTGTGCAATCGACATATTTCCCCCTAAGGGTGAAGGCACTATCCCCGGTCCTTTCAGCCCCCCTCAAATCTGCCCCAGACCCTCCACAGGAAGTCTGCTGTGATTTGTAAAACGATCAAAACCAAGTCACTGTTTTTCCTTCTCCAAATATCTGTAGGAAGCTTCTCTCTGGCTACTGTAAGACAGGATATACAGTATGTATGACCACCCCAGGTGTATGGATGGTAGGTTTTGGCCAAACTAGGATTATATACAGTGTAATACAGCAGTCAGTTACAATAAATAAGACCAAAGACTGTATTTCCTGGCTCCTTTGTAGACAGCAGCAGAGCTCTACATCACCTGTGTGCACAACCTCCAGCTCAATACTTCATACCTAAGATAAGCCTGAAGAGGAAGTGAGCATGAGATTTATTCCCTTACGCAGACTAGACTTAAAAACCATCCTCATTAGTCTTGTCGGGGAGGGGGGGTTGGGCACAGAGCATTAAAAAAATGGAAGTTGTTTTCTTCCGCCTTTAGTTTAACAGTAATGAAAAATGACAGTGTTCCCACTGTTGGCCATACAAGGAAATGTATCACCTGTTTAATTTCACACCCGGGTAGGCCTGGCCTCAGCTTCCTTTCCCGACAATGACAAAGTGGCAACTGAGAGTAGTGCATCACAAATGGGGGAGGAAGGGCTCTTTTAAAAAATAAATAAAAAATGAATAGACATTTAATAAACAAGATTATGAGCAAAGATCCGCACAGTGGTGCACCCCCTTGCTCCTCACATTGCACATACAGATCAATAAAAGGTCCGGAAGACAGGAAAGGGCGGTGAAAAGGAAGCAAAGTGGACAACTTGGTGGGAAAAGTGCTCATCGAGTGAGATCAGCGGATTTGTTCCCTTGTGGTCCATCCATCACTGGGCTCGTAACCTTCTGTTGAGGCAACAAAACTTCTTCCATCCCGCTGCCATCTCCAAACAGGCCATCCCTTTTTGTTGTGCCGGGGCGTGACGTCCCATCCCTCTCAATCTCGCGGGACTTTATTTGGACTAACACGCTGTCACATCCGTCACAGAGCAAGGACTGATAGATGGAGGGAAAACAAAGGCAAATGGCGCCACACTGATCCTTCAGCAAAAGACCGGTGTCATTTTCGATCTTTGCCCAACAGCGTTCCCAATGATGGATGTCCGAGTTCACACGGGTCATAATATCAAAGTATCACCATTAAAATCGATCGCTCCTGGAGCCCTTGATGTAAACATAACTTATCTGGTTCACCAAAACATCTCCAGGCTGCATCTCCTCTATTATTTACCCTCGTCCTCCTCTTGTTCTCCTCCCTCTGTTCTTTCCAGCATTGCCACATGGCATCACTTATTCATTATTTTCACTGTCAAATCCACATAACGTGTTTTTTTTACCTCTCTGTCTTGCTTGGACGTTAGTCTCACGCTATTCATTTCCTTTCTTCTCCCCGACGCTCCCTTCCTAATAGAGCTCCCTTGGCTAAATAGACTGCGGGTTTCTGACATGATTGAGTAAAAAGGAGCGGATGGGCAGTGCGGAGAGAATAGCTGATGCAGCCGTCTTAGCTGGGGATGTATTAATTGAAAGGTTCATATGCAGCGCGGGTGGCAGGGAACATCAAAGAGCAACAGCTAATTAGAACCCCCCTTCGCCTTTCACTTTTATTTATTCCGTTCTAATGTCTTACCTCTTTTATTTATTTATCTCGTCTCCGTGAGGGAGGCCTGAGCGGAATACGAATTGGCTGCTCCTGCATTTCTCTTTTTGTTGCGTCTTGCTGAGTAGCTGTACAGTACACCAATGCCGCAAGTTCTCATTATTCCTTTTTTCTGATCTGTCATGGAGTCAGAAGACTTTATTGTTGATATAACTTCAGATACCTGCCGTAGTGCCACTGGCAGTTGAACGCCATTAGCCCGTGCATCAGCCCTGTCACAGAATGTTATGTTTAAATGGGACCAGCAATCAATAAGTAGCCACCACTGCAAATTCAAGCAAAAAGGATTATGGTCGGGGCTTTGCGCTGGCTTAAAAATGGAGACAGAGCGAGTCCTTAACAAGTCCTGATGTTTGCGGGGGGGAGGGGGATGTAGCCTCTACACCAAGCTCCACGTAATGAAGTGAAGGCCCCTTCCACTGTATCGACCCCTCAGAGCCATCACAACCCATTGCTGATGACCCATATCAAAGAACAACTGGGGCTTCAGCTGCCCCCCGCTCTCTGACCCGCTCCATAATCTACTTTAGAAGATGGGTTATGCTAAGTGGCACTTCCATCAAGGCGACATTGATTTCACCATTAGACGAAGGGGCGTCAATACCGAGGGGTTGAATGAGCCCTAAAAGTAGACAGGAAGAGGAAATAACAAGTTGATTACCTGATGTTTTTCCAAGGCTACGCTGGGAGCTTTTAGCTTAACTGCGTTCCTTTTTTCATTTTTCGAATAACACATTAGTTTCAAATGAACTTTCTGCCACCCCCGGGGTGCCTCCCTTACTCCGTCTGACATTCTCTCCAGCTTTCATTCCCCGTGCTCACCTAATCTCCCTCCAGAGTTCCACTGTCGCTGGAATTTGCAACTTCAAAAGCAGGATCCTCCCACGTCTATGCAGAAAACCCCCGATTTGTTTTCCATAAAAGGCCCTGCTGGTAACATTTTCCTCCCCCCTCTTCATGTAAGGCTTGCCTACCTTGTTTTAAAGTTTTCCTACCTTGTGCTAAGGTTTGCACAATAGTTAAGTGATGACAGTTTTGTGAATGCACAAATCCTGGTGATGGTGGGACTTTGTGTGGCCTTGCTTCCTTTTTTTTTTGCGTACTAACTTCGATCCAGTGCACTTCTGATACAAATAAAAGGCCTTCCAGGGTCACAGTTAAAAAGTAGCGGGGACAGCTTCCTTTAAAGTCTCAGGCGATAATTAGATTTTACAGAACACTTTGCAATTAGTTGTATTCTCATATCGGGGAGCAGGCACCCATAAAGCAGGCCTTGCCACCAATTCTCTCCTCACACTTGGAAGCCGGAGTTAATAATTCCCTCCTCTTTTTTGTCTGTGATTTAATTGAAATGAAAAGGATGCTTCGCTTGTGGTGCAGAGATGTTTTGTCTAATTTATTTAGTCAATCTCTTGCTCTCACTACAGTTGGTCATTATCTTTAATACCAGCAGCCCCTTTAGTTCCCTCTCTCCACCACCAGCATGAGGGAAATGTAAATTATCCAACTTTGCGAGTTCCTCTTGTGTAAATGTAGCTGTAACTTAAAGAGAAATGTAAGTAGGACGCTGTTTATACCTGGCGCAGCGATAAAATGGCAACTCCCTCGTGTGTTTGTATGTTTTATTAATGACGCCGTGTATTTACGGTGTGTTTTTAATGCAGACTGCGGCTCAGGAGGGTCGGGATCAGGCGCAGAGGGCTGTGAACAGGACCGCTGTCGCATGTTCGGAGGCTCATGGGACGAGGATGCCGAGGACGATCGCTGCGTGTGTGACTTCACCTGTCAGAGTGTGCCTCACAACACGGTACGGCTGCCACTCATATAGTATCTTAATTAAAACACATTTAATGAGACAAACTGAACTAACAAACATCAGACATCAAAGAGCTGTCTCCACACACATTTCCTTCAGTATCAAAAGCAATCCAGATTGTTGTAACAACATGACATTCTTTTCTTGGTGCGAAATTGGCAGAATGTACAAATATGAAATGTAAAAATTATATATAAATGTCAAAAATCTGGGTTCAGGGTTCCTGGACTCTATGACAGTATTATACATCCTGTTTAAATCCCCCTGTTGCAAAAAGTCATCCTAAAGTGAATTAAGATAAACAATATCAGTGTAAAAAAACAAGCTTTTTTGTTTGCGTTTAATACTAGCATTATATTTTTGACAGTACTGAGACTTAATATGTCCTGTCAACATCCTAGATGGAGTACTCTACTATTGATTGTACCACTAAGTTGTGTTATGTATTTTAAAATAACAGATGTTGGCTATTTTATCATTATACAAGGAATATCTTTGAAGGGATTGATGTTTGACATTACTTTCTGACAAAAGGATTAAACAAATAATCTCCAAAAATAACCATCGATAAAATTAAAATAACCATACTTGTCCTCCTTCTCAGCTGTCATCCACTGATCTAAATATGGCAATGCTAACATAACGTAATTACTTTAGTAAAAACTGTAGGTCTATTTTTAAGTCAAGTGACCTTAAAGCTGTGATTCTCTTGTAGGTCTGTGGCTCGGATGGCAAGAACTACAGCAACGAGTGCCAGCTGAAGAAGGCCAGATGTGAGAAACAGGAGCACTTGTTGATTCAGAATCAGGGAGCCTGTGCAGGTTTGTACATCACACCACTCACAGTTAATGTCATTACAAAGCTCAGAAGCACCTTCACCAAGACTCATTGTCATCACATTTCTCCACTCATTGCATCGATTGATGGGGCAGTAGAGTATACATCTGTGTGTCTCTCTGCAAAGTGACAACTGTAACCATAGTCAAATGAACTGAAGAGGGTTAAATGTGTATGATTGTGTAATTTCCTCAGGGTTGGTTGACTTAACAACACCAATTTCTGGAAACTGACTGTTCCTCTGGGGCTGGCTAGTGTGCAGAGATAACAATCTCTCTCACGGGTGCATGTATGGATCGAGCCGATAGCAATAATGATTCACTTTCCGTGCCCAGACATTCTCACAATTTAAACCATTAAACTGTCTCGGGATACCTCACTTACTCTAATATAAAACCCCCTCGCATGTAAATGAATCAGATTTATCAGGCAGGAATAGTGGTCAGGTCAGGTGGCTATTAGGTAGCAAAGGTTAGCCGTCCTCCTCTCCATGTCTATGCTAAATGAAAAGCTTTTGCTAGCACATGCCAGGGAGTTGAGCTAAAAAAGGCACTTGAGGGATTTGGTGTGATCACTCCAGCCTGTTTGATTCCCCCTGGGTTGTCAAATAGAGGAGGATGGACAGAGTTGAAGAGAGATTGAGAAGGAGGCGAGCTGCTAGTGTTTTCACACATATCCCTGCAGATTTTTCCCTTCCTAAGCTGGCCTCCTTGGGCACTGACTGTCACGCTTCTCCACCACCATCCGTGGATAATCAATCCTTTTTTTTTAAGAGCCCTCTATGGGTACTAGAGCTCTGGGCTCTCCTTTCCTATTGGCAAATGGAAAATACTCAGATCTTGGGGAATTCAACAGTCCTCCCCATTAGCTATTTAGGGAAAACTTCATTTGACCTCAACTGAAGAAACTCATGGAAAACAGGCGGGCTCTCACTGAAAGTAATCTTGTTTTTTTCTGATGATTAAAAAAAATATTGTGCCTACATTTGCAAACTTCCCCTATCACAGCATTTCAAACTGTGTTTTTTAGCTGCTTTCAAACACACATTTGGGTCAGGGATTTCAGTAAAATACTTGTTGGTTTGCTAGATGAGCAAACGTGCCGATGTGCCCCTGAGGGAATAAAAAAAAAGGCTGGAAGGGCTGCAGCAGACCTTGACAATGTAGAGGGTAATATCACAGCGAGCTGCATCGTGCCGGACAATGGCCACCGAAGAGGAAAAACCCTTGAAGGGTGGAAGAACATATGAAATTAAAAGTTCAGCCTTGTCCTAATAGGCTCAGTACAGATAGCTGAAAGGGAGCTCTGGAAATGTGGCAAGCTAAATGAACTGTGTCCAAAGCCCAATCTCTGGAGTGGGAAAGCACTGGAAAAAGAGTGCGCCGAGTCATCACCATTAGGCTGAGGCTCATATCCACACCAGTAACAGCATGATTTATGGCCCCTGTATCTGCAGCCTCCAAACTCTAAATGAGCAACACAAGAGAAAGAGAGATCGGAGCAGGGAACCGAGAGAGAAAAAAGGGAGGGGAAGATCCCTGCTTTCTCTCTCTGCAACTTTACTTTTCACACCGAAGTCTGGACAAAATTGGAACAATTACATCTCTGCCTCGCCCGTAAACAAACACCCTCGTAGTGTTTGTTTTGTTGTTCTCTTCCCCTTTCTGGAGAATCGCCAGGTTTTCGGGAACACATTTGTTTCGACTTTGTTGAATGTACTTCTTTATTCTGAGCTGTCAGACCAGGTTGAAGGCGGCTGCATCCTCACACAAAAGGAGCTCTCCACCCGCTGAGGCAGAAACTGCTTGGCACATCCCTTGACATTGAGTGTTTTTTTTTTTTTTTTTGGGAAGGTTGTAGGGGAGCAGTGCAATTCCCGTAATATTAGACAAGAACTAAATGTCATCTGCCGCGCATTCACCGGCGACGCCATTGTTTGTTTTCACTGGTGGTAATAGCATCATTTTCCCCCTGATTTTGAGCCATTGTGGAGGAAGTAGCAAATAGAATTGTTATCTTGAATCCGGCTGCCAGCCTCTCCACCTCTGCCCCCTCGAGCCAATCTCATTGTTGGCCAAAAAAAAAGTTACATGTAGTTCGGAGATTGTGTTGTCTAATTCCTTCCCCCCTCCTTTTTCCGTAATCACTCAAATGTTGGTGTTCTTCTTTGTCTCCTTGTGCCATCTCCCATCCCACCCCTCCCTTTCTCTTCCTACCTCATCAGCGATTTCAGCCACATCTCCGCCGGAGCTGCCGGAGCCCCAGCACTGCAGCGAGTCTGTGTACGGCTGCTGCCACGACAACGTGACGGCTGCTCTAGGAGTCGGACTGGCCGGATGTCCTAGTAAGTCACCAACCTACATCCCTGTTGACCTCTGCGTTTGTATGCAGGAAAAGTTTTAGATACTATCAGGCGATTCAGCATATGGGACCTATTCTCTTTGGCTGCAATTACCTAAGTTGCAGAGCCGAAAAACGTTTCATCTTAATCCGACGAATAATTATGATAATGTTGCGCCATATCAACAGAAAGAAATCTCTTCATCTGATGACGAATGATACCACACAGATGGAGGGAGAGTGCTTAGCACCGGGTATGGATGGAGAAAATGCAGACTGGGAAATATGGATATACAGAGATTTAGAGACGGAGAAACTCACCTAAGCACACTTTATCCACCCTTTTTTATTTGCCAAACAGGGCTCACCTAAGATTTCCAGACCAGCATAAATGTTTAATATCCATCATAGCAAGCAGTATTCAGCTGTCACAGGATAATGGCTGTTTCTCAGTTAGAAAGGCATGAAGCAGTGATGGTGTGGATGTTCTCCTCAGGTACGTGTCAGTGCAACGTCTACGGCTCCTACAAGGGGACGTGTGATCCAGCCAGCGGCCAGTGCTCCTGTAAGCCGGGTGTGGGCGGACAGAAGTGTGACCGCTGCGAGCCGGGCTTCTGGAACTTCCGCGGCATCGTGACGGAGAACATGAGTGGCTGCACACGTAAGGAATTGCCTCTTTGTGTCCGTGCCGATTTAGGGAATGTGCTTACCTGTTACACAGCGACAGAAAAAATTAATTGCAGTTGAACTTTTTTTATTTCACTCACCTTATTTTTTTGGGATGGAGCCAAACACCTTCTGGGGAAGATGTCACAAAACCTTTACAAATAGAACCAAATCAGCATGACTGGATTCCACTGTCGGTGAAAGAGTCGGTTATATCTCAACCCCTGTAGCGGTAAAATAAATATATCTTGGAATCGATCCCAATGAATAAGAACTTTTAGATAAATATCCTTACATACCTTGTAGACTGTTAGAAGTTTATAATACGGCTGATATACAGTTGGTAGGTTTTTACAGAGAGGAACGCCTACTGTGTCCTTTAGTCATGTCAAGGCTGTATTGAATGAACTGTTTTCATTTGTATTCGAGCGAGGAGCGGGGTCAGGACCCCATGTTTGTCTGCTGTAATGCAATATGGTGACCAGCTCGTGTCCTGCCGCTGGGGGGAACATAGGACATACGCTCCCAACGCCACAGAGCATTTTCAGTCAACAGCGGGAAGTCTCACCCATTGCCTGACCTTAACAAGGTTTACACACAGCAAGCAGACAGCACACCGCACACTAATACCAGCTTCAGCGGGAGTGGAGGGAAAAAAAAAACACACATCATTGATTCCAGGAACATGGTGTCCTTCCCTGGGGTTGTTTTCTTGAGTCTCCGTTACACACTCCTCCTGCGGCCCCTAAGGCTGTGTGAACTATTCCCAACCTTTGTCTCCGAGATGTTCAGAGAAGTGCTGCCTCGAACCAAACCAAAACTCTTCCTCTGATTGGACCTAATTGTTTTCTCATCACTCTTTCTCTCCCTCTTACATCTCCATGGCAGCGTGTAACTGCGACGCCACGGGCTCGGTCCGGGACGACTGCGAGCAGATGTCGGGCCTGTGTTCCTGCAAGACGGGAGTGAAGGGCATGAAGTGCAACGTGTGTCGAGACGGAAGCACCAACGGCTGCGACAAAGGTGGAGTACTAACCTGTGGGCGTCTTCCTCTCCGTCACAACCTCCCTAGATCATTTTAAAGTGCCCGTCTGATCTCGTAGCAGCCAGTTTTCTCTCTCTTTGATTTTCACATCCATCTGCTTTACTGGTGCAGGGAGGAAGCGGCCGCAGGGCAGTAAATCGATAGTGATTCTGAAAATAGTGGAGTGTACAAATGACATACGGCCATTGATATGTTCTCCACACACTCCATTTTGGACGATTTGCAATGTGTACGCGAACTATTATTCACTTCGATTAATAATAAAAACAGCCCGGTGATTGCACAAGCTAATAAAAAGCTGTTTGTAGGAAAAGGTTAGTTCCTGCTGCGGGGGCCAGCAGCTGCCTGATTCAGATGCACCATCAGATATCGACCGGAAGTCAAACGCTTAATGAAGCCAGCAGTCCCGGCACAGTGGTGGGGCACTCCGCCACACGCCCCGCCAGATGAAAAGATGAGGTAGCACATGAAAGCCGGTGCTCAGGGATGGGGGGTACTCTCAGCCTGTGTGATGTAGTAACAATGCAAAGACCCCACACTCGCCAGCCTGGCAGGTGGATGCTGGGCTCCCCGGCTGCTGAGCCTGCTGCGGCGGCTTCAAGGCTTCAAACACTTCCTTTGGAGAGCTTCGGGAGAGATCTGTGGGAAAATATATATATATATATATATATATATATAAATATCCCTGAGTGCACACCTTTTCATAACTCTTTTTAACCACAGTAAGGCAGTCTGGGCAAAATGCTATTAAAACATGAATAATTCAGGGTTGCACACAGGTAACGAGACAATTTTATGATTACATTACCGCTGCACTACTGTGGGTGTAGAGAGACTAAAAACAGGTCACTGAGTTACTTAGAGGACACAAATGTTCAGAGTAATAAAACACCTTCTCGTTTATTTAAATCAACAAGAGAGGGTGAGGGAGGACCTGAGTTACGAACACTAGTGCTTACTCTGTCCCATAGCAGTTTGTTGTGCTACAATATAAGTCAAATTAGTAAAAATGTTGCAGTTGGACATCTGCTAGTTTTGAAATATTAAAAAGTATAACCACCACGAAAAACAGATTTTTTTGTTGATAAAATTGAAAAAAGATCAAACAAATATATTCATATTTATTTCAACATTTATCGTTATTTATTCAGGCTTTTTGTGTTTCTGTTGCAATTTATTTTTTGAATATATTTTTCAAGATTATTTCAGCTTAGTTAACTTTTTTTTCTCTTCTCTTGTGAATGTGTGTCTTTTCCATTAGATAAGGAGAAGCCTGAGGCGAATATAACAGGAGGTTCTAAAAGCCTGGAAATCCTTGTTCTCTCCTTTCCCTAAAAATGTTTTTTTTTTTTTATAATATCGAACTCTAAAAATTATTGAACAATTTATGTCTCCATCTGGTTTGCAGAGTTAGGACTCAAAAGTGACGAATGATTAAGCTATTTTTAACTGGCAGAACATTTTCCTACTTTGTTAGCAAAGGTTCTGTAAATGTGAAAGTTTTACATTAATTATGCAAAACATGTCTATTAATGTAGCTCCACAAGCTATAAAATCTATGATATCGGGACCCTACGGCATGGTTTATAACACAAACATATTTCTTCCACAGGTCCCGAGGCCCCTACCTCATGTGAGGAGTTAGTGTGCAGTTACGGAGCGACATGCATCGAGGTGAACGACCAAGCCCACTGCGAGTGTCCTTCCCCAGACTGTGACGAGAAAAACAAAACCAAGGTGGGTCTCACGGAGTGGTTTGCAGCAGTTTGTTTGAGCAGCCTGCAGGGAGGTAACATGTGTTCCCATCTCCCCTCTCTCCGTCTCTGTCACCGTGGAGCAGGTGTGCGGCTCAGACGGGGTGACCTACGCCGATCAGTGCCAGCTGAGGACCATCGCCTGTAGGCAGGACGAGGACATCACGGTGCAGCATTTCGGACAGTGCACAGGTGAGCCCCGCCGAAGCCTCTGTGCATCATGGATGGCCGACTGCTGTCAGCCGATCGGGAGATAATGAGCAGAGAGCTGTGGGCCACAAATGATCTTCCTCCTGCTGTTCCTCCGCCTGTCCATCTCTCTGTCAGGAATTCCAAGCAACATGTGTGCGCATTTACCCAGAACTTTGTTGCACATGATCATGCAGCAGGCACTGTTTAAGTCCAAATATATCATTCCTAAAGACACATTTGTGACTCATGGATAAGATTAAAGTAAAGGAGGGAGATCATGTTGTTTGTAATACTGCTTTATCTCGAGCTCCTCAATTAGGATTATCTTACAGCACTTATTTAGTTAGTCTAAGCTCTTCTAGTAAGATGAATAAAAGTTTGATTATAAGAGAGATATTAGAGTGTTGAAATTCAACTTCCCAAACAGCAGCAATGAATTCGTTCTGGATTTATCAACGCTCTGTTGGGGGATTGTGTCAATCTGCTTTACGTCGCCAGAACTCCTCAGCGTAACGGCGGATGCAGGAAACATGTTAACTGATTGAAAATGGACGGCTCTTCCCTCTGGGCCCAGATGCCGATGGACGTTGTTAGGATCGGTGTAATAGGTGCTAAGAAGTGCCAAAGGCCAGGCATTCCATGTACAGGGAAGTTGTTTCTGACTGCCAGCCTGTGTCACCACGGGGTCCTAGAGATGTCGTCGGTATGCTCGGTGGGGTGGGGCGGGGCCAGCTGTGTGACTCTGGCCATGAGCCACGACCAGGTGTCAAGCATTTTCCGGGGTGTACATTTTTTCGACAAGCGCCGATCAGGTGACCGAACCCTGTCACCAGTCATCTCTTTTGAGCACTCTTTGTCAGACCCAAAGTAGGTCACATTCACGGTTGTTGACACGGTCTGTGTTGATTTGCAGGTACACGGATAAAGAATCCAAATAGGCTCGGCGAGAGATCGACAGGGCTTTGATAAGTCCCTGAACATCTGGTACTTACACATTCAGTGCCGTGGGTTACCAGCGGAAAAGGAGCCAAAATCCAGTCACATTCCTCTGTTGCCTGGCAATGCAGACGTGGGTTGTGTGTTCTTTGTAATCCCTCACCTAGCATTGCTGCACACAGAAGACGCCTCGCAGCGGACCCCTCCTCTGTGGAACCCCTCAGGGGAGGAACAGACAGGCAAGGGCTCGGGCCCCTCTGACAGCCGCTCGGGATCTTTTATTTTCTTCCCCCGGATGCGGTCACACTGCGGGTAGCTGCTCTGCCGTTGCTGTCGACTCGGGGGTTAGATCTGGAGCTCATTTCACGTGTGGCTGGGTGCAAATTAGCATTTGCTCTGCCTCCACCCCTCACCATGGCCCGCCCTCCCTCCTGCTGTTTACATGCAGTGTTCCCAGACTGGCGGCCCTAGCACTGTGGCATGCTAATGCTCACCAAGCCTGACATGAGAGCAATGCCAAGGGCCTCTATACAGTAAATGAGTTGAATATTGATCCTTTTTTCCTTTTACATCATTGATCCTTCCCAACTTTTTTCTTATTAAACCACAGTGTGGGAATACTGCTGCACAGTCGGCCGATAATGGGGAAGGCAATCCTGCAGAAGAAGCGTCTTCTTTTCTGCTGGTGACAGAGAGCTTGCAGCTAGCTGTCACGCTACCCGGCTCTCTCTGAAGTCTCTGAGCTAAAAAGGCAGCGAGGCAGAGTACGGGGAGGAGTTTTTCTTTGCTGTGTTTCTCAGTAAAAGATGAAGCAGAATCTGAGAAAGAAATCGAAGAGCCACTGTAGTGAGCAACCGAGGGAGGGCATTTGGAGCGATGACCAAATTTTGGTGGCGGGGGAAAACGGCCACCAAGTTGGCGACGACCCGCCTCTCCCATATGGTGTTATCACCTGTAGGTTTGTGGCAAATTGGCAACGAATGGCAGCATATGGCATAGGCAGCCCTCCGCCTGCGTGTCAGGGTCTGCTGCCTTCACCATCTCTCCTCCATGTCCTGCGATTTTCTCTCCCGACACAATCCTACATTCTGTTACCTTAGTTTTGTTAATCTTTTTTTTCAGATTTTTTTTTTTTTCCTTAAGCTTAAGTCCCTTGGCTGTGCTCCCCCCTCCCGTACTCACATTCCTCCACCTCCACACTGAGCACGACAGACACAAACTGTCTTAATAGCCACCTTTCAACACTAACTACAGGGCTTAGACAAGCCGAGATGACAATGATTTTTTTTCCCTCTCCCCCCTGTGACATCATCGGCTCCACTGAGAGAAAAAGAAAAGGCAAACGGCCTGTTAAACCTGATTAAGAGAAGCATCAGCTGAACACATTGCTGCCAGTCCCTCTATCCTCTTTCAGACGCGCCTTCTTTTTTTCCCCTTATCCCACGTCACGGAGCTCCCTGCTTGTGATATGCACTCACACCCAAACACACTTCCCAGGGAGCAAGCCGCCTGACGCTAAGCCTGGCACCTGACTGACAGGTGTAGCCAAGAGGAAAGCCAACGCATGCCACCATTCTGTGTGATAGCATCGCCGCTCTGTGCACTCCTCTCCAAATCTCTCTCCGTACAAATATCCTGCTTTAAGCTTACACCCGGTGTCTCCTGGGCTTTTTCTGCCGTCTCCGTAGGTATCGCATTTCACACTCGGTTAATAGTTGCCGATAAAATAACCGATTATAGAAGTGTAATTAAGTCCCACACATAATGTTAGGCGAATCGTAATGAAGCGCAAATCTGGGGCATATAGGTTTTATTTTAATCTTCCGTTCATTTCACCCACACATCTTTACTCGTGGGACATGTAGAAGTAAAAGGAAGAACGACAATATTGTCACGCCTGCTTGCCTCGGCTAAATCTGAAGTGTTCACGTACATAGCCAACTCACTGCCACCCCCCACCCCCATCCTTTCAGGAGTTTCTGTCCTATTTATCGTTCTTTTATCACATGCAGTTTGTCCTTTTGCACCAGAGTTGTTTTTTTGCATCGGTAATGATGGTCTCTCTGCAGAGAGCCTCTTCTCTTTCCCTCATTTGGAATGACTTTCTCTTTTCCCCCTGTGTGTGTTTGTGTGCGTCTGTTGACAGCAGTGTGTTTGTGGTGGCGTTGACGGATGCTCATGCGAGCAGCAGTGTGCCGTCTTTGAAGCCTGAGTTAAAGCCGGCTTTTTTTGCCCCATTTCTATCAATCATTCATCACCGGAGGCACTGGCTTTTGGTGATTAAAGCGTTTGCTTCTGGAGGGCAGCATTTGAATATGGATATATAATTCATAGGCATTGGCACACAACACGCCAACATGCATTCCATATGTGTGCACACAAGCAAAAACGCACCATGCACTGACACTTACAACACCGTCCCTGCAACGTCTGCAATATGAAACACATAGCAATGCTAATAACTCTGAATGTCATCAGTTGACATATTCCATATTCATTCTGCTTATATATGCACTTCCATTACTTAAGCTTTGTCAGATAAAGATTCCTGACATTTCATCCATTGCAGGGTTTTTAATCAGAGGTTGCTTTTGCAAACGGGAGTGTGTGGAAGGTTTTTTTATTAAAAAAAAGTTTGAGCATAAGTGGTTAGAAGAATAAAACGGACATTCAGTAAAAGCAGAGGTAAGAAATTATTGTCAACAATAGGTTGTAATAATAGAATAAAGGAATACTTGAACTCCAAATTGTAATTTGTATATCAATAACTCTTTTTTAACACTTTAATTCCTAAAGAAATGTTTGTTTTTCAAGAAGGCCTCCACGTTGAACGAAGAATCCAGAAACAAGAAAACCTTACTATTCAAAGAGGCCATATTATGCTTTTTCAGGGGGTTCCTCTAGTAAATGGTCTGCCATGTTCCCTCCAGAGGGAGTCTCTCCCGTACACACTCCCCCCCTGCCTGAAAAGCCTCCATTGGACAACTTTGTTTACTTCAGTAACTTAGTGACATAAATATGTTAGACTCACGCTTCTAATAGCCAGCGCTCCAACACATTGAGTGTGATATACTAAGGTGAGGGACATCTTGAAGCGCTTGACCAATCTCAACAGAGCCAGTCAGCTAACCAATTAGAGCAGACTGGAGTTTTGTTTCAGACAGAGGGTAAAAAGAGATGCTTCAGCAAAGGCAGTATGAGAAAAATAAAAAGCTTTTGAACATTAAAGCATGGAGAAAATACAAATATGAACCTGAACATTTGCATAATGGGCCCCTTAAAAACTCTTCCAGGCTAGCCCTAAGCGCAGTAGCTTATACTGCACAAGTTGTGAGAACGTTTTCTAACGAATGCTTTGATAAAGCAACCCCATTGACTTCAATTCATCAAACATTTCTCAGTTTTTAGACAAACCAGGATTTCTTTCAAGAATTCAAGGTAAAAATGTGAGAAATTGATATACAAGTGATCATGTTGGGGGTTACGTATTTCTTTAAGTGGGTTTAATATTGGCTAATGGCTGTTGATTTGTTCTATTGGTGTGACTATTGAAGTTGTAATGGAGTTGGTGTAGTGAAGCAAAATCAATCATTTTTCATCTTTGCTCAGTCATTCATCCATTCCTTGCTTCCTCCCCTTCCCTCCACCAGAAACCATCTCTGAGCCGGCAGACCGACCCACCCCCAACCCCCTCGCCACCACCCTCAGCTCAAGCTCTGCCGCCACAATCACCACCCCCGCCCCCTTCCAACCTAACATCGTGCGGGCCCTCCCACTTCCAAGGACGGAAGAGCCATCGACCACTGAGCAGCCCCCGGCCGCCACCATCTCTTCCATCCTCATCAACAACCAAGTAAAACAACACAACCTCATCCGCATCCCACCTTCCACCTCCACCTCCCGCAGCAGCCCCGCCCCCTCCGCCGCCGCCATCTCCTTCGATGGCTCAGGCAGCGGGGAGCCGAGCGGCGATGACCAGACAGAAGAAGAGGAGGAGGATCAGGAAGAAGAAGCGGGTAGTGGCATCCCAACGGAGGCCAGTGGCGCAGAGGAGCCTGTCGGTAAATCACTGCTCTTTCACTTCATTACCCATAATGCTTTGAGGGTTGTGTGGGAGGGGCTTTTATTTTCCAATAATGGGTTGTACCAACTCCTCAGGTTTTTCTTAGCTTACATCATTACACATTCATGCCATCATCTGTTAATTGAAAGCCACAGGCTTGGGTATGTGACAAATGTCAAAGCCAGGCAGGCAGGGAAGAGAAATCTTTGTAAACAGACGCTGTTTGTGTCATATCCAATCGCATAAGATGTATATCTCCATTTCAGATAGGAACGCATTTGCATGGTTCTGCTGTCGCTACATCACCCATGATCTTTCCCCCTCCATTCCGCCAGCGCATCGCTCTCAACGGTTAGCAGAACAAAACGCAGGCTCTGTAAAATACACTGCAGCGGGCCAGATGAAACTGTTGGCCCGCATAGGGATCTGTAGAGCCTGACTTGACAGGCTGATGCGGGTGACATGACAATTCTCAAATCTTTTTCGACATGCCCTCCTGACTGTAAGAGCACGCTGCTGTTTCTAGAGCTCTGCTTGGACAACAAGGGATGGCATCTTCTTTTTTTATTCGTTTGTTGTTTTCCATCAATCCAGCTCGCCTGACAGCATGCAGTAACAGGATATGATTGATGGGCAGCGTGGCCCCCAATCAGCTCTTCCTCCCCTCCTTGCTCCTCCTCCTCGTCAGAGATTTATTCTGTTGTCAGAAGCTGACCAGAGTGCTCGGTGGCGCAAGAGGGGGGGGGGGGGTGTGTGTGTGTGTGTGTGTGTGTGTGTGTGTACCCAGACATGCTTGGATTTTTGTTCATATTGTACGTGCTTGTTGAAATGCGGGCGCGCACATCAATCTGTGATAAAAGATTGAGCAGATCAGGAGATTGTGCCGTGCAGATTTCAACATGGATATTCAAATCTACACTTGAATGTTTCTTTAAGATTGTTAGTTGTAAAATGTAAGTTGAAGTGTGTGTTTGTGTGTGTTATCTTATCTCCCTCTCCTCATGTCTCTGACTTTCTCCTATCCGGAGTGCACATATCATTGTCTGACTCTATAAAAGTAGGCAGGCCGGAGGTGTGTGTTTGTACATGTTTTGATATCTGCGCTCTATGGAAATTGTGTGTGTGTGTGTGTGTGTGTGTGTGTGTGTGTGTGTGTGTGTGTGTGTGTGTGTGTGTGTGTGTGTGTGTGTGTGTGTGTGTGTGTGTGTGTGTGTGTGTGTGTGTGTGTGTGTGTGTGTGTGTGTGTGTGTGTGTGTGTGTGTGTGTGTGTGTGTGTGTGTGTGTGTGTGTGTGTGTGTGTGTCAGTGCTCCCACTGCAGTGTCCCGTGGCTTTGGTGCCCTGCCCTCTTTCCGTGATACCAGCACACTCCTCTTGATCGGTAAATCTGCAGGCAACACGCCAACAGATGCCCTATAAACCCTGCAACCCCCACCTCCCTCCTCCTCGCCTCCTTTTGACCGCAAGTCCTTGAGCGGGACGTCCCTCGCCTCTGACGTCTTTACGACTTGTTTAGCCCCTAGCTGTTTGCCTCCACGATCATTTCTAATCTCTGTGCGACCATAAACTGCGCCATTTGGACCACGACGGCTGCTCCACGAGCAGCATCATTAGAGAGGACTGAGCTTCGCTGCTGATACACACTCTCATTCTTCACACGGAGAAAGCCTAGCCACTTTTATGTCTTTTATGTCCCAAGATAGCCAGATATACGGGGACTGTAACACAAACACAGGGGTTTTTTTTGCTCTCATGGGAAGCCTTGAAGTTAACTCTACACCAATCAGCAGTGAGCAGTAATCACATCCCCTCATCATTTAAAGTGCTCGGTGTGTGACATGACTGGTAACAGTGCCCATTACGTGCTCTCTGTCTGAGTTCCAGGTGTAAAATCAATTCCCATGAATAATGCCATATAATCACTCATGACAGATGCCTCGATTAGACCAATCACAGGTCAGCGGACGGAAAACTCGCAACCAACTGCAGAGGCAAAAGCAAGTTGTGAATAAAACGAAAGACTTTGTAGGTTTTTAACCTTAGATACACTTTACTCCAGCTATGCCGGAAAACTCTTCCCTGAGGTTTCTGAGATAAGCTGGCTGGAATATGTGGATGTTCTATAGCTTCATGAATTGTTATAAGCCCCTGTGTATTCCCCCCCCCCAGGTCCCACGTTGGTGAGCACCACAGTACCCACAGCTGAGGACCGGTCCTCCTGCGACAACACAGAGTTCGGATGCTGCCCCGACGGCAAGACACCCTCCAGTACTCCAGAGGGCGCCAACTGCCCCTGTAAGTCCTTCACACTTTCTTTACCCTGTCCTTACCTGGTTATCACCCTGGTTTTCCTCCTCTGTTTTCTTTTTTCCTGTCCATCGCTGCTATACTCTGTGACTATATGTATATATATCTTTATCCTAGGGGTCAGCAGCAAGCTACTGAGCAGCTAATGCAGCAACTGCAACTACCTAGCATCCCAACTGAAATGATGTTAGCTAATTTAAACAAGAAATACTTATATGACTTTTAGTTATTTTACTGAGAGCTGGCTGAGAAGAGCAATACAAAGTGTATGCTAGATGCGTTAAAGGATAACTTTGCAGATTTAGCCAACTTTGTGTTATTGCGAAATGGCGCATTACCAACGGTAACAGGGTTAGCAGGGATCTCAGAGCAATTAAAACATTGTTCACATATATGTTCCTTCAATATCAAAATGATAAAAAGCCAACGTTTATCTTTGTGTGGAGCTAGAGCCTGGGGATGATGAACCTAGCTTAGCATTGAGAAAAAGCTATTAAAAAAGGCTATTATTAGCTATTAGCTTACACTTGAGGAAGCCAAACATTGTTCACATGTTTTTTCCACCAACATCAAAACGGTATAAAACCAAAGTTTACCATTAAGTGTGGCGCTGGATCTGGGGGATGATTACCCTAGCTTAGCATATGGCTGAAAGCACAGGGGAAAACGGCTAGTCTGTCTTTTTCCAAGGCAACAAAAAAACTATTATTAGGTATTTGATTAACAAATCCAAAAATGTGTAATAACAGCAATTTGTAGGAGTTATTTGCCTTTTTTACTAACATAATCACATTTACCCTCCGTGGTTTTAAGACGTTAAAATAGCTTTTCTTACTCATGGAATAGAATCCTCAAATTTTACTTTTTACTTTTTGTTTATTTTATTTAATGTTAAGAATTCAACAAACTCTACTCTAACTCTGTATTGTCTAACTATGTCTCAACTCTTCTCTTCCATTTTTTTTATTTATTGAGGGATGGAGAATCAACACAATATTTTATTCATATTTAATGTTTACTTCGGGAATACTGATGGTGAGCCATCTGCGCTTAACAACCAGATGAACAGGTGCTATTTAGTTTTTTCTGCAGCGATGCGTTCATGAATCACCACCCTCATATGTAAATGATCATATTGGCATGTGGCAGGACATTTTCAAAAATACACAAACAGTGGACGTGTTACCTCAGTAATCCATGGTCAGGAATTTGATGACACTTGGTGGTCCGATGCTGTTATTAGTCGTGCTGTCCTGATTCCCAATGAGGTTTATATTTTCGTGAAAATCGCCAGAATTTTGACTGAAGTTTGGTTTGAGTCCACTTATTTTAGAGCCCCTGTGCCTTTACTTATACTATCTTCCTTCACCCCTATTCTATTTATTTTAATCTCCTACCTGCCCTTTATTCACCCACCTCACACACATTATTCTCTCTATTGGTCTGTATCTCCCTCTTGAACTATATCTCACTCTTTTCTCTCTCTCAGCTCAGTCAATCTCAATCCAGTCTTGCATCACTTCTTTTCTCTGTGGAGTAAGGAGAGTGTCGGGAGACTATCGAGGGCCGACTGTTGTACCAATCAGTGCCTTCTGCCAGACTCGCTTCATAAAGATAAAGGGCTTCTTTCTCCCCCTTTGCTTCTCCATCTCTCCTTCCCACTATCCCTCAGTTGAAATCTGCTCTCTATTTGTCCCTGCGGTGTTACTCTGACTGATTGTGAAAGAAGGGATTCTCTCTGACTCTAAAGGGAGCTCCGGGTCATGACTTTAAAGAGCCAGGGCCACAAATGAGTTGTATTTCTGCCATGCTGAAAGTCCCAAGGCCTTCCAATAAAACAGCAGAGTTCAGTGGCTATAACATGAACCACAAATATAAGGCCACTCTGTACACAGAAAGTTGACAAACAGATGTGAAACATGTGATCTGTCAAGGTAGGATTTGATGACATTTTGGCCCCAAATTCTAGAACAAGCGCTGTAACAAATCCGCTAAGGCCTGTAAATATTTATCTCAGCCAAAGATGACAGCACGGCGGCGATCAATACTTCATTCAGCTCAAGTGTTGACAATAAAAGCAGGCAGCAGGATTGGCTGATCGATACGCTGGATCCGTTTTTCTCTCTAGAGGAGGGCTCAGCCAATCCCCCGCTCATTAGCAGTGAAATGACACGTCCCTCATGCGAGAATATCCGTCTCATTGTTCCAATATATTGATGCCTGCATGGCTCAAAATGAGAAGGACTTATTTTATGCTGTTCTAATCTTCGCATTTAATGAGACATCAGAGGGTGAAATGGCTCAAGGTTGAGTTGAGTCCACTCTCTTGGATATCTATAAAATACTTTTTATATCCAGTTTTTTAAAGCTTTGAGTAGAGCTCAAACCAGTGTTGTTAATTAGAGAGTGTATTGTTTTAAAGAGTTTTTCTTCGGGAAGACATCTTCCTCTGAGAATTCTTTGGTGAAACATTTGGTTCCTTTGCCTAATGTGTTCAAGGCAGGGCGCTCCATCTGTAACTTTCAAACAAGGCCGCACCGTTAATACAACATCAAAGATAATGACCGGCATGCTCATATGGAAGTTAATGGCACACTAAGCTCCAGCTACTGTAAACGCTTCCATATGCCAGGGAAAGTCTGACAAATCCATTACACTTTACAGTTCACTAGGATCTGATAGTGAAACAGCTCTCTCCCTTTTTATCACTCTCTTTCTTCCCCTCATTACGTTCGTCACGGCACCGGGCCGGAAAATCACCCTCTCTGATGTTTGTCTTCTTTGCAGATTAAAAGTCAGATTTCTCTCGCTGTCCTTCTCTCTTTCTTTTTCTTTCTTTCTTATCGGCCAAACCTCGCCCATTTGCTTTTATTTTATGCCGCCCGTCACATCTGAATCGATGTGTGCTGCCCGTGAAAGTGCTGTAAAGGCAAGGGTTGAGACGGTGGGTGTGTGTCGCCAGTGTCTGCTGTCCTTTTCAAGCAATTTTAACCAGGCCTGTCAGTCACCATTCTGGCGACATTAAGGAGACAATTACGGCTATCTCTCACGATAATCATACAAGTGCTCTTCCCGTTCTCCATGCCTTTGCTCAGGCAGGAGCGGCCATGATTGATTTGGGCAATTTGTCCTGCTGATTAAGAGCGCCGTGGAAGCATGACATCAGCGCCTCACATGCTCCTCCTTTCTTCACCTCACACTCATGCACAGATCTCCTCTGCTTTCAGCTGTTCTCCTCTGGCAGCAGTATGGGGAAAAAACATAGAGTTGATGAATGTTGGACAACATAACCCCCCAAGGTTGCACAGGGAGGCTCTCTCTTTGCTGAAGAAAGCACTTTTGAGAGTGCCTGTGGGCTGTTTTTCCTCTTTAGTGTGTGTGTTTTGTTTCTTCCTACATGTATTATGTGTCCGTCTAACTTGCTGTCTCTTTACCCAGCCCGCCATGCCTCGGCCAGCTTTTGGGATGAGTCTCAGTCTGGTAAAACTGGCCCATTTTTCTTCCCTTTTCCCTAGTTTCTTTATTCTTTCCTTCCTTCTTTCATACCTCACCGTCCACCTCTTCCACCACCACCACTACGCCCAAAAGTCTGAACTCCCACGCAATCAGCAACAAACTCACTAACCTCCTCTTGTCAAACACACACAATCACACGATCCATGACTAACCCCGAAACCGGCACGACCCCAACAACGAGCACTTTGTGAAGGCAGCGGGGTAGAACTGATAAGAGAAGGTGAGCTAGCGATTTTCATCTGATTTTCCTCGCCATTTCTCCTTCCAGCCACCATGAGGTTCAGCGGCTTCCTGCATTTGGATCAGGTCGAGGGCCAGGAGATATTCTACACCCCAGAAATGGAGGACCCCAAGTCAGAGCTGTTTGGAGAGACGGCACGCAGCATAGAGAACGCTGTAAGTACTGTTGGGAATGAAGATCATTATCAATAGTTCATGGGTAAATTTGCCCTTTTTGTTTTAACATTGCTACATTTCATGATTAAATTAAGGGTGCAAAATTCTCTCATAAACTCATGAGCAATATTTCCTTAATCTGATAGAATAGATGCTATTTTTTGTTTTCTGAATGAGATTCCAGTTTATTGCCTTTAGGTTTTACATGCAAGTTATTCACTTTTGTACACTTAAAGCAAATTATTAACAAAGTTATAGAAAATAAAGCAATTCAACCAAGAATCACAATAGAATAGAGGAAATTACAATAGAAATATATCTGATTCAGCAGAAGCTGCGTTCTGTAATAATACACATATTCAATAAATCTTAATAAAGACGAAAGTAGTATAGAAAAAATTCTATCAAAATATATATACAAAAATATTAAAGACCTTTGGCGTTTCTTCTCATGAGAAATGCTCCAAATTATCCGAGGAGTGTGCAGTATGAAGTTACACAAACTTAAATTTAACCAAGACTGTAGAAGAGTGATTTTATAAATTGTTTTTTAGGCTTTACTCCTATTATTTAATGGCGCTATTGTAAAACTTTGTTTTAGCATGTCTCACATAACATTTTATATCAGGTGAAGCTTTTGTTTAGTTTTTTTATTCTTTTTAAGTAAGAAGATGATTGAAGTAAGGTAAATAAAAAGATTGAATGAAATAGAAGGAAACCTTAATATAAATATAACATGTGCAAAATTGCGCACAGTGTACTTCAACACTGAACATAATGCTAAAATATATGCTGTGGTTTATTAGTATTAATACACCAAATCATGGTGGTAAATCATTATTTTTCATAAACATAGAGATACAAATTTCCTCACCTACAGTTCTGAATAATTGAGAATATGTACAGAATTAGCCTTATGCTTTTAATTTTAAGCACATCATTAAAGCCTTAAGGGCTGCGTTAGAACAGGCACTACATGAGGCTTCCAGAAACTCTTCAAATGTGATAAGTGTAACTATATAAAAAAAAGGGAAAAAACAGACGTGTGCAAAGACTCATTTGTGATTAGCTTGACAAACACAGCAGCAGAAAGCAGCTTCTCATGTGAGATTAATTGAGATAATTCCTTTTTGTGGATATGAGTGAGATATGTTTGGATGGTCAAGATGCCATTTTCTGTTAAGCATTCAAAGCAGAAGCTTGTGCCATAATCGCAGTTTGGCCCGGGCGCACATATCTCCGCTGTCCGTGTCTTTTTCTCAGACCTTTGAACAAACGTCTCTGTTGTCAAGCCAGAGCCTCGCTCCTCTGATGAAATGGGAGTGTGTGTGTGTGTGTGTGTGTGTGTGTGTGTGTGTGTGTGTGTGTGTGTGTGTGTGTGTGTGTGTGTGTGTGTGTGTGTGTGTGTGTGTGTGTGTGTGTGTGTGTGTGTGTGTGTGTGTGTGTGTGTGTGTGTGTGTGTGTGTGTGTGTGTGTGTGTGTGTGTGTGTGTGTGTGTGTGTGTACACTATACACATCCAGCAGCTGTTGGATCGGTGTCACTGGCCCCCACTGGGACCTAATCTACTACCTCACAGCCATTTGTGTGCGTGTCTGCGCTCGTTACACTCCAAGCCTGTGTCTTTCTGAAGCCTGGTGCGCCACTTGATAGCAACCACCCGCCTCTTCATCTTCCAACACTGGAGCACACAACCACACACACAGATATACAGCATGCTAAAAGATTCCAGCTGCTGATGTGTGAGGGAAAGAGAAGGGGAGGAAAGAAAGATCGGGAGGTTTTATAGGGCAATGTTGGTCCATCTTTTCCATTCCTTCGGAGGATTTTACACTTCTAGCCACAAATAAGAGGCTTTAAGTGCATGAAGGAGTAACCTCAGTATTCGGGCTAACTGAATTCAATACAGCATTTTTGTATTGGCCAGTTTGAAATTGCCATGATATCTTAGTTATTGTTTAAAATAATAAAGAAACATTTTAACTAGTTATCTCTACAGTCACACTTTATATTAATCCTTGACTGAAAACTCTATGAAATTATTGTATGGAGCAGGATCTCATGCTGAAGGAATTGTGAAATATTGGGGCGAAGTAGTTGAAAAACTGAATTTTTTTGGACAAGGATTGGCTTTGGTAAAAATGGTGTGTGCAAGTTTCGGGAGTAATGGATCACATGTTACGGTTTTTTCAGTGACGTGCGGTGAAGTTCATGGCTGGTGAGGCACTGACGTCATCACAATCAGATTTGAACTGGACTCACTAGCACCCACTGCCATGAGGCAGGAGAACTGCGTGCCTCACCTAGTCTCTCTTCGCAGCGGTTTTGCTCAGCACAAGAGACACGTTACAGACATACAGTTGACAAAAAACACTGTATATTATATACACCAGCTAAAGTATGGAAATTAGTTAATATAGCCAGAGTGTTTGAACATTTTAATAGTGACATACATACAGACAGCAGTTACAGTCTCACTGTATAGCACGTCAGCAGGTTGGTGCCTCACCGAGCAGCCGTTCTCAGTGTTTGAACGTGAATATGAAAATTCAGCGATTTTGGATCAAAATAATGTAAAACTGGTGAAATTAAAAGGAAAATAGCTTTATAATACAAACAACTGGATAAATGTGATCATTACATTTATTTCTTCATTTTACTTTTCATGATGACAGGTGAGGCACGGCCTCACCTGCCTCCCCTCACCGCACGTCACTGGCGTTTTTTCAGTCATTTCCTCGCTGGAGCAAATATTAAAGCAAGTTTGGATTAGGTAATGCATTGGCTTCATAATTCCTTTCCAATAGTCTTATTGATATTTATTTTCTCTTATATATATTTGCAGTTGATATTAGGTAATTTAAAAGATCATGGAAAGTAGTCAGGTGACATTACTTTTATATTGTGGGGCTTAGATTAGGACCGTAGAATAGAACAATGGAAAACGCTTCAGGCCCTGTGGCTCCTGAGATTTTAACCAGCAGCTGAAATAAGGATGGCAGAAGAATTTCCTCTTGTTTCTTCTTGGGAATGTAATTATTAATCCCCCAGAACAGAAACAACAACACAATCAAAGGAAGTCACTGACTGGATGAGACTTTTTTTGTGAAGTTCTAGCATGAAATGGTCCAATTTAAGCTGAAATATTGGCCCGGGTTTATTTGGGCTAAAGTCAACTTTAGTCTGTAATATCTCCGAAAGCGCCCTAATGGAGCACCTCTGGCTGTTAAAGCTTGCACACACACAGGGGGGGCTTCAGAAGTAAATCCAATCAGGAGCACATGTCAGGGTTGCACGACATTTATCTTAGCTCCTCCCGAAAACTTGTCTCTATAATTAATGCCACGGCTCCAGCTAAATGTCAATTTGTGCACCCGCACCAGGTAGGTTTCTACTCCGCACCTCAATTTGAGATGCAGTCTTTCCTGTTCGGAGAGTACAGTCTTCTGGAATTGGACTCACCGTTATGATAGCGTGGAGCTCATTACCGGCCTCATTTATCATCTCTTCTTACTGTCCCTTCTCTCCTCCCCCTCTTTTACTCTTTCAGCTCAATGAGTTGTTCAGGAAGTCGGAGGTGCACAAAGACTTCATGAGCGTTCGTGTCAAGAATTTGGCTCCAAGCAACTCCATCCTGGCCTTTGTGGAGGCCTACTTCAAACCAGGTGAGAGATGTTTGAGGAAAGCAGAAGATTCGTAAAAAAAATGAAAAGTACAGAAGCCATTAGAGAAGTTCTACTCCCTAATGGTTTGTTCCCCTTTGTCTTTTAGCGAGCCAGATATCCTAAAAAAAAAAAAATACTGACTTAATTTAAATGAAATTGGGATAAAAGTTAGGCCACTGACTAAGGAAGACCTAATTACTTTTTTATGCAGAGTAAGACACCATATCACTTTTTAAAGCATTTTATATTTCCACTTGTAACTGTAACTAACTCTTGGACTGTAAAGCTATGTTCTCTCCTGGATTCCAACACTCTATTGGTCACTTGTTATTACTCCTCTGACACTTTTTATTCCTCGCACACTGAATAAGGCTCATCATATTTTGGATAGTATTCCAGCATCTTGTTTTCTCCATTGTTACAATTTAACTGCATATTGCCACTACTGTACAGCAACAAAACACATTGTAATCGCCATGACTCGAAATCAACCTTGCGCTGTACACATTACCTTGTGATTTTTCAATAAATGATTTTCCATTACTATGCGTGCATGCAGGTTAAGAACTTTTCTATTGTTGAAATACCACATGTAGAAGACTGTGTATCCTTGGCATAGATGTGCACTCTCTAAATGCTTTCTACTTATTCTTTATTGGGCTCTTAATATTACACTATGTTTGACCTTATTTATGTCTTTTTTTAATGTTATTCTCAATGCCAGCTTAATCTGTTCCTTGCAATAGAGTTAAAAATAAAATGTTCACATTGATACTTGTTATTCATAGAGAGCCAGGAAAAGTTCCAGAAAAGGCCGTGCAGGTGAAATTGAAGGCTTGGTCAGCACCTCCGTTTGTCAAATTGATTGACAGGTGTCCTAATACAGTGACAAACACCAGACAACTCAATATTTTTTCCGTTAAGAGATATTCCTTCTGTAACTAAGTGCTGAATTTTCATTATTAAGTCTCATACGTGTGTGGATTCAACTCTTAATTATACGGTTGGCGCCACAACTGGACCTTTAAGCTCCTGTGTACCTTACAAACTCCAACCTCCCCTCCTTTTTTTAATGAGTGCAGTTTAGTGTCCTTCACACCCTTCATAAGGGGCCGTGTTAAGCTGCTCTCCTTCATGGCCTGTAAAGTGAACATCTGCAGTTATGAGAGCGATTCATCTGGAAAAAAGCCGGGACAAGCGGCGGGTAGAGGACAAGTGGCCCCCGGAGATCCTCCGGCTATCATACACGGGGCTTTCTGATATATCCATTGTTCCCCCTAAAGAAGCCTGAGTCCTGTATTTGCTTCAAAGTGCTCCTGCGAGGCCTTGTCCTGAGTGTCTGTACCTCTTTGTTTATGATAGATACCAGATACACGGTGGAGGACATCGAAGGAACCCTGCTCAAACAGCTGAAGGCCTCCAAAGAGACAAGCATCGCCGTGAAGAAGCCCGAGGACGAGAATATCCGCTTCACCAATTATGGTAATGCACTACGAGTGTGTGGGGATTAATAAAATGAAAAGGGGTTTTAAGTTATTCATGAGGTGATTTATCAAAGGTTTTTCACAGGTCTTGAACAAGGAATTCTCAACATGCATTTTCTCTTTGCTAATTTCCATTGTTCTCCGCTGACAGGCCTCTCCTCCGTCCCCTTCTTCACCACCACGACCACCACCACCACGGCATCAGTCACCACAGCCGCTCCCACCACCACCATGCCTCCGCCAACCTCCCCGTACATCACCCGCCGCCCACCAGGCACCACACGGAGGCCGTATGGCAGACGCACCACCACCACCTCAGCTCCTGTAACCACGCCACGACCCACCACAACCACAGAAGCCCCCACTACAACCGCCCCCCCTCCAGCCACCACCGTAGCCCATGTCCGAGGCAGGGTTCACCACAAGAAGCCCTGCAGCGCCCACCCCTGCCTCCACGGCGGCACCTGCGAGGACGACGGCAACGACTTCAGCTGCAAGTGTCCCGCCGGAAGAGGAGGCTCTGTGTGCGAGAAGGGTGAGTCATCATATTTCTTTCTTTACACATAAGCAGAGGTGGGAGAAGTACTCAGAACTTGTACTTAGTAAAAGTATGAGTATCAGAGTGTACGGATATTCTGTTACAAGTAAAAGTCCTGCTGTCAAAATGTCTCAAGTAAAAGTACAAAACTATTAGCATCAAAATGTACTTGTTTTGCAGATTGATTTCAGAATAATATATCTGATATGATATGATATCATTAAAGTGTTATAAAAGCTGGTAAAGGTCCAGCTAATGTATATGACTTTGTATTCTGTAGGGTAGCTTGTGAATTTACTCCAGGTGGAGCTAAAGTATGATTTAAGTGTTGATTATATTTCATATCATTAATCCAAATCTGCAGAGTAACTAAAGGTATAAACTAAATGTAGTGGAGTAGAAGTACACTATTAACCTCTGAATTGTAGTGTGGCGTAGAAGCAGCAAAACATTTAAATCATGTCTCTCAAAATTGCATTTGGGTACCACCATATTTGTGAAAAGTTTCGAAGTCTCCCCCATTTTAAAACTCCTCTAAGAAAATGAGCTGGAACAGACCTCACTTATAATTTAGCACGATAGCAATTAGCAATTGGGTGGTTGACGTGAACTCAAATCCAAAGTGAAAAAAATAATAATTCAAAAATATATGTCCAATGACATATAATTATATTCCCTTATATGTGAATAATTCAAAACTGAATGTGTCCATTTCTAATTCTTCATATATTTTGCATATTATTCACTTTTTGGTGTGGTAGTCCTAAAATGTGTCCACCGGTGCAACGACATAAAGAATGCCATTATTTAATTCAGAGAATGTTGGACAGGTAAGATAGATAAGCACAAGGCATATTAGTTTGTCCCAATTATATTTCCACATCAAACATACCCCCAACAAATTCAGAATTATGTTATTTATATACTATAAGATGTACACATAGAGACTTAACCCAAATGTCTGGGTTACATTCATTATCATTTGTATAAAACTCAAGGAATCTTCATTTCATCCTTAAAGCTGCATAGTGATGATATCATTGTTATACTATCCAACACTTTTTACATACATTTTTCATTAAAATACCTTTTCCCCTCACAATTCAATTTGTCGCACCACAGGACATGTTGTTGCACCGTTGGACAACAGAATACTAGTATGCCTATGTTGTGTACAGTCAAATTTATTATTTTAAATTCAGTCAAAACACAGGTAAAATATATATTTTTAATTGAATTCCAGTGTTTCCTCGCTTTGTTTGTGTTTTTTTGTTAGCACGTTTATCCATATTCCGTCTTTGCACGAGGCGTTGATTCTTTCGCCTAAATGTATTTATTTCTTCTTTCAGCCTCAAGTTCCTTCATTAATTTCTCATTTTGTTTTTGTAGTTTCCGTAGTTCTTTGGTCATTTTAGTTTTTCTTCTTTTTTTGGGTGGATTTTGGTTTCGGGGGGACTTCTCTGGTGTGCTACACAAAACGTGTACTGGTACTGGGATTGATCACTTCATGCAGAACCGGCCTTGCCACTGAGGCTCCATTGATAACTGGCCTTGCCACTGGGGGGTCATTGATCTCTTCAAATGGCTGGTCATGATCCTGAGGTGATTGTGGCGTAAGATCAAGGACAGCATTAGTGGCTTTTTCCCTTGCCCTACATCTCCGCTTTGACTCTCTCCATTTCTCTTGTAGCTTCTTCTGTGTTGCTGGCGACACAGACTTCACGCTTTGCTGAACGATTTTCCCGCATGCTTTCTTCTGCTGATATCTGTGGGAAAATTATGAAACCAACCATGAATATTGTGATATGATGGTGCATTAATAATGTCATGAAATGTTTTAATTCTTAGGCTAAAATAACTTGTGGTAACTGGTCAAATTTACTTTCTGCGTCTCTCTCTCAGCAAGTTCTCTTTCCTCTCAGAATCCGCATTCAGCCTCTCCCTAAACTTCCTGGACCTTTCCTTGGTGGTCATTTCAGCCTCTCTCTTTGGAAATCAAACTAGCTTTAACAAAACAGGGAAGGAAGGTTTGAGTTGTGTTGTCCTCAAATTCTGAGGTTAAGAGAAAATGCAAAAAGCTACTTAAATTAGTCATCAAAAGTAAGGAGAGGAGTAAGGAGCCAGAGAGGCAGGTTAGAAAGAAGGGAAGATGGAACAAGGGGGGGCTTGATAGAGAGGGAGTTTGGTGGGGAGAAGGGGGGGTTGGGGAACTTGAAGATGGAGGTAGGGGGTGAGAAAGAAGGAGAAGATTTGACGGGCCATCCAAAATGCAGCCGTCCATTAACCTCCATTCATTTTTAAGACTCAGATTATATCTCTTTTGCATATTTAAACTAATTATTCAATAAAACTTGTAATACAAAAAATGTTGGTTTACATGTTTGCTTTCACTATGTTAAGTTTCATTATGATATGAGTAAAGGAAAAAAATAAGTGAAACTGACTTCATGTTGTACTATAGGACAGTGCGTTGCACCGGTGGACATTTTCAAAGTCAATGCTAGTTTGTGGCCTAGCTATATGAGAGACAATCTTCATCCTGAGTAACAGTGTTAAGGTTTACATTATTTTCAATGATCAATCAATATAAATTGCAAAAAATATTCAGATCAATACTTAAATTGCGTTGTACTAAAGGACTACCTTAAGACGACCAGTTCCAACACTGCACGGAAATAGTAATATTATGAAAATATTTGAGACAAAACTGACCTTGTGTACAGTCCATGTGCTCCAGTGATGTCTTCTGTACTTCCTGGTTCTGGAAGGACCCCTCTCAGTAATGGGGTGGTCACATTAATGTCTGTTTTATATCTACATAATGCCGTTGCTCCAGGAGGACACCAGTTTTGTGGACAAAATGTAATGTGTCATAATAACTCTACATAGGGACCTTAACACTTATAACCTCTAGATTCATTAAGTAAACACTCGTATGACATGCATTCAAGTATTTTAATGTATTTAGATTAATTTCTCATTAAATTACAGACGTTTTAAGATAAGTAATTCTAACGTGGACAGTTGCACCGGTGGACAAATGGCATGTTCAAAGCAGAATATTTGCATAGTTGAAGAACAATACTCATTGTTTGCAGATGGATTAGATGTAGAAGAATGAAATGCATATAAAAAACATGAATTTTAATTAAATATTATAAAACTTTAGTTATTTTGTCACTGTGGACACAAAAATTGAGCGTCACGTCAACCACCCAATTACAAAGAAAGCAACAAAGGCGGACGTTCGCAGTGATTTCGAAGCAACTGAGAGGGTTTTAGGCACTCCACTTTGTGCCAATCATGCCTTTTAGCTGTTCTGTAATCACTGCTAACCACTTCCTCAAGTGCTTTAATATATTTAGAAACTAGTGGAAACCATTATGCTGAAAAACTCTAATATCAAAGGTTTATTTAATTAAACTTTTATCGTAAAGGAGAAAAATACATATATTACTCACTTTAAGGGGTATCCTGTCTTATTGTAGTTTCACAAAGCGGCTGCCTAAAGTAGTGCTGTGAGGAACAACCTTCAGTTACTGGCTGAGTATGTAAATGCAAGCTTTTGTGGTCACAGATGTGGATTTATTGGGTCATATAAAGCTCAATAACACAGCAGCAATCAGCAGAGAGTGTCAATTTTACTCTATATACTATAAAAAAAACTGGGAACAAAGCAGTTTAGGTGTGACTGACGCAATATCTCTCCTCGCTGGCTGCTCTTCAAACTCCTCTCAAGTGATTCCGACAGGTTCAACACCTCAGAAGGGAGCGACCGCTGAGCCGTTCACTAAAGCCAACACACTGAATCCAATCAGCGCCGCGGAGAACATCATAAATCAAGGAGAACTTCTTGAGAAACTCTTTTGTTTCTTCCCCTCTTACCCTACTTTGGGATTTTCGGGGGGGCTGGGACGCAACCTCACGCTGCTGCATCTTAAGATAATTGACAGTAATTGCTTTGATGGGGATTAGCTGGTGGGAATCCATGTGTGTCTTTGAGTTTGAGCGCTAAATCAAGTCTCACACACACACACACACACACACACACACACACACACACACACACTTAGACCGCATGCCGGCCTCCCCAAGATCAATGCAGTCATTAGAAAAGACGGAGCTCATCAGCCGCCATTCTCCTCGGAGAGACAGGCAGAAAGACAGATGGAAGCAGAGAAAAGCAGCACAAGAAAGAAAGTGGATGATAATAATCTTAATTGTCGATTGGCAGAAAAACAAAGGATTCCCCAGGATGCATGACTGCTTAAATATGGCTTTAGTGGGGGTGAAAAACTCCTCCTCTATTTCTACCTTCTCCTTCTGCTGAACTCCTTCTTCCAATCAAAAATAAAGAGCTTATTCTCTTCCATCCAAAGGCCTCCTCCTCCGCTGACACTTAATTATAAACATTAAACGATAAAGTGAAACATGAAATAATAACAGGATTGTTTTTCGTTCCTCCACAGTGATCCATTACTTCATCCCGTCTTTCGGAGGCCAATCGTACTTGGCGTTCCAAACCATGAGCGCATATCACACGGTCCGCATCGCCATGGAGTTCCGTGTATCCGAGATGACGGGAATCCTGCTCTACAACGGCCAGGAAGGCAAGAAGGACTTCATCTCTCTGGCTCTGGTTAACGGCAAGGTGGAACTCAGGTGAGCCTCGTCGGAGTTATCAGGGTCAACGACCTTTATCATCTGTTGATTCTGCCGCTTTCTTTCTGATTGCATCTGATGAAGCCTCAATGATCCCCCCCGCAGGGGAGAGCGGGGTCATTTCAGCTGAGAGAGGATGTAGATAACAATAAAGCAAATGGAGAGCACTGAAGATAATGAGGCAAATAATTACAGCAAGTAAACATGTTGAGAATACCGCTGCCAGAAAATGTAATAAAAAGACACAGAAGCTTCTGGAGAGATTTCGCAGCCTATCAAGGCATGTTTTCAGAAATGTGTTCAAAGCTTGAAAATTAAGCTCCTTGCATGATCACGTTTACAGATGGCGGGAACATATGTGTGCATTTCATATGTAATTTTTAATCACATATATTGCATTTACAGATGGGAGCAATGACTTATTAAATGCCCCTCGATATGGCTCATGGAGGCATTACACTGAACATGTTGGTGTAGTAACATGTAGTCTGCAGATATATGAACACTGCCAGTTCTCCTGCTTTATATGCTATCAGCTCGTGGGATGGGCATCATTGGTGGTTATCAGCCTCAAAGTTGTGGGTTAGAAGGAACCTGATCCACCTACTATAAGATTCAAAAGGCCTTATCCTTTATTTATATGTTCTATCCCGAATATAAACACATGACAATTCCTGCTTGTAGTTGCTAAAGTATTTAGACAGGAGCATAGAGTAAGTCAGGTACTGTGAAACCGCTACTCAATAAATTCAAATCTGTCTCACTTTTGCATCATTGGGGTTTTCCATCTGAATTGTTACATCTTTTGTTTTTTCCACGTTATTTTAGCTGATGCTTTTATCCAAAGCGCCTTACATATACTTTAATGCCACAGATATGTCCATCGGATCTTGCCCAAGGACGTTTCGACATCTTGGGTTTAAACCGCTAATCCTTTGATCGGTGGACGCTTATCTACCCACTGCGACACAGTTCCCCAGTCTCACCATTCTAAATGGTAGTGATTATAACTGCAGAATGGCCCTTCAATGCGCTGAAAACATTTAAGTGTATGGCCGGATAAGAATCTCTTTGTTCTGTAAATACAGATTTATATCTGAATGTGATTATTAAGACTAGGGTTGTTTGTGATATAATAGAAAAATTCCCCAAACTTTTGTTTATTATTTTAGTTTTGTTTATCTACAATAAACACCAAAAAGTGTGCGTTAAGCTTTCCAAAAGTAATGTTAATAAAACCAATAAGTAGAGCTTCCATTTGGCAATATTAGTTTTGCAGAAACCTGATGAATAACCTGGTTGTTGGCCACCTATTACTCGAATCAGCACCTGCTTTCCCTTATCTTTCGGGTCTTGTGTTTCGCCCTTACAGTTCCCCTGAACCTGGCCCGGTTAGATTTCTCCATTCAGAGCAAAATCAATGGCAAACTAAAAGAAGATCATTAGTCACTCGTGCTTTCAAACGGAGCGCTGCCTCCGTTCCAGAAATACAGCTGTGAGATTACCACCCACAGCTCTGCAAATCCGAGACGTGGAGAGAAGAACTAATTATTTGTGGCTGATAATTGCTCTGAGGTTGCGCTAATACTACCACATGTGTCGGTGCAGGTACACGACGGCTCTCTTCTGTCATGATACCGCCTTTTTTTTTTTGTCAACAACACCTCATTAGATAAAGGGTTTAATTAACAAGAGGGAACGGAGAAATTTTGGGTAAAAGTGGGTAAAGCTTCATTCGAGTCGCATAGTTTGGAATCTCAAATGAGAAGTCCCGCACCTCCTTTCTTTCATCTCCCTCTGTCTTGTGGAACAATACGAGCAGATTGCTTCTATTCATTAGTCGCAGCTCGATATAGAACAAACATGTTGGGTGGAAAATAACCCCCATCCAATTCTGTAAACTAATAAAAAGTGTGGCAGAGGTATGAAGTGTCTGATTGACTGATTTATATCCCTCTTCTCTCAGGTTTAACACAGGTTCGGGAACTGGAACAGTTGTCAGCAAAGTACAAATCAATCAGGGCCGCTGGCATCAGCTGGTGGTGACGCGCAACCGCCGCAACGCCATGCTCAGCGTGGACAACGAGCCGCACATCGAGGGCGAAAGCCCCCGTGGCACTGACGGCCTCAACCTCGACACTGACCTGTTCATCGGAGGAGTGCTCGAGGATATGAAGCAAGAGTAAGAACCGCTATCTACAGTTGAACATTGTATTATCATTCGGGGTCGAAGGAAAGTTTTACCTTAAGTCTCACCATCAAGATAAACCCTGTTGGGAGGGGCCCGGTAAACATCAAAACAAGAATTGAACCCCTAACAAAAATGTTAAATGTTTTGGGTGTGTTTGGAGGCCTTGAGAGGCAGAGAGGACAAAAATAACTGAATGAAATGAGACCTGCGGGATACCTGGCTAACTGTCTTCAAGAGTCTGTCAGTTTTTGAGTAAGAGCCAACATACTGATATCATAGGAACATTAAAATCCTCATAAATTCATACCTTGGTTGCTGGAAAAAAAAGTGAAAATGATCGCCTATATGTCTGCTACATTTTGGAAACGGTCAACACTCACAGGAGTCCTTTGACTGTTTTTAAAATGTTGTGGCAGACTCAGTTTTAAGCGAGAATGAAGGTACTGAAAACATAGGGAATTAGAAATCCTTATGAAATGAAACCTGTGATGCCATGATAGCTTGTCGGAAAAATAGAAAAATGAATGCTCCGTATTTTAGTTACATTTCGGGAAGGAAAAAACAGTCACGTCTCTACTCACAAGAGTCCTTTGACTGTCATTAATGTTTGAGGAGGCTCTAGCAGGCTCCGCTTTCGTCTGAGAGTGGAGATACTGATATCCTATGAAAATGGAAACCTATGGATTTCCTGAGTATATTGACAAAGCAGAACATACACCCCCTTGCAGCAGAGCAAAGTGTTTTAACAAAGCTCCAGGCGGTCACTGAACTTACATTAAAAGCTGTACTCCAATCTTCTGGAAACTGCACAGAAACCCCCTCATTGTCAATATCCCAGGAAAGCCTTGCCTCCCATGAAAGCCCTCTACCTTTAGATTGAGGTTGTAAAGATTCACAAGGCTGTGATTATCCTACATTCCACAGCAGCTCAGTTTATACAGCCTCTCTATAGAGAAAGGTCTACTATGGGGACTAGCATCACACATGAATACTGTGTGCTCAATATATCCACAAAAAACTAAAGAAGGCATGACCTTAAGTTGTTCCCTTTTCTCTTCAGTGTGAAGGAACGAACAGCCGTGGCCACAGGTTTGGTGGGCTGCATCCGCCTGTTGGACGTCAACAACCGTGTGCTGAACCTGCAGGAGAGCGGGGGGGACAGTCTGTACGGCAGCGGCTTGGGCGAATGTGGCAACAACCCCTGCCAGCCAAATCCCTGCAAGAACGGCGCTGCATGCCAGGTCAAGGAGGCAGAGATGTTCCACTGCAAGTGCAGCAAAGGATTCTGGGGTAAGGTGCCAACATCCTCATGGTCATACTTGGATTCCGAGTCAATTCTAAGTGGATTACTCCAGTGTCGGAGCAGGGAATAAGTAGAAAGTATCTAATTTCATATGTGGAATATCAAGACATTTTAACTCTCGTTAAAAATGTGTCTTCGCCTTCTTCTCTGTCACTCGCTGTGGTCATGACTTACTTGCAAATCCTAAGTAAGCTTGACAGCCTAATTTGACAGTAAATCTCATGCCTCCAGCAGGAGCGCTGGAATTCATTTTGTAAACAGCAACACCATCAAATCTGTGTGTCCGACACAGAAACCAGAGATTATGTGTTGAGGCAGTACAGGAAAACATGAAAACCTCCACCACATGCTTAGCGATTGGCCTTTGGCCTATCTCTTCTTCCTCATCATTTCCTCTGGCAGATGCCAACTAACAAGCAACTCTGAGAGAGTATAGCTTAAAGCAGACACCATCAGCGCCTAGCCAAGCGTGTCTCATGCCTGTTGTACGGAAGCCTTCTGCAAAAAGTTTCCCACCAGAACCAAATTAATTGTCGGAGTTAACTTTAATCCCTGAATAGTAAAGGATTTTATAAGACATTGCTGGGAAACAAGCTCACAGCAAAGTGTTTAGAGCTTTTTTCCTTGTACTCAAAATGTGGATGTAAAAAAAATCATATTACATGATTATTGCATTTGATTCAAGAGGTGCTTTTATGTTGTGTTGTTATTAAGGAGCCCGGTGCAGATAACCCTCCCACTCTGAGAAGCATTGATGTGATCAAAGATGTGTTGGCAACATGGTGTTAAATGAATGGTGATAATGAGAATTGAACTGTTGCCTGCGGATAGATTCAAGTACATTTTCCCATCATGTCATTTTATAAAGTAGGGAAGTTTGCGGATCTCGAGGGGGAGGGACAAATCTCTGAAAACCAGGGAATAAATTGGTGGAGAGGGGTTGAAACGGAGGACATGTCAGGACAGTGGGATGTATGAGGGAGGTGAGCAAGCATTAGAGGAAAGAGATGGTACAGAAGGCAGAGATATGAAAAAGGAGCCGAGGAAAAAAGCAGGGGAGCCCTGTGAGCCCAGCGGGGACAGGCTTCATTAAAGCGCTCCCCTCACCACAGGCTCTGACTGCTAAAGTAATGAAGGGTGGATTCAGATGGGCTGTGGCAGAGGGCAAAACCATCATCCAACAGACGCTACCGCGTCTTTCCCACAAACAGCGTTGGCCCAGAAACATGGCGCATGGCGGGAAGGCTCTCCACTGTTTAATCTGGACGTGTAATATTTCCAAATCCTATTAGGAAATGACCTCTATTACAGAGGAAATCCTCGCTTAGAGAATAAAGAGAAACGTTGGTGATTTTTTCATTTGGGATTTGTATGTGTGTTTCTAGGTCCAACTTGTGCTGACGTCCATGATCCATGCGAGCCCAACAGGTGCCATCCATCCTCCCAGTGCCAGGCGCTGCCGGAGGGAGGCTACAAATGCGAGTGTCCCATGGGACGTGAAGGGAGGCACTGTGAGAAAGGTAAGCTGACTGTATAACCCGGAGTTCCTCCATAACTTCCTGCTTCACTACTTCTCTCTGGTGCATATCAAGGAGCGGGGTGTTTCCGAGTCAGCTGAGCAGCTTGCTCATCAATTTTTGCCTCTTTTGCTGTTTTTTTTCTCACTGCTCTGTGAAATAGCCATCTAACCTGAGTCGAAAAGGGAGATCAAACGCAGTAAGTAGGGGGGTTTGATCCTTCAGGCTGGGAGAGGAGCGGAGGGTTGCAGAGCCGAGGTAGATGATTGGCCCCGTCGGGCCGTTCAACACATCGACTCTTCTACGCTTGTTAGCTGGTGAGCAGCAGCAAAGCCGCAGTCTTCCTCCGCTCCCTCCCTGTCTATCCGCCCACAGGTGCTGTGTTCAAACGTGTTTGTTACTGTTCAGCTCCACATGGCAGAACCGGGCCGCGGCTTGGGAAAAGACCAGAGCATGGCTCAGCTGCTTTTGAAGTTCATCATTAGCATTTTTGGCGGGCGTTGCATTCTGAAGTCTCCCTATGCTTTTTTGTGCCTCCCCTCGCTTTGTAGATGTCGTCGAGTTGACTTCTGTACCCGGGAATAAAAGAGAATATACTATCATCTAAATCAAAAGACAAATACGCACCCCTCCCTGGGAATTTAGAAAAACCAGATGGGAATAGCCTCCTTCCAAGCCCCAGAGTCCCAGTTAGCAGGTGATTAAAATAAATTGAGGTGAACCAAAATCAATGCTGTGTGAGCGAGAGCGTCTTCTGTTCCAAAAGGCCATTTTTTTCCACCGGAATCAATGAGATGACTAATCGCATCAGTCCTCCCTGCCCGTCGTGATTAATGGGAGCGTCAGTCAGCCAGAGTGTCAGGCCCAGACAGGAGCGCGCAGATAAGGCGGCAGTCAGGCGGACGTTTCCTCTGAGGGCTGCATCGAGAACAGTTGAAGAGACAGGTAGCTTACAGGCCACTCATCAGAAGCCTGAAGGTGAATTAGTCTTAGTATTATGATTGTGTAACCCAGTGTGTTCTTGCACGTTCAGTTGAGCTATGGTTTCCATTTCAATTCTGCCAGAGTTTCATCAGAGCTTTAAATTCACTATCAAGGTCTTCTCTCAAGGGTGTTCCAGTAGTATTAAATGGCGCACTTTGCTTCGTGCTTTTACCCTGAGATAGTGCCAATCATTGCAATTTAGTGATGAAAGCAGGATCACTTGGACTGGTCCTTGACAAACTGTAGGGGGGGAGTTAGAAATTCAACAATGTTTAGCATTCAGCTACATAAGGCCAGGGACCAGATAATGTGTGTGTGTGTCTGATTCACACTGCAAGCTAATCTGTTGAAGAGCCGATTGATTGGGGGGAAGCATCATGAGCTTTGATTGCAGCTACACGCTCTTAACCGGCAAAATGTGCATTCTAGCTGCTCTGTTATTGCACATCCTTATTTTATATTGTTTGGATGGGTTTTATAGCAAGTACTAATTCAGCAGCATTACTCATATTCAAACAAAATTACCTCAGAGTTTACATCAACATGAGGACTGGAGGCAACGGCTCCCTGACCATCACTTTCCAGGCACTTGGTGTTTTTTACAAACTTTTAGAAGACGTCAAGCTTCACTCCCCGCACTCCATATGGGTTTTCCTGGTCAATCCACTCATTCCAATGCCTGGACCTCTGGTGACTTATCGATCGCTGTGCTTTCATTTTGACACACAGGGTGAGAAGGAGAAAAATCCCTCCTTCCAATCTCTTTAAGTAACTACATCCTGAGCAGCTCTTTTACTTTAATAGAGTTCAGTTTAGCGCACAAATCCTAGACTGTTTTTCCCACTTCTGCATGGTGCGTGCCATCATCATTAGCAGTCTTGAGCACAATAGCTAATTAGCTTTCTCATCTTCTTCTGCCTTCCCCATCCTGACTCGTCTCGGATAATCCCACCCAATTACGAACAAAAGCTTTTTGCCGGCTACATATATGTGTGTTACAGCGTCTAGCTTTGCACAGGCCTCTGAATGATGGTAGTTTTTGCACCATAAACACATACCCCCAGGTGACACTTGAACGATTTTTAATGTCAAGCCACTTGTTAGAAGGATGGCACGGTGCCTGTCCTAATCACTTCAGACAGCCAGATGTAGAGCCGTCTCAAACACAGGAATTTGGAAAAAAAAGGGCCTGCCAAAACACAATTGCTGTATTATATCATGGGCCCGGCTTTGGTGTAAAACTCCACGTCTCCAAAGGTTATTTGTGACACTGTGGTGGGCCGTGTAATCAGTCTGACATAAGGTTTTTTTTTGTTTGAATTTCCGTCAAGAAAAAGTCTTAATCCTGAAGGCAGTGAAAACACAAATCCATCTCTTTCCATAATGCTGACAGGTCCCTGAAAGATGTAGTGACTCTTCCTGAATTTCAATTATGTCAGCAACAAAAACGGGACCTGAGGATGAATATGGTGTCTTTGTTTTTCCAGTGGCTGAGAAGAGAGGGGCTTACATGCCGCTATTCAACGGAGACTCTTACGTGGAGCTGAAGGGACTTCACCTGTATGGGCACGATCTGCGGTGAGTCCCGGCTTAACTGAAGCGACAATGACAATCTGTATGTCTAAGCATGTGGAATTCATAGTATCTCTACCTGATTTCCATACAGACAGAGTACTAGTGCACCAAAAACAGGCAAACAAGCATCTTTTGTTTAAGTCTCGGCTTTGTTTCTGCAGTCAAAAGGTCAGCATGACGGTGATTCTCAAGGCCAACAGTTCCAACGGTTTGATCTTCTACAACGGCCAGAAATCGGACGGAAAAGGGGACTTCATCTCTCTGTCCCTCAATGAGGGCATCCTGGAGTTCCGCTACGACCTGGGGAAGGGATCTGCCACCATCAGGTTAGCGTCATCTAAGATTAATTGTGTTAATGTCAAATTTTTATTTGTGATTAGGATTTAAGAATACGTAAAAAAGGTATTTAGTTCTAAGTCATAAATGCAGCAGAAAAAAATAGGTCAGACTTAGAAAATTATTAAGATAAGATAAGAAGTACTTTATTGATCCCAATTTGCTAAATGTTTGCATTGCAGCAGCATAAAAAGACAAGGCATTGTCTATTAGAGCAGTTAAAAGACTAGAAAAAAGAGATAGCATTAAAAAAGAAGAAAATATACATGTTGGAATAAAAATGTACAGTAAACCGAATATAAAGCAGGATATTATATATAAACATGAAGTGTGTAAGGTGATTTTTTACTCATTATATTATATAAGGACAAGACGTGAAAAGGATATTATAGTATGCTAGAATGACGTAAAATGACACCTGGCCTGTGTTTCCTAAAAAGTTACTAACCCGAGTGTTTGTTCGTGTATTTGTTTAATTCAGGAGCAAGGAACCAATCCAGCTGAATGTGTGGAACACCATCAACCTGGAGCGCTCCAACCGCAAAGGAGAGATCATGGTGAACAAGAAGGACCCGGTCCGAGGAGAGGCACCGGTAAGAAAGAGAAGCTAACACGCTCCTGCTAACGGTGACGGGCCTGCTCTACGCTATGCCTTGCTTGTGCCTGAACTACTAGACTGTTAATGTCTGCGTGCTCTCATCACGTTATCGCCACTACCCTGGGGCTCAGTTGAATCAGCATTGCTTGCCTCCTTTGTTAAGATTTTCCACACTATGCGTTTGTGCCGACTTGTTTCGCTGAAAGTATGCTGCTCCCCCCCCCCCCGACACCCGTCAAGGTAAGAGGGAGAGCTCTAGATGTTGAGGGCCAGTTTGACAGGCTGTCTTCATTTTGAAAGTCCTGTAATTCCCGTCAAAAAGAGAAAAATAATCTATCTGCCTTTCAGCTTGCTGGGAGATAAAAGTGGGGTGTAGCATACAGAACACAAACAGCAGCTTTTGGTATACAGTCAATTTTATAAATTCAGCCTCTGAGGGGGTGCCTGGGGAGATGGAGGCAGATAAAGGCGATGCAGCAGCAGCAGGGAGGAGAGCGTAATGAAACTCCTCAGCCCCGCGTCTAGACCAATAAAGCAGGTACAAGCTTCTAAATGAAGGCGATCTAATAGTTTGATTAGCCTGTAAGTCATCCAATTATATTAAAGAGTGTAATTTGTGATTATGAACATGCACTCTGTCAACTCATCTTCCTCAAAGATGCAGCCCCCGCCCCCCCTCTCCATCTCTGTCCTTCCCCTAACTGCCTCCTATCGTCCCTATGGTAATTGTGTTTTACTCCAGCTACAGAGGCAGAAAATCTTATTAAAGGAGGAGAGCAAGGCAAAGATGGTGGCGCGGAAGGTGGGGGATGAGCAGAGACTAGTTATGGAGCTCAATGCAGAAAGCCCATCCTAGCTAATTCTCTGTTTTAAGAACTAGGGAGGGGGTTATAATGCTTGTGTAAAGAAGCCATATCATATCAAAGGAGGTCACACACATGTATGGACTCACACTGCATGCTGGGAGTGTTCTCCGTATCAAAGACGGCTCAGCTGCCAGCATGATGAAGTACATACTTTGAAAGGCACATAGGTACGCATAGGAGATATAAACATCAGCTGCACCTCTCGCTGAATGGCAGCAGTCTGTAAATGAGGTTGGGTGGAGAAGTGGCACCACTCACACTCTCCCATCCACAACGTTTTCTTTTTCCTTTTTTTTCATCTTTTCTTAATGGCACCATCTGCTTCCTGCATGGCCTTCTTGTCTTGTTTGTGTTCACTCTCTACAGCAGTGGTGGAAGAGGTATTTAAGGAGCATTTAAGTAAAATGCTAATACCATACTGGAAAAATACTCCATTACAAAAACTAAATAAGAACATGTTTATATATTTAGCATTATGTAAGATGTGTGTAGTTTGTGGATTAATAATACAGCTGCATTATGTTGCATTTTACTGCTGTAGATGCCTAAGGTTATGCTAACATTAACTCGTTCAAACACAGTCAGCTAATTTAATCTACTGCAGTGCATCATATCATTTAAGGTCATATTTTTAGGTTTTTTCGTTGTGAGAACTTCAACTTCTCATGAGTTTCTCAGAACAACACTCCTGTTTTCAGCGGGTCCAAGAGGGGTTTCTAAAGAGTTTATTGAGCTTAAGAAGTAGGATTTTCTCAACACCTAAAAGAACACATCACCTTTCAGTTCATCACAGAACAAGATAAGAAATCAAATAAAAAGAGCCATGTTTTTTCTAAACACGAGGGGCTTTACAATAGGTGACAGTAGCTCAGTCTGAAGGGACTTGGCTTGGGAAGTGAACGGTTGCTGTTTCAAGTCCCAACTGGACCAAAAATAGGGAGTATAACCTGGTGGCTCCAGAGGTGTACTTGAGCAATGCACAAAACCCCCAACTGCTTCTGGGTTCAGTAAACTGGCAGTTCCTTCGCTTTGCCACCTCTTCGTATATGCATGTCTTTAGGTCGTATCTGTTTATGTGTGTATTTTAGGGTGTTATAGTATAACATTGCAAAGTAAAAGTACATAGTAACATTCCACCACCGCTCTTGTGTTTAAAATCAAGCTTACATAGCTTTTAAAGTGCCAAAATGCATGTGAAAATGAAAGTTTCTTCACATTTTTACATTCTTTTTTAATGCTACACTGCAGCTCTGTGGATTTTTCTTCCAGATGTGCATGCGTGTGTATAAATGGGATTATGTGTGTGTGTTTTGTGGGCTTTTGCACTTGCCTGCTCTAGCTCTGAATGCTTCTCTGTGCACAGACACTTACTAGTCTTCCCCTAATAACTCTCTTCCTCCCTATTTTTCTTTCTTTCTCTATGATGTGCTGTCTGGAAATAAGAAATCACGAAAGGTAATGAGACAAGTCCCGGTCACACCTTCGCCCATGTTTCATTTGAATCCTTCACTTTGTTCTCTCACCCCAATCTCTCCATGCAACGAAAAGCACAGAGAAATACAAAATTAAAAAAGGTACTTCTGCAGAGCCGCGGACAGCTTTTAAAACTGCCAGCTCTGTAGAAAAACTTTGCCATTTCATGAGTCCACACACACACACACACACACAGCACTGGAGTAGAGATGCTCTCAAAGAACGCAGTTTGGCTTTCACCTCAGCCCATCTGCTGTGGGGGTGGAATGGGGGTGAGAAGGTGGGAGGGAAGAAGGAAAGAAGAAGACAGTCATCTTTGTGACGGCCGTTGTTTTTAGCAACAAAGAGACGTCTTCATTAGTGCGGCGTGGGCGGCAATATCACGCCAGCGCTGCGTGGCTGTCGGGAAAGTGCGAGTGAAGACAAGGGAAGGCGAGCGAAGGGGAGGAAATAGCCCGTAGGAGACTGGGAGGTGGCAAGCCAAGCCGAGCTGTTCTTTTGTCATCTGCTCTCACTTCTTCTGGAACAATCCTCCATAATAATCACAAAGCCGCTTGTTCACTCACAACAACACCTCTCAACGAGCGAATCCACTACATAGAAAGCAGCTGTGCGTCCACACAATAAACAGAATGCACCATCTCATCGCATGAAGTCTCAGTCTGTGGACACCAAAGTTGGCGGTTCAATTCCCAGCTCCTCCTATCCGCATGTGGAAGTGTTTTTGAGCAAGACTCTGAACCCCCAATTGGCTCCCGATGGGAGAGTTGCCTTTAATGGCATCTTGGCCATCATTGGTGTATGACTGTGTGTGTGGGGTTGAGAGGTACATTGGAACGCTTTGTTCGGTGAAGAACAGCTTTGGCTGACGCCCCCGGTCTCTGTGTTGGAAGCGGCTCAAGGTGCAGTGACACAGCCCCGGGCTCCAGCCAAGCACCGCCGCCTCCTTCACTCTGAATCCCATCCTAAAGAATAGCCCTCCCAATGCCAGCTCGCCTTCACAAAACCATGTTTATTTGGCCCCTTCCATCATTTTTCCAGCAATTAACTCCACTTTATCCCTCTGGCAATTACTGCTCTGCATAAAATAAAGATCATTAATTCTTTCCTCCTGAAGTGGGCCACCTATTTCCGTGCGAAAGACAGAAGCGGCACCTTGCTAATGCAAAGCAATTGTCCCAAAGGTTCGGTGGAAAGAATTGAATTTCATAGGCGTCTTCGGCGCAAATGAATCGCAATTAATGTGTCCCCACGCTCAACTGTTTGAAAGGTCGGCGCTTATGATCAGCCATTCATTAGAGATGTCTGTAAAGCAGCATCCATATCTCCCCTCCAGCCTGCTCCTGATTTGTCTTTGTAGTCCCTTTTTTATATCTCACAGATAGAGGATAATTGACCACTCACTCTGAGAGGCATAGAAATCAATTATGTGTTAATGTATCAAGTGTATCGACGTGGAAAGAAGGCAAAGAAGCACAGTTAAAGCAACTGGCGGCTTCAATATGGATAGCCTTCCTAGATCCTTTTTTAATGCTACAATCCATGCGAGTGACACGTCCGCAAATGTGGTTTATTAATCTCGCTTTTTTATATTCCGACTAAAAGAATACAACTTATTTCATGCTCCCTGGACACAAACATAACTCCGCTCAGGAAAAGCAAAACCATAAACCATTATGTCCTGAATAAAAAACCCTGGGGGGAAGTTGGGGAAAAGATTCAATTGGGCGTTTTAGTTTTTTAACTCAAAATGCAATGGTTATTTTTCAATCCTACCAAGCTTTAGCTCACCATACCTCTTTGTGTCCCGTCTCATCAGAACCTGCACGTAGATCTTAACCTGAAAGAGTCTCTTTTTGTCGGCGGGGCCCCCGATTACAGCCGGCTAGCGAGAGTCGCTGCACTCACGGAGGGCTTCAAGGGAACAATCCAAAAGGTAAATGTTTACACTCCTCTATTTCTTGCACGATTATCATGTCATTAGCACTGCTTGCAGATCCTACTGATGTATGTGTGTTATTTTAATGACTTTGGTCCCTTTTGCCCTTAGTAGCAGTTATTAGCTGTCCAGCTGTCATACTACAGACCCCCTTATTGGAATATTTTCCATTATACTGTAAGCTCAAAATGTAACGGGCAGTGGCTCTGCTTATTTGGATTAGCATGCACTAATAATAGAATGTTCATTTTGAAGTCCCTCCCTTTCACTACTCTCAGATCTTACGTTGACAGCCTTCCAGTTCTTTTTTCTTTCCTCTCCACTTTCCAGGAAAAAGCTCATCTCTGAGTGCCAAAAATAACCCAGTATAACAAAGGCAGGATGCTACTGTTTGTGCAAACTTGTCATTAGTTCTCTTCTGCAAACTTTCCCGTGACAGTTTCGAGCAAATCAAACGCTAAATGTGGTGTTTGTCTAACTCGGTCTGTAGGGAATTGTTAATTATGAGGAAGGCTTTATGTATTTTCAGTCTGATGTGCTGTTTAACGGGCATGTGTTGTAGCAACTCCTAATTCCTCAGTATTACCTGAGAGGTAACTGTTTATGTTTTGAGTAAGAAAATGTTAAAAAAGAATGTACAGCCCCACTGTTTGAAGTACTTTGTTCTTTGGATTTGTTCTGATGTTAAGGTTCAAGGGAATTTACAACGTGGGATTGCATGAGATACTTATCCATAGTCAGTATATTTCCTACAGAAAATGGCAGAAACCCCACTTCAAACCATCCCTTTAATGATAACTCAATAGAAAACTAAATCCACCATTACTTGATGGGGGTTTTTTCAACGCAACAACAAATAATCTTTAATTATTTTGCTATTGAGAGTACGATTTAATTTAGAACACTTTCCGAAGCAATTAAACAGAGGTATGAGATTCAAAGGAAAGACAAGAATCATAAAGGTAACCCTCCAAAGAAAGGTCAAACACAATTATTTCAAGAGGATTGCATAAGCACAGTTCTGTATTTGATTTCAGATTAAAGAGAGTTATTTATATATGCTTGCAGGCAGGTAAATCCGAAATGTAGGAATAGAAAAGGTCTGTACTTTAAAACAGCTTATAGCTTTTGACCTGCAACTGGTGCCAAAGCCTTACCAGAGTATATGGTATTATTTATTTGATATAATATAAAGTATTTCATGTATCAGATCATGTCTATATTAACAAGCAATATTTTGATAAAGTTATCAACATTTAACATTTTTCCCCATTTTTTTTACTTCTTTGAAGTGGATACATAGAAAAATAAATTTGTGTGCACCAATAAGAAATCCTTTTTATTAACGAAGCTTAACTATGTTTTTGGGGGGGTTTCCATTTCCAGTAGTATGTTATAAAGGTGTGTTTACTTACCGTAACATAATGACATGACATGACATGACAAGCTAAGTTAACCAATGATAACAGAGCCAGCCAGTAAACCAATCAGTGCAGATTTTGGACAAACCTTCTAAGGCTATTCAAAGTGCTAGTATTACTTACTTGAAGTTGGACTCCCAAGAGAGAGGAAAATCAAAGATGTTGTGATATTTTTACGGCTTTTAGCACTTTGTACGGGTCAAACCTTTAAAAGGTTTACAACATGTCTATTTACAGGACTAGTAAAACTGACCAATTGTGTGTTACCTAAAGTAGACGCATCGCAGTGCCCCCTTAACCCTGTGTTTATGCTCCCAGATCATTCTGATGGGCACCCCCATCCTAAGAGAGGAGAACGCCCTGCGCTCCAGCAGCGTCGACATGTTCCAGGAGCACGCATGTTCCCAGGAGCCCTGCCAAAACGGCGGGCGCTGCAACCCCATGCTGGACGCCTATGAGTGTGTGTGCCTCAGTGGGTTCTCAGGGGGCCGTTGTCAGAACAGTGAGTATCTCTGCCAATCATTATCATCCATCCTTACGGCCATGTTACTCTAAATATATTTTTAGTCTATGTTCAAGCCAATAAATAGCACCTTATCATGGCAGTGTGAAATTGCAGGGATGCAACAGTACAAATTGTTCCATTTCCTCCTCCAACACGATTTGGTTTCACTCTGTAAGGCAGCATTTTGGCTGATTGTGAAGTGTAGTATGAGTGGGACTGAAATCAGCAATACTTCTTTAAAACACCTTTGTCTTAGCCTGCCTCCAAGTTCTCATGTCTTTTCTGCTCATAAGACCTTGGTTTTCATTGTTCTCTGTCGAGGCTATAAGGTCCGTATTAAACTTGTGATGTCTCTTTTATGTAAGGGTCATTATGTATTGATTTCAAACCAATGAAAATGATGAAACATGCTAATTGAATATTCATTTCAAGAGTTGCACATCAGTTTCATCATATTCATGTCAGCCTGCCAGACATACATCTACTCCGGCTCGATCTGTCTCACACACTCACTCACTGCCTTCGCCATTAACCTTGTGCGCGTGGCCCGTTGTCCCTTTCACGTTAATTAAAGCTAAAAATCCTCCGACGACCCCCCCCCCCCTCTCCTTTTCCCATTTCCTCCCACTCCATCGCCTTTGGCTCTGATAACTGAACCCTCGCTGTTATTGATTGGTGTGATCTCATTCTCTCTCTCTCCTCCCCCCCTGCTTTGCAGCCATCTATGAGAAGTCTGCAGGAGAGACCGAGGCCATTGCATTTGACGGGCGGACGTTCATCGAGTACCACAACGCTGTCACGAAGAGGTAAGGGAGAGGGCAAGGGGAACATCCTCATCTCTGCGGCTTCATCCAACATCTCCATTGTAACGGCTGTTAGCCAAATAACCCCCCAGTCTATTCATCTCCCCCTCTGTAAGCTGTGACGGCAGCGTTGATGATATCATCAGCGATAAAAAGGCTTCAGGGGGAACTAGCGGTTGGCTAATAGCTCACCCCTTCCCCCCCCCCCCCCCCCCCCCCCCCCATCCATGGCAGCCTTGCTCAGCTTTTGACAGGATTTAAGTAATTAGCGAGACGTTTAACAATCAAAGCGCTGCCCTGAGCGCACCCAGTGCTCTCTGTGGTCTCCCACTGTCTCACAGACAACAAGCACACATGATTACAGTTTTTATTTTGTTTCTAATGTGGCACAAATCACCTGAAATTATTAGCACCATGTAAAAAAAACAGACTTCTTTGGTGTAAAATAGTTTTATGAGCAGGTGTTTAAAAAAAACATAAATCCTGTCCCTTTAGGCAGCTGATGAGACATTTTCACTCTTCCATCCATCTACAAGGCTGGCAAGAGCTTGCCTCCAGGTTGGCGTAAACAAAAATGTTCATGTGACAAACCTGAGACGACATCAAGCATACGGCTCTATATCTACGTCTCGCAGCTCTTCACACACACACTCAGCTGTGAAAACAGTGCCACAGATCTTCAGAGTCCCCATGCAGACACACACCCACTCACAGAACTCTGTCTTTATGTGTATGTGTGTGTCGTTGTGTGTATCTTTGCTCTGTCCGCGATCGTAGCGTTCCAGTTGTTTGACCTTCGTCTTGTCCTTCAGTCTGACCTCACTTGTCCTTGTCCCCACACTTGTTGTCTCATTTAAATGTCCTTCACTGTCTTTCCTTTTCACTCAAGCCAACTGACCAATGAGATCCCAGAGTAAGTAGACTTTACGACTGGGTATTTGCCCAGCTTCAAATCAAGCCTAACTAACAGCAACCCCAAAAAAAGAATCCATTTTTTATAGTTAACCCAAAGGAATAGATTAAAGTACGTTCAGTTACCAGTCATAATTTCCCACTCAGAAATCATCTTTAAGTCAGATTTTACGTTCCAGCTCCATATCCATGATTTAATTTGACAGATTTCACTACTTGAAATACATTTTGCAGCCTCATTTATCCCAATGCAAAAGGAAGCATGAATGTGTGCATGATTAGCATTGTGCTCAGCCCCTCAGAGAAAATGAATTGCTGTACAAAGAATGAGCAATACAGTGTGCATGGTTGTAACTCGTTCATAAACAAAATGAATTGCCTTCATGCTGAATCTGTTACGTGGTAAATGAACGAGACCACTTGAAAACTACAGGAAGAGGATACACTTAACACCCCTTAACCTAGTTTCTGAGTTTCTGCTAGGGAAGATCTTCGGTCATGACTTGGCTCTTAAGGGTTTTTCTTGCAGCTCATTAGCTCGGTAAGTAACCTACTCTTTAAAAAATCCCACAAAGCGACAAGTCATAGTTTAGCTCAAATTAAGCTGACAGGATTCATCCCAGCGTTCCAATCCACGCCAGGGCTTCTGTCATTTTTCGTTTTTTTGCCAGATCTCTAATTGCAATTGTGAATAATTACCGAGTCGGGGGGTAGAGCGAGGCAGTGACATGTTAATCACAGATTTGTCTTCCTTTTGTAGATCAGACCTCCAATTGAGATCTCTCTGCACTCTGTAGCCATGGGCATCAATCTCACTTAGCAGGAAGGGACAGTGGTCCTTGGAGCCAGACTGTCAAAAGTTTAATGGATGTCACATTTACTAAGGGCCACAATGAGGGTGAACCTAAGCAAACCGGAGCCCTGGCGCGAGCACTCTGAAGGCGTGCCGATCAATTCAGCATGATTTGATTTTGTAAAGGGAAATGAAAACATTTCTCGAGGGCCCATTAAGAGCTGGATGAGGCCAAAATGTCAAGCACTCACCTCGGGTTAATTCTGCCGTTACTATTTACAGCACCCTTTGAAAGCTCCTCCTTCACCTCTCTGCCTATATCTAAAGGCTTGGGTCGATTTGCTCAAGCTTATTATTTGCAAGACAAATCATATTTTACCATGACTCGCAGCTGATATGGTGCTTGACCACATTTTTTTGACAATTGCCCAATTTTTCTCATTCATGGCTTCCATCTCCAGACAGAAGGTAATTGTGGCTGCACTGTGGCTTGATGTGCCATGAATTCAAAGGAGTCAGTCAATAATTGGAGGCTGACTTAAGGTGGCCTTCGTACCTGTGTGGACAATGAGTGTACTAAATCTTGATGCTCTCGATTAAAGGGGAAATATCATTCAGTGTGCATATACATTTAAGGTATATGGGGTCCTACCACCCCACAAATAATGTAATGAGACAAATATTTCTCCACCAAAGGCCAGGGAACCAAAACTAACTTGCCTTTTTAGAAGTGGTCTTAAAGAGACAGGTGCCCAAAACTGAGCGTTTCAGACAGAAAGTAAACAGAGGTATATTCAGACAGGCCATATATTGAAAATAATGTGTTATTTTTACATTTAAAGCAAGTAAACATGTTCTTAATATGTATGAAACTGAAAATATTCATATGTCCCCTTTTGAAATGCTGTAATACTTATCTTGTGGGCATTTTGGTGCATTATTCATCCTTCTTGATCAGACGAGTTCCTTTAAGAACCTTCTTTTATGGTTATGTTGTGATCCAGGCTAAGCTACACACTTCCCATGATCACACTCAGTCGACACTGTAGTAGAGCGGATAAGTTATGCTTTTTCGCAGCTCCAGGTCTAAACTAGACGTCTGTGAGTCACCCAGTGGGCTCACAACATCCTCCCTTTCCCTCCTTCCTTCTTTCCTTCTGGCCTTTTTGCGCTTACACTGCATGCCTTTCTCCCCCTGCTCCCTTAAGTCCCGAGTCTCTGGAGAACCCATCTGACCAGAGGTGAGTCTCTCAAAACGCTTTTTTAGACTTCCTCCTCTCGCCTCTCGCCTCCTCATTCCCTCCGTTCCTCTCCAGACAAGCCCTCCTCGACCTCTCACAGGGCTAAACCCTCCTCCCCAGAGACAGCATTGTTCCCATTATCGAGATAGAGTTACCAATAGGAATCACAAAGAGCCTCAATTAATTCTGAAGTTCAGAGCTCTGATAAGGAGCACCAGCCTCTCTGCAGCAGCTGTCCTCCCCATGGCATTTTATTATTCTAACCACTACTGCCACCTAGAGATGGAATAAAGGACGTCACTCTGAAAAAGCCTTTGAAATTTCAATACATATAAGGGATAGATAAAAATCCTATTTACAAAGAGAAGAACACCAGCAATCTGTGAAGTCAGTGGTGTATACGATGTGCGCCAGCGTTGTTTTATTCATGATATATTCAGCACTTTTAATAACCTTGACCTTATCACTGACATGCCGCTCCGATGGAGATTTATAGGGCCCTGTTCACTCTTTGAGGGTTTGCCAGGAGAGGGTGCACTGAGCTGTGTTTTTTTTCTCTCTTTGGAGAAAAAAAACTCTTGAATCATACTTTTTTGTTTGTGTTTACCTCAGCGGTTTTAGTTAATCAAGGGGGTCAAAGCTTCCAACAGAAGCATGTTTTCCAAGCAGTTTCTTGATTCATTTTCCACTTATGCTGAGGTGAACCACTATTACTGTTAGCCTCAGGGGTCAGAGTGGCCTAACACGAGGCCAACAGTTAATAAACTCAAAGTTACATACCATCCCATAACTCTTTAACCAACGCTCTTTTTATTCTCACTCTATAATGAAAAGAAAACCAGGGAATCATCCTACTGTGTAAGGAGAAGTTGCCAGTTTCTCTTCCCATTTCCTGTCCTGTTTGTACTCCCATGAGCTTCTCTGTTTGCTATGCTTGCTCCTTTGTCTTGTCGTCTGTCTTGTCTGATCTTTGTCTCCAGCTCTTGTTTTTGTTTTTTAACCAAAGTCACGTGTCATTAGTTCTTTGTTGTATGTGTCCTCACCTTGTCTGTGTCTCTGTGTTTCGGATACCCTTTGAGGAAGGTGGAAGTAGATCCATTTGGCAGATGTGCAGACCTTTGCACACATGCTGATTGATGACACACACACACAATCGCACACAGACACACAGATTGAAGGTGTGACCCTGGATGTCGACTATTTATCTCTGCAGGACTCTCTTAGATTGTTTGTATGCAGAAGCATGTGTGTGAGGGTACAGTAGGAGCACATCAGTGTGTTGGGTTCCCCTCACCCACCAGTGGCAGTGACGTACAGTGGTAAGGTGGAAGTCGCCATGTCTCTGCATCCAAATCACCCCCGCAGCTCGTAACAGTCGAGGGACATGAGATCAAAAAGCTGCCTCAAGACGCACACACACACACACACACACACACACACACAGGAAGCATTGAGCAGCAATGCAGTACAGGCTCAGTAGGATGTAGGGAAGCAAATAGCAAAACAGCTTCCAGGTACTCCTTAGCTCAGCTTTGAAAACACTGTAAAAAACCATGTCAAGGAATTACACAAGCATGACACAAGCTATGTATGCCAAAGGTTAGCTCTCTTCTTAATAAAACTGTCCAAATAGCTAACTGATGTGTTTCCTGTCCTCGCAGTGAGAAAGCTCTGCTGGTGAACAAATTCGAACTAAGCATCCGGACGGAGGCGACCCAGGGCCTGGTGCTGTGGAGCGGTAAGGGCGTGGAGCGCTCCGACTACATCGCCCTGGCCATCGTTGACGGACACATCCAGATGACATACGACCTGGGCTCCAAGCCTGTGGTGCTGCGCTCCTCGGTGCGCATCGACACCAACCGCTGGATACGCATCAAGGCCAGCAGGTGAGCCGCGGATCAGAAGTCACACCGGGATTACACTTAATCCATATTGTGTTTTTTTCTACGCGAACCCTGTGTGATCTGAAGCATGAATTCAATGCTAGACAGTGATCCCCCTGCGCTGAGATACCTCTGATTAGTTTCACATTAAGGTTATTTTCATGCCCGGTCATGCATGAGCACGACGCATCGAGCATGGAATTGCTTAGCCACGTTAATAATATTCAAACAGGAAGAAAACGCTGCAACATCTCAACACATATTGGCACGTTAGCGGTAATGTATCCAGAAATGGAATAAATTAAATATATAAAAACTGTATGTAATGTGTACCTACAGCATCCTTATAACATATGTTGATCCTATTTGAATTCTTAAGTTATGCAGGAATAGAATCGAATAGAATCTTATCATGCAGGTTGACAGTAATAGTGTTTATTCCCATTCTCATACTTCAGTTTTATATAAACCCTTACATGAGTCTAGAGTGTATACCCAAATAAATCACTCATACATTAGTCACACTAAGAAAGGTTTTAGTTTAGCACATGAATCTGAATTCAGATGTATAAAAAAAATAAAGCTCTGACTTATTTTTGCCACACAGCAATGTCACATTAATGGATTCCTTCATTAGGAACAAATTAACTGCCTGAACTTTGAGAACAACCCACTTAACACCTTCCACAGGATCTCTGCTTTATCTCTGCCCAACATTTGCTTTCAAACGGGGCTGCGAGTGAAAGAATCGGGGGGGATAATTAGATCAGCTTCATCATGTAAAGCGAGACCAATCGATCCTCCGAAAAAACACACTGCATCCAAACATCCCAGGCTTTTGCAGGGAGACCACATGAGATGACATAATTTGGATGTTGATGATGGTGTAAACCGCAGCATGTGGTTACATAGATATCTGTGTTTGCGGCTTGCCGTTAACGACACCCTCTCGCTGCTGGAAACCCACTTTAATGGCTTCAATTTAGCCCCGTCGTCACAATTCTTAAGTGTGTGCTAATGCGTAGCGCCAGGGCCGCCTAAAATGAATGGCGCTCTCGCGACATCTGTTAGCTTTGTAGACAGGCACATTTAGAACGCTGCTTGGCAAAGGCAGTTATGGGGGTGCTTAGTGCGCTGGCAGCAAAGCAATGGAGTCTCGATGCTTGAGATTAAATGAAACTCCAATTTACAGCTATTCACCATGCCATGCATGCATCACTTTTCAAACCTCTCTTCTTCTTTCCCCTCCTCAGAGCACTCAGAGACGGCTCTCTGCAGGTTGGCAATGAGGCAGCGGTAACAGGGTCGTCGCCTCTGGCAGCAACGCAGCTGGACACGGACGGAGCACTGTGGCTCGGTAGGTACCCACCACTGGTGGAATAAGTATTCAGATCCTTTAGTTGTATAAAAGTACCAATAGATTTTTGTCAAAATACTCCATCACAAGTTAAATTCCTGCATTTACATTTTCTCTTAAAAGGGCCCTTTCATGGTTTTTAAGGGGATTCCTTCATAGGTTTTTGTGTATCTAAATGGTCTTGAAAGGCTAAAATCTGAAAAGTTCCGTCCAGACAGAGTTTCTGTCCCTCACATCCCACTTTTCAAACATTAAAGCATTTAAACATGTCAGAGTAGAGGAACCAAATGTACCATCATTGGTACCCACACGTAGAAAGAAATCAAGGGAATACTTGTAATTCTGTACTACTCTTTCTTCTGACGTGCTGCCAAAGATGAGCAATGAACTCATTGGCATTGCAAAGGATAAGCAAAGACTCAGACAGGGAAAAAACATTGCTGTTTGGGCAAAAAGAAATGTGTCCGAGCCCATTCAGGTATTGAGTTGAGAAATGAAAGGCTATCTGAGTGAAGAGTTGTCCGCTCTCCTGAATTGAAAATGACCAAGCTGCCTTGTTATCTGCTTCTCATATTTGGTCTGAGCTTAGCTCGGACAAAATGGCTTTTCTGAAAGAACACACATGGCACAGCGGGATAGAGCATCCCGAGGAAATAACATTGAAATAAAGTCAGGTTTTTTCTTTTAGAGTGCAGAGTGGCTTTGAAGAGATGCTGCATGTAGAGGTGTACACAGGTACACAAACACTCACAGGGAGGCAGTGCACTGGAACAGGTGCTGAGAGCCCTGCAGCAGGAATACATAATCCTCACACCCCCCCCCCCCCCCCCCCCGTCGAGAGCACTTCTCCTTTTTAAATCCCCTTCAGACTGTTCATCATTAATTCATCTGTAACTTGCATGAAATTAGCCCTGCCGATCCCCGATTCTGAGGCGCGCAATCCGATTAAAGGGGGCAGGGACCGGGGACGTAAAGAGCTAGCCTGGGATATGAACTCTCAGCCAGACAGATTAAAAAGAGAGAAAACGGGACAGATAGGGAATGTGGGGAAGGGGAGAAAGGAGGAGGATGCAGGAAGTTTCTGAAAGTGTAGAGAGGGAGAGCAGGTAGAACATCAGAACCTGGGGCCAGAAACTCTCCCAGAAACAGATCTCACGAAACTCTCAATAAAGACGTTTCATGCTGATGTATTGAGAAAGACACTAATGACTACTCTGGGTGTGCTAGCTCGAAGAAGGGAATTTCAAAACATCTTCAAAAGGAGAAAGTAGGCAACCACATGCCCAGCAATTAGGTCATCACGTCTCCACAAAAGGACGGTATAAGACTATATGATGAAAAAACTGCGTTGGACGACTTCAAAAAGGAGGAAAAAGTGCTGGAAAGTTAAATCTGAACGAAGAGCACAAGGGGCTGAAACACTTTGAAGTACAAATCCACAATATGTTCATATTAAGAGATTTCCATTTTCAAAACGTTCTATGACTGATAGATAAAACGCTTTAGTGAGACAATTTACATCCAGTTCACAAGTGCTTCAAAGGCTCATTTTGACTTAAAATAAAAGTTTTTCCTTTTATCTCTGGTACACTGCGATTCCACATTAATCTGATTATCTTCTAGATTAATCGTTTGGTCTAAAATGTCAGAAAATAGAGAGAATCGTCCGTCCCAGTTTCTTAAAGTCAGTAAGTGTCTCATTCCGACAGTCCAAAACCCAAAGACCCAACATGTTTCCATAAAGAATCAATTTAAAGAGGCCCTATCCTGCTTTAGGGGGGTTTTCTCTTTCCTATAGTGTGTTATATAGGTGTGTGTGTGTGTGAGAACGTTCTGCAAAGACAAACATTTGACTCCTTTGTTTACTTCCATCACATAGTGACATCACTATGACACAACATGTTTTATGTGATTGGCTAAGGGGTGGGACATCTCTACCAATCACAACAGAGCAGACTGGGCTCTTGTTTCAGACAGAGGGTGAAAAGAGGTGCTGCATAAAGAGCTTTTTGAACATTAAAGCATGGAGACATGTCACAGTAGAGGCACAAAATACAAATATGGACCTGAAAATAAACACAATAGGGCCCCTTTAAATACATATCTCGTGTTTGTGTCTGTTCTCCCCCTCACTACTATGAAAGTTAATGGTAGTTGGTATGTTACAGCTCTACAACATTTGATTTAACTCAAATTGAACAGCAACATCTCTTTTCAAAAACATTGTCCCCGAACACGCTTCCAACAGTTTTTACAGGGATTAGTTTTTTCATAGAAAGTAGTTTGAAGTGGGGTAATTTGGCCCCTTTTCCATTTGAATTGAGTTGCTACCTGTCGCACAGAAAATGGCTCTTATTTTATCTCTTTGGTTTGTTTTGAATAAATAGAGGAAGAAGTGGGTGGTTAGCAAAGAGAGAAAGAAAAAAAAGCTGTCTGAGTATTTGATGGACAGGTGATATTTAGGGGGGAGAAATGAACCATTAACACTTAAGACTGAAACAAATGAGATATAATGAGGATGTCAGGTATATATAATTGTACTTTCAGTCATTAACATTCATTCGTGGATCATTTTGAGCACTTGATCGCCGTGTCATATCAAAGAGCCTTCACTCCCGTCTATCTTAACTAACTCTGACTGGTACGCAGCTTTCTGCGATTGATCAGGGTGCTTTGACAAATATAGTGTCAACCTTTCATGTACATCCGCTTGCGTCATCATGAGATACAAAATAAGTACAAAGCCAACAACTTTAGTCCCAGAAATACATTTTTCTAGGAAAATATATCTCCGATACAGCCTTTTGATGGTATCTCCAAGGTATAATTTTGATCTTAAATCCTATCCTTTATCTTTAAAGGGGCATTCCTTGAAAATAACTGTATAATGTGTTCACCCTTGAAGATATCATCAGGGGAATTTTGGCCTGGGCTCCAATCTTTAACATTTGTAGCAGAAAAGCTTGGTGGGGAATGCAATGTACTATGGGAAATGTAGCAGCTAGAGTTTGATTGCTTGTCCAATAGCTGCAGTAGCCCTTAGAGTGGAGACACTGCAATGAATATGGTTATAATTTTAACACAGATGCTAGTGTCACTATTAAACTCCTCCAGTGGAGAACTGACATTAAAACCATACTTTTTGGTAATACAAGTTCTCCGCAGTATTGTGTTTAAATATGCAAATTACACATTTTCTTCACTACTGGAGTGAACTTTAGGATTTTAGCCTTGGCAGACCATTGACATGCAAAAAAAACTATATTATAAACAGGAAAGGAATACATCCAAAAAGCATTATAGGGCCTCTTTAAATTAAACATCTAAATGTGTATTTTGGATTTTTTTCACTCCCTTGGTTTGTCCAGAAACATTCCAAAATTCTTTGGAAATTCTCAAAATGTGATTTTTTTTTGTAAATTCTGAATGATGGTTTCAGATGTTCTGTTTTTTTCTTTATTATGTGTATAATTATTACTCTAAATTGCCTGTATTAACTCTCGCTTCCCCCTCAGGTGGTCTGGAGGAGCTGGCGGTGGCCCGTAGGTTGCCCAAAGCCTACAGCACCGGCTTCGTGGGCTGCATCAAGGACGCGGTGGTGGATGGCGTGGATCTCCACCTGGTGGAAGACGCCTTAAACAGCCCCAAAATATTACACTGTTCCGCTGCCAAATAACCCAGCAGAGACCGAATCCTGAGAAAAAAAACGGAGAAAAATAAGAAACCCTCCCACTCGCTCCCTCCATAGCGCCCATGTCTCCTGCTGTAATTATTTTCTATTTTTGTATACTTTTCATTGCTTTTTATATGGAAAGAAAATGTTGTTTTTAATTTTTGTTTTATATATTTGTTGCTTTTTTTTTTATCTGCACCTCCATTAACAGAACACACTTCTTTACCGCCCCTTCATATATATATTTTTTGTTTTCGAAAAGCAGGCATCTCTGTGAAAAAGAGATATTTTATTCTTGTCAGTTTTGTTGTTTTAAGACAAACGCCAACTTTAAAAAAAAAAAAAGGCCTGCTCCTTTTTTCAGTCCTCGCTCATTACTTGAACACTGGTGGACGTCGCAGAAGATCTGTGTTTACTGCCTTGTCTTGGTGCCATATCTATCCACATTCCCCAAGCATGGCCTATACCGTACCTCCATCATAGACGTACATTCCCCACGCTGCGGCTCTCTGAAGCTGCCGCTGTCGTTCTCTGACGCTGCCGCTCTCTGACGCTGCCGCTCTCTGACGCTGCGGCCAGCTGGCGACTCCACACAAGAAACTTTAATGTAATCAGCCATCGGTAGCCCGCTGTATTTTCATAATGGGACTTTTCAGATATCAGTCGAGCTGCTACAGTGAGAAAGTACACAGTCGAGACAACTCCATCAACCTCCATCGCAAAGCGCCCCCCCCCCCCCAAAAAAAAGAAAAAAGAACTCTCCGCTCAATCTGAATCCCATCAGAGCCTCTAGTTTTGAAATATGACTCACTAACACTGCAACCCGTCACGACGGAGAGAGCGCTGCGCTCCACAAGACTCGCATATCATTAGTCATAAGTCAAGACATGAATAAATGTTATAAATATAGAGTATATAAATAATACCTGAGACTGTGAATATGTAAGATGGGTTCTCTTTGGAGAATTGTGCTTCTCATATACTATTGTGCGTTCTGTTTTACAATCCAAACTAACGATGACCACTATAAATGCATGCACTTCTGCAGTGTTGGTTTGAATCTGGTTTTTGTTTTTAGTTTTATTTTGAAAAAGACATTTTAATTTGGAAAATATCACTATTTGAGGGGTTTGTTTGTTAGTTTGTTTGTTTGTTTGTTTATTTGACTATAAAAAGGTTTCTCTTATTCCCACTGAGCTCGGAATAATGTTTTATATTTGTTCATTCCCCGTATCTTTTATGGCCCAGTTAGTTTTGCAGGACATTGAATGGTGCATAAGGGGAAAAGGTTGTTACCATATCTGACCTTAAGGAGGTGCTGAAAGCAAAGACTGAAGAAGAAGAAGGACAGACTGAAAGGAGGCGAGCAGAGATCTTATCATGAGGGGAGCTACCACTCTTGGGAATGTCCCGTCAAACAAAAATATCTTCAATAAACTCTTTCTGAGACTTCATTTCCTTTCGTATTTGACATAGGACCATTCCTGGAGGACTCTTTTGTTTTCCGGCTGTCCAGAGAAAGAAGCTGTTGTGACTTTTTGGAGCCATAACAGCCGCAAATGGGAAAAAGATGCATAATCCTACAGTACTTGCAAATTAACATAGTGACGCATGGGTTTGTATTACTAGTGCGAATTCTGTAACTTTCAGTGAACTGATGCAACGTGGTGAAGGCGTCTTCACTCCACAATAAGCCGCGCTGACCCACTTAACGGACACTTTGTTTTGATATGAGAACTTTGGCAATACCCTGAGACAAAATCATGCCTGTTAGTGGTCGAGTTTCGAATGGTCTTGTGCTACTTTTTCTTTTCTTAATTTCCTTCTTAAATCATCATTGTTTTTTGTACAGCCCTTGCAATTTTTACATGTGAATTTAGCGTGTTATCTGTGGAGGTTTATGTTTTTAGTAATATACACTGGAACCATGTCGCCCACATGATGATATACTCATGTAGGGAGGGAACGCCCTGAAGCTATAACTGTTGAGTGTCCACACTAGGAAACCTTTCTGATGCAAGACACATTTAAAATTCCAGCGCTATAAACTTTGGACTGGACTTATTGAATTTGATCCGCTCAGGTGGCGACGTTAATAAAGGAGAAATCCCTGTACTTTCGGATGGACTCGAGAACAATTAAGACGATAGCAGTCTATGGTTTGAAACTATTTGCCTTAAAAACCCAATCACCTTCTCTCTGAGCAGGTGACGTCATCCATATAACCGTTTCCTTATTTTAGCCAGTGTATTAGCCTCATCCCCATAATGTAAAGGAGTAATACAAAATAATTATGATAATTATATTAGTAATAATGCTCATACTGTACACAAAAAAAATCCCAGGGGGGGTTGTGCAAATGTCCCCTCTGGCTTTTTATGAAAAAAAATCTTCTATTTACAGTTTTTTGAATCTATTTTCTGTTCCTTATTTATGTCTACATGTGGATGAGCCTCTATGTCCGGCCTCTGTAAACTACTGTCTGACTGCGCAAACCTCCTCAAAGGCCAGTGCACCGCGTACGAGTGGCATGACCTGAACATTACTAACTCTATGACCTTTGTCTTGTGTTCCTACCACCATGAAATAAAATATCAACCAAATGGAGCCCGTTCTTGTCCGCCGTCTTGATTTCGCCACCATGTGGAGTTTGCCTTTCGAGCAATCTTGAAAAGATAAGGCTGTTATGATTCTGTATTTTGTCTGTCAGCCAATCCTGTGATTAGATCAAAGAACACATTTTGGTGGTTATTTCTAAAAGCCTTCTTACTTCCCTCCTTCAGCCTCAAGCCCAACGCTCCTTCTGAGGATTTTTTAGCAAGGTTTCAGTATTTTTCTTGAAGTAGCTGAGCATGCTAGTTTGGCATATGTTACTCAAGCAGGTGCATTTTTAGATCAATACACATGTGTTGATACAGTATTAATTGCACCAGAAAAGTGTATGTGTTAGCAAGTGAAAATAATTGACATTGTGTTAAACGTGACATTTTATTATTTTTGAAATTTTAAAGAATCTTAACTGAAGGTCAACTTATTAGCCTTTTCCATAACTAGCCTGCTTAGGAATAATGGGCAGATGCTGGATGAAGGCTGGTTTTGACACAGACCAGAATGCTTAAACTAGCTCTAGATAAACCGACAACACAACGGGTCCATCTGATTGCTTGGTATTTGTTTCCAGTAAAATGTGGATTATTTCTTCCCCAGTATTGCCACATTTGTACATCTGGGGGCAAACGTGTTTGAAGAAATCATTTCAACACAAGGTTAACTTGTGAGATTTCACCCACTTCCCATGGCCTCTATCAGCAGATGAGGGGTGTCAGTTTCATCATATGACCTGAGAGCAAGAGACCAGGGATTCTTATTCTTTACTGGGGCCAGGAAATCTGTTTCATGGGAGAAGATTTTCCAAGGATCCCCGTACAGCGAATGCTTTCTGTCATTTGTTCTTTTGGATGCCATTGGAACTATTTGTATTGTAAAACTTGTAATAATTACCCCCTAAAACCTATTTATTATTACCTAATTATTTCAAAGAACCCTTGGCACAATGCAACTAACCCTAATTTGAGAAAAAGAGGTTTACCATATCCCCCATACAGTGTGACCACCTGCTATCATAAAGCAAAAGCGCCATATCTATAAACTGTGATGAATAATCAAACTCTATGATAAAAAAAACCTTGAAAGGCTGGCAAATGGAACTTAGTGGGCTAAAGATTCTTGATTTGAGTCCAGGACTTGAACTTTTAATGCTCATATTTTATTCCTTAACCTTGGGGCCGTTTAATACTGATAGAGAATTTTGTTTGAGTCATGGCCAGGTCCTTCTGTATGTAATAAAAGAGCTATTAGAAGGGAAAAGAGCACACCCAGAGGTATTTTCCATATATTTCCAGGTGGAGATTAGTTGAAATTGGACTAATTTAGGTACAATTTGGTGGCAAAGCTCAGCTCTTTTATGAATTCACAGTGGCATTCTTCTTTTCATTGTTAGTTTCCAGGCATAGAGAAACAATCACAAGTTTAGACTTCAATCTGGGTTCGGTCTTAATGAGAGGTTTCCGTTTATTGTTCTGATTGAAACGTCCAAGACAAAAGGTGTTTTTCTAAATCAAAAGCAATTTAACTTCCCCATCTCATACCCACATCAATACATGGCATTTCAGTGATATTTACTTCTTATAATTCACATCACCTACAGCAATCTGTGGCGCCCTACCGCTAATTGAAAGGCTGCGATTCAAATGAAATCAAATCTTCACACGCCTTCATACATCATTCAGTACAACCCAAATCTGTCTTGAGCGTTTTCATTAAGCCCAAATTTAATTTATTCCTGGCTAATGACAGAGAAGGACGCTGCGTCTCGTGTTGTGTTAATTAAAACTATGAAATGCTGTAGATGAAATAGTTTGGCTCAGTGAGGGATCCTTCTGGGGAAAGATAGTTTTCAAGTTAATAAATCTAAGTAGTTTGATTAAAGGAATTAAAACCAAAACAAAATGCAGAATCCGTATATAGAATCAAATAATTAAATAGATCCCACTGCTTAGGTGTTAAAGGGACCCCATTATGCTCATTTGTATAATATTTTATTTTGACACGTCTCCATGCTTTAATGTTCAAAAAGGTCTATATTTTTCTCACACTGCCTGTGCTGCAGCACATTATTTCACCCTCTGTCTGAAACCTGTCTGCTCTGATTGTTTAGCTGGCAGTCTCAGGTTGTGATTGGTCAACCGCTCAGAGAAGTCCTGCCCCTTAGAGTGTGATGACGTGTTGGAGCTCTAGCCAATAGTGTTAATTAACAAGTGTTAATGTTACATAATGGTAATGATGTCACTATGTAACAGAAGTAAACAATCAAATCAAATTGAGGCGTTTCAAGCAGGATAAGAGTGTGGCAGATATTTTAAACTTTGCAGACGATTTATGTTCGCAAAAGCATATATATAAAACACTAAAAAGCATAACAGGGCCCCTTTAAGCTAAGAGAGTTGAGAGGGTTGGGGGTGAAATATGTGTTTCGGTGAATACAAGATTCACAGAATGCTAATCTTAATTCATGTGTTGAGCAACCTTCTGGCCACAAGGTTTTAAGATGTGTCGTTTTAACACATGTCAGGGAATGCAGTTCGTTCAAAGGTCAAAGTGGAGTTATGAATTATGCAACAAAGTCAGGCCCTCTCTGGATGAAATTTCATCAGACCTCTCAACCCGGGCCAATGCAAGCCCCAGAGTCCTCGACTTCATCTGTGAAAGTGTTCTTAGAAACATCTCTCAATGATCTTCTGAGAATGTTTTCTAAAAAACCTTTGACGCTTTCTCCCCCTTCAAATGAAAAACCTTGCCATGTACCAAACTACGCCTCACCCCCTTTTGTGAAATAAAGTTCCTCTCTCACAACTTTTTATGTCCACATGGTAATAAATGTTCTTTCTCTCTGATGAGGCTCCAGCTGTCCAGCTGCATCACTCGCAGTATAAGTCCTCTTTGTTTCCCTTTCCAGATTTTTTTCCATCTTTAGCCGGGCAGATTTGCAAGACTCAAGGCAAAAAGGGGGTCAAAGGCCACGGGTCTATAGAAGCAGCCACCTCAGGGTAGAGGGGACATCCTGGTTTCCATTCCCATGGGTGGGAGACTAGGCTTTGTGCTTTAGTCTTTTTTTCCCTCGTAGACACAACAGGACATCAGTCTGCACGGTGATAAAAGTAACGATTCAGCGCATGAACTTCGTCACACCTTCCCCTGTTTAATTTTTCAGGCATTTATTGTCTCCAATTCTTTTCTGTATGGTGTAAAGATGAGTTTCATTACTGTTTGATTTGTTGTGCAGAATTTCAACAAATGTGTACATAAACTGCATTTTCACATAAAACGAATTATAGCATTTAATTGTCAATAGTCTGCAAATTTCAACGGCTGACAAGTGCGCCGGCCCCAGCAGTGTGCATCACTTTTTTATGTCCCCCTTTCCATTGTGTTTGGAGCTTCTTGCAGCCTTTTGTATTTGTGTTGTTTCTTAATTTTATGTGTTTTGGCCTATTTGTGTTTTTTTATTTGCATCTATTTTGAAACTGAAGTGCGTTTCTCGTAATGGAAATGTTTTGGGCAGCTGTAACACGTTTGCACGGGTCGGCCACCGTAGATCATTGATTTTTATACCATCATTGACTACTACACAAATCAATGCTAAAGAAATTTCATCACGTTCATAACCTGGTTGCAAAGAAAACATTCTCCCATACAGTGCTACACAGCTGACTTTAAGATATCATACCTTTAATATTATTATATCATATAATTCTGGCCATTATAGCCAAGGCAGCATTTAATAGCTACAATTACAGTTTTAGGGTCAAGACTGTTTGTAATCCCCCTCCCCACACAATCACACTAAAAGACACTTTGATCTACCTTTTTGCAGACATGCAGAAGCCAAAGTGAGCTAATTTCCCGAGTTATCTCATAAAGTATATGCCTTTAGGTGCAGCATAAAAATGTTTTTTTCTATAATTATTTTTAAAAAGCAACACAACATATACAAAGGGTATCCAAAGCAGCTTCTAAATGGTAATGACTTTGTTTTCCCAGTCTTGTATCAATCCATTTAGTAGGCTATTAAACACTAAATGTGCACTCAGTGTTACTCCAATATTTTGCTTTTTCTCAACCTCATCAATTCCACTTTCTATCGATCGGAGCGTAAAGCCCTCCCATTGTGCGACAGGATCATTTAAAGTGCGCACCAGACCAAAACAGTAAAGCCTATGTTAAAACCCATGTATCCTGCCTGAAGCACATTGCATTTGGCGGAGAAAACAACACTTAAACCTTGGCAGCAGAACTGCTACAGAGAGAAAGAAATTCCCTTCTCCATCATCTCAGTGTTTGTCTGTAGGCTGCAGCAGCACTCTGGGTCAAACAGTGGAAAAGTAAATCCATAGATGTGAAGCCTGGGAGCTCACAGACAATTGCATAAGCCCATCCATCCCCCAGTAGATTAACCTCCACTGATAACCACAGGCTGGTGACGTCAATGCTGCCCCCCCCCCCCCCCCAGATTCAGAGCTGGAAGACTGTCCCATCATGAGGGTACAACTGAATAGGAGGTATATATTTTAAGACTTGCTTTACCTTATAAGACAATAGCAGAAACGTACAATAGCAAAGCACTGCACAAGTCAAATTGTTCTATCATTTTAATCATTTAGCCACGACAATAACAGCTTTCTAGTATTTGTCTTACTCATTGTTAAATGTTGTAATTGTGGACTGCCTGCCGGTTTACCCTGTTGTTCTGACACATACTTTGATTTACAGTTCAGTATAAAGACTTACCTGTCATGGCTTTTTACAAGTAATTACTATTGCATCATTGCTGAACTCAAAAGAATTGAATGGGAAAACAAACGTTTGTTAAAGACTAAAAATCAGTCTTTGTTTTTCAGTACTGTTAACTACAAGTAGACATGCGCATGACTTCTTGATAGAGGTGAGTGTATGAGGAGAAAAGTCTGAATATTATTTTATAACATTGGGTTTATTGATTAAATATAAAAAAGGGAATAGGATTTGATTGTTTACTGTTTACTGTGACATTTGTGCTGGTGTTCTTGTTTTGTGTCTTACAAACACTTTTCTTATGTTAAAAGCACTAATGTAATACAATCCAACAAAGGAAGTTTAACGAAAGTTTGCCAACACTAACCTGCTGCTTTGTCATTGGGTTGCCATCATTATCATAATAAATACTTATGATGGAGTTTTTTCATTTTTGCTTCTAATAATAGTACTATAATACTTTTAGCTCAAGCAGATTCAATTCCTCCGCGTCACATTATGGGTAGCAGCTGAACAACAAGGCTGTGTAGATTCAGCTCGTTAATTAATTAACAGTTAGCCTATACAGTAACAGGTGTGCAGTGTGGGGTGTGCCCCTGCTTATGAGTCAGAAGTGAACTATCTATATACTTTCATTGAATTTTTTTTGTAGCCTCATAAACCTAAATATGCCAGGGAATTTTAACAATGTTCTCTTAAGATGCATCAAGTTAGCTGGGTTTAGTCAGAACTAGGCAGGAAAACAGGCTTGATTGTAAAAATAAAAGTGATGAACTGTTAAATTTACGTTTTAAAGGTGATAATGGGCTAAAAGATGGTGTTATATAAATTAAACTGAATAATCTATATAAAAAATAGTTTCCTCTTGTGCTTTTTTAAACTACTACTAAAAAAAATATTCATCATCTTAAAATAAAGATGTGTGTACAGACGCTGTAAATATAAAAATATTCATTCTATAATATAATCAGGAAAATTACCTCTGTATTTCAAATCTCATTAAAAAAATCACCTCTTTATGATATTCTTTTTTAAACAATGCTTTTGTTTTGAAGGCAATAACCGGAAACCGTGTCAGTAGTCATGTGTAGCTCTTCGCGCAGGTTCAACAGCTCTCACTCTCACACAGCGACTCGGTAGAGGCAAAGGGGAAACGTTTGTGGACACTTGACAGCTTCCAGAGGCTGCTATGACATCTCGCAGGTAAAGTCTCGTTACTTTTCTAGACTGTCATTTTTAACACCCTCATTATTAACAACCTCTTCACACTGCACGAGCCGCCAGAGTCTGTACGGGCGAGACTGAAGTGAGGCTCCTAGCAAGAAAAAACGGGCGCCTCAACTTTTCTCCAGCCTCAGTCAGACCCCTGTGAGAGACGCACTTGACGCCTCATATTTAGATGTAACTGAACTATTTTAATTATTTGCCGGTTAAGTTATGAATAAGCATAGAGCTACATAACTATCTTTGCTAAAAGTGTTGGGGGGAGGAAATTAAAGCGGCAATTCTCGATGCTTCGTTAAATAACGTTACATTTGCTTTTATTTAACCAGCTCCTGCAGAGTTAACTAACAGTTTAATTTTTTAAAAACCTGCCACAACTTTTCATGTTTTACATTCACTTGTATTTACAAGTGGTGTGATTTATTTTCGAGGAGCATCTAAGGCATAGTAGTTCAAATGAACTTCTTTCACTTCTTTTCATCATACCCATTTGGATCCTCACTTTTCTTTTCTACTACTATGGGGTTTCGGTCTGCCTTTTCTCTTTGTTTCTCTGCGTGCTCAGTGCAGGAAATTGTTTTATAGCTTCCTGTGAATCCAATCCCTGACACAGGGTATTATAGTAAACCTGCAACACATTTCCAGATTTCATTATAGCAACACAGGTTTCACTAATGTATTGTCACGTAGCACAAAATCACATTCAGTCTCCATGTTATTCCCTACTGGAGATTTTAAACAAAACTGTATTAATAACCATAACAAACTTCTGTTGAATACTTATACAAATAGTATACTTTTATTCCTGTCATGAATGTGAAGTGGCTTCACCCTGACAGATTTGGTAGTTGCTGTGCATAGAGTATATATTTCTTCTTGCATAACTTTAGTAATGATTTGTAGGTCCCCCAGAAACATTGACCTGCTTAGTGTGAGGAATTAAGAGCTGTGATGAACAGCATAAACATAATTTGTGTACATGCAGTTGTGTAGACTCTGCATTGTTTGTTTATATAATGTCAGATTATACTTTCTAAGAAGTTTCTGGTGCACAGTGAGTAACCCGAGACATGAACGAGTAAACTGATCATAATGGAAATGTGTTTTGTTAGTGTTGCTTGGTGGGGTATGTGATTCTTGCAGTAAAATGCACATATATTTACACAGTGGCACTTCTTTATTAACCCGCTTTATAAATAATGTTAAAAACAGCTGGTGCAGATTTTGTATGCAATGTGACCTCTGCAATGTTGACTCCAGCTACCGGCTTGTCTCTTGTACATTATGGCTGTTTTGGACTCAAGAAACATGCAGAGTCGGCAATCAGGGAGTTTATAGTTGATACAAATACCCTGATATGGGTGGAAAAGATTGCAGATGTGTCGTGCCAGAGGTGACATGTGACTTTCTTGTCCTGTATGCCTTTTCAAAGTTGTTATGTAATCATGATATAGCCATTTCACTGTTTCAATCTAATCTTCACAAAACACAAAGCCATTTATTTCTTTGATGTAGCAAAGAATGCTACGTTTAAATTGTTGTTTTTTATCACAATAGAGTCCTAAAAGGTATGTCTTACACAGTTTGGTGTCTGAGAGGATTGCAGGGATGTAGACGAGTCCTTTCAATTTGATGGTTCATCTGAGTAATGCAATACTCACTTTGGGTAATCACCTTAATCTTTCATTTCACTTTTATTTTCACTTCCAAATATTGAATGTGGGTGAGACTACTGGACTCCATTTGACTTAAAAGCTGTCTCTAGCAGGCCCTACTTATATAGATACCAGTGGTGCATACCTGTCTGAAATAGCAAAAGTACACTTTTAAAAAACAAATCCAAATGAGCTTGTACAGTAGATGCTGCTTTTGATAATGTTAGAGCTAAAAAAAAAACAAATAGTTTGCATTGCTGTATCGATTTTGGTGTGATACACTTGTCACTGATGTGGAAAAGCAGGGTTGGTAAAGTGTTAAAATGTAATGATCACTCCTCCTCATTTACGATTTGTTGTAATTATAATTCTCTTTCAGTCTGTCAGACCACAGTTGGTGATTATTCACTGTGGACAAACATGCAAGGATGGTTCTGATGAAGAAAGATTACAGTTTTAGATCACCGGATACTGTTGGCTTTTATGAGACCATATTCTTTTTATTTTTTTTAAATAGTCCCTGTTGATTTCTCTAACCAATAAACACCTGTGAATACTGCAGACTCATGTGTCCAGGGAATGAATGCCGATTCTAACCTTTCCCACTAAAGACAAAGCCAGATGTGAGTGGGTTTCGTTGTTTTTTTTCCCAAATTGGAACGGCCCCAGTGAGTAAAAGTGTATTGAGACCTGACAGGAATATTGGTTAAAAAACAATGACAATAAGGGCTATTGGTGCTGCAATTTCTCACTTTATGGAAACTATTTCTAGGAAATGTAGCCTTAAATTCTCCAACATTTATCAAAAACCCTTGTGAGTTGACAGAGGGCCAAGCGTTCAGTCGCCCCGGGGCAGGCTACGATCAGAGATAGTGGGAAAACACTGAGACAGAGCTTGAAGTTGTTTCCGTCTCAGCCGGTTTCCATGGTTTGTCACCGGCAGAAACACATACGACTGTTGCTCTGTGGCTCGCTCTCTACTTCCTGAGCTGAAATACCACAAGGGAACAATTCTACACTGCGTGGCATGTTGATCAGACAGACCTGCTCTCCATAATAGAATCACTCAGACTCTCCAGTCTATTAGGGATTTTTATTAGATCATCATACTCATTGTCAGTATTGTGTCAGGGAACCATTTGTGCCGTGACAGAGTTCCGAGTAACGCTGTGATGAACGGGAATCTCTCACATTGCTGATTATTTTTTATTACGCCACTGGATTCTGTGTAGTATATCTAACTTTCCACTATTGGAAATCACCTCTGCCCCCACCCCCTTTGTTTGTAGAGGAGAACTCATCTGTCACTGAATCTCATTCGACCAGCTGAGAAACAGTGAGTGAGTTTTGTGGATAAGCGGACAGGAAAACAGCAGCCCATGTGGGGGATGAGATAGCACAGCAACATTTCCAGGAGTGCGCCCAACGACTCTCAGGGGTTTTCACAAACTTTTATTCAGACGCAAAACAATACCGATAGAACTAGATGTGAAAGTAGTTCAATATTGCACTCAATTAAAAGAAAAAATACTACAGTGTAAAAGTAGTACAATTACATTTAAAGTCCCAACAATAAAAGTTCTTATTATGCATAATGGCCTATTATATAATCATATAAATCAATGTATTGTATTTCAAGTAATGGTGGGGTATATTTGTGTTACTTTGGGTAGCTTTACCTATAATAATATTTCATAAAATACTAAATTATTTTACATTCATCAGCTGTATCTCTAAAGTAGTTGGCAACCAAAGCTGTTAAATACATGAAGTTGAGTAAAAAATACACTTTTAGCCGCTAAATTGTTCTAGAATGGAAGTATAAAGTGAAAATACTCATGTGAAGTACAGTAAGTCAATGTTATACTTAAGTGTAGTACTTGTACTTAGTTACCTTCCACCACTGGACACAAGAATAACGTTTTCTCAGCCCTACTTTGGATCTTGAAACAGCGCTTAATTCTGATGAAGTCAAAGGTCAAAAAGGTATAAAGGTGATGCTCTCCCAGGTTTATGTCAAATAGAGGATGTTATCATATCAGCTTTGTGAACCCAGTCCCCTGTTAATACTGTCATGCCTACTGTTCTTTGAATATTAAAATCACGCTCAGGGAAAAGTACAATGGTCTCGCTAGCTGGTCATAAAACTAATAACTTCTCTATGGCAAGTTTTTCACAGGAAGGAGTACTCTAATTGTATCTGCTTATTTATCGAAGTCAAGGGAGTGTCCGCACTCTCATGGTCTACAGTATTACTTCTTTATTGCGATTAAGGTATACTGTTACAGAAAATAATTGCAAATGTGGAATAAAATACACAGAATTGATTTTGATCTGGTAAGCCCTCCGTTTAGCAGTCAAATGAGATGCGGAAAATCTTAGTCAAGCATCATCATGCAAATGTGTGATGCATTTGCTTTTAATACTAAGATTGCATTTGGTTACATTTTCCTGTGATGCAGGAAGTGCACTAACTGAACCACAATGTGCTTATAGGAGCACGGTTGTTTAAAGCGCTTTTAAGTGGAAAAAAGAGAGCCTATAAAACACTATTCACTAAATGCAAATATGACCTCTTAGTGAGAAGCATTAGTTAATGTAAAACATAATGTTGTTCTGCCAATGCATCACTCTACAAATTGAACAGGGGATTATTCTATTATTTTAATCTTTTTCCTGCTGATACATTTAGTTTAAAAGAGAAAATGATGAAGAGTTTTTAAGTGATCACTGTATCCTGAATTTGTTTCTGGTATGTTTGAACTACTTTGTGCGTCCCACAAAGTTTAACTTTCATGTCACCTGTTTAAAAAGAGGTTGGATGTGTCTGTGAAGTAGTTATTTATTAACCATTAATGCCCAGAGCCACTTTTACTCTGTGTCTGATAAGAACTGTTGACTCCATGTAAATACAGAAGTCACAAACTATGGATACCCTGTGCTATTAGTCGCTCTTGCACCGTTAAAGACCTGCTTTAAAAGGTTTTCACCGCTGGCCATATCATCGCTAGCGTTTAATGATTTATTCGGCGTCTGCTGGGTCACATATTATGCCAAGCGTTAGCAGTGATTGCCAGAGTTCTGCTAGGCTGCCTCTCTGGTGCTACACAGAGTGAAGCGTCTGGTAATGGGGGGTGTGCGGGCTTTGCACCTCATGTAAATACCCCGGATCACCAGCCGGGCTAAAAATAACCGCGACATTACCAAAACCCACACCCCGGGCTTGTCTGTGACCAATTTAGCCCAGGCAGGGGCTTTCATGCTGCGCTGCGGCTCTAAGTATATCACCTTTTTGTCAGCGGTCCGAGACGTGCACGCTTTAAATAGCCAGCCGGGGCTATATTGAACTTGAGACATTATGTAAGAGGATAGAGTGCTGGCTGGATGCACACCGGGTCTGCTTCTCCCCCACCAGGCCTAACCTGCAGCCCCCAGCTGCCTCCGTCTCTCCCACAGCACAACCAGTGTCTCGTCTCCCTTCCTGTCCACATCTCGTCAGATCAGGCCGTTAGAAATCTCTTTGTCTCCGTGTCTGTCTCGCACTGCCCCAAGGCCAGTGGCAGGGAAATGGGGCGCCTGGTGGTTATCAAAGGCAATCCTATTCTTGGAAAGCCCTGAGTCACTCCTGCAGTCATGATCTGAGGAGGTGAGGGGGGTGGGGGGGGAGTACTTGGACGGGGTTTTATAGGGAGGGCAAGCTGTTCAGTGTGCGTTAAAGACTTCTAAGAAAATGACAGTGGCGCAAATGTTCCGTACTAAACAGAAATATTTTCAAGTGAAAAAGGATACACAAAACTCACATTTTATCTTCATCTGTTGCATCACTCAAGAGGGGTGTTCCTATAAATCAGGGGTGTCCAAACTATGGCCCGGGGGCCACATGCTGCCCGCAGGCCATTTTGAATCGGCCCTCTGCAAATTCTAAAAGTATAATGCAATATGGCCCACAAATTAAACTTTTACTTGTCTTATATTGTACTTCTTAAATATATATGTTCAAATATATTAATGAGCCCAACCTTCAAATAAATTCAGTCATTTAAAATATTTTCTAACAAATCTTAGTTGACAAAAAAAAGCCCAATAACTTATTTCTGTAACAACCTTGAAATTGAACCTTCATATTTAATCTTATTGGCAGCAATCTGAGGCTTCTGTTTTAAGGAATGAGCTGCAAACAACATAAATGAAACCCTAAAGACAGATGGGATGTAGTTTGTGTATTTCTGAAAGGGTTTTCAAGTATTGCACATTATTCACCTACATTTGATTTGTTTTGCTAACTTATAACTTAACTTTTGAGACAATATTCACCTCTATAAGTGGCCCAGCACTCCGTATATTTTTCCTCTGTGAAAAAAGTTTGTTCACCCCTGCTATAAATGGACGTTTAAAGTGAATTCTATTTTATAGTTTTTTTTATATTATGAAAGCATGTTATGACCTACTTTAAAAGGTCAAAAACGTAATTAGTTTTCTTTGAAATAGTTTGGCTTGTAGAAATTATTAGCTCTTAGTTATCTTTATTATTAGTGAAGTTTAGTACAACCTAGGGGAACAATCAAAAAGGCTTCACAAAGAGAGATATTAGCAATTGATGCATTATTTTTCAACACGTCAGATGTGTATTATTAACTATAACATTCCTGAGAGTGAAACTAATCTAACTGACATGAGATATGTCAAGCAAATGAGCCGTTCAGTACTCTATTTCGCCAGGCTCCAATAACCAGGCCATTTCTACAAGTATTCTTTGCTGAGTGATGGCCCAAAGGTTAATCATTAAACTGAGCAACACACACTGAGAACAAACACTTCCCAGTTTGGTATAGATATTGCCCTACAGTATATTGTTCAAATTTAGCATAATAGGAGACCTTTAAGTAGTAGCTTGCCTTGGGTCGGTTTAAAGGCTTTCAATCTCCAGCTATTCTCGTCTTATCTCAGCGATGGCAATGTCTTGTGAACCGGTTTGAAGTGTTGCACTCATTCATGGTCCCCAGAGGATAATTCATTATGACTTTGGTGACATGCTGACCTATCCTTTCGAGCCACAATGACATTTACATTTTTGTGTGTGTGTTTGAAATGTCCTTAAAAATGATTGACTGCACGGCAATGGATGCTGGTGTTCATGTTCCCCTCAGGAAGAATGGATGAAACGTTGCTGATTTCCAAACTATTTATCATTGAATCACAGTTTCTGTGTCTTAACAATTAGAATAGCAGTCACTCATCGGCACCAGCATTTTGTTTTAAGTCAATCTTCATATGTAGCCATGTTTTTAAAGTACAAACATTGATTACCCTTTATCAACTCTATTGGAAATGTCCTCAGATTGTCCCGCCATCCAGAGGGCAGTGTCAGGTTGTCAGACAGTACTCTGCAGTCTATGCTTTTTCCCTCTGCACTTCTTCTCTAATTTATCTGCAAGCTGCTAAATTAATACCCTAATGGCGTACTGCTGAATTGGCTGGATTGTGGGGGGGTTTAGCTTTGGCTGGGGCTAACTATGATCCTGTGTAACTACGCCACGTGCGATTAGGTGTAATCTCCAGGCACGGGCAACACAGCTGTTGCATTTAGCCTCCGACCAGATAGCAGCCGGGACCGTGTAGCTGGCCCGGTCTGACCGCTGAGGGAGGAGAACAGAGGGTGGTTGGACCAGTGTGCCAGCGCCTGTCGCAGTGGTGCGCGGGGGACATGAGGGAATGCAGGGGGCAACTAATAGCAGGAGCAGGCGCTGGTATCAGGCCCGCTCACGCACACCCAAATCCCAGATTAACAGTTCCCCTCCCCCTCGCTCTCCCTCCTGCAGTCTTTCCCTCTCTCTAACACTCTTACAAAGCACCCCCCCCCCCCCCCCCCTCTTTCGTTCACTGTCTCTGTCTCACTCTATCTAACCCAGTAACACTTTTACAAGCTACCCCCTCCCCTCCGCCTTGCGTCTCTATATCTCCCCTGCTCCCCCCCGCCTCTCTGGTGCAACAGTGCCCAGTGCTGGATTACTAAACTGAAGCTGCCCAAGCTAGGAGGCCGTGGCAGGCTCAGACCACAATGGTGAGGGAGGGTGAAAACCATCCTAATTAAACCCAGGCGTACGTTCTGCTGCTTTTAGGAAACCCCCCACAGTTATTTACCTCCTCCTCTATCTGTAAATAATGCCTTTAAGCATACAGAACATAACCGGTGAACTCTGGAGAGCATTTGTTCAGCGCTTCGCTCCCGTGCTTTGATGTGTGCTTGTTGATGTTTCAGGATGTGTGGGATACAAATCTGGTCCAGTTTTAAAAAGGGTTAGGGTTTGCTTTTGCAAGACAAGACACTCGAGGGTCTGTCTGTGACCCTCACTCAGCTGCTGTGAGTTTGAAGTGTCGGTCCACGGTGTGTTCCTGGGTTCAGCCCGTCTCCCATTTTTTGCACAATCTGACCAGTGACAGCACTACGATGAGGGATTAGATATGGATTAGGGACATAAGGCATTTCTGCCCCACTGTTATTATTCCTCTGTATGAATCTGTGTAGGATTAAAAACAGTACCAGCAGTAATCTGCCCACCAGCTGACACACAGGCATGTCAATGGCTCTCTAGGACAGTACTGTTGTGGGGAAGGGGCTTTGAGGGGAGGAAAAATTATAGTCAAATAACAGACAGAGAAAACATGCTTTTGAAGTAGTAATTGACAGATCTATACAGCCGTATATTTTTCATCTGTTTGGCATTATTTGCGATGCTATTGCAATTAGCAGTCCATATTGCAATTTCAATAAGATTCCAATTTAATTGTACAGCTTTAATTTAACATGTATTTGTTGCACAGAGATTAGAAATGACAAATTAATTATTGATCGGGCTTTTAGCCCCACAGTTTCTGATTTAATGAAAATCGTGCCTCTTTAGGTTTAAAGTCACCTAAGCTTTGTCTAGCAGTTTATCTTTGATACCTGAACATGATTATCATGTCAGATAACTTGCTATGGTCCACATCTATGCAAAATGTATTTTTCCTTTTTGAAGTCAGGTCTTGTTTTGTGATACATAGAAATAATTATAAAGCAGAAAAAGTGGCGATATACTCGCTTAACCATGGGAAAGAATTACACCAAGCAACTGCTATGCCTTGTTCAGAATGCACTTTACACATTCTCCAGTGTAGTTTCATTTCAAGGACAATACTTCTCTTGATTCGCTTTGAGTGCTGTGGATAATGCTTGTAACACTTTCTTTCCATCCTCATGGGTCTCTTCCTGTCTGCCTACAAACGCTCCGTCCTCAGCTCAACCTCTTCCACAGATATCTCTACCATCACATCGAGGGTCATGTCCTATTCACCCTGCGCTCTGACATGTTTTTAGCACTAATCCTCTTGTAATCGGTTAGTATTATTTATTTGTAAAGTTCCTCCTATAATCTGCTCCCTGTGCTCGTGGAAAGAGAGAAAGGGCAGTAGATCGGTTTTGCCTCACCCCCCCCCCAAGGGGAGAAAAAGGAGGCCAGGTGGAGTCTGGGTCAGATGTCTGGTCTGTCCAGTGGAGATTTTCTGTTCATGCAAGCTGGATTTATATTTCAATCTAGATCAAGCAGACTTTGACATTTTACTAATCACTGGACTAGTCCTGTTAGTTAACTAGTTATCGTTCGACAATGGAGGGTCCTTGATGATCCCAATGGAGAGGTGTTTAGCGCTGTGTTGGTCTAAATTCTACTAAATGTCCCGTATTATACCTATAGAAACCAAATCACATATTTAGCAGACTGTGCCTCTCTTTTGAGCATCATGGTTCTCTTGTCGTGTTTCCTCTCCTGTTAGTCGAAACACGTCAGGCAGCTTTGTGATTGACAAGCAGTCAGTGTCCCCTTAATTCATCTGTTGAAAGCAAAGTGATGCTTCACGTCCAAACACGTACATGTCTGACATTTACTTTTAGCTCCCAAAAAGGCAATTTTCTATCCTTTCTAATTTATTTCCTGTAAATGTCACTCGCAGCTCATTTAGTCTACGTCCTTCTGACAAACAGAAACTCAATCAATTAACAATAAGAATGTCAGGCTTGGATATCGTTGTTGCTCAGTGATTGGTGTTTTTGTGGTCATATGAGTTATTGAAGAAATCATTTGAAAGTATTGTGTCCCATAATAGGAGATGAGATTGAGCTCTAAAGTGACACAAGATCGGCTGAGCTGACACATGAGTGTTATTTTTATCTCACTGTCATGGGTTTGTGTCATACAGTGGACAAAAACAGAAACGCCTAAATGCTCGCCCACTGTTGAAGCTTTAGTTTGAAGCTTGCAGATATTATCTCATCGGCATGAGCTCCATGAAGGCGCTCTGTGTCACCATCTTTCCGCTCTCCGCCGGGTTATATTAATAATAATAAGCCTTTGTAATGTGTTGGGGGTGCTGGTGAAAGGCTATGATTTAGGATGTGAAATGCGTGATTTCAATGACTCATTTGCTCTATATGTCACTCCCATTCTTTTTGAATCATTGACACTAACCAGATTTTTATTTCCAAATTAAAAGTGAAGAGCTAAAACTATTTTGGAATTTGTAAATGATCTTGGGACTTATTTTTAATTTAATATTTCAACAATAATCTAACATTTGTTATTTTATTTTAGTTTGATTACGCCTAAGAAAAAATAAATAAAAACACATGGAAGTGTAAAAACAGGTTTCATTTTTTTTCTATTTGACAAAATGCTTGTTTTTCACACCTTCTCTGTGTTGGCAGGTGAGGGCGCAGCAGTAATATACACCGCATTATAATTATATAGCCAAATGCCTGAAACACAACTGCCTAAAATAATTTAAAGGGGCCCTATTCTGCTCATTTTCAGGATTATATTTATATTTTGTGCCTCTACTGTGACATGTTTCCATGTTTTAATGTTCAAAAAGCTCTTTATTTTTTCTCCTACTGCCTGTGCTGCAGTGGAACGTCACCTCTCTGGGGGGGAAGGAGCCGGAGCTTGTGCGGGAGGCGGAGCGTTACCATTGGATCTGGTGGGGCTCACCTCTACGCACAGCGTCGGCTCTGGAACCTTACTTCAGGATAGGGGTTGGACTCTATTTTTCTCCGGAGTTGCCCAAGGTGTGAGGCGCCGAGCGGGTGTGGGGATACTCACAAGCCCCTGGTTGAGTGCCACTTTGTTGGAGTTTACCCCAGTGGACGAGAGGGTCACCTACCTACGCCTGCGGGTCATGGGGGGGAAAACTCAGACTGTTGTGTGTGCTTATGCACCAAAAAGCAGTTCAGAGTTTTCGGCCTTCTTGGAGACCCTGAAAGAAGTCCTGTATGGGGCTCCTGAAGGGGACTCCTTAGTCTTGCTGGGAGACTTCAACGCACACATGGGCAATGATGGAGACACTTGGAGGGGCGTGATTGGGAGGAACGGCCCCCCCCCCAGATCTGAACGTGAGTGGTGGTTTGTTACTGGTCTTCTGTGCTACTCATGGATTGGCCATAACAATCACCATGTTTGAGCATAAGGATGCTCATAAGTGTACGTGGTACCAGAGCACTCTAGGCAGAAGGTCTATGATCAATTTTGTTATTGTATCATCAGACCTGAGGCCGCATGTTTTGGACACTCAGGTGAAGAGAGGGGCGGAGTTGTCAACTGATCACCATCTGGTGGTGAGTTGGGTCGAGTGGCGGGGGAAGCCTCTGGACAGACCTGGTAAGCCCAAACGTGTAGTGCGGGTGAACTGGGAACGTCTGGAGGAATCCCAAGTCCAGGAGGCCTTCAACTCACACCTCCAGCGGAGCTTTTCAGGCATCCCTGTGGAGGCTGGGGACACTGAACCTGAGTGGGTGGTGTTCAAAGCCTCTATTACTGTAGCTGCGGCGGGGAGCTGCAGGTCTCAAGGTCTTAGGTGCCTCAAGGGGCGGTAACCCTCACACCCGGTGTTCAGGGAAGCCGTCCGACTGAAGAAGGGGGCCTTCCGGAATATGTTATCCCTGGGTACCCCTGACGCAGTTGCAAGGTATCGACAGGCCCGAAGGCCAGCAGCCTCAGCCTTGACCGAGGCAAAGCAGCGGGTGTGGGAGAAGTTCGGAGAAGCCATGGTGAAGGACTTTCGGTCAGCACCAAAGTTGTTCTGGAAAACCGTCCGACACCTCAGGAGGGAGAAGCAGGGAACCATCCAAGCTGTGTACAGTAAGGATGGGACGCTGTTGACCTCAACTGATAGTGTGTTAGGGCGGTGGAAGGAACACTTTGAGGAATTCCTGAACCCGACAACTCCGCCCTCTATGTTAGAGGCGGAGCTGGAGTATGAAGGGGGATCAACTCCAATCTCACGGGAGAAAGTCACTGATGTAGTCAAACAACTCCACAGTGGCAAAGCCTTGGGGGTGGATGAGATCCGCCCAGAAATGCTGAAGTGTGTTGAGGGACTGTCATGGTTGACACGTCTCATCAGCATTGCGTGGAAGTCGGAAGCAGTACCGAAGGAGTGGCAGACCGGGGTGGTGGTTCCTATTTTTAAAAAGGGGGATCAGAGGGTGTGTGTTAATTACAGAGGCATCACATTACTCAGCCTGGAACCCGGGAAAGTTTACTCTAAGGTGCTGGAAAGGAGAGTCCGGCCGATTGTCGAACCTCAGATTGAGGAGGAACAATGCGGTTTTCGTCCTGGTCGTGGAACGACGGACCAGCTTTTCACTCTCGCAAGGATCCTGGAGGGGGCCTGGGAGTACGCTCATCCGGTCTACATGAGCTTTGTGGATTTGGTGAAGGCGTATGACCGGGTTCCCAGGGAGATACTGTGGCTTTGTCACCAATCTTGTTTGTGATATTCATGGACAGGATTTCGAGGCGTAGTTGTGGGGGAGGGGGTCTGCAGTTCGGTGGGCTAAGGATGGCACCACTGCTTTTTGCAGATAATGTGGGCCTAATGGCTTCATCGGTCTATGACCTTCAGCAATCACTGGATCGGTTCACGGCCGAGTGTGAAGCGGCTGGGATGAGGATCAGCCCCTCCAAATCTGAGGCCATGATTCTCAGCAGGAAACCGATGGACTGTCCACTCCAGGTAGGGAATGAAGCCTTACCCCAAGTGAAGGAGTTCAAGTATCTCGGGGTCTTGTTCTCGAGTGAGGGAACAATGGAGCGTGAGATGGGCCGGAGAATCGGAGCAGCGGAAGCGGTACTGCAGCCTACCCTCACCTATGGTAATGACTGAAAGAACGAGATCGCAGATACAAGCGGCCAAAATGGGATTTCTCCGCAGGGTGGCTGGCATCTCCCTTAGGGATAAGGTGAGAAGTTCAGTCATCCGGGAGGGACTCGAAGTAGAACCGCTGCTCCTTCGCGTTGAAAGGAGCCAGTTGAGGTGGTTCGGGCACCTAGTGAGGATGCCACCTGGGCGCCTCCCTTGGGAGGAGTTCCAGGCACGTCCAGCTGGGAAGAGACCGAGGGGTAGACCTAGGACCAGGTGGAGGGATTATATCTCTTTGCTGGCCTGGGAGCGCCTTTGAATCCCCCAGTCAGAGCTGGCTGATATGGCCAGGGAAAGAGAGGCTCTCTGCTGGAGCTGTTACCTCCACGACCCTGACGGATAAGCGGGAGAAGATGGATGGATGGATGGATGGATGCCTGTGCTGCAGCACCTCTTTTCACCCTCTGTCTGAAACCAGAGCCATGTCTGTTCTGATTGGTTAGTTGGCCAGCTCTGTTGTGATTGTCTATAAACAAACGCAGAATATAATCAAACACAGCTAGAATTAAGAAGGACTAGTTAACAACAAGCAGAAAGACTAGACAACGGGTTAACCGGTTAACAGACAGGTTGGCGGTATACAAAGAGCATCGGACACTGACACAGTCAGCCTGCCTGACTATGTAGTCTCCTCAGCTTATTTAGTCTCCCTCCGAAGGTGTGTGTGGGGATTTAGAGGGTCGGGCAGGTAGCGCACCAGTCAGGAACTTAGAAGCTTCCGGTGGGAGGGACTGGATATCAGGAGCCAATAGCGTGGAAGGTGCAGCACAGCTAATCTACATACATACAGACACTAGCAGGAAGGTTAATGAAGAAGAGGAGGCGGCGGATTTGGAGCGCCCGCCCCTTAGACTATAAGCCAATAAAGCGTGAGTGTAACATACTCATGTCACTATGTTACAGAATAAATAAATGTGTTGGAGAGACAATCCCTCAGGAAGGAACTTTGAGATTTTAGCCTTTGGAGACTATTTAAAAAGCACAATACAGTAAAGGGAAAACTCCAAAAGCATAATGGGGACCCTTCATATTATATAGTAACTGCGTTTCAACCCATCGACTTTACATTATATTAGTGTTTCTTACATTTACGGAAGCAACCACATTGCTTTATTTTCAATTCCAGCTGTATTCTTGTCTAAAGCCTGTCTTGAAAACGGAAGAAGGTGGAAGTAGCAAATAGGTCTCAAATAAAATAAGAAAACAGCGATCTTGTGAAATTCATTATACATCAGAGTCTGATACAGCAGTGTTAGACGACCTACAAGAGACACGTGTCTCTGTAGTCCAGCTTTGTCATCTTTTATCTCAATGTAGCAACAAACTGTCGCTGTTGCTTCTCTGAAAGGCCTTTTTTATCTCCATACATCGTTGTCTGGGTATAGATATACGTTGCAGCGTGAAACAACTGGACTGTTGTTTGCTTGGGTTCCCCTGTTTATTAACCAAAACCACAATTATTATACTGCATATAGTATTACTATTAAGAGTTTCAGTTAATAAAGTATGCTATTGTTTTCATCAATCAATAAACAGTTTAGCCTTCAGAATAGGATAATAGAATTTAGATTTTTAATTAATACTTATTTAATCTGACTAACAATCCACAATGTATTTATGTAGGGTTAAAGCCCAGTAGCAGCACATTATTCGATTGGAGGAGCTGAAACCACAACATTTGTGTTATTTGTTAGGGATGGGCATTCGATTAAATTGTCTTAATCGATTTTCGATTAATCATTCATATTTTTATATTAAAATTCACTATTTATTGGCTATATTAAAAATGCAATGAACATACAAAAAACTGTGTGTTTTCCTCATTGAGAGATTTATTACAAGATGGACAACTCTTGTGGCAGTTCAACCGGATCCGTTCAATGGTTGAACTTGAAAATATGCGCTGCTGTGCTCTTAAGCAGCGGAGCTTGCAGCTAGAAGCCGGTGCTTATGAACACAACTGACCATCTTTTTCCCCAAAAATAATAATAATAATATAAAAAAACAATCATGTTAAACAATAGCTTAACCAAAAATATATAATACTTTTAGTCTGACAGGTTTTGCCAAATGTAACAGTCTGTAGGATTGCAATCCAGGGGTGGGGGAACAGAATGTTATGAAGTTCTGCTCCTTCGATGCCAGTCTCGCATTGAGTGGTATAGTGCTCCCCAAGGAGTTGTGTCACAGCAGAGACCTGGGACTGGGAGGCTTTGACTCCACTGTTTGCGCTCTCCTCGTCCATGTCAGACAACGCAGGCTCCTCGTCTCCCCCAGCCATTGCGATAGCCGCCCTACCGATCTCCACTGCCTCTCCGAGTTCAACCAGTTTCACATTAGCAGCCATTTTCTGTGTTGGTGTGAGAAAACCCAGGTGCTTGTGACGAGGGTCCAGCATTGATGAGATCATGGGGGCGGATGACACAAACTCATCAGACTGAACCTGTAAATGATGGGGGAAAACATGCTGTATCTAAATAGGCAACACAACGCAGATAAGAGGCAAGTATGCATGTAATTAGGCCTACTCCAATTGGCTATTTATGATGGAAATCATTTAAAGTAAGATAACAATTTTAGCTTACATTCATTCGCTTGATGAGGGAGGGCCGCACTTTTGTCTTGAATTCGATGAGTCTGGGCCCGTCTTCTTCACTGCGCATGAGGTGGACATTGATGAGGCCAAAGGTGACGGGATAAGTGTTTGAGATGGAGACGTCTTTTTTCTGCAGACATAACCGTGGTGGCACATTTAGGTGCTGACAGCACAGGCTGTGTGTCCTCCATCATTTGCCAGTACTCATCCTTCAACTCCAGGATCCTGGCATCTTGAAGCTTGGTCACGGTTCGGTCCGACAGCACAGCAGCAACAGCCCACCGCTGCTCCACCAGCCGATCAAACATCTCGCACACGGAGTTCCACCGTGTTTTACACGACTGGATAAGCCGGTGAGTTGCGAGGCCCATTTGCTCCTGTTTCTTTTGCAGTGCATTGGTTGCTGCAGTGCCTTGATTGAAGTGGCTAACAAGTTTACTAGCCGCTGATATTACCCGATATAGATACAGTGCAAATCCGTCATTTATGGCCAACTGGAGTGTGTGTGCAAAGCAGGCAACGGAAATCCAGTTCACTCTGGTGGGACTGTTGGCAGCAACAATATTGGCCGCGTTGTCATGAACGCATGCATTAACTCGGTCTTCAAGTCCCCATTGCTCTACAGCTTTATTAATTTTCTCAGTGAGGTGGTCAGCTGTATTCCGACCTGGCAGGCTTTCTGTGAGCAGGACCGCTGAGTTCATTTGCCAGTCATCACTGATGTAGTGGCAGGTGATCATGATGTAGCTCTCAGCTGTTAAAGCCGTCCAGCAGTCTGTGATTAGAGCAACTCTTTCAGCTGTGCTCAGTTCTTCTAACAGCTCCTGCTTCCGTTCTTCGTAATGACTTTCCATCAGTCTGGTGATGGTACGTCGTGACGGAATGTGATATGCTGGTTCCAATAAGTTTATCAGTTTTCGAAAACCTTCGCCCTCAACAATAGTTAAGGGCAGCATATCCATCTCAATGAACTTGCAGATCCCTTGGGTAATTTTATCTGATCGTTGTGCATCGCAGCTCCTCCGTGCTAACATCGAGTTGATGCTAGGTTGAGACCGAGAGCAGGATGCACCCCCACTAACCAGGGTCGGATGCGCGTTTTTCAAGTGGTACATCATTTGAGTCGTGGACAAGTTGTACTTATACACAGCTTCGCAGTGTTGGCAGTGAACTGAGTCATTTTTTAAATCAAAATGGTCCCACGCCACATTTCGCCGTGACCTCTTCATGATTACTTTTGAAATACACGGAAACTCCCAGGTATTTGAGGAGGCCTGTGGTGTTTTTTTTCAAACATTGCCCCCGTGTGGTAAATGTTTGATTGCTGCCACATAGCGAAATTCATTGCATTCCTTCAAGACTCACACTACGCAACAGAACCTGCATTAGTTTTATCGATAAAAAAATAATGTCATCGACGAAATTCTTAATGATCAATTAATCGATCGTCGATTAATCATGCCCATCCCTAGTTAATATCCTCATTTTTTTATTTTGTCCTTTAACTGAATAATAATTTAAAACAAATTGAACTTTTTGGTCACACTGCTAGTCTGCATACTCCTTGGAATTGTCAGAAATAATAGCATAATTAATGCATTACATTTATAAAACCCAACTGGTACGCTGTGGCATTGTTGCTAGTTTAATAGTTTCTGCTATTTCATAGCTCACACTAAAATTGCACATGTTTTGTGTGTGTCCACACTGATAGATGTGTACTTGACCTTATACGTGTGTCAGTGACACACAAACGGAGCCCTGGATGGCTAATGGTGCGTTGGATTAGCCACGGCACACAGTAGTTAGGGAGGTTTAACCCAATGATCCCTGCTTAAACATGAGCTTTAAATCCTCCCAGCTGACGTTCAGCCATTCCCTGGGACATTGCTTCTGTACATACTCACTTCTCCTACAACTATTTTGCTATATGGTTTGGTTTTGACAGACAAGAGTGCACAAAACATAGTTGAGAAGTGGTTTGGATAAATATTTCCCCGCAGTGTTTTTGCTACAGAGGAAGTAACATGTAATCATTAGCTCTTGCTGTAAACCTGAGTGTTCCTCCTGTTTAAACCCGGACAGGACACACAGTTTGTTTGTATGAACTGCTGTAACAGCAGAATTGTGTGGGTTAATATACAAAGAAAGAAGTATGGACTAATGCACCACCGTATGGTTACAGATATTATTAAGAACTGTCAATTGTAAATAAAAAAACAGCATAAATGGGATACACCTTTAGTTACTATTGCTTACAACTCATCTTTAAATCTGCATCTGGTTGTGTTTTTCATACAGCGCATATTAATAGCGATTAGTTCAACATTAGCGTTATTGACGGGGACTATTTTCTATAAATGTCATTTAACCAGAGATTTCAAATAAAACAAGAGACACCAACATGGATCAAATGTGAGACCTGATATAGAATTTATCTTGGACAAAGTCAATTTTATGGCTTTTCAAGTTTTTGTTAAGGATATAATGGAATCCAACAAATAAAAAAGCATTCTTGAAAAGCTAGTGCAAGTCTCAGGACAAGCGTTATTGAACTTAACGTGCAAAGGCCAGCTTAGTCCCTCTCTGGATTTTCTCAGCAGGATACTTTTTATTCTTCAGCGCTCAACAATCCAACAGCTGTACACATTCTGTTCTTGCAAATGTACAAGAGTAGTATAAAACACATTTGTTTGTCTAATATAAATGTCAGCATATCTCTATTAAAGCTGAAAGGTGGCGCTTAAACACATGTGTTCTGTACAGTATTGTATTCTAGTTTATGCTAATAACTAGTGGCTGATTTTACCGTACACGCTGTAATCAAGCCAGATTTAGTGGATACACATGAAGCATGACACTTTGCTGCTGCATATCAAATATATCATAACCCTCTAATGGGGGCCTGTACATAAATAGCACTCAATAACAAATAATAAGGACCTATAAAATAAATGTATTTAGTATTCCGGAGATCTATAGGGCCTGTTTTGTCTCCATACAGTATGTGCTAGTGAGACACAGATTGCATATATTTACCTTCAGTAACCGGTCCCCTCTTTTGTCCCCTGTCTGCGGTTTAGGTGGTTCCACCCCAACATCACCGGAATCGAGGCAGAGCAGCTCCTGTTGACCCGGGGCGTCCACGGCAGTTTCCTGGCCAGGCCCAGCAAGAGCAACCCGGGGGATTTTACCCTCTCTGTCAGGTGAGGCCTCTCTCCATCGCCTTTTTTCTATTTTATTTTGTTCACCATCAGCCTCACCATTTATTATGCTCTTGTTAAAAGAGTAGGACTGCACAGTTTGGAAAAAAAACTGATATTACATTTGCTATACAAGAGGAAATGATTATTTATTAATATGATCATGGTGGGCCGTTGCATAGCTCAGTTGGTAGCTCCCTTTCATACCTTTCACTCAAATAAAGGCACAGGTTGCACAAAGAAATAAAAAATAAAAAATGATCATGGTGTAACTTTTCTAAAGAGGATCTGTACCAAACAAGATTTAGTTTAAGGTTGTAGAATTGTCTGTGATAGCTTCACATATTTTGCCTTTAGCAACAATATTTAGCTAACTGGGTTTGGATATTGCACTAGTCCACTATTGCAGTTGCGATTCTGAAAACTTTGTACAGCTTTATGAGAGAGAGTTTTCTCTGGATTATGATAATTTAACTTTAAAAAGCTTTTCTGTAGTTCCTAACCACTTTGATTTAAAATGAATCCAAAGCTTAAATGCATTGTACCAAAAAATAATCACACAAAATAAACTTCAGAGTGCCATAATACCCTTTTCATAAAAATGTGACAGTGTTTGACTGAGAGTAGTAAGTTCACCTCTCAGGAGTCATCTCACCGTAAAGCTGAGTCTGACAAACAAAATGCTCCAAACATTTCCTCTTCAAATCTGAACCCTGGTGTGTGGCAGAGTATGCAACAATTTTGGTAAATAGGACTCAGCACTATGCGCTGTGGTGATTACAGAGAGCAGGAAGCAAACTTAGATAGAAGAGAAATTTGAAGAGTGGCTCTTCCTTGGCAACGGAAGCTTTTAAGAGATACATCTGAGAGGCCAAGCGCCTGGAAGAAAGCCCAAACACATTTGTTACTCTGTGACTGTAGCTCTGGCTAACATGGGGAGGATGTGTGTATGAAAGAGACAGAAAGAGGAAAAGGAAGCTGAAGTTAGACAGGCAGCTGTCAGCTTTTAGAATACTGTTAAGGAGTGAGGAACCTGTTCAGGCTCTGACCTTCACTGCCCGTGGTTTGTGGGTGTGTGTGGTGCAGAGTGTCGTAAATCACACACCACAGGAGGGTTAGTGGGGAGAGCTTTAGCCACAGTTTGTGGCCAGTGTGCAAACACCTGCTACAGACAGTAGGTCATATTGAACTAAGAGAGAGGAGGAGGAGAGTAAACCCCATAATAAAGAGATTCTGTTTACTTTTTTATTATTTATGTGATAACTTTTTTTAAACTTGGTTATAATGTTGACAGAAAGAACATGTATACCTTAACAAATCCAATTTTAAATGAATCAGACCTCAATTATTAGATGGTAAACTGTGCTTGTTGATACACCTGGTGACATGCAAACAATACACAACATGCTTATCCACATTCTGTATACTTTAACATAAATTGACAATTCATGCGCAAGCAGAAACAGACATCTGCATACACCTACACCTTATTCCTTATACCTGTATATGTGCATGCAAACATACTTACACGTGCACAAAATCCTGCCCACACGCATGCATTAAACAGGCTTGCGTCATCATGTGTCAACATTTAATGGTTGTATAAGTTTGAATGTGAGGAGGTGTGGTAGACAGTCAGAGAGAGAAAAGCAAAGCGTGTGCCGCCAGTATGAAGAACATTGACCTAAGAGGCGCAGCTGCAGCTTGTACACTTTATTTATCAATAAATAAATGCTAGAACTTCTAAAGACCCAAATCAACTTCATGTCTTTTCTACCTGCTGATTAAAGACGGCTTGGTCCTGCATCTAATGATAACTACTCAGGCTGTCTTTCAGAGGACATGAGTGAGGATGAGAGTGTTTTATTTTCCTCATCCTGCCTGTGCTGCTGCACCTCTTTTCACCGTCTGAAACCAGAGCCCAGTCTGCTCTGATTGGTTAGCTGGTAGGCTTTGTTGTGACTGGTCAACCTCTTAAAAAAAATGGCGGAAATAGAATAACTTGTACGATGTTTTGGAGAACAAGCTAATAGAAGCGCACGGGTTACATAGTGATCTCACTATGTTATGGAAGTTAACAAAGGAGTCCAATGTAGGCGTTTCAGGCAAATAAATGATTTGTGCTTTTTGAATTTGTGAAACGTGGATTTGAAATTGTGCGATTACAATATCATACACAATGACGAGGCCATTTAATATCTCTTATTGTCATTATACTGTGAAAAGAACAACTAGAGTCATGCCGAGAAATATATTTATATCTTAAGATGTCAATAACAAGACCTACACGATTAAAACATTGTTGAAGTCTATTTATGTATTTTCTGCATTTTACTCATTACTTGCCTTACATGTAGACATGCATAAATATTTTAGCACAAAAAGTTATCTGGTATTTTTGAACAACAGCCAAGAAAATCCTACCATCTCAAAAGTGACACAGGGGCCACATGGAATATAAATGAGCACTGCATTATGCATGCTGGTCCTGCCACCATATCCTGTGTGTCAGAAAGTTCAGATAATTATTGAGGCAAAACTTTACTCAACCTGTGTAAAAGTTTTACAATTTTACTGCACCAAATAAAGTCTGTAAAATGTAGAAAAAAATGTGTAATGCTGAAGATAATTACCTAATTATCCCGTATCTGCAGAAGCTATTCTTGGCTAGCATATCCTGCTACCTAACACACACACGCATACAGTGTCTTATCAGAGCAGAGGAGAGGATAATTAGCCGGTCGTTAGCCAGGTTTCATCTTACCCAGGCCATTATGAGCGTGATAGTCTGTGAATGTTCAGATTGTAATGGACGCTGAGGGAGTCTGTTGTCCTCTCTCTGCTCTTTCTCTCTGTCTTATCTTCGTCTCCCTGCCTCTCCTCTTCTTATCTCCACCACCTCTCGTCTCCTCCGGTCCTCGAGGTTGGACAGAAGAGAGGAGGGGTTGGATAGAACTGCCTGCTGAAAAGCGTCTGAAGGCTGAGAGGCTTTTTTGAAGGGTTTGTCATATTTTAAAAGCTTCTTAAATTCAAAGAGGGGAAAAAGAGAAAGTTTGAAGCTGAGAAAGTTTCGCCAAATTACTCAAACTTCAGTCTGGTCAAGTTTTCAAATTTTTCATGCTCTTTATAGTCTCCAAAGACCCGGAGGAGGAATTTTAAGGGGCTCTCTTAAGAGAGAATTTAGCAGGGGAAGTTTCCACAGAGAGCAAATGGATTATCTCCCGGCCTGTGTATTATATAATGCTAGCCTGGGTTTACTTAGATATGTTTCCACTGCAGCCGGCTATTTATAGGTCAACACAGTTGAGAACCATTTCATCATCTCAGTAATCAATTTCAATCTATGAATGAATGAACTGTTTTTAAACAACCCTTTCTCCACTTGTGTTTCTAACAAGTTTTAAACGGTTTCTTGATTCTTGAAAACCTGGTGTATACTGGCATTAGGTGTGCTAACTGGTAGATCTGCAGGTCAACAGGGACAAAGGCAACAACCACTGCATGTCAGCGTTTCTTCTCTCCTAATATTTGCCAACATAGTAGGCCTCATGCATGCACTTTGAACAATATGCACCTCCTGAACAGCAGAAATACTAAAGCAAATTCAACATAACTATTTCCGCCACGGCTTAACAATGATAACTGCTTCAGTGGCTACTGTTAACTGCAATTTTCTTTTAGCAGGCATGCTACAACAACCATCTTTTTACTATGATATACTAATGTGACATTAGCCTACAGAAAGTCCCTCTATTGTTGTCACTTAGCTGTTATATTTAGCAAAGTGTGTAGTAAAACAAGACAGCCATGTACAGTATATTTTAAAACGGTTCAGACTATATATTTTTTGTGTGTACTGCTTGGGAAAGAAATGCCAAAGACAATATTTCAAATATGTTTAATATTTAAACATATGCAAATGATTGTACAAAGCGAACAATAGATGTATGATTATCTGCTAATTTGGGATTAAACTTTCCCAGCTGTTCAGGAATTAGCAATCTGGGATGTCCGTGGTCTATTGTACGAGGCAGCTTCGATGATGCTGGTGATTTTAACTATCGAAAGAGTTCCTGGTTGATTGCAGAACTTTCAAAAGTGAGTCCAATAAACTGAGGAAAAGAAGAAGCTCAAAAACATATATATTTTATCATGTGCCTTTAATGTATTCCTGTTTTTTTACAGCCCATCAGCGCAAGCTGTTCGGACACACTCACTTGACATAACTTCTGAAATGTTAAATCAGATATTGAAAAGGCCTGCTTTAGGATTCAGGCTAAAAACCAGTGCAGTCCGTAGAGATGCAAAAGGGGAATTGAATAACAGGCCCAAACTTTATCACTTTCAATTTGATAAGTGGACTGGATCCGGTAAAAGGGATTTCTCGGTGGTTTGAGGCCGTATTGAGTGAAAAACATTTCTTGGAATAGCTTCAGGGTGAAGCGAGTCATATTTTCTGCTATATATTCTGAGCTTTGTACGAGCATATATAAGTGCTTTCCCCACTTGTCCCTGTAAACTAGTTAGTTTATCAAACTGATCTAAAAACATTTAATCCTGAAACTCAAAGCAGTACTGAGATCATTATATCATGTGTTATCAGTGCATCCAGCCAATTGTGAGCACGTCCTCAGAACAATATTCCAGTTTTATTTCCAACACTCCTCTGCAGCTAAAATAATCTTACATAATGTTGCTTTCACTTGATTCAAAAAAACACTTCTGTCTGAAGGAGGAACCTTGTACTTCTCATATTGGTGTTATACTATATTTAAATTGTAGTAATGATATGGAACGCTGTGATTGTTTGTTTTGTTGACGGTCTTTTCTGACATACCTGAGATTAAGTCTTTCTGCTGTGCAACAACCTCATCATAATTGATTTGCTTGCATCCTCAGCCTGGATATCTCCTACATAAATTACATTACTGCCCATTAATTGACATCAAAATGATGGGAAAACCTGTCTTATTCTAATTAAATGTGTGATAATGGCTTGTAAACATCCATACTAATTTGCTAAAGGAGAGAGCCTTCATTAAAAAATGAGGCTACTAACACACGAGAAGCAAGTGCCTTTAAAGAAACGGTTTGTAAAAACAACTTTCCAAAGACGCACAAAACACACTTTGTGCGTCTTTAAAAATTCTATAAATCAATGTATTCATTTTCCATTGTAAAGGACTCTTTGTGTTGTGTACTTTCCTAGTACTGTTTTTTTTGTTGGTTGATTTTTTTTTAATTAAAGTTTACTATCATGGCAAACTGAAAATCTTTTATTTTGATTCAATGCAAATTTTCCATATTTTTTTAGGTTGTGTGCACAGTGTCAATGAAAAGTCACACCCTAAGGCTGTGCAAAATGTTCAATATTAATAACCTTCACATGATCATAATTAGGCGTGGTGCAACATATACAATATAATGCTTCATAGCCCTTTAAATGGGCCATTTATTCAATTGTAGTATTTATATATTCAGCGTATTTAATCTTAAGGCATTTTATTGAATCGAAATATATATTTACATTTGTATTTTAAGAATTGCTGCAAACAGTTCACAGTACTGAGCTGGATATTATTTAAATACTAAGATGCAAAGGTGTGTCATTGGCCTTGATTAGTTTCCTGTTTGTTATACTAAAAGAGTTATTCATTTTTGAATTGTAAATGAACTGTACTTAAGCAGAAATCATCTTTATTTCAGCAGGTGAATTCATGCGTCCAGCCTGTTGATGAAAGTTTGAAACTAAAGTTGTACCTCCTGCTGGTTAGTGTAGTTCTATGTTAATAGGGCGCAAAACCGACTGTTTTAAAGTTGATGATGGGTTGGTAGGAAATAGACCTGTGGTATCGAATCATTTGTGCTGTATATCAAAAGAACAGAGGCTCAGTTATCAGTTAAAGATCACAAGATTATAATCTGACGGTCTAGCAAAATACAGAAAATCTTGCTAAGTATTTGAAACTTTAAGACAGAGCGGAGCAGACACACCGTGGCTCCCTATATTCTCTCTGCCATATCGTACTAAAACCATAAATGTTATTAATGTCTGAAAGAGGCATAGTGGGGATGGAAATCTAATAGGATGTGTTTGGCTCATTCCAGAGTTAATGGTGTTAAACTCTGGGAGAAAAAGAGGGCTTTGGCCCCGAGAGTTGAGGAGAGGCCTTTAACGGGGCCATAGACCTGTGGCACCCTGCCAACAGCCACTAATGGAGCCATAAAGCAATTACCAGGAAATACAGGGAGCAAGGGAGGTGAAGGAGAGGATCTACAATATGTTGAGTGGGAAGGAGGAATGTGAAATTCATGAGGACAACAAGAAAAGTGATGGAGGGAAATGGGATTTGTGCCATTTGATATGAACATTAGCTGCTAATCAGATTGTATCAACTAAGTAATATACGTAGCAGATCAGATAGTACTGCCTGCTTCAGTAACCCCCCCCCTCTGTAGGATGCGTGTCGTCATTCTCAATACGTGAACAGGATGTTTTGTTTACCACTGCTCACATGTCGAGCAAAGTCACTGGAGATAAGAAATGGAAAAACATTTTGCAATCAAGCTTGAGCTGCGTCTCGTGCTTCCAGGCGAATAACTTCACAGAGATGATCTGTGTGTGTGTGTGTGTGTGTGTGTGTGTGTGTGTGTGTGTGTGTGTGTGTGTGTGTGTGTGTGTGTGTGTGTGTGTGTGTGTGTGTGTGTGTGTGTGTGTGTGTGTGTGTGTGTGTGTGTGTGTGTGTGTGTGTGTGTGTGTGTGTGTGTGTGTGTGTGTGTGTGTCTTTGTTGGTGTGTTATCAGATTGTGTTCACCTATTCAAGGCAGTCAAAGGACTTTGAATATGCAAAGTGGTACCAAATGTTTTCTGGCTTATCAGTCTACCAGCTGCACGTGTTTCTGTTGTTCCGCAATCACGATACAGCCTTCCTCCACACACTTCAGAGTGTTCAGAGAAAAGGATCATCCCTTGCCAGAAGATGTTGTTTAAGGAAAGCAAAGTGAAAACATTCTGTTTGATAAATGGATTAGTATTTTTGAAATGGCGTTTTTGTGCATTTTCTTTTCTGTGTTGGTTATTTAATTGTTCCAGTGTCGACACATTTGCTTTGTTATATTTAACAGATATACAAATATGTTCGGCCTGGCAACTAAATCTTCACTGTTGCAGAGAAATATCACAAACACAATGCGGCGGATTAGTAAGTTTCCCAGAGAAAGTTTACAAAGTGCTTCTCAAGAATAAAAATGGTTTAGATACACCTTGCCAACACACAAAATGAAAACAATCTGAAATCTATAGGTAGAGCACACCACAGGGTCTGAGCCACCACTTCAAAGGCAATCATGTTTTTGTTATACATATTGTCATTGCATAACTTCAAACTAGAAACACAGTGAACTGCAGATTATGTCTTTAAGAAAATGGGGTTCAAATGGGAGCAGATGGCTTGATAAGCTGGGCATTTTTAAAGTGTATATGCATGTATGCTCTGTGATCGAGTGTGGGTGCAAAAGTGTATATGGTTTCGAATTTCTAAACGTGTGTGTGGGTGGTTGTTTGTGTGTGTGTGTGTGTGTGTGTGTTTAAATATCTGCAGGGTGCAAGTGAATAAGAAAAAAAAAGACACCAGGGGCAAACATGCTGACTGCTTCTATCCGCTTTATTCTTTTAACATACATATGGTTATTAACTGTGTTTTTTCCCCTCAGGCGCAACGATGAGGTGACCCACATTAAGATCCAGAACCAGGGTGACTACTACGACCTGTACGGAGGCGAGAAGTTTGCCACGCTGGCCGAGCTGGTGCAGTATTACACAGAGCAACAGGACCTCTTGCGCGAGAGGAACGGCCATGTCATCGAGCTCAAGTACCCACTCAACTGCAAGGACCCCACCTCTGAGAGGTGCCGACAAAACACCCACACATGCAGATAATCTATGCAGATAAATGTAGGCAGATAGACACAAATACACTCTAACTTCTTAGGTCAGATGGATACGTTGCTCTTCTGGCTAAACTCATTAAAAATGTATGGAAGTTTCTCCCTGACAACAGACAGTTATTTTTATTTCTTACAGCTTCAGGGTTGTTGGGCAGTAAAGCCTCATCCTGCCATGAGAAGCAGCTAAAGCACCTGAGAAATGTTATTAATCCAGCTTCTAGTGCAGTCTCAGTATCCTGTTATGGCCTGAGTGATTTTTGAGGCTTTCCCGCCCTGCAGAGAACATAACTGCACACAATATTAAATCCTTGTAAATTCTTGAATATATGTTTTGGGGGCTTGAAAATGTTTATATTTAATATTATGCATTAAAGTGGTGCGTCCTCATGATGCATTTCCAGCATAGTGAAGTGAAAGAGGCTGTTTTGAGATCAGTGTAGGATTGCTATTACATTTTGTATGGGGAAGCCACTTATGCCAGGACAAAACATGTACAGTTGGGAAAATAAATTAAACCAAACAAATCACTACTGATGACTAAGAAGGTTAAAATTGGTTATTAATATAAGGTACAAGTGAGATTAGGACTTGATCTATTAAAAAAAAAGCCTCACTAATACTCTTATAATTGTATTGTAGGGTCACTTGATAGTGTAGTGGTAAATAGTGGCCCATAGTGTAGGAACAAAAACAAATGGGTATTTAAAAAAAAACCTATATCTCAAAGATAAAAACATGTATTTATATACACTTGTCATGTGATATTATAGAGTACATTGGGGAAGTGATACATGAATATAGGCAATTGTCCTTTTAGCTCCCTTTTGTTTTACGCCAAAGTGAAATATCTTGATCTTTAGCTTCTCATTTCATTATGTTCATAGTGGCTGGAATCTGGCAATACAATACTGAACGTATGATTTTACAGAGGTTATGGATACATATAATGTGACTTTATAATTTAAACAAGGCAATGCATCATAATTTTCAAACACATTTGAGGTCAAATGAAAAATATAAAAAACACACTGGCATATTATATACGTATCGCTGTCCCAAAAGTCCAATATTACAGTACTAGTTTGATCTTTGCTGATACTTCGTTCTACAGAATTCAAATGGAATCACAGAAAATTATGTGTTTTTTTTTTTTTAAACCCCCAGTGTAGTTCACATACTAGTTTCTCTCTTTGCCTGCTGTTTAGGGATGGAAAGTAGCTTGTAGTGGATTGATCGGAGCTCCTTTCACTGATAGCAGCTGCCTGCTTTGGCAGTGAAGTTGCTGGCTGCAAAAATAAAACAATTAGCTTCAAATGACGACTTTCATACAACACATGATCCACTGTTGATTGTAATGTTGATAATGCCAGCTTTAAAACGTGTTTTTATTGTTTAGTATCTAATTTCAATCGGAGCAGCAGCAATCGTTAGTGAAACCTGATTATTACAATGCCGTTCGATTGAGAGCCTATACAAGATCGTATTAAATGATTATGCAGGCCTACATTACCAGCAAGCTACTTTTTTAACAGACCAGAAATAGCAAAGCTATTACATCACTCAGGATGAACCCATACACACGTGTTTACTCACACTGTTTATAGGGAGGATACATTGCTCTGTATACACGCACTCCCACACATGAGACTCAGATGCACTCCACATCCACATGCATAAATAGTGGCGTATTCCCAAACGCATCTTCAAACAAACTAAGTGGGTGGTGCTGCTGTTTTTTTGTTTATGTTCACAGCCTATCCACACATGAACATTATTCCAGAGAACACAAAGGTGGGACGCAGCTATGAACTTCATCACACCTACACGCATTCATTTCAATGGGAGACCAAGGCAGCTGGTGTATTATCGCACAGAGGAAGCTTTTATATCACAGTTATATAATCATTATCAAATAGTTACTCACCAGCTTTACTTTATATCATACTGACCAGATTATGTGCAAACAAACCTGCAAATGCAATGCGTATTGTATATCTCAGTTTCCATATAGGTTTAAGGCTTACTTGTTATCTGTGGTTGTGGTTTATTTAGTTTTTCCATTCTACATACGTCTCTTGTCAGAGCCCTCCACACATTGCACTCACCGCACAAAGTAAATACACACATGCAGGTTTTTCATCTAAACATCAGCGACGGAGTGAGGCTGCAGCAATGCAAGAGACACTTTCATTCTCGAGTATAGTCTACGCTCACAATGCGTCAAGCATATTGCCTCTCCTCCCCCTCAGTGGTCAAATTTCTCTCTCAACTTGTGTTCCTCATCTTGAAAATGTGGCTTTCTTGGAACAGCACTGCGACAGTGAACGCAGTGTGAAATAATCAAAGCTGACTTTAACTTCTTTTTTAAAAGTTCTAATCTGCTGCATTTTCTTTATATAATTTTATTTAGACCCTGAATGTGCTAAACATCATTTAGTGGCTTTTTAAGTGGCTGTAATTGATATTTTTTAACAGACAAGTTGATTTCTAACAGGTCCATCGCACTGTTTTGACTGCATCTTGGCCATTAAACCTAATGCAAAAATAATGTGTAGTGATTCAAAGTTGAGGTAAATTGAGACCAGCACTCACAATGCTTTGGCTTACTTGAAGCAAATGTACTGCAGGTTTCTCGTTGTTTATTTCACTTATTGTGGCTTGTTTTTGGATTAAAGCGTCAGCTAACTGAAATGTCATTTCATGAGACATCCTCCATCCTTTATAGTGAGTTCTTCAGCTGCTCATTGTGTCGCCGTCACAGCTTTAAAGGTTTACTTCACTCCCACAGCTCTCATGGCATTGTTGTCTGCAGCAGCAAGATGTTTTCATGTTAAAGCTCTGTACACTATATATCTATAGACTAAATGGTGAACAAAATGGAGAAGTCAGCAGCTTAAGAGATCCATATCCCCCTTGGGTGTAGAAATTGAAAGAAAGTGAATATTGGACTTATATTGTTCAGGTATACTGTAATTACTTTATCAATAATAACAACAATATAGTAATAAATAAGCTTGTTTTTTCAATGTTAGGTCAGGATTTCAGTTCTTTTTTTCCCCTAAAAGAAAGTATAATTTCTTCTTATTCAGAGCACTATTTACATTTATATTCCTAGTCATATAATGTAGCATTCGAGAATGTTGAAGCCTATAAGATAAAACAGAGTGTACAGATTCAACTGTGCCGAAAAACTCCAAAAACAAACTCTTCCTGCAAAGTAATCCAATAAAAACATGATATACTGTTCTTAAAATCCATCGTTGGTTTACACATTCTATCCTAACGTCCATGCTCTGTTGTGCAGGTGGTACCATGGGCACCTCTCTGGGCGAGATGCAGAGAAGCTGCTCACAGACAAAGGCAAAGCCGGAAGCTTCCTGGTACGGGAGAGCCAGAGTAAACCAGGTGACTTCGTACTCTCGGTTCTCACCAATGAGGAGAAACACGAGAACCTGGACCGCAAGACCAAGGTCACCCACGTTATGATACGCTACCAGGTGAGGCACCTCTCCCTTACCACTCACACTACCACTGCAGCATGTATTTTTAAGTAGGTCCTGATGTATTCTTGCACTCTCGGACCTCCACGGACCAGTTGTTACTGTAGTTGAACTGTGGATGTTTGCCTCCAGCAGGACGGTAAATATGATGTGGGCGGCGGGGAGAGGTTCGACACTCTGGCTGACCTGGTGGATCACTACAAGAAGAACCCCATGGTGGAGAAAAGTGGCATCGTAGTGCATCTAAAACAGGTATGGGAGAGAACTAAACAGTACTGACAGAACTTTAAAGATGTTGCAATATGTTTATTCCTTTAATCCACTGGTCTGTTAGTGACTAATTACATTTCCGTGTCCCGACCTGACAGCCCTTTAACGCCACGAGGATAAATGCAGCCAACATTGAGAACCGGGTACGAGAGCTCAACAAAGTGGCAGACAACTCTGAGAAACCCAAACAAGGATTCTGGGAAGAATTTGAGGTATGAAGCCTCAAATCAGTTTATATTGTGGATTGTTTTTGTGTTCAACAGTTTATTAAAAATAGGCTCCGGTTATATTGATGAGTCTAGCCATAAACTGAGTCATGCAAATTACTCTTTGGGGTGCCATCTGCCCTGGGTTGAAGATTTTTGGCTAATGGAAAGTATTTTGAAGATGAGGTTTATATAGCTTTTGTACACACACCCTTTGTGAACCAGATTTTTATATATCAGTTACTAATTCTACCTTTGATTACTTTATTGCTAATATGGAGTATGCACATTACTTTCCATAGCAAGAATTTAAAATATAGACTTTATACTGACTTTGTCCCTCAACAGTTCTCATCTGTTTGTGTAGGATTACACCAGTTCTTTTACCCAGAGAGTTATTTGTCTTCTTGCTCATCAAGGGAAATTCAAAGTGTTAATGCTATCTCAACCTTTGAGTAATGCCGCAGAAGCTTATCTTGTGTCATGCTCTTATCTCCCTGTATTTGTGATCTCCTTACAGCTGGCAGGTCCATCAATGTGAATCATTCCAAAGTGTCAGAGCATATTAGGCTATGAACTATTATCCTGTAGGTGTTGCAATCCCAGGTGGTCACTGCGCATGTTCGTTTACTGTATCACGGTTACTGATCAATGTGTGGTTGTTGGATTTCCTGCCCCTAGGCTCCATCTTGATTTAGATCAAAATCATCCTTCAAATGAATTTTAATTGCTTACTGCATCTCCTGTGTTAAAGTGTGTGTGAGGGACATAATATATACAAACACACTATCAAGCTGTCTCCAATGTGTCTTTATGGCATATGTTGTATTGTTTTTGGGAACTAAAGATCTGTAGATATGTGCTGTACTTGCTTGACATATTCTGCCCTTCAAAAACACAAAATGAGTTTATTTTGAAAGTATGAAAGCATACCTTTTGAGCTCTTTCAAACTGAAATGCTTCCTTTTAAGCTTTAAACCTGAACACTCATTCTGTATCACTCCCGACTGACCCCTGCTGTATTAAAGGCTCATTACACTGTTATTACACAGAGCATATGAACTCATGTTCAGGTCCATATTAGTATTTTGTGCCTCTACTGTGATATTATTCCATGCTTTGATGTTCAAAAAGCTCTTAATTTTTCTCATACTGTCTGTGTGCAGCACCTCTTTTCACCCTGTCTGAAACCAGAGCCCAGTCTGCTGTGGTTCTGAAGTGATTGGTCAAATGCTTAGAGCTCTCCCACCCATCACATACAGTGTGTTGGGGGGGGGTTGTTTTTTTTTAGTCTCTGCAGACCATTTACATACACACAAACCTATATAACTCACTACTGGAAAGGGAAACTCCCAACAAGCAGAATAATGTTTTTGGGTTTTTTTTTAATACAAAGTTTATATTTGAAGTCAGTGTTAAGCCAAACTATAGCCACCTCCATCTTAATATTTGAATCAGGGTGATATGAATGAATGGTCTCAGAATTAGTATTGAATTATCTTTTGTTTGGAGCTCTGTCTTATAAAAAACCCTCACACTTTCTCCTCTTTCCTTTTCTTCCACTACCAGGTACTTCAGCAGCAGGAGTGCAAACTGCTGTATCCCCGGAAAGAAGGCCAGAAGCCAGAAAACAAGAGTAAAAACAGATACAAGAATATCCTCCCCTGTGAGTCACGCAGCAACCTGCCATTTCCTGTCTCTCCAACTTCCTGTTGAAAGAATGACACAAATATGCGACCTAGAGGCCTCGGCAGAGTGTGAAGATTTGACTTTGATAGCGCGCAGCCTCTCAATTAACATTAGTTTTTTAAAAGTGTAATCTGACTAAATTATTGACATAATTATTTCTTCCATCTAGTATAATAATGACCTTGTGTTTTCAGTCGACACAACTCGGGTGGAGCTCAGGGAAGCAGATCCAGATTCTGCTGGTTCAGACTACATCAATGCCAACTACATCAGAGTGAGTCTAACAGAAGTCTAACAGGCCTTTATCTATTGAACTGTAGATTACCCAAAGAGGGCAGTAATACAAAATGTTCAGCAAACACCCAAGATAGTTCACCTTCACGTAAAATATTTTGTTTAATGATTAGAGAATTATCGTTAGGATCAACCCTATTAAGCAATCGTTAAAAAAACATTTTTAAACTTTTATTTTTCTTGCTTTCTTTCTTTTTTCATTCCTTTCTTTCCATCTTTCTTACTTTCTTTTCCCCTGTATTTAAGGACATGTTTAAATCAAGGAATTAAACATTCATAATATTTATTTTTGTCTTTCTTTCTTTTAATCACACAATGTAATAATCAATAAATCAAACAATCAGTGTGTTTATACGACTATTGTCTATGTTATTAATCCACTGTATAATTATCCCCGGTGTCAGAGTGTGCATGAAGACGGGCACCACGTAGATGAGGGCAAAGTCTTCATCGCCACCCAAGGGTGCCTACAGAACACGGTCGTGGACTTCTGGAAGATGTTGTATCAGGAGAACACACACGTCATCGTCATGACCACGAAGGAGATGGAGCGAGGGCGGGTGAGCAACTGGTGCTAAACACACTGCAAATATTCAGCGGAGGGCCTGTGAAGCATTTCTCTTTTTCTATAAAGAGAGATTAGGTGGTAGATGGTATTGATCCTGAGGGAAATGAAGGTATTTGGTAGCTTTTACTACACATACAAAGAGATCGATACGAGGGGGAATGAAGAATATAAACTCTTTGTGGTACTAAAAAGGTACATTAATTTAGTAGAATATTTCTATAGATTATATTATGAAAGCAAGTAGTTTCTTTTTCTCTCCTCAGTTCAATTTGCTTTGCTCTCTCCAGCATTTACTCCTAAACGGTCTGTGTTGTCTCCCTGCTTTGAGCTGATTGCTGTTGATTGCTTGTAATGATGGAGATCTGTGAACTCCAGGGGCTCTGTGATTGGAGGCTTTGGTCTTGTAATAGGCATGAGCAAAACACCCCGCATCTACAAAATGAAATGTTAAAAATCCATTACGGTACTCAAGAGCAATTCATGTAAGAGTTGCCTTAATACCCAGATATATCACAAAGTGCTTTAAAAAGAAAAATCATGTGGGAATGAAATGTTCTTATGTGTCTTCGGGACGCAAAAAAGTCCCAATGGTTTCCCTTTAGAGACAGAACCATGTCCTGGTGTTGACCTTTACAAATGTGCATTGCTTCAATAGCTGTTCAACCATTTTGTTCCTGCATTCTCATCTAAAGACAGCATTCGAGGGCATTAGCTGCAGTGTAGTAGGGATGATGGTTTGTAGAGGGCGGGGGTGGGGAGGTAGACGTCTGACAAGGATAGTATGACAGTTAAGCTGATTGGAAACCTGCTTGAGATGAGCTGCTTCTTTTCGATTGTCTAATACCACCCTCCCTCTCCCGTCTCCATCCTCCTCCCTCCCATCCCCTCCTGGTTTAGAACAAATGTGTCCGTTACTGGCCCGACCTGCTCTGCACTAAGGAGTTTGGGAAGGTGCTGGTGAGGAACGTGGATGAGCGGCCGGCGCAGGACTACATCCTGAGGAAGCTGGAGGTGACCCGTCTCGACCGGGTAAGGACAGCAGTGCACTCAATCAAAGTCGAATCACTGACCTGTGGTCTGATTATCTAACCCCTTGCGCACACACACACACACACACACACACACACACACACACACACACACACACACACACACACACACACACACACACACACACACACACACACACACACACACACACATATAATCCTACAGCATGTGCTTGTACTTAGAGAAGGATGACCGCATGGCTTTCAAGGATCCAAGAACAATATAGTAAAAGTAGGCTGTAATCTTTTACTTTAAACCTAGAGGTTAGACACATACTCCACAATTCTCATAAAAACTTTTTCCATTAATTATAACATTTGGAGCAATAAAGCCTGCCTGTGACTACCCGAGTGTGTCTATCTGTTACAGTTCTAAAGTCAGAGATAACACAGAGATGGAATTTGCAATGTTGGGAAACTTTGGGAAAACCCACTTAAATTGTCTTATAGTATAGCTGAAGTTTCATATAAGCTTTGGCCAAACTTTAGAAAACCATGCTTAGGTATTGTTGATTATGTCCCCTACATTTCTACATTATGAATTTAATGACATGTTTAATACATATAACATGCCCTTAGTCAACATAGTAAAAGCTATTCGTCCTCAGATCAAATACAAACAAAACTAAGCTCAGATTTAAACTGGTAGCAAATCTTGTGCCGGGTAAAATCCATTGTCCAGGGAAGAATTTTTGTTGTGCAGTTCATTTTTTTAGGTTTCGGCATTTAAACATTACCAAGAACAATGGCTGTTACCTCCACTCTTGCCCTGTGGTATAAAACCAATGTGTCTTTCCTGATGTTTATCACTACCAATTAATACCCGTTCACCTGATGCTTTAAGCTGCTCTCCAAGAAAAATACATTGACAACTTGAACTCCAAATGAACCAACGTAATGTCACTGATATAATGATGATATCTCGCTATACTTATTAAACATAATAAAACAATGGATCGCTTCAAACACAGATATTGTACTATTACTGCAACAGGCATGGGAAGCTCATCATCTTTATTTATGTAGAAGGAGCCTCTGAGGTACATGTGGCACTACCAGTACCTAAGCTGGCCAGACCACGGTGTGCCCAACGAGCCAGGCGGGGTCCTCTGGTTCCTGGAGGAGGTCAACCGCACCCAGAGCAGCATTCCAGACACTGGACCCATCGTCGTCCACTGCAGGTACACCCAGTTTGACAGTGAAGTAAAAAGTTTGGCCCTCAGGCACTGTAGCCATAAGTTGGTTATTGTTGGGTTGGGTTAAAGTAGGGGTGATCTGCCAACATGGCTCTACAGCAGAGATAAACAACAACCTGAAATTATCTGTGGGTCACCGCTCACTCGTTTCCTGTTTTGTTCTTCTTTTCCATGTTGATTCAAATGTTCATGAGATGGTTAAATGGTGGTGGACACCTGAAAGTTCATCTCTAAATACAAATGAATGAAATCCGGATTTAATGAAATACTGTTTCAATTGGCCACCGGGTCGCGCTATAATTTAGGTAAAAAACGTTCCCTTACTTATGTCTATTGCTATTTCTTCACCAGTCTAGCACTATCAAAACTAATTAACAAGGTTATTAATAGCACAAACACACTGTTCGTTTGACTAAATGCTCCATGTTGTCACTTGCAGATGCATTTACATGAAGTAACTGATGCGTAAATCTCCTATTTCATTAATGTTCTGCAGGTTTAATTTATATTGATCTGTTTTACTTACAAAGGAAAATAATAACTATTTGAAAAAGCGTTAGCGTTAAATTTGAGTTCCTTTGTTGTATTTAGTTTTTAGTCTTAAACACAAAGAACACATTTATGTCATGTACACACCTTTTGTTTTATTCACACTGCCTCAAATAAAAAAATAGCACTACAATTTTAATAACTCAAGTTATCGAGTATATGCAAAGAACTTTTTTAAAATGCAAGAGGGTATTCTAAAGTGTAGTGGGGTAAAATAAACTCTCATTAAATTATTTACAATATGATTGGAGATATCTCTGAAGCCATTTTTCTGTAAAAAATTTTAAAAATCAGTATTTTACCTTCTCTAGGGTGGATTAATATTTTAGGCATTTTTTCTTCTTTTTGCAGACAGTTTTCTGCCACTCTCAAACATGTAAATAGGAAATGAATGTTTCAAAAGATAGGTTCATTCGGCTGTTCTCGTGTATTCCACCCTACTGATCCCTAACATGTGCTACTAACACGAGGGCAGATTGACAGCAGACGCATCTGGCTCATGAACTTCACTGATCCGCCGGCTGCTGATAAATTCATGTTGTTATTGTGAATAAAATATCACTGCGTTGTTCTGAGCTCTCTAGGAGATCTAACAGCATTTTATATTTGACACAACAACACATTCAAGTTTATAGCTTTTGGCAAATGAAACCTATAATTTATATCCTCAGACTTTGATGTGTTACTCCGGTTGTCATGTACGGTCTGAGAAAACTCTTGATGCTCATGTTACTCTTTTCATAACTGTCTGGGTCGCATCAAATATGCTCTCAGATGAAGGTACACCTATACTTCACCTTGACATTGAGTCTTATTGAATGTAAGTGTAACTATATGTGATTTCCCTCTGTTGCCCCCGCAGTGCAGGCATCGGCAGGACAGGCACCATTATCGTCATTGACATCCTTATTGACATTATTAACCGCCAAGGTAGGAGACTTGCAAATAAAACTCAGGGTTTTTTTATATATTAAAATATTCTTACTGCATCTCTGTTCATTTTCCGGATCGTGTTCTAGGTCTAGATTGTGACATCGACGTCCCTAAGACCATCCAGAGGGTACGGCAGCAGCGGTCGGGCATGGTGCAGACAGAAGCCCAGTATAAGTTCATCTACATGGCTGTGCAGCAGTACATAGACACGGCCCAGAAAAGACTGGAGGAGGAGCAGGTACTCCACTACACAGGAAATCAACAAGACTGATACGTCAAATAACACTTTTTTACACAGTATTGAAGGCTTTGAAATGATTATGTAAGATGTGTTTGAGTTGCTAAGGAGAATAGTGTGAGTTGTGGTTTCACAGCTAGAGCACTGAGATAAACACCTCAGCAAAGTGCTGCCACCGTTGATGTTTTCTCCTGGCTAACTGTGTCCTGATTCAATTGACGATGTTGAATTGAAGGGGGTAGACGGAGGGGATGGTCACGGGGTCCTCTGCATGGGGACCTTGCTGCAGTACAACTGAGCTATACGGCGGCCTGTTGGGGCCATTTTAAGTGTAACAAATCAAATGAAAGTAATGAGGGTGACTAAATAATTTAATTCTCAAACTCCTTAAATACTATCCCCATTCTCTGGCTTTGTAATTATTTCTATTCTTCAACCGTAACACACTGTCTTACATCTGGGACTATTTAAAGTTGAATTCAGGTCCACATTTAGTATTGCACGGCGTCTTGTGAGATCCATGTCTTTTATCTGCCTCTTGTCCTGTTGTCACGTTGCAGAGGAATAAGCTGAAGGAGAGGGAATATTCCAATATCAAATATCCCCAGATGACCAACTCGAGGTCCAAATCCAACATGACGTCCTCGCGCTCTTCTTCTGTGTGAGTGTAACACGAGTGGACACTATCAATCATGTAATCACAAAAGCTTCATCAGAAAATGCTAATCCGAGATTTTTCTTTGCTGTGTGTTATTCTAGGATGACAAATGATGATGCATCGAGTGTGTACGAGAACATAAACTTTAAAAGCCCTCAGACGTCTTTTAGCAGCAACACCAGGAGGTAAAACCATCGCTGTCGACCTCCACATGGCTCTGTCTAATCCCTGTGAGTACTGAAATACATTCAGCCTCTTTTGTTCTAAAATGAAAGTTGTTATGGTATTTTTCTCCTGCCAAAGTGAACAAAACTGCAATATCATCCAAATGTACTGCAGCACTGTGGTGGAAAGGTCTGCATTTCAGTGAATGCGGTAGAATTGTGTGATAGGGTTTAGTTGTTGCTTTATGCAGTTTCACTGTAAAGCATTAGAACTGTATTGCTATGAAAATGTTTTCTATTTGGATTCAAAGTTTTATTCGACATGCACCTTCGCGACAGTGTTATTCCAGCATTGAAAATGTTGATTCTCAGGCTCCTCCAACAATGAAACAAACAATATACTTAATATAAAAATAAAAGACATAAAAAAAACACAGAAAGAAGTACAAAATCTGTCTAGTTTAATTAAGTTGAAGGAATAAGAAAATAAATGTACGTATGTACTATATATATATATACATACATACAGTATATATAACATTTAAAGGGGTATTCTCATTTTCAGGTTCATATTTGTATTTTGTGTCTCTACAATGACATGTCTCCATGCTTTAATGTTCAAAAAGCTCTTTATTTCTCTCATACTGCCTGTGCTGCAGCACCTCTTTTCACCCTCTATCAACTGCTTAGAGATTTCCCGCCCCTTAGCCAATCACGTACAATGTGTCGGAGCACTAGCCAATAGAAGCACAGGTGTTATGTACTGTAGGGATGTGCTTCACAAACAAAAAAACAGTAACACATAACGTTGTGATTAATAAAAACACTTAAACCAATAGAAGTCGTTAAAAACAGTAGTGAAATAAACAAGAATAAAATAGATGAAATTAATTAAAAAAATACAAAATAATAATATTCTAATAAATACATATCACTAACAAGCCAAAAATAAAAAGGTGTTGAGTTTGCTCTTCAAAGTATAAACGCTCTCTGGCACGTTCAGATCTGTTGAATAGAATCAATATGGGTACTTTAAAATAAATGCATATTAGGACTACAAACTGATACAAATGAACAGTGTGTGAATGGGGACACATAGCCTGCAGTGTTGGGTATAGTTACTTTGGAAAGTAGTTAATTAGGTTACAACGTTACTATCAATTAAAAGTAATCAGTTACGTTACAGCGTTACCTATTAATAAAAGTAACGCGTTAGAGTACTCCTGATTACCGAAAATTAAAAGCCGTTTGCAGCGCCTCGCACATGCTGCAGCTTAACTGACGCAGACACACAGCCTACTTTAAATGCACCGAGACGTCCTGACAATGAATAACATCATCCAACCAAATTAACTCTGCAGGATAACAATAAGAAAGAAAAGTCAGTTATATGCCACATAGCATTTTATTTTTATTTATTTTAAATCACAGAACATGTGATCAACATTCAGGAGTTGCCTAACGTTTGGTACCCAGCCCAGGTAGCCGATATGATGCAGTTATGAAAGTGCATCAATTTACGTGCGCTTAAGTAAACAGAATCTGAGGTAAACAGGTTGCAGATTCAGATCCATTTATAAATTAACGACCAATCAAAGATCTAACAAAAATGCCGAATAAAACGAACAATAAAATCGCTCACTGGCACACAGCAGGCACATTACAAATATAGCCTAATAGCTGAACTATGAAAATACTATTCAAGTATCAGGCCTAAACTCACATTTACTCTTCAAAGATGGACACTCCACAGTTGAAATTGGAAGCATCTCCTCATCCACATACGGAGCCCCTACGTGAAAGTTTCACGTGCGCACGTGAAAGCTGTAGATTGATGTAGCCTGGCTGGCCCATAGGGCTACTGGTACGGAGCGTATACTATACTGGAGACAGTCAGTGAAAGAAATGACTACAGTACAGGAGTTAGTTGCGCTATATTTCAATCTCGGTCTTTATTATAAGGACATTGCTGCTTTGCTCGCAAGTCGTCACCATTTTCACGTGCGTCACCAGTTTCACGTGCGCACGTGAAAGTTTCACGTGAGCACGTGAAACTTTTTTTTTTTTTTCATGTCACCTTAGGGGCTCCGTATCCACATAACCGGCGACAATCTTATTAATTTCACTGGCAGAGAGGGTAGCTGAGCTAAAACTCAGACGCTGGTGCACCACCGTCGTCCTCCTCAGCAGGCCTTGCTTACCAGCGGGATAGAGTGGTGCTTCGATGCAAGATGTTTTTTTTAAATTCGAAGTGGAATTTTTTGAGGTCGACAGAAGCTTTTCAACAACACAGAGAGTGCATTGCACCGTTATGTTGTTCTTGTCCTCTACGCTGGTGAATTGAAAATAATGTGCGTACTTCCACGATGAAAACGCTGACCTCTCTGCCATCTTGCCGGGGGTTCGAGACACTCACACACACACGCACACACAGGTAATGTAGGTCAGCAGCAGGGCACAGACGCATCACAGCGCTGCGCCTCCGCTGACACATCCGCAGGTGGCACAGAACTGTCTGACAAAAAGCAGGCTGCAGTCGGGATTTTAACGGATTACTTTTTTTTTTTTTAAATAACTAAGTTACTGATTACCGAACGCATGAAACTAACGCGTTACGTTACTCGTTACTCGATAAAAGTAATTAGAGTACTCTAATTAGTATACTACTCTAACACTGCCCAGCAGTGACTCTGCTTTGGGGTCATCAGCACAATACATATACTCAGTGTTTTAATCACCAGGGGAACAGTACATTTAAACAAATGTTGCAGATTTCATCCAGTAGATTTTTCTTGATGCTTAAAAATACTAAAATGACAGCTTGTCCCTATATATATATTAGACCTACAGTACAGTATGGGTTCCAGAATCTCAGTTCATTTGATTTGGCACAAACTTCCTCCTTGACTTAAGTATGAACTGATAATAATTTGGTAGCAGGTCACTCTGAACACAAAATACATTTTTGGCCATTACTGTAGAATTACAGAGATAATTATGAAAGTTTTACACAAATATCTTGTAGGATAATTTGATAAAATGATGGCATTTTGGACAGTCATGAATGTTTACTGCGACTTGACTGGTTGGTGGAGGCACAAATTGTGGGGCAGGAATTCTAGTAATAATGTATGTGTACATTCAAGGTCCAATTTTGGGGACTTCCCCTTTGGGGCATGAAAATGCGTATATTCTTGTATGGTTTCATCCTTTGAACTATGTCAGTGCATTAAAAAAGGGTTTTGCTTTTGTTCGCAGCCATAAAGGGCCATTAAAGATGGCGCGTACTGCTTTTTTTATTTTTTCCCTTTCCTGTAGTTTGATATATATGTTTTTGTGCATGTAAATGGTCTGCAAAGTCTAAAATCCCAAAATTCCCTCCAGAGGAAGTTTCTCTCCCGCACACTAAGCACCCCCACCCCTGCCTGAAACTCCTCGATTGGACTCCTCTGTTTACTTGGAATAAGTTGTATATGGCATTGTTGTATACTGCACATCACCACATAACACTCACACTTCTCTTGGCTAGCGCTCCAACACATTATAACCCGATTGGCTAAGGGTCAGGGCATCTCTAAGCGCTTGACCAATCACAGGAGAGCCGGTCAGCTAACCAATCAGAGCAGACTGGGCTCTGGTTTCAGACAGAGGGTGAAAGATGTGCTGCAGCACAGGCAGTATGAGAAAAATAAAGAGCATTTTGAACATTAAAGCATGGAGACATGTCCCAGTAGAGGCACAACATATAAATATGAACCTGAGCCATACAGGGCCCTTTTAAGGCACATTTTCTCAGCCTTGAGCCTTTTTCTGGCTGCTAGCTCTCTGTTATTGAGCATGACATCGTCCAAATAGCCCAGCAATTACAACTTGATGTAATGAGGTCTATAAAGTATGTTGAAAGTATATTTCAAGTCAATTCAAAACGTATTTAAAATCTATTACATTTGAAATCCAAGTTCAGATTGACCGTGTGTCCGTGTGTAGCGACTGCATGCTGGGTAAATACTGCTTTTAGTTCCATATCCTGATTTACATCCTGTCCTGATGTTCATGATTCAAAGTGACACCAGCCATTAACTCCACTTGTCTTCCTGTCTGTTTGCGTTTGCTTCAGTTTCAGCGGAGGTGTCGCTTCATCAGCGCCTGAAGTCCCTCTGGGGGAGGAGAGAGTGAGTCGCTCTGCCTACACCCAGCATCGGTGCACCCTGCCTGGGCTGCACGCTGCAAGCAGACCCCCTTTCTCCTGCTGGACCGAGTCTAACCTTACCCTCCGTAGAGAGGATGACTCCACAGCATAATGATCACGCTCAGGGCCCTCCCCCCTTTCTCCCCCCACTTCCTCTCTCTTTCTCAACAAGTGCCTTGACTCGGGATGTGTCTGTACTCCCTCTAAATCGTGCTGTTACACCTCAACTTTTACCACTTTTCCAAATTCTGGAAATCAAAGTTGATGTGAGAAGTTTTTCCTTTGTGTGACGGAAAGTTAGGCCTGAATTGAACAGAACTGTATGGGACCCGAGGAGGGGTCAATGCTAAGCTGTTCGTCCGCTCGATGCCAGAATTCACTTTCGCTATCCCTTTTTCTCCGTCTTTCATTTGAGCTTAAGACTGTTTTTCGGCATTGTGTCCCTCCAGCTGCGGCAGTCATTATTGTGGCCGCTGAGTGATGGCAGGGACAGTTATGTAACCTGCTGAAGAACCCTTAGGCACAGGTCAAGGGCAAACCAGCCCTTTCCTCCAAAAAGTTTAACAGGATAAATTCAGGTTTTAAAAAAAGGTATTTCTTAAAGAGTTGTATGGCATGAAATCTTCTGCATATGCAAACCAGCTGTTCTGTGCTCTGTGAGAATTCCAGGTCATCATTTGGACAAATTGATCCGCCCTCTCTGTCATGGCCCACAGCTGCTCCCACTTTAGTATAAACTCAATCATGAAAAAGTCTGTCCTACTAATCACACTATGTTCATTATTTCATTAATTCTGGACATTTGTGTAACCTATGAGATTTATACATGTATAAAGAGTCATTATGGTGGAAGAGATCAGGGTTCAGCACTGTCTGAGCAGTGTCCACAGCGCTGTAGTTAGATTTATCGATCGATTGTAATAGCGGTCCACATTTGACAGGAAACGAGTGGAAAGGATTCCTGAATGGCTGTTTGGCGTCGCGCTTGGCCGACCGCCGTCTCTCAGCTTCGTTTTGACTGGCTGTCCTCGTAAATCAGCGGGTCTGATGCAGTTCAACATCTGTCGGAGGAGATGGTCACAAGGAGACGAGGGAAAAGGGGCCGATTACGGCGCGGGCCAGATGGCCATCTGCCTGAGATTGAAGAATAGATTTGTCTCCGAAAAGTAATTTGGAAGATGGACGTAATCCAGGCTTGATGATAGCGGGGCGAGTAAGCCCACGTCACTGATGCGATAACGAAGACTGTGGTGCCGTGAAGCACTGAGCCCTCTGCACCGTCTGCCAGATTGTTTGCTATTTATAGCCTCCAGGATCAGCACCAAAAGATCCTGCTCAAATACAAGTGCAGAAGCATTGAAATCTGACCCAAAGTATTTAAAAAGGAACCACTTGATCATCCAACCAAGTCCTTAAAAAAAACGAAACTAGACAAAATCAGCAATTAATGAGCGCTCAGACCATCTTTCTCAACAGTGATGTTTGCGAACCAGGTCAGGGACGCTCACTTTTCTTCACTCATTCATTGGCCAGTTTCTGCTGCTGTGGCCTCTAAATATATTTGAATAAATATCGTAAATACAGTGCATAACAAAATGAACTGAAGTAGTAGTCAGACACTGCACTGTAATAAACTGTAATTTGATACCGTTGACATGTGCGGGATATTAAAATAAAGGCACAGAGCCGCAGCAGCTACTCTGTGTGAGTTCTGTTTTAAAATAATAACTTTATTAGAGTTTCAGCTGAAACTTCTGTCCCTCTAGTATTTTCCCTCAGCGTTGAGAGTTTTCCCGCCATAAACTGCTGCAAGTGTATTCCAATGGTTGATTCCTTATGTGAATAAAAGCTATGTTTTATGAAATGTGTGGCATTGATGCCCTGTGTCAGTGAAGGCCGATGTCTGTCTGAAGGTATGCTGCACCGCTCGATGTACTTGGGTAAAATCTGGACAATGAAGATGTTTGTATTCTTCAGTTTGTTTTCCTTTTGTCCTTTTTCTTCTGATCTGTGATCTCTGTCTGATGAATGAATTTCATGGGTTTTGTTTCTGTGTTTCTGAACCATCTTGCGCTGTGGATAATTTAGATTTTTATTGTATTTCACTTTGCCTCTATGGGTCAAACTTGTTTTTTAATGATATGGTGAAACATCAATACTTGAAAGTGTGAAACTGCTGAATCTTTGGCCTGTGTGTGTGGATGTCTGTCGGCTGTGGGAGTATTTTTGGTAGTGCGCTAGACTTTTAAGTGTTAGTTTTTTTCTTTTCGTTTCATTTCAAATGGTATTTCTAATTGGTCGTTTTATCCACTCTTGCATTTTGTAATGTGTCTGAATTGTTATATTTTTGGTGTAATTTCACCTTTGAGTACATTTTGAGTTGAACCGGCTTACGTGAAGGTATGCAGTAGTCACACGGTATTTGCTTTTCTGCTCGTCCTCTTACTTTTACTTGAACATGATGTCTTTTTGTTTTTGATTCCTTGTTTCTGTTGGTCGCAGTATGCCTGAAGTGAGTAGTGGTGTACTCCCATGTTGTTCCCCCTTCTCCCCCTCTTCTTGCACTGGCTCTGCCCAGACGCCTTTCTGCTGTATAGGCTGCAAATGCTGATGCAATGAGCTGCCAGAAATGGCAACAAAATGGTTTATTATCATATAGTTTAATAAAAATCTATGATGGCACTATGTTAAGTCGCACTTGGACTTTGTTTTGTTTCTGTTCTGTGACTCTGGAGCGGTTTCAGTCGACTTCATGAACCGTGTGATGATCGAGAATTATGCCCCATGAAAACAAGTTAACACAAATTAATTTAAAAGCAAGGCGTGAAACGCATTCTGGAAGAAAAAAAAAAAGCAGTTTTTTTCTGCTTCATTGGAATGCACAGACAGTTTCATACTTGACTTCCTTTTTTATAAATGTGTAAAGACCCTACAGAAAAAATAAAGCCATTGAACTTTTATTCATTCTTTTACATAAATAGTTATTATTGTCATTCTGATTTTAGAGTATATTTTGAAGCCATGACGGAGCCTTTTTCTAATCTATCTGCATGTATTGTTTAATCATGTTTACCGTAAGTTTCTCAGGGAAGTAGCACTTTATAACGGCCGCTCCTAAATGACTGTTAGAATTTAGTGTGAATTGTCCTATCAACCATGCGTCACAAGTGAGGTATTTGGAAAACCCCCAAATCCAAACTTTTCCTTTATTTGACGCACCTAAGGCAGGAATAAAAATAAAGGCACTTCCTTCCTTCCAATCCAAAGGAAGGCTTTTCTTTTATGGTTTTGTGTTTAAGGGTCAGATAGGGAAGAAATAATAAACAGCAATCGGGGAAATGGCACCTTTTTTTTATTTGCGTTTAAGCACGTCAGGAGCTGTGTGCTATTTATAGGGGAATGTGATACACCTGCGCGTCACAAAGATTAAACCACTAACTTACAAAGTGCCAAATCACATTAAATGATACTAATCTAATTAAGGAGGCTCAAATGTTTCCTAGAAATATGATCCGAGCTAAAGTCTCCCTTTTTACAATGTTCTGTAAACAAGGCCATGACGAAAAGCCCACTTTATAAAGTTGATGTTGGCACATTGGGTTTACATTCATCTTTCTGTTTTGTGACCTTCATTTTTTCTTACTGTAAACTGAATCATATATTTACAAATCAAAGTTCAAAATAATGTTACTGTTTGGTTTGGAAACAACTGTTTATATCAACGCACTCATGCTCTGTCATCTGATATCCAGTACGCTCTGTAGATTTGGATTACGGTAAACGTTTGTGTCACCTGTCAGAGATCATCTCCCACCACTTTAGACTTTGAGTTTACATGTAGTGATTTCCATCTTTGTAGAATTAAAGCAGCTATGGGTACATCTTTTTAATTCAACTCAAGCTAATGACACAATAATAGATAAATACAGTGAAGATTATTTCAGTCTGTGTTTTTTCATCCCTTTCATCCCACCCCATTTTTGAAACCAAACACTAGGGATGCAGAAGTCCAACATCTAAATAGGACATACAAAGTGGCTTTAAAATATGTGGCAAAAAAGCATTTTGGTGCTCCAATCCAATATTATGTATGGTTATAGTGAAGTAGTCAGTCTAAAGTTCACTGAGTCCGACCCGGTCTTTTGGTGAACGGGCTGAAGGTGGTGGTAGTTGTGGTAGTGGGGTTCGGGATGACGTGATCCCGCATACAGCGCATGTTCCCAGTGCTGAACACACACTGCAGTGGCCATAACACAACCACGATAAGTAGCACGATGAGCACCATGAAGAGCACCATCCTTTTCCAGTCTGCCAGCCGGTCCAGCAGGCCATAAGTCCGGGGCCCCGTCTGGATCGGAGCATCTATTGCCTTGCTGGCCCCAATGTCAATGCAGATGCAGAAGGCTGAGGGGCTTTCAGAGGAGCCCAAGCCGGCGTCTTGCTTGGAGCTTTTGTAGCACAGTTTCTCCCCCTCCAGCCACACCGGCTCCTCCTGCTGCTGGTGGCTGGGCAGCTTGCAAAGGACCTCTCGGCTGGTCGTGAGGGCCGGGGGTCCCTGCTCAGGCAGTGTGGTCGGGTGACGGCAGAAGGGGCATAAGAGGCGAGGGCTGCCGCTGTATTCTTCCTGGTCACCCAGCGACACTGCCATGAGGCGGGAGAGGCACTCCAGGCAGAATGTGTGGGTGCATTCCAGCTGCTTGGGTGTTTTGAAGACATTGTCGTAGGTGTTGTAGCAGATGGAGCACTCCGGCTGGCTCATGATTGACACTGTCTTTTTCAGCTCTCCCGGAGAGCTTTGAGGGGCGACCTGCATTTGCCAAATCTGTGGTTCCATCTTCAGGAATATTTAACCCTCCTTTGTTGATTCCCCTCCGGACTTGTCTGCTCTTTCTTACTTTTTCTTGATCTGTTCTTAACTTCGGAATTATCTGAAAGAAAACAGATCACATGTACAGGTTAGTTTTCATATCGAAGGTACCTTTCTGCTTTTATCATAAAGTTGCATTTCAACCATTGACAAACAGAATCCCAACAAGTAAACAAGATCTAGTACATCATTGCACATGTTATAAAGCCCATTTTGATTCTCACATAATGAATAATACTGATATAAGCTGAAAAGATTTAAGTCTGTCAATGAGTTTCCATCACAGGTGTGATGCCAAATGGGAAGAATGTGTTGAGTGATATGTGGAACTGAAGCAACCGTCAAATGAAACGAGTCAGTGAAATGGCAACAAAGGAACGGGAACGTCAATGTCCATCCCGTAAATATTGTGGGGCACACACACTGTGTTATTGTTTATATAACGCTTAGTTATTTATGGAACATAATACATGATTTTCCAATCATGAGCTCATTTAACTGGCGACAGAGACCCCGAATAGGAAATGCTAAGGCTAGCCATATTCCCAACCCTTTATTCCAGCATTAATTATTGAAATTGTAAGCCTGTACTGACTAAGTTGAAGAGCCAGAGTTGGTATTTGAGTGTAACGTTGACTGGTAAATGATTTATCTTGGGATGGCTTGCTGGGCGGATGTCTCACAGCTGATGGGGCAGGTCATTTTTAACTTACTGGCTGCTTTTTTGCCTCAAAATGTCAGGTTACTTACTGCAATATTGATAGCAATGTCTGCTATTATAAGAAGAGCAGCTTTTAACTTTTCCATATTTTTTTGCATATCAATTTAAGTAGGGAAAACGATAAGGTAAACCAACCCTTTCCAATTTCACACATTTCCAATAATGTGCAGGGCGGTGGTGGCGAAGACCATAGGGGGTTGGCCTGGGAACTGGAAGGTCACCAGTTCAAGTCCCCGAAAGACCTAGTGCCACCGTGGTGTCCCTGAGCAAGACACTGGTTGCCTACACTGCGCCCCGGGAGCCGTACATAATGGCAGCCCACTGCTCCTAACACTAGGATGGGTCAAATGCAGAGACCGCATTTCGTTGTCCTAGTACTTGTACTCTGTGCAATGACAATAAAGTTGAATCTTATCTTATCTTATTATCTAATATAGTATACTGTAGCCCGAGTGCTATTTTGCTAACTATTTTAAACTATTGACATTCAGTGCTCCTGTTAGGATTTTACCCTTTGACACGACGCTGGAGACACCTTTTAGGAAGGAAAAAGCCACTTTAAATCCCCAAGTGGAGATTCAGTTTTTCACTCTGTTGGTACAATTACAGTATATACAGTACAAATAAACACATGCACAGGATCATTACAACCTATACCTCCGAGAATAGGGTCATTTTTTTGTTTGTTTCCTAGCAGGACTACTGAAAAATGCCTGGCCCCATTTTCAGAACTTGTTTTAAAAAATGTAGCCCACTGACAATCTTTTTAAATTTAAAGGGGATTTAACCATTGGGGGAAAAGCATCATTACTTAGTTATGTAAACGGCTGTGGCAGATATCTGATATCAGTGCTCTTTGTTTGGTTCTTCAAGAACACAGAAACTTATATGGAAACCACTCTAAATATGATGATAATCGACATGTAGCTTCTCATAGGGCTAGGATACTTTTTGTGTACCGCACCACTAAATTGGGAGTTACTGACAGCCTTTAGCCAAATGACCGCTGGGCTGTTTACAGGTATCCCCAAAAATTGAATATGGTAGCCATTGTAGCGTGCAAAAGTAGACCAGCTGGAACACAGGGTCCTTGGACCCTCCTTGCATCGAGCAGCTGATGAAAGATTTTTCTGGGTGAGTTACAGTATGTGCCCATACCTGGAATATAATCAGGGATAAACACAGGTGGCTTTGTTAATATGATTTATGACCATGAGTGTCTTAATCTGTGCATCAGACGGCAAAGTCAAATCTTTAAATCATTAATTTCTTGAGCAGGTGTTGAGACAATGTAGGTCACTGTAGGTCACAAGATTGGTGTTGAGAAATATGGGCATTAACCACATGTAAACCAAATTACTGATTTATTTTTAGTCTGGCCTCCTCATCTTATTCTTTCAGATTTAAGATTAAAATACTGGTGTGTGTGTGTGTGTGTGTGTGTGTGTGTGTGTGTGTGTGTGTGTGTGTGTGTGTGTGTGTGTGTGTGTGTGTGTGTGTGTGTGTGTGTGTGTGTGTGTGTGTGTGTGTGTGTGTGTGTGTTTGTGTGTTAGGGATGATGGATAGTCCTTTAGAGCACAGGTGTTCTCCTCTCTGTGCCCTCAGGGCTAGCCCTGTCTCAGCACTCCCATCTACACAAAGTCCCTGCTTGTTCTGCGTCTAATCTCTCCATCTACCCTTGAAATTCCTTCTCCGCCAACTCTCTCTTTTTGTATCTGCTGAATTCAACATGCTTTAGTAGGATGAGGACAGATTTTTCTGTATAATTAGACCTGCCTTATCCATTTAAAGCCTCCCTTAATCACTATTCAAGACTAAAATTCCCTATTGCTCAAACTGAAATTCTGTTATCAGTTGTGGCCACTTGCTGGATCCTCCTGTACAGAAGTGTATACAGATCAAATGTAATTTGTCACAGTGGAGTATTTTTCTTAACCCCATCTAATCTAACACTAGGAAGACAAACATCGCCGTCCAGTGAGAGCGCAGCTAAATCCTAAAATAAAAACACAAGGAAACCTCCAAGAATTTCAAATATTTACAGAATTGCTCCACATATTGAAATGATGCTGCTTCGGGGCACCTTCAAAATGACAAATGGAACTGAATTCAAGAAACTGAGCTTTGTTATGAGAGTTGTGTTGTGTTCTTTAAGTGCAATTTGAAATGTATTAATACTATGTTTCATATTATTCACAGATCATAGAGATCAAGCTCAAGGTCTTTCAAAGGGGGAGACTTATTTAGAAAGCCCCAGGCCATCTTACCTTCATAATGAACACTAAATAAATAACAACACAGCCTCACATTGTCAAAGGCCGTTGAAGTGAAACCCATTGTGAAGATGGCCTCAGGCAGTACTTTTTTTCACTCCTAATGATCCCTAAATTCCTCAACGCAACACCAGGCTCTCACTTACCATACACCTTAAATAACACAAAATATATTTCCACAGAATTGTTTGACTTTTTTTTTTAGATTAGTAAGATAAGATAAGGTTAAATTCAAACCTGTAGGCTCAAGTCAAATGAATCCCTAAATTCTGCTTATCTTTGTGTTTTTGATTTAATCTATCTATTTGAGGTCTTAAAATATCCCCAGTTGATTTAATTGCAAGTGATTTTGTAACAAATCTAACTTCTACGTTGGCTAATTGTCCACAGTTAGCTGCCTGGTAAGAAGTAGCTTCCAGTTTTCTATCTATTTGGTACTTTATGTCCCTGCATTGATGAAATATTTTCCTTTATTTTCAGAAATTCAGGACCTGGCAGGAGACTTTTAGTGGTAGTCAAGAGTTGCTTTTTGGGTATACCAAGGCAGTTTGAGAGACTTAAAAGTCTTGAAAAAAAGAAACTTATTCTTTGTTTTACAGATTAAAATGTGTATTCATGAGCAACTAAACCTGTACTCCTTAGACTCTTATAGTTGCATCTCCCTCTCTCACAGACAAATGGTTGAATCGTATTGAATTGTACCTCCAGGGTTCCTACAGTCAAAATGGTGGCCCAGATAACAATAAAAGGGATATATCGACTTGCCTTGTGAGCAGTTCATTTACTGATACTCTGGTTCAACATTAAACCAAACTTTTCCGTGGATGGATGTGAAAGTATTCGAGTTGCGAGAAAGGGCAAAATGTGGCTTGCAAGAGGCTAGGTAAGGTTTGCGTTTAGCTTAACCAAATGAAGGAAATGTTTTTTTTTTCTACTAAAGCATTAAAAAAATAGTTTATCAAAAATTGTGAATCACCACAACGGATAAAAACTCCTTAGCATACAGTCATGTATGAGCACAACACATATTAGCTGATCCAGTCCCGGGTCCAGTATTATGCAAGATTAGCTGCAGACAAAAAGACAGATACACACACCCAATTGGGCACACACTTTACCAAACACACATGTTTTACGCCTAGTGGGAAATATTTAACACACCTGCGCTCAAAGCAATACGCTGCCACAGCTTTACTTGGTCTGTTTTATAACCATCAGTGTGAGATAGCTAACGTTAGCTCAGGTTAGCAAACATTAGCTTGATCAGTTCCTTGATTTGACAGTTGTTGTTAAACTTGTGTAGTGCCCTACTAATTTCTGCTTACATTTTCATTTATAAAGAAATGAAAAAGGTTATACGTATGAGTATTGACATATCGTTTTGTTTCGTCGTCACTTACTTACAAGAAGAGTACATTCAGTGTCAGTTATTCGTTAAGTTGTCATATTTCCTATGTTTTAGAAGTCCTTGAACTTCACATTTGTATTGGTTGTAGAGGGGTCAGTTGTATAGCGAACAAATCAGAGTTCAGTTTTCTAACCTACCGGGTTTGAGAAGAGGGGGGACTTAGGTCGGAGAAGCGCGAAAAGGAGGAAGAGGCAAAGTACTGAGAAGTTCAGACCGGAGGAAAACTTCTTTATTTATTTTGGGTTACCAATGTTAAAATAAGATAGAAGTACTGTTGTGTGTTCAAGTGCCTGGGAGAAGAGCGTGGAACCCATTTGGTGACAAATTCACAAGACTGCAAAACTGCGAGACTGTATGCTAACTCAGCGGTTCCCAAACTTTTTTTGCGGACCCCCTTCTACGTCCCAACCGGGTTGACGCACCCCCCCCCCCCCCCCCAAAAAAAAGCAACAACAACAACAAAAAAACCCCGTAACAAAGCTTTGTTTTATCCCCATATAAATAACTTTGTCATGAGACGTTCCGCTTGACAGTTTCCCTGATTTCAGCCAGTTAATAATATTTCAAGGAATGAATGATACGAGTTGGTGCGCATATCCTAGGCTAAACTAATAAATCATAGGTTTTTGATTTCAAATAAAAGGGATTACAAAGGAAATGTTTATTGTTCCTGTTTTTTATTGTAGCCTATGGAAAAATCCCTCTTAAAAAACAACACTAATATTTTTACACCAGACCACAATTACATGTTTCATCTCGCGCACCGATTGGGAATCCCCGTGCTAACTGTAGCAACGACTAAGTTAGCCTCATGTTTAGCTGCGTGGTCCGGAGTCCGGGTTTATTGTTTTAGTAGTTGAACAGTATAGACGTAATCTTAAGAGACTCGTGTGCCTGCCTGCTGCCGGTTGACAGAAGAAGGACATCGGGCCAACAGGAGGACTACCGGGATTATTTCATCGGGGAGATACGTCTATGGGTCGGCCGTTGTGGCGGGAATATGAGCTCCATCTAGCGCGCCAACAAGGGTACCATAACTGACTAAAATCCCGGGTACTTTTATTTCTTTTGTTTTGAACCGAGTCGTGGAATATGTGTTGTTGTTATTAAGTTGACATGTTGTTTAAGTAAAGTGTATACAGATTGACAATCATTTCAGGTACAGTTCGGGTATTTCAGTTTGAGAATATTTCTCTGATGGTAATCAGAGTGGGGGCTCTAGAGCTGATATTTGGAGTTGCATGGGAGATTTATTATTTTGCAGTATAGCTACGGTCTATCGCCGTGCTACCTGAGGGCTTTTAGTGACCAAAGTGAGAACCCTAGATAAGAGAGCTTATAGTAGATCCCACCACAGCTCCTCCCATGCTCTAGTACTGTCCTGGTTTACTTAAGCTAAGTGGTTGGGAGGGCTACACTTTTGCTGCTGTATGTCTCAGCATTTCATTTTATCCAGAGCGCAGAAGCCACTTTGGATTCTGTCTTGCTAAAGTTACATACAACACCAAACCGTTATTTAAAAAGCTAACTTTTTTGCATAGTTGTCCAGAGTCCAAATGGGGGGGAAGTAATTCAAAGGTATTAGGGGTCAAACTAGAGGCCCCTGCAGTGTACACCAGAGTCAAATATTAACTCAGACCTTAGTCCTTACTTAACCAATATAAACTAACTAGAATCATGGGAGGGTCGCTTTATTTTCTTTGAACAGTGTTGTGTTTTGAGATGAGGTTTACAGCCTCCTCGCTATCAGTGGTCCATATTTTTCTCTGTCCCAGTGACCCATTTGTATACACATCACAGCTTATTGTGACCTAATTCAAACTGAAACATTTTCAAGCCTCATGTAAAATGCTGCTGTTTTCTTTTTTCAGACCCTTTGTGTCGGGCTCAGCTATGTGTATTTTCTGCTCAACCGTCATCCACAATGCTGCCCTACCTGTTCTCAGTTTGAAACGTGAATGAAACCCGATCTCCCTGCCTTTTGAACTGGAGGTGGAGTGGGTGAACTGTTGCAGACAGTTTAACTGAACGTGAGGCGGTTTGCTCAGACAAAAAAGACCTGCAGCATGTGTAAACACCACAAAGAATGCAGGAAATGGCATAGAGATACTTGATAATCCTAACTGAATATACAGAAAATGACCTAATAAATGTCATTATGAATGGTGCAGCTGCTATTGGACTTCAGTTACATCACATCATGATGCACCTGAACTTGGATGTGTATTTTTCGACTGAAGAGAGAAAAAAGGGAAAGGGAATGCCACTTATTATTTAAGACGAATTCAATAATCTTGAGTTGAGTTTTTTTAGCCCTTTGTTTTTAGGAAAATCTCTGTCACAATTCTTAAAAGGTCGATTATTCTTAGAGCAAAGGTTCAGTTTACCTGTTGGATGAAGAAGATCCCCTTTTTATCTCTCTGGCTCAGCTCACTCCCTTTGCACTCGAAAATGCATTTTTCTGCTGTCTTCCGAGAGGCCAGCAGGAAATGAGGGGTTTGTAATAGTGTTTCTTCCAAAGTCCTCCTCTGCACTGGTCTGAATACTCTGCTGGAGTCACAGGTGTGTATGTTTGTGTGTGTCGGTGGGTGTGTGCTCAGAGTCTGTGTTCAGTGTGAGCTCTGGGTCCTCCTTGCTCAACGTCCGTTGCCTAGTATCACCTGCCCTGCTCTGTCAGCTCCCCTTTTAGCACTTTATGTAAATGAGCTCAGACAGAATCTCTGCCTTGAGGTGGGTGGTGGGAGGAGGAGGAAGGGGAAAAGGAAAAGAAATAGCCCTGAAGAAATCAAGTAGAATACACATTCATGCCCTCTGACACCCCTCCTTGTGTCTTTCTATGTTGATCTCTTTCCTTTCAGTCCTCCCCACCCTTGCCTAAACAGACACACATTAGGCAAATACTCCTCACCTCTAGTCCAGTAAACAAACACATATAGAGTAATACATTTTTCAATTGACAGACACATTTTCTTTTTGTCGACAATATCCCCCATCTGTTCCTTTTTTTTGCTCAAATGCAAACTGAATGAGACAGCCGTTAATATACTGGACATTAAACACAAAAGACACACAACGTAGTTTTTACATCCACCTGTATGCCGCAGCCGAACAATACATATAAAGGATTCATTTCCATTTATTGAGTGATAAGGTAGCAGGTGGCGATACAGGAGTGTCTTCCCACACAGTCACCATTCTCTGTGAATGCTCTGTTGTTTGCTACAGGGTTGCTGGACTGCATGTTACATCAGACTAGACATTCTGTTCCTACAGGGTGAATCATAGGGGTGAATCCAAAATAGTGACCTCTTATTGATTGCATTTGAATTTGGAAGATTTAGAATTGCTTCAGAAGGCAATGTGTCATGTTCCACCAAGCAGAGAAAAGAGCATTTTATCACAGCACGACTCCCATGATACAACATGTGTCTTCATTCATATTTAATTCAGGACATTAAGGTAAAAATAACAAAGGTACATCCTCAGGAAAAAGGCTCTTTCTCTCTGAGCTAACTTCAAAGATGTGTGTTAGACTTTTTATTTGACTTCTCATTTTATTTTATGGTAATGACTAATGGCTCTGGGCCATTAGCTCTAGCATGTCTCTGCAATAACAGCTGCCTAACTGACTCTGTTATTTAGTAACCCTAACCCAAATACTGCCGTATCATATCAGCAAAGTAATTTATTGAGCATAAAGTTGTGAGTGCTTTGAGGAAGGAGAAGGTGTGCAATACAAACCTATTTTATTCCCCTTCCTGGAATCCATGAACTTGGCTTTATAGTAAACATGTCAATGATTTAGTGGCTGGCTGGCTGAGAGTAATAAGCTACGGTAAGTTATCTTGTGGGATGGAGGGTTGGGTGAAGGATTGGTGGCGGGAGGGCTGTACGTGAGCATGGAAGATGTGTGTGTAGGCAGGCCATAAAATGACACAATGTTGACTGTCGGGCCACTCTACCCAAAATCAAAGAAGATATTTTCAAAGCAAAACCATATCATTTTTCAGGGTAAAACATACAACGATATGTCCTGGTTAAAGAAGAAATGGGAAGTACCGTTTGTCCACAACGGTTTGATGATGAGCCTTGTGTTCACTGTAATATTTAGTAAGGTTTAGTCAGTAATTTCATGTTTTTAAGAACTGATCAGAAACTGTGGCCTTCTTTAGGGTGGCAATATTTTTAAAGATTCTGAAGACATTTTGAGTTAATTTAGCAGAGGAGGTGTTGCATATGGAATTGGTACGTCAATGTATCGTCCAGATTGACATATCTCAACAATTGGAAGGGTTGGCCTTTTGTTTTATACTGACATTTATATTCACCAAAGGATACATCTAGAAGACACTGGTAACCTCATGACTTCACCTTGAGCACCACCAGGTCAAATACTTTTGTTTATGATCAATCCCCTAAAAAAACAATGATCCATCAGTCTCGGCTGCGCATTGTGTTTAGCGCCTCCAGGTTTCAGCTGAAGGTTTAGTGTCTCATGTTGGACAGAGGTTGTCTCCGACAGGATACAAATTAGGTTGTTGTCATCTTTCAATTGTCCCCCTTCCACTTGCAGTGTTGAACGGTCGACAGTTTTTGGTTAAATTTGGTTGATGATGAATGCAATTGTTTCTTTGTGATCCTCTAAGCAACCTTTAAGCAAAGTAAGATGCTGGTGGGTTCAGATGCAGCAGCCCCACATGGTATTAATGGTTCAACCTAAGGTAACAAAAACAAAACCATTCTTAGTTTTGGGAGAATGAAATACTAACTGGCCCTCTAAATTTGTGTCTCCTTTCCACTAAATGACACATTTTCAGTTTCATGATTATTTACTAACGCAGTTTTAGATATAATTTAAGATTGAAATACTGAATATATAGGGGATGTAATGCTTAACAGTGGTCTCACCGTGATAATGGTTGAAATACTGAAGTTAGCTGTAGGAAGACATGTTAGCTGATACAGGGAAACCGGAGATCACAGACACTTCAAGGTGCCTTCTTCCACCTTCCAACGCCAACCTGCTTTCCAAAAACCATCAGCACAATTACATCATTTTTTCCAATGTGACACACTCTGACAAGGGAGTCTTTTTGAGAATTTTGAAGAGCAATAGAATGGGTTCTAGTTAACAGCCAGCATACATTTTGTGTCTTTGTCTTCTATTGACTGTCAACAAGCAGGGTGCCAGAGCGGAGATAAGGTCACTGTTGAACTTTACAAGTGTTTGGTTTGTCTATATTGAGCTACTGTATTTCCTTTTCAGTTAATTACATATTCCATTTCTCATTCAATGCATGAATCACTAAAATTCATTCATTCATAAAAGCTTATACAGGGCTTCTGGAGATAACCAGACACTTTGAAGTACCTCTCAGCACCCAACAGCAGCATTACGTCATTATCTCCCAATGTTACAACCCCTCTGGCCAGGGAGTGTTCTTCTGTATTTTTTAACTTCGAAAAAGACGTATTGCTTCTTGTAGCAAGCACCCAAAATGCACTTACTGTCTGCATCATCTCTTTACCGTCAACAAGTAAGGAAAGAAGGTCACTGTTGAACTAAAATAAAAAGCCCTCATCCATTAAATGCCAAGTGTGATATGTAGAAGACTGAACTGCATTGTAGTAGAACGAACGGATGAGGTTAGTTTTGGGGTAATTGTAATAGTTTTTAGACTAAAAGTAAAGGGCTCAGTGCTACCAATACTGCATATGTGGTTATTTTTGCACTCAAATATTTGTAATTATAGCATTTTAGTGTATATGTAAGCCTCTGTTTGAGATGTATTGCAATATACCACAATGCTTATTAACTGTCCTACAAATATAATGATACTTTATAAGACTTCACATTTGATCCTTTGGTCACTTTCTAAGAGAACATTCAAGGTCATTTAAGGTCTGTGGAGGTTAAAAAAGACTTCAAAACAATGGATGTAAACAAACAAATATTGAATCACAATCTTAATAAGGTCAAAATGACAGTTTACTGTAAACTCAAGTCACTAAATTATCTTTATGGCCCACATCCGCAAACACTCCCGTTCTATTTCAAAATATCTTCCGCCCTGACTGTAATGCTCTCTGGGTTTTTCTTGCCAAGTCATTTGTCCCGGAGGTCGGAAGTATTATTCATTTACAGGTCAGCTCTTTATCAGGCTCGCATTATAATTATCATTCAAAGACTTATCTTGGGAAACAAAATTGAGCTAAAGCAACTTTCCTTATGGTAATCAACTGGGATGGCTCATCTTAGAATATCTGCACCAAAGGGCTCTCTTTTGTTCCCGCTCGTGCTATATTAGTGTTTGGTGTGTGATTTTAAGAAACATCGCTCTCAACATGTGGCTTTTATGGTTACATTTATGCTGAGTGTATTTTATGCATAACACACGCAAAACAAAATGACATCTTGTTAGAAAAACTGATGTGAAACACGTCTTCGCTCACCATGGACTCAAACAATTCCATTACACATTTCTTCAGACAGACTGCAGCATGTTAGCTTTGACTGAACTTTTGAACGGTGAAGAGAAGAAAAGATTACAGAGTGAAAACGCGGCTCCAATGTTCATATGGGCATGTGAGTATTCTTTGAAGATGTACTTGTAAACCTATCGTTTAATGCAATTTGTTTTGAGGAACTGAGGAAGGAGACATAGAGATAAATGTTACATTTCAAACTCAGAAGTTAACAACTCCGTTGAAATGTTTGAAGGGATTTGCACAACTACATCCCAGCACAAACTTTAAATGTAACATATTTAGCTGACACTTTTTTCCAGTGTGAATTACATACACTTCAGTTCTGTTAAAATGCCTATGGGAGAAATGTTGGGTTCAGTATCTTTCACAATGGCATGTTGATCCCCCTAAACTTATGTGAAAAAGTACGCAAACAAGACATAGTGTGTTCATTTTCAAGTCACATGTTTACAAGCTTTAATGTAAATTAATTTTTCTCATACTGCCTGTGCTGCAGCACCTCTTTTCACCCTCTGTCGGAAACCAGAGCCCATTCTGCTCTGATTGGTTAGCTGGCTGACGATGTATTGGAGCTGGCTAGCCTCTCCTTTAGCTGGATGTGGAATTGTCTCTGAAGACCCTAACGTTTCAAAGTGTAGGTTTAACAGCTATATTATTTCAAAGCTAAAAAAAGAAAAACCAGCAACCCTTGAGGCAGGGCGTACAGGGTTGTACTCATGCCACAGGACATTTTGTTTTGCTTGGTTGCATTACACACATGCTCAGTAGAGTGAGTCCAGTGCAAATACAGTGGGTGGCGTGTGTGGGATGGTCAACAGAGGCCAACAGCTCAATTATGCCCTGATACCTCCCAGCGGTGTGATCCGGCCTTCCAGTCTCCATTAGAGAAAGTGGCAGTACGAAAGTCAAATTGATTTGAGGCAAACCTTTTAAAGCAGCTATCACAGAAATAGATGCAAAGGCATGAAAAGCCCAAAAACAACACAACACAAAAACATAGTGCACATACGGAAACTTGAACAAATTGAAGAATAAACAGGTTTCTAGAAAGATGTTTTATTTAATTATTTTAATGATTTTTATGAGTCAGGGGAACATTTTGTCCCCTATTAAATGGGGTTATTCTTACATTTGTCATCATCCAAATTGTGGGGGAAAGAACAAAGAGTATATATTATTGACATTTTAAACCTCTGAGACACAATTCCTTCCCAGCACGACTCCCATGATTACAACATATATGTGTCTTGAGTCTCCTAACACAGCACTGACAGTGTACGTTTTCCTCCTTTATTGTTAAATTGCCATTAATGATCTGTGTACAGCTGATCTTATTCCCTGTTTGTTTGATATTACCACAGAAAACCACGCATTAAGAAACAGAAAATGTACCAATTCATTCTATTTTCCTCTCAAGAACTAATTTATGAGGTACTGTTCAATAGTTGTATACATTCTGCCTTAGTGCTAGAAGGCTTTGAGATTGTCCAGTGGAGAAGGTTGTATGGCCTAGCAGCAACATTGGAGACCAGCTTGTGATGTTTGACATCCGCCTAAATGAAAGATAGACGACTGAAAGGTCAGTGGATGAAGTACTCGTATTCTACATCAATGTTAAACTTGTACTCCAGGTCATTCTTTGTCTTGGTGGACATTATGACATTTTCCATAAGCATGTTTCCTTAATCTATTGGCGCTGATTTGAGTTGCTGTGAGTATCTCATCAGGACTTATCAAATCTCTCCTAAAGGTGGGCTGCTGTCATTCATCACGGGAAGTGAAATGAAACTGTCTCTGAAGAGGGAGCCTTAGCAGATAGAAGAGTGCATTTCCATCAGGCCTCTTGGACATAATCAGTTGGCATATTCTATATTTGTGGTTTTGTCCACAAATCTCATCCAAGATCAACACCAAAAATAGGACTTTCTCACAAAACTTTATTAAGTGAAGCAAAGTTCATTGAAGCTGGCTCAGTTGCATCTAGTGTCGCAACCATGCCAGTGAGCCAGCATGCACTATACCATGACGCTGACACTAGCTCATCTGAACAGAAAGCAGTAGTTTTTAATATTTTCACTTAGACATTTTTTCTGTGTCTGTTAATTCCAAGCTCCTCTGCTTGTCTAGCTCTCAGCTCCAAGCCAAAAATATTTAATTTAAGATGCAAATCTTAAACAAATATATACAGTGGGGCAAAAAAGTATTTAGTCAGCCACCAATTGTGCAAGTTCTCCCATTTAAAAAGATGAGAGAGGCCTGTAATTTGTATCATAGGTATACCTCAACTATGAGAGACAGAATGGGGAAACAATCCAGAGAATCACATTGTAGGATTTTTAAAGAATTTATTTTCAAATGATTGTGGAAAAGTATTTGGTCAATAACAAAAGTTAACCTCAATACTTTGTTATATACCCTTTGTTGGCAATGACAGAGGTCAAACGTTTTCTGTAAGTCTTCACAAGGTTTCCACACACTGTTGCTGGTATTTTGGCCCATTCCTCCAAGCAGATCTCCTCTAAAGCAGTGATGTTTTGGGGCTGTCGCTGGGCAACACAGACTTTCAACTCCCTCCAAAGATTTTCTATGGGGTTGAGATCTGGACACTGGCTAGGCCACTCCAGGACCTTGAAATGCTTCCTTCGTTGCCCTGGCGGTGTGTTTGTGATCATTGTCATGCTGAAAGACCCAGCCACGCTTCATCTTCAGTGCCCTTGCTGATGGAAGGAGGTTTTCACTCAAAATCTCACGATACATGGCCCCATTCATTCTTTCCTTTACACGGATCAGTCGTCCTGGTCCCTTTGCAGAAAAACAGCCCCAAAGCATGATGTTCCCACCCCCATGCTTCACAGTAGGTATGGTGTTCTTTGGATGCAACTCTGCATTCTTTCTCCTCCAAACACGACGAGTTGAGTTTTTACCAAAAAGTTCGATTTTGGTTTCATCTGACCATATGACATTCTCCCAATCCTCTTCTGGATCATCCAAATGCCCTCTAGCAAACTTCAGACGGGCCTGGACATGTACTGGCTTAAGCAGGGGGACACGTCTGGAACTGCAGGATTGAAGTCCCTGGCGGCGTAGTGTGTTACTGATGGTAGCCTCTGTTACTTTGGTCCCAGCTCTCTGCAGGTCATTCACTAGGTCCCCCCGTGTGGTTCTGGGATTTTTGCTCACCGTTCTTGTGATCATTTTGACCCCACGGGGTGAGATCTTGCGTGGAGCCCCAGATGGAGGGAGATTAGCAGTGGTCTTGTATGTCTTCCATTTTCTAATAATTGCTCCCACAGTTGATTTCTTCACACCAAGCTGCTTACCTATTGCAGATTCAGTTTTCCCAGCCTGGTGCAGGTCTACAATTTTGTCTCTGGTCTCCTTTGACAGCTCTTTGGTCTTGGCCATAGTGGAGTTTGGAGTATGACTGTTTGAGGTTGTGGACAGGTGTCTTTTATACTGATAACGAGTTCAAAAAGGTGCCATTAATACAGGTAACGAGTGGAGGACAGAGGAGCCTCTTAAAGAAGAAGTTACAGGTCTGTGAGAGCCAGAAATCTTGCTTGTTTGTAGGTGACCAAATACTTATTTTACCGAGGAATTTATAATTAATTCATTAAAAATCCTACAATGTGATTTCCTGGATTGTTTCCCCCATTCTGTCTCTCATAGTTGAAGTGTACCTATGATCAAAATTACAGGCCTCTCTCATCTTTTTAAATGGGAGAACTTGCACAATTGGTGGCTGACTAAATACTTTTTTGCCCCACTGTATTTTGTTCTCTGTTTTTAAGGCTTAATAATTCCCGTGAACAGCTGGAATGTATGTTTCTAAGTTCAGCGGAGGACAGAGATGTAAAGTACAATTACTCAAGTACTGTAGTTGGATACAATTTTGAGGTACTTGTACTTGATTTCCTTGTTATGCTAATTCGTATTTCTACTCCACTACATGTATTTAATACCTTTAGTTACTTTGCAAATTTAGTTTAATGATGTGAAATATAATCAACCCTTAAATCAGACTTTAGTTCCACCTGGAGTAAGTTCACAAGCTACCCTGCAGTATACAAAGTAACTAAAACTAGCTGCACCTTTACCAGCTTTATACTTTAATGATCAATAATTATAAAACATATAATATACATTATTCTGAAATGGACCAATCAGCAGAGTGAGAACTTTTACCTTTGGTACTTTAAGTATATTTGAGGCTAATACTTTTGAAACCTCAATCTAAAACTAATCAGATATGTTATCTTATCTTTATCTTATTTTAGTTTTGAATGCATAAAGTCAGGCTAATAAGTAATAATATTTCTACCACTAAATAACTTCCATCACTTGTCAAACATACGACAGATTTTGTAGGTATAAGGATACGTAAATACCAAGTCTGTAATTATATCTGAAATGCTGATGTTGATGCACTGAAACGCTTCAGTGCATTTGACAGAACTGCTGCAAGTCCTTTCAGTGGAAGCGCAAGGAAATATCGCCCCCATGTGGTCAACAATGGTGGCATGCATGTTAAGACATGGCCTGTAGAAGATTACTGCTTTATTGCTCCGCATTGAGATTACCCCAGAAAACCATTCTAAAAGAAAACTCTTCCATTAAAGTATTTGTATTTTGGTTCCAGCTCTTAGGGTTGGAGCCACGTTTTGTGTTTGGGAAGGGTATACTCCTCTGGGATAATATTGTTTAAGTTATTTAGTAACGCCCTTTTGTTTTAAGTGTTGTATGTCGAAGATTTTTGGAAAAACTACAATGTATAGTACATTCTTGAAAATGTGCAAAAAAAACAGCATTTCATAATTTGTTGAAATTATGCAAAAAAAGGACACAGTATCATATGTTGAAAATATCTGAAAAAAACAACAATATACGCTCTGTTCACTTTACACACAACATCTTTTACACATCTGTCCATCCTGGGAGAGGGATCACGGTTTCTCTGCCCAAGGTTTCTTCCATTTCCCCCCTTAACAGAGGGTGTCGTATTCATATTCTGTACAAACTAAAGTTCACTGTGACAAATGGAAACTGTGTGATATTGGGCTATATCCTCATTTTTACTGCAATGAGCTCTTGGTGACAACATATTTATGGTCTCCCACACAGGTCTCAATGCCAGGATTGTTCTACTATTGCAACAACCAAAAGCATTAGCATAATAAATACCATAGTCACTCATTACGCTGTCCAAGGTGTTCCATTTATTCAAAGTAGGACACATCACGATTTCATACAAAAATATTCCAACGGCTGTACACTGGTTCTCAACATTGTGCAAAATGTAAAGAAAATATTTACAACTCCAGTTAACAAGGAGAAGGTCAAGGATAGAAAATGAATCAAATTCCTTAAAATGTGAGTATTCATTGTGATTAAGGAGGAGTGATAACACTTGAAATGTTCTGATCAGAGTCAATAAACAATACAAACTTGATCTGATAGACAAACAGATTGAAGTAAACGGTTCTGTGCTGAAGGGAATGCAACATGGATAATGGGATTTTACATTAAAATGTACAGTATAAAAACATGCATCAGGTTGGAACCATACAGATTTTAAATTGTAAAGTACTTACAAGACTGCAGCTCACATATTAAAGTTGCATTCTGTAAAATGCACACGTTGTCTAAGTAAACAAAAATAGTAACAACCACGTGTTCAGGTTGATAACTGAGATGAAGTAGCTGGAATGTTGTTTTTATTTTCCAAAGACACAGTGCCTCGTCCTCAAGGTGTCATTAAAAAAAAATGGCAAAAAAGGGAAATACCGTGTCCAGTTTTCGTCCAATAAAAGTGCACTGCTTTCAAACATGCATACATGGCTTTGAGATGAACCTCTTTCTGAACTCTTCTCCGTCCCATTCACATGTCGACACATCCATATTCATTTCCTCAGCAAGTCCAGCAGCAACAAGTGTTCTGAAGGCGTTGATGTAAAAGCCAGAGTGCTGGTGTGTGTTCATTTAATTTGTAGGAGCTTCATCTTGTTTCCTAAATTAAGGTAAAAAACAATTAGCCTTGAAACTTAACATCAAAAAGTGAACATTTGATGAAAGAGCAGCACTTACCCAGTCCTTTAAGAAATTTGTTCACACCACTTGGCTCCGGCTCGGGGTAAGAATCCAGATACTCGGCCACTCGGACCTCAAAGAGACCTGGAGGAAAGTTCTAAGTGTTTAGCCAACAAGGCGGAATGTGTACATAATTCAATATTCATAGTTTAAATTCTCCTCAAATGCAGCATGGTTTATTGTTGTGGTGTTTGCGTGCAAAGATAATTCTCTTTACCCTGTTTTTCTCATTCCTTTACTTCCACTCATGCTGTGACTGATTTGACGTAAGTCACATGTGTGGTTTGGTATGATTGAATTATACACAACCATTTTTTTGTATTTAATAAGATCATCTTATTATGTGGAAATGTCTGACTTCTTTAATTCCACTTTATCTGACACTCTAAGATGGGTCCAGATCATGCTGCAAACTTTGAACCACTTTTTTATTTTTATTTTAAATTGTACACGCATAAACCTTGTTTTCTCAACCTTATGGGAACTTTAAGCGGGAGGGACATCTGAGGAAGCAATCACATCTAATGTCAGGGAGTAAAAAGCTTATTCCTACTTTTCACTTACAAGTGAGTTTATTATTTTTTTTCTTATTGATTTTCTTGGTATGAAAAGTAGTTTCTCCATCCAAAATTGCTTCTCCAAAGTGCTGTTGACTTAAAAAATGAATATTGGAGCACCTTATTGGTAACAGAGAGAATGATCAACAGTATAATTAGCCCGCATAAAGTCAAGAGGTACTTTAAAAAAAAAATGTATGCCTTAAACTGAAATCCAAAGAAATGTGAGCAAACTATTTGGCAAAAGAGAGTCTTGTTTTTTTGACTTTGGGAACATGGGACTAATGTTTTGAATATTTAATTATATTCTAGGAAAAACACTAATCCCATGTTCCAAAGACGACGTTGCTTAAAAAATGGTTGTATCTAAGAAGTCTTAAAAAGGTATGCCATGTAAAGGATACATTTGATTGTGAACACAATGGGGACGTTTTAAATGAGATCAGAATTCCAGATTTTGACGAGTGATGAAAGTGTTATTTTCCCTGTGATCTTACAAAATCAAAGTAATGTGGCTAAAAACATACTGACCAATCACATGAAATGTTTCCTTCTCAGTTACCTCTTCCTCCTCCCTTGCGTAGCTCTTTGTCCTGAATGAAGCCAGCAAACATCTGCGTGTCCATGAAGAACTGCAGGAACTGACGCACTCCACGGGACGGGTGGGACTTGCGGAAGCTGTCGCGCTGGAACTCCCTGCTCCCGTTGGAGGACTCCACCATGTGCAGAGGGTAGTGGCCCACCAGCTCCACGAACAACCGAACAAAACCCTCCGACAGCAGAGAGCTCAGATCAGCCTGCTGACCTGGACGGGCCATATTTGATGAAGAGAAAAGGGTCAAGAGGACTCAAAAACAAAAGACTGGTACCCTAGTTTTACAAGAAACTGACATTTGTTTCATGACGGCCTCTTAAAAGGGCCCTATTATGTTCATTTCAGGTTCAGGGTGTGTGAGAAACTCCCACTGTAGGGAACTTTGGGATTTTAGCCTTTGCAGACCCATTTACATGCACAAAAACCTATAGAACACTCTACATGAAAAAAGAAAAAGCATAATAGGGCCTCTTTAGAAAGACCCATCGAGGAATTAAAGGTTTTAGCTAACATTACGACCTACTCTTTAAATGTCATTGTGTTGCTAAAATTGATGGTGATATTGCAACAGTAAGGGTTTAACTTAAGCCACATTTAAATAGCTGACAGACCCGTTTGGAACATGTAATATCTGTTTATACCTCCGCGACTGTCTCCGTCCTCCTGTCTCAGGATATCTTCCCGCTGCTCCAGGATCTGCTGCAGCGCCGCCTGCAGTTTATTAGGCAGGATGCAGTCCTCATCGCCCAGCTGTTATAGCACAGGAGAGGTCAGCAGCAGTCACAAAACACCAATCAAACATTTAAACTCTGTCACACTGACACAACATACACTATGACATTAGAGCCTCTGTGGAGGATTAAAGTAATTGCTTTTTATGATTACTATATTATTGCTAGGCCTGAGGATGTATGTTGTGTGTTTATTCATTTTCTTTGGTGACTTATATGACTCGATGTACTTCTGAATAAATACAAGTGCTGGATTTACCATGTTCATGATTTCCAATCTGCTGAAATGAATAAACAGCTGTAAATTTGTTTACGAATGATGCTTCACAGTCCATCATATACCATCTCTCCAGGCTCCCCTGTGTATTTTAAATAATCTTTATCCCTTTATTCAGACTTTCCAATGATGTTCCGCAATAAATACTGTATAACATACAGCTAATGATAAAGTGGCAAATAGCTCTTTGTTGAAAGAGACTACTAAAATAGGACAGATTTAGATATAAACAAAACAAATGTGTTTAGCATACATTTATTAGCCTGAGTGATTACTGTTGACAAACCCATGAGCTCAACTTCAGCTCTGAATCTGTAACAGCCTTCCTGGTAGACATCTGCAGTGACATTTTATTTGTTTTTATGTCTGCAGCGCTTGTTTGGGTGTAACATGGTTTTCCCTGTCACCCTCAAAACATTCCACATGCACACGAGGAACAAGTGTAGGCAAAGCCGTGCTTCCCGACCGGGACCACACCTACCATTCCATCCACATAATGCTATGTGTACACACCTGAATGACAAACTTGTCTGCACACAGATCCACAATGAGCACCTGGGGAGACAGCAACAAGAAGAATGACAGTTAATGACGGCGAGAGGTTACTGTTTCGCAACAGTGCTACAAAGGCATGGCTTGCAGTTATAAAAAGGTAGGGTTCATTAGCTTCAGGGTGTTTCTAAACTACTACACACAGAATCATTTGACCTTCATTCACAAAGCGAAGAGATGGAGCTTAATACTCTCTACAATGATTTGAACTCTACCTCCTCTATGGGCAGCTCCAGCAGATCTGGCAGGCAGGGTGCCAGCACTCCGATGAGGAATGGAGTGGGGGAGCAGCTGATGTCCAGCATGCTGGCCGGTAGCACGGGCACAAAGGTGTGCTGCCAGGTGAAGGGGTACAGCAGCGCCAGCACTGCGTGGCTACACCGGGACAACACACTGCAGTGAACAGGGGAGGATAGAAGAGATTAAGCCACAACAACACCATTCAGCTCTCACACAGATCATATGACACAAAGATTTCAATCGTAGTCGCCTGAAAATAGCCTGGTCACACCAGTAGAATTCATTTCCAGGGAGTTTTCAGCAAACAGCACTTGTGTTTTCAAAGATTTCTTCAAAACCCAACAGATCTGCACTTACACTCTTTCATGGTATCCAAGATTTCTCCCTTAAAACCAATGTCTCATCTATAAATGATGGCAGATATGCAAAAGATAAATGTTTATAAAATTCACAACTGATACATTTTGAAGCGTATATATGATCTTTTATTTAAGCTTTATGATAAATATGGAAAAACACGTTAGGTTTGGAAAGGTCCTGCTAAGTAAGCCCGGGGTGAGTCAGGACTTTGTTATTGTGTGGCCCTGTAAAGCCCACTGGGACACTGTAACGGATATTGGGCTGTACAAATAAACCTGACTTAACTTGCCTTTGCCATAGCTTAGCTTATTGAGGCCAAGGTACACACAGGTAACTGACACTAGTGTGTAATCAAGTATTGACAATAGCTGCACCGCATCAGGGGAGAGTCTAATCTAATCAAATGAAAGAATAAAACCATCAGCACTGTATGACATCCTTCTACATACAGCATGTAGCGATGTGGCTCTGCAGCAGTACCTGAGTTTGTCAGCGATGAAGATGACCCTCCTCTCCAGCAGAAGGGAGGCAAACACCTGCAGGAGGTTCCCGACACTGAGGCACTGCAGCAGGCTGTCGAAGTCAACGTGCTCCAGCCTGGAGTCCACCGGGCGACACAAAGTCAGTACCTGCGAAGGCAACAACAGCACAGAGTGTAAATGCTGTGTCACGACATGTAGTTGTTGTACATTAACTGCTGGGTGAAGCATTTACATTAGGAAACAGACACTTTACACACATCAAGGTCACAGTTTAGAACCAATGAAGCCGTTGTCACAGTAGAGGCATAACATACAAATATACAAATATGAAACCTGAAAATGAGCATATGTCCTCTATAAATCACAAAAACAAACTGTGAACAATATATTCAAAAATAAGTTGTTATCGATGCTTTCTTCAAAGTGTGAGTCTGGGGTCACAAAATAACATAGACAAACTAAACAGTCGACTAGCAACTCATTTATCCGCGAGGTTAAATGAATGTTTTGTCAAAGGAGTCTGGTGGCTGTGAGGAGAGCATAGATAATGACTTCTGTTCCCCCTTGTCGGCAAGAGCAAGGTACTGCTGATATTAGTTCTTTTAGGCGTTAAAAAAGAAAGGCAAGATTGTTTTTTGGCCTTTTTGTCTTGGTAAGTATTTGTAAGGCTTTCTGATAGCCATCTACTGGGCAGCAACTAATCAGGATACCAAACGTGGTAACTGTATTCCCTTACAGTTACAGAAAATAGGAAGCTATCAGATTACCTATATGTCTGAAAAAAAAGAGGCCCCAAAAATGACTAGCAGTATAACGATGTTACAATACATGTTATAATAAAGTTGATATATTATAGAGGTAGACCGACTGAAATCTCTTTTAGGTTTTGATTTAGACTACTTTCATTCTTCTTTATTTAGTACATAAGGTGGACATTTATACAAAAAAATACATTGCCTTTAATTGTTCAAAAGCATCTGTAAAATATTCTTTCTGTATCCTTACTCTCTAAAATAATTGATCCAAAATATCTTTGTTTCTTCTTAAAGTTACATTATTTTATTCTGCATTGCATTTGATATCGAGGTAATCCAAAAGTAACAGACAGTGATCAGGTGACATTTATTTTATATTTGAAGCTTAGATTATGTTACTGATTACATTTCATTCAGAGTTCATTTTTGAAGTAACCTCCCAGCCCTGACTTCATGTAATAGACAGACTATGGCTAAGTACCTCATACCAGACCATTTAAAAAAATCCAAACTATCCCTTTAATAACCACCTAACTGCTAAAGAGAAGAAAGCAGTGATTTTGCAGCATTTCCTCTGCACTCCTGAAGAGGATCATTGCTGCTTGTTGTCTGTTAATATATACAAAGCTGTCCCAACACGAACTTCTCAAAGCCGTAATTGCTATCCCTATTGTTTGCACAGAAAAAACCTCCCATTCTGAGTCACTATGAGTCTGCAGGAAGAAGTGGTTAGGAGGAACAAAAAATACTAATCAACGTTTCCCCTTTTGGTTTTTAGGGTTACCTCATTCCCTGACCCGGGGAGGAAGCTCTTGACGGTGACAGTGCGCCCAGGGGCTGGAAAGGGGGCCTCCATCACGCTGCGCATAAATGGGTAAACCAGCGCTGGGGAAATCTCCCTGCGCCTCTCCACCTCCTCCAAGATCTGCACAGACAGAGACAGACTATTTACTGAGTGTCCTGAGAGAAGATTAACCACACAGTGGCGCAGATGTTTTCCTCGTTGCTTAATCCGCACTTACTGTTTGCAAATAAAACCCAGCCAACTGGGAAAATGGGTGTGACGCGGCTGCATGTATACAATCTCTTTTTTGAAACACACACACCCTGGGATTGTTCAGGATTATCTTCTAGAGTAGCCTCACTCCGTCCTCATACATACAAGGAGTTTAAAGGCAGCAGCTCTCACACACACTTCTCGAGGGGATTTTTTAGCAAAGGCAGCTCCTTTTCATCTCCCAACAAAAGCTTCCTTTACGGCAGCATTACCTTTGCAAAGAGGTTGAAGCAGCCCAGTTTGCTGACGATGCAGTGCACTTCAGGAAGCCTCTTCCCTTTTCCAATGGGCTAAAAGACACATACAGTTTCATGTTACAAAAACAAGTAGCAAATGAGATAACTATGCTGAAACACGTCATAGAGATAATTGGAAGACTGGCGACCCATGTACTGGGGCTCTTTCGTCATGTGGAGGACCCGGGTTCGAATCCGGCTTTGGACAATTTGCTGCATGTCATCCCTCCTGTCTCCCCCTTTCAATGCTGTCACTCAAATAAATAAATAAAGACACTGGTTGCCCCAAAAAATATTTTAAACAAATAAAACATTAAAGAAACCTGTTTATTTTACCTTAAAATAACGGTTCCATGTTGATGCTACACTGAGTTGTCCCACTCATTTGACACCTGTTCATGACTGTCAAACTCCCGTAACACACCCTGGGGAAAGTGTGTATGGCTTTATAGACTAAGTTAATTTTGGTGAAGCTGGATTATATTCAATTCAGAACATGTTTTCTGGTTTCCTCTGATGGCCTCCGGCTTCTCTCCCTCGAGTCTCCGTGATTTTTTAAACTTTCCTGATTGACAGAAAACTTGCCTTGGTGCTGAAGAAACGCTAACAGGGTTCAGCAGCCTCTGGGGAATAGTAAGTGATACAAACTGGCGTCTTGTTTCATTATCATACTGTAAGTAAAGAAATCATAACACATGCAAATTAAATGTCACAGCTGTCTGGAAATTGTAGGGGTGTTAAGTTGCAAAAACACTGATTATTACATAACGTTGCTTTAAAGTAAGCAAAGTACAGTCAGGTTCTTATGAAAAGCTTATTTTCCCATATCATGCATTTAACTTTGCAGAATTGTGTTGGAAATACAAAGAGTTTGAACTCTAAACTTGTATGATAGTAGCAGTGAGCTTATCTGCCAACAAAACAAACAGCATGTCTGCACTAAAGATTGAATAAGCAAAACAAAACGTAGCTACAGAGCGCTCAACAAGACAACCACAGTATGATGATATCAATATAAGGAGAAGAAAGGCAGCATCTTAATCTAAAGAACTGTTCTGAAAAGTGTCTTAAAAAGACCTACAAGCAGCTCTCCTTGTGGGGCAAAGAAAGGGAAATGATGAAATTCTTCTTGCATTGTGTCATTGATTCAGAGGTTTATGGTCTGTGAATCAGATGTACTCATTCTCCTCAGAGATTTTGAGTAAGCATGTGGCCGGCTGCCATGTCGTCCCAAGCTGGATTCAATGATTCAGATGCAAATGTTACACACTCACCAAGATCTTCCGGCAGTAGCAGAACCAGCGGCTGCCGTCCTCTCCGGTCAGGACAAAGGAGAATGTCTCACTGTGAACAGCGTGACAAACAACTACATCAATACACACATTTATTTCTTTTAACTGCTTAAAAAATGCAGTTTTTCGCTGCATGTCACCCCCACTGTCCCTTCATAAAGGCACTGGTTCCCAAAATAAATTTAAAAAACATGAATTAAATGTTAAAACGTGTGTCCTAATGGAATCACCAAAAAAAGAGATTGAAAAAACATCTTTGGAAAAAAGTCGATAAAAAATAATGAAATAGAAATATCATGCAGACACTAGATGGATGTGATTTTGCACTACCAAATGAAAAAGGTTTTAAATACAGGAAGACTGTAAGTTGACATCATAACCCATATTGAAACAATGAACTATACCCTGTAGTGCAAGAGAAAAGAAAATAAGAATGCACACTGCCCCTTAGCACTTAGAGATTTAATTAGCTCAGTTGATATTTTAATTATCACTATGGGGAATTTGAGTTATTGCAACAGCAATTTATGGGTCACAGCTGGGGATATAAATAGGAAAGAAGGAAATGGGGGTATTACACATAACACAACTGTTAATTACAGGGCTTGAACTTATCTAAACAGTGTACAGGAAAGAACATTTAGACAACATTTATTAGAGCACATGAAAGGTGTGTGTATAATGACAACCAATGCCAACATAAAGGAAATGATGAAAGATCAAAAGACAGCATCGAGTTACCATGGTTCCTCGGGGTGATTTCTTCTGTGTACACCTAGCATGCAATTTAAAATAGGACTGTAGTGCATGTGCTGACCTTGGAGTGTTTGACGAGGGCTTCCAGTCCTGAGAGTCGGGGAAGCAGAACTGGGGAATGACCTTCAGCTGATCCTCTGCCTCTTTGGAGAACCGCGACGACTTCTCAAACTGAAACAGAGGGACTCCAGTTACAGCGGCGGCTCTACAGACTACCTCTTTGAAGTGGTTTCAGGAGGACCCCGGTGAAATCGGAGCTCATTTAATGCATTATAACAACAGAACTTATATTGTATATCATTTATAATAACAGAACATCTTAGTAAGTCTGATATATTGAGAATGACGTATGCACGGTTTACTTGTTATAGGTATTTTTAAAATCACCAAATAAGTATTATTAAAAATGGCCACATTTTAAAGTCGATGGAATAGAATTTAAAGTAATACAGGAAAACACTTGCTTTGTTGAGAGCTATAGACTTATGTTAGCATTCAGAGGTAAGCAGATTATGCTCTTGGGGGTTCGCCCTCTCCTGTACTGTATAATATAGGTTTTAGTGCATGTTAATGGTCGGTAGAGGCTTAAATCCCAAAGTTCCCTCCAGAGGGAGTTTCTCTCCCATACATCCCCCCTGCCAGAAACGCCTCCATTGGACTCTTTTGTTTACTTCCATAACATAGTGACATCAATATGTAACACTCACGCCTCTATTGGCAAGCGCTTCAACACAGTGTACATGATGTGTTAAGGGGCGGGACATCTCAAAGCGGTTAATAAATCACAACAGAGCCGGCCAGCTAACCAAACAGAGCAGACTGGGATCTGGTTTCAGACAGAGGGTGAAAAGAGGTGCCGCAGCACAGGCAGTATGAGAACAATAAAGAGCTTTTGAACGTTAAAGCATGGAGACATGTCCCAGTAGAGATACAAAATACTAATATGAACCTGAAAATGAGCTGAATATTTGAACACTGTGATCAAAGTCCAGTTATGTCCTTTGCCTAGGATGTGGTTATGTTAAAAGCTTCCTCTTACCAGTTTAGGGAACTGCTGAGTGATTACGGGGGAGTATGTGTTTCCTGGGGAGCCTTTTCTCAGCGACACCACCACAAAGATCTGGAAAAGCTGCTGCTGCTGCAGCTGGATCAGGTCTCTCTCCAGGGTGCGGTAGCCTGGCCGACGCTTCAGTGTAGATTGGATGTAAACTGATCTCCTGGAGCCTGCTGGACACCACACAGTGAGACTAATATGGTAAATGCTTGTTCTGGGACAGATCCCACCCAGCCCAATGGAGAAGAATGAGGCATGCTAAATAGCAATATACTGTGATTGTGAAGTTAACCCAGATTACACAGGCTCCAAAACAATGGCCATGGATAATAGTCTGTTTGTTAGAGCAGAGCTATTATTTGACTTTCTCAAAGTTTAAACAACATTTCCCCTAAGCCTCATTGTTGCCTCTTGCAAAAAATGGATGTACCTGAGTAAGCTTTACAGAGGACACAGTTGCTCAGCGTGGCTTTATAGATGGTATTGTTGGTTAGTCGACCACTTTCAGACAAATAATGTATTAGAAAAATAAACATAAAATCTGGTACAGACTGATAATAACAGAATAAAATGACACATCTTGATGTATCCAGAGACATCATCAGGTTGAAGTTTCCTTCTGTCCAATAATTGGTTTATGGCCAAATACCTGAAAAATTTATGACAGCTTATCGTGCACTTTACTTATTTAACTGCAATTGTTAACAAGCTAATACAGTGAAGCGATTGTGGAAATGTTACAGAACGTTATCATTTGCACATTTAACTGCAACATTCATTTTCATTATCGAAAAATGCTGATTGATAACTCTGGGATGTAGATAAAAGCTCCTCTGCTAAAGTACAGCCTCTCAGAGCCGCTAGCTTGGTAGACTATATAAAAAAAAGACATATTTCAATGTTCAAAAGGCGCCGAATCTCTCCAGGACTTGGCATTTTTAAATGATAAACGACTTGTTTGTTTCAGCTTTTCTTTACATGTTCCTATCAAGTATGTTTAAGTGCATTACAGTCCAATTGAAGTTGTATGCATTTGATTGGACAAAAATATGAAACGTGGAGAGCATTGACTGGCACTGATATAATAATAACTTCCCTGGAGCAAAAAAAAATCCTATCAGACGCTATGAACGTTTCAGTTTTTTAAAATGCAGCCTTATGTTTAAACTTGGGAGGGTCAATAAAAAACAGTGAGATTAACCCTTGGTGATACCTTTGCTGTTGTCCTCCGGGTCGCTCTCTGTCCCACTCGTCTCCTCTGTTGACATAAATTAGAGGATGGACAGATTAGCGAGAGGCACTGGAATGGAAAAAACTTGAAAAGCCATAATCAGATGCAGACAGTCGGCCTTTGTTTCATAATCAGCGGCTTCGCCTGCTGCAGCTGGCCTTGTGTGCACCATCAAAAGCTGGGTATTTCCAGCGAGAGGCTCAACTTAATCTTATTGAAGTGTTGATGTGAGTGACATTTGGACATCTGTGTGTGTGTGTTACCTCGCACTGAGACCCCCTGGTTCTTCACTCTCTTCCTCCCTCGCTTGTCGTCAAAGATGGTCTCAATCTTGTTGACATACTGCATAGTAGAACACACACAGGTACTCGTCAGCCCCATAATTTCCCTTTCATTATAGAATCTTGATTACAGGGAATCCTGATATAACAGCCGCTAAACACATGATTAAATTATAGGCATTTTTGTAACCTTACTTTCCTGCATTCTTCTGTTAATGCCTTGAAAGCACACAGTCGAATATTTTCAAAGTGGACTCAAGTTAACTAAAGCTCTACAATAATGCACAAAGATGGCTCAACACACAAACGGCACATACAGGAAGCCGAATCTTATCTTTGAGGAGACAGACAACACACAGCGTATGGGAAGAAATGAAATGCCCCTACTTAGACCATGGTACCTTTGTTGTTCAGAAAAATACATAAAGCATAGCATAAATACATTTGACTTTTCAGACTACTTATCTTTTTTAGTTACATAATGGGAAACAAACAGGTCAACAAAGAAAGTGTTTTTTAAACTGTTGAAATACCATCCAAACGTAACCATCTGTCAAACTTGCTGGTGCACATGTGTTGAGAAGCCTCAGAGTTACTGTCATTTAAACAATAAACAACAAAGGCTTTTAAGTCTAACATGACTATGTAATTAAAAAAGTTGGCATCTCATTTGTTTGAAAAGAGAGTTTTCTTCTTTCAAACTAATTTTGAGTACAGTGAGCCCTCCCACCCAAACATTTTTTGACCTCTGTTTAATTACTGCACCTTTTCATTAAAGTTCCTCCATGTCCACGGTGTTCGCACCGCCATGAGTCGTGAGTCTGAATTCATGTGTTCTGTCCCAGGTCTCTTGAAGCAACTGTATATGAAAAGACTCCCTGGATTTTCGTCCTTTTTTTCAGTTATCTTTCTAATATGGTGAATCTGCCAAACTGAATCCCACTCCACCTGCCAGCTAAGGGGCGGAGACTATAAATAGCCTGCTCACCCTTTAGTTCATCCTTTTGCACTCCCTGCCAGCACACCAATTTAACCCTGTGTCCTGAGTTTCCTCCACATATCCTGAAGTGTGCGTCTTCAAGTTAACGTGAGGGGTCAATTCATTGTTTATTGTTTCATTTGTATGCCTTTGTGGTAGTTTTGCTGATCCCTTTGTTCTCAGACATGTGCTAGGAGCCATGTGGGAATTGTTTGTTGCTTGTTTGTTACTTTGCTGTTTAGTTGTGGATTGCGTATTCACACATGATTGTTGCTTGTTCGTTGCCTTTGCTGTTTAGTTCTGAATTGTGTATTTGCACATGATTGTTGGTTTCTCTGTTTGATTGACCACTTCGTTATTTAATTGTAGTTGTATTGTTTCTTTGTTTTCTCATGCAGCACACAAAATAATCAAGACCAAAAGGGAAAATAAATACTGGTTCTTGCATTAAACCCTGCCTTCTCCTTGCCTCATTGCATCCTTGCCCTTTGGGTCTTCTGACCGAGACCCTGTCTGCTCGCCACACTCACTCTCCCCGAACCAAATCACCCCTACAGTTCCTTCAATGGTCCTTCGAGCCGGATACTGAGTGAGTGATACCATGGCAGGCAACGGTAAGGAGTCAAGAGAGTTGACGTTGCCAGAGAAGGCCCCCCAAGCTGGAACCAGAAGTGAGGGGACGGTATCCAGACCTACACGAGAGAGACGTCCACCTGACCGCTATGGCTTCCTGGATCCTGATGGGAAACTCTCCAGCCAGCCCAAAAGCCTCCCTCGTCACAGCCAAGCAGCCGTACTGCCGCCTCCACCCCCAGGTGCTGTTGATGTCCAGGCGGATGACCATGAAAACCCTGATCAGACGCTGAGAGAGAACACAGCCGCTGAGGAACGAGGAGTGGAGGAGGAAGAGACGACAGTCGAGGAGGAAGAAGAAGAGGACTATGAAGTTACCCACGACTATGTCCAGCTTGAATCAGCAGCTCTTCAGCCCGCTCCACTGCCCGCTCCCCTGCCCGCTCCACTGCCCGCTCCACAGCCAGCTACACAGCCAGCATTTGCTCCGATCCACCTGAGAGATGTGAGACCTGGCAGATCCAGGGGCAAGAGCGACAAGCGTGAGCCACCACCAAGGTCGAAGACGGCCTTCTCTTCTAGCTCCACTTATGCTAGTGGAAGCTCCCGAAGCTCACGCAGGAGCCAACAGGTGGAGCTCACCCCACAACAGGCGGCCATGGTCGATGAGAGGAGGAAACTTGGAGAACTGCAGGAGATACAGCGTCAGATTGAGGAGGAACAAGCTATAGATGAACGGGCACAAGAACTGGATAGGCGAGCACAAGAAGCTTTGAAGGAGAGAGAGAGGATGACCCGGTCTCTTACTCTACAGCGACGACTACGGAAAGTCCGAAGAGAACTGGAAGAGGCTCGATTAATCACATCCTTCACAGGGGATGTAGGAATGACCACAGAACATCCACCCGTTCCGCCAGCTATGTCCAGTGTGAATGACCCACCTCAAGTGCTTGCTCCTTTTTCCCTGAGCTCCAGAGTCCTGGATTCAGCTGAACCTGTTGATCTGTTCTCCGAGCAGCAGGCTCCCCCTGAGGTTCCTCAGACATCGGTCTCCTATCAAGTTCCAGTGAGTGAACAATCTCTTTCGTACCACCACTTACCTCCAGCTGTGAGTCTACCTGTAGATGCTGTGAGTCAAGCAGCAACTTCTGATCCTACTGCTGAGAGTCACACATTACTTCAGACTTCCAGTCCCGAGCATGCGGCTCCATCACCTCCTTTGTTTCACCACATAGCGCTGACCGCACCTCGTCCGGCCAGGAGTCAGAGGCCTTCAGATCCGGTTCGTGAGAAACCTGCACCTCTTTCCTTGCCTAACCCCATTGAGAGGGTATCAGAGGGCGCTAGTATAATGGAGCTTTTAGTAGCGACTGCCTTTGGCATCCCGAAGCCAAGATTGCCTTATTTTGAGAGCGGAAAGGAAAGTGACTTTGTTCTGCTTACCATGGCGTTGGAGAATCTCTTAGATATCCACGCTCACCTTTCTGAACAGTACAAGTTTCAGGTCCTTATGGATCACTTGAGGCTGCCAAGTGCATACAAACTGGCAAAGTCCTATATGCACGCCTCAACTCCCTACACTTCCGCTCTTGCTGCCCTTAAGGCAAAGTATGGCCAGCCACGGCAGTTGGTCCAAAGTGAAATAGCTAGCATCCTCAATTCACCACCTGTCAGACTTGGTGACAGCAACGCTTTCCAGGACTTCGCTCTTTCTGTACATTCATTGATTGGCATGCTGAGGTCAGTGGAAGGTGCAGACGGAAGTGAGTTACGGTGTGGCTCTCACGTAGACAGGCTTCTTGCCAAGCTCCCCATTCAAAACCGAGACAGTTTCATTGAGCACTGTTTGCTTCGTGGCATCTTGAAAGAGGGTTCAGAACAATCATACACCTTGGAAGATTTTTCAGCATGGCTCAAGGTTAAAGCCCGGGCCAAGAGTATTGCCCAACAAGTCTCGGGACCTGCGTCAGTGGAGAGACGAGAGCCAGTCCAGAAGAACCTGGGGAGAAGGGCGACGCCGACCACGATGTACCTGAGCAACACCGCCACTGTGGAGAGCCAGCCTGATGTTCAACCAAGCCATGGAAGGGGGATGACCATCCATGGGAAACCCAAGTTCCAACCTTTTTGTCCATACTGTAACAACAAGGAACACTTCCTGGGAACTTGCCCGAAAGTTAAAGAATTTAGCCCGTCACAACTGAGAACCTGGATAGAGAGGAATGATCGTTGCTACAGATGTGCCCGCTGTCATAAGCCAGATAATTGCACCCTCAAAAAGCCTTGCAATGTCTGCAAAGAGTTGCATCTCACCATCCTGCATAACATCATACCTCAACCGTCAACATCTAAAGGCCCCCATGGCTCAGAGAAATCAGCAACGGGAAACACCCTCAATCTGCTCGTCCGTGCACCTTGTTCTGCAGACACTCTGTACATGGATCAGCCAAACAGATCTCCCCGTGTGATGTTGAAGGTAGTCCCAATTTTCTTGATCAATGGCCGGCAGAGGCTGAAGACATATGCCATACTTGACGATGGTTCAGAAAGAACGATCATCCTAACCTCTGCAGTGTCCCAGCTGCAACTAAAAGGACCAGAAGAGGTCCTGAATCTCAGAACTGTGCGTCATGAGGTGATTCCCATAAGTGGTGAGACAATCTCCTGTTCAATCTCCCCAGTGAGCCAGAAGAAAATCAAATTCCTTATAGCCAATGCCTTTACTGCTCCTGTCCTCAACTTGGCTGAGCATTCCTGTCCTGCCTCTGACCTGCAGAGGGAGTATTCCCACTTACGAGGCCTACCCTTACCGGACTTTGTCCAAGCCCGGCCGCTGATCCTGATAGGCTCAGATCATTCCCACTTGTTGGTGCCCAAAGAGCCTGTCCACATGGGACCTTATGGGGGACCCATCGCCGTCCATACTGCCTTGGGTTGGGCTGTTCAGGGCCCAGCCAATGCCTTACCTCGACTTCAGACTTCTGATGTACAAGCCTTGTTCACACTCTGCAACACTGTATCCTGCCCAGCTACTGCTGAGTTGATGGAGAATGTGGAGAGACTGTGGAGACTCGATTCCTTTCCACACCGTAAGGAGAAGGAAGTAACCCGCTCTAAGCAGGATCCTTATTGCCTGGAGCTGCTCGAGACGAAAACTGCAGTGAAAGAAGCAGGTGGAGTGTCTCGATATGCTACCCCATTGCTCAGAGCACCGAACAGTCCACGGCTAACCTCTTCAACCCATAACTTGTTGCCATGGCTGCGAGGAACTGAACGCAGGTTGAAGAAGGACCCTGAGCTCATTGAGATCTGCAACCAGGAGATCCTGAAACTGGTCGAGATGGAGTATGTGAAGGAGGTGGATCCCAAAGATGATCAGCCAGGTTCAGAATCTTGGTATGTTCCACATCACATCATCAGACAAGCGAGTGGAAAACACCGGCTGGTGTTCAACTGCTCTTTCCAGCTTCATGGCCTGAATCTGAATCGCAGCCTTCTTCCTGGTCCAACTCTGGGTCCCTCTCTTCTTGGCGTGCTCCTCCGTTTCCGTGAGCACAGCGTGGCCATCAGTGGTGACATAAAATCTATGTTCCACCAAGTTCATCTACTCCCTGCTGACAGGCCACTGCTAAGATTCCTCTGGCGAGCTATGGCTCAAGATACCTACCCAAAGACCTATGAGTGGCAGGTGTTACCTTTCGGTACAACTTGTAGTCCTTGTTGCGCCATTTATGCCCTGCAGCGTCAAGCCAAAGAGCACCCAGAGAGTGATGAGGGAGTGATGAACTCAGTGTTGAGGGCATTCTATGTCGACAACTGCCTGCAAAGCTTCCCTTCTTCGGCCACAGCCAAAGCACTTCTGGACAAACTTCGTTCCACACTGTCTCGCGGGGGATTCGAAATTCGCCAATGGGCGAGTAATGACTCCCGCGTTGTCGAACATCTCCCTCCAGAGGCAAGATCTGCTAGCACGGACTTGTGGCTCTCTCAAGCTGGCATTGACCCCCAGGAATCCACCTTAGGTTTGCGCTGGAGCTGCCTTCCTGATAGCCTGGGATACAAACACCGTGTGACACCCATCAAGATTCCCACACTCCGCCTAATCTATCGCACTCTGGCCAGTCAATACGACCCCTTAGGGTATATCTTACCTTATACCACCAGGGCCAAAGTGCTGGTTCAGGACTTGTGGAAGACCAAACGAGGCTGGGATGACCCCATCATTCCATCTGAACTGGTTGACCGATGGCTGAAGTGGGAACAGGAACTGGCTGACCTCTCAAGCATCAGACTGCCTCGCTGCTATGTGCCCTCTTGTGCTGACCAGTCAGGTGTACACAGAGAGCTGCATGTTTTCTGTGATGCCTCAGAAAGGGCCTATGGCACTGTGGTCTACTTACGTGTCCATGACAGCCAAGATCATGTTCATGTGGCATTCGTCATGGCCCGCTCCAGGGTGTCACCAAAGAGACAGTTGTCAATGCCTCGACTTGAACTGAGCGCGGCCTTGGTAGGGGCGCAGTTGGCCACTACCTTGAAGTCTGAACTTACCTTGTCATTGGCCCGAACCATCCTTTGGAGTGACTCCACCACAGTGCTGACCTGGTTGAAGTCAGAGTCGTGCCACTACAAGGTCTTTGTTGGCACTCGAATCGCAGAGATCCAAGAACTCACAGACTCAGATGACTGGAGGTATGTGGACAGTCCAAACAACCCAGCTGATGACCTGACCCGAGGCAAGACACTGCGTGACCTGGCACAACCTAGCTGCTGGACGGACGGACCTGCCTTCCTTCAGCACCCTGAGACTTGCTGGCCTGTTGCTCCAGGTGTTTCCCACACCTCATCCCTCACAGACAGCACAGAACTGAGGAAGGCTGCTACGTGCCTGAATGTTTCTGCTGCCCCCCGTGTATTGCCGAATGCCTCTAAGCATCAAAGCTGGAGTGACCTCATCACCGCTACTGACCAAACATTGACTCAATCCGACAAAGTGACCGAAGGTGCAGCAGCGGAAACCTTCATTCTACAACAAGCCCAGGAGTCATGCTTCCCTGAAGAACTCAGCGCTCTCCGTAAAGGAAAGCCTCTCTCTAGGCAAAGTAGTCTACTTCAACTCTCTCCTGAGCTTGATCCAGATGTTGGGCTGATGCGGGTAGGAGGAAGACTACGCAGGTCCCAGGACCTAGACCCAGACATCATCCACCCAATCATTCTGGACCCAAAGCATCCCACTACGCAGCTCATCATTAAGCACTATGACGAGTCCCTGCTGCATCCGGGGCCAGAGAGGGTCTTTGGAGAGTTGAGACGCAAGTATTGGATCCTGGGAGGAAGACCAGCCATCCGTAAACATCAGCACAGTTGCAGAGAGTGTCAGAGGTGGAAATCCTCTCCTGAAGTGCCCAAGATGGCTGATCTGCCCCCGGCAAGGCTGCGTCTCTTCAAACCACCATTCTGGTCCACTGGTGTAGACTGTTTTGGACCCTTTATCATTCACCATGGCCGTAGAACAGAGAAGCGATGGGGAATTATCTTTAAATGCTTAACCACTCGTTGCTTACATCTGGATTTGCTTGGAAGCATGGATGTCGATGCCTTTCTCCTAGCACTCCGTCGTTTCATCTCCCGTCGTGGCAAGCCCTTTGAGATCTGGGCGGACAGGGGAACAAACTTCCGTGCTGGGGACAGGGAGTTGAATCAATGTTTCCAGGCCATGGAACCCAAGCTTCAGGAACACTTGGCCAATCAGCAGATTTCCTTCAACTTCAATCCGCCATGTTCTCCACACTTTGGAGGAGTCTGGGAGCGCGAAATCAGATCAGTCAAGAACGCCCTACGAGTGATCCTCGGGAATCAGACCACTTCTGAAGCTGTCCTTCACACTGTCCTGGTTGAGGTAGAAGGCATTATGAATTCAAAGCCTTTAGGCTATCTTTCATCTTCTGCCAGTGATCCTGATCCGGTCACTCCCAACTTGCTGCTGATGGGGCGGCGGGACGCCTCCCTGCCACAAGCCATCTTTGCCAACAGCAAGCTCCTTGGGCGAAGGAAGTGGCGTCATAGCCAGATGTTGGCGGACCATTTCTGGACACGGTTCATTCGTGACTACTTGCCTAACCTACAACCCAGAGGAAAGTGGCTGAGGGAAGTCCAGAATCTGGAAGTAGGGAAGACTGTTCTGATCCTTGACCCCCAACTGCCGCGGGCCTCTTGGCCAACAGGTCGAGTAACAGCTGTCATGGCCGGTAGAGACGGACGTGTTCGGTCCGTTGACGTCCAGGTCGGCCGTCAAACCTACACCAGACCAGTGTGTCGTCTGATGGTGCTTCCAGAGTTGGAAGAAGAGTGAGTCTTTCTTTCAGGAGGAATTGATCCCAATTCCGGGGCGGCTATGAAAAGACTCCCTGGATTTTCGTCCTTTTTTTCAGTTATCTTTCTAATATGGTGAATCTGCCAAACTGAATCCCACTCCACCTGCCAGCTAAGGGGCGGAGACTATAAATAGCCTGCTCACCCTTTAGTTCATCCTTTTGCACTCCCTGCCAGCACACCAATTTAACCCTGTGTCCTGAGTTTCCTCCACATATCCTGAAGTGTGCGTCTTCAAGTTAACGTGAGGGGTCAATTCATTGTTTATTGTTTCATTTGTATGCCTTTGTGGTAGTTTTGCTGATCCCTTTGTTCTCAGACATGTGCTAGGAGCCATGTGGGAATTGTTTGTTGCTTGTTTGTTACTTTGCTGTTTAGTTGTGGATTGCGTATTCACACATGATTGTTGCTTGTTCGTTGCCTTTGCTGTTTAGTTCTGAATTGTGTATTTGCACATGATTGTTGGTTTCTCTGTTTGATTGACCACTTCGTTATTTAATTGTAGTTGTATTGTTTCTTTGTTTTCTCATGCAGCACACAAAATAATCAAGACCAAAAGGGAAAATAAATACTGGTTCTTGCATTAAACCCTGCCTTCTCCTTGCCTCATTGCATCCTTGCCCTTTGGGTCTTCTGACCGAGACCCTGTCTGCTCGCCACACTCACTCTCCCCGAACCAAATCACCCCTACAGTTCCTTCAGTATATGTTGCTCTAACACTATCTATTTCTTCCAGTGTGCTCTACTTCCTGCTAAACAAGTCACACCCCCTCTGTGCTTTCCAACAATGACACATGATGTATTATAGACAGAGGAACATACATCCCACTGTGTTTGTCTATACTATAAATAGACAAAACATCTCAGTGAACATGTGTCAGGATTACTAAGGGAAGGGAAAATATACCCGAGTTAAAGGTATTTCACCCATAAAACACAATAAAAACAGGTACAATTATCCAAAATTCCCCCATGATTAAAAACAAACATTTTATTTTCTATCCTGCAGTCAACCATGTATCAAAACACAAAGACCAATGATATATTCCGGGTACCTGAGGCGTCCTCTGTATCTTTTGAGTGCTTGCGCGCCGGGGTGTAGCTGGTTTGGGAGTATCCGCAAGTGTAGACGCTTTGGATGCTGTTGTCGTTTGAAACCTCTTTCTGTCCACCCTGCTAGCGTAGCCTTGCAACGTTTGGGGTTTAGGAGGCAGCTGGAAGACAAAAGGTGCTGAGTCATCATAATTACAAGGTATTAAACTACAATACTTCCTCCTCTAGAGTTTCAGGTTAGGTTCATTTGATACACCCATTATGAACTGATGTCTTTCAATACCTTTGGGCCGTGTGGCCTTGCAATTGGGAGACACATGGGCGTGAGCTTGACATCCTCATAGGGGTTGTCTCTGGTAACGTCACCTGGGGGATGACAGAGTGATGGAAAGGTTAGACAGGCTGTCTGTATGTTAAGTCATTGGCAAGTTTCACCATGCATAATACTGGCTTTCAACAAAGCTTAGTATACGAGCAAATACAAAATAGAATCCTCATATTTCCATGGAAGCGTCAATGAATATATTGAATATACTAACAGTTATTTACATGATCAATTAGTTAGTCAATCATTTTTCCTGTTTCGTCATTTTGTCCTAAAAAAAAGCCCTATTAATCTTATTTTGGGTTTTCCCTTCCTGTAGGGTTCCTCCAAAGTGGTTTCTCTCCCACAAACTCCCCCCATGCATGCAATGCCTCCATTGGACTCCTTACATCACTATGTTACACTCACACTTCTATTGGCTAGTGCTACGACTTGTACATGAAATGCTGAGAGGTATGATATTTCTGACACATCGCTAAGCGGTTGACCAATCACAACAGAGCCAGCTAACCAATCAGAGCAGACTGTTAAGTTAATATCAGATATAACGAAAAGAAAATCCAATGTGAAAAGCTGCAACCAGATACTTTTAGCCATTTTTGCTTCATTGAAATGATTTATTCACAAAATAGTTTTGATGTAGCTGATTGAATAATCACAGAAAATCAACAACCAAACTTTATAAACAATAAATGAATGATTGGGGCTGGTTGTTGCACCTCTACAGATAAATACATTTCCCTGCAGTACCATAATGTGTCTCATTTCTGACAGTGGAGACACAGTGGCCTCTCCTGATTTATTACAAATATATTATATTGTGTGCTGTTGTGCTGTCTTAGTTTTTATAAAACTCTCAACATAGCAAATTATTCCAGAAACAAAAAGATCTACGAGAAACCTGGAGTAAGAATCTTCTATCCCAAATGGTCTTCAATGATTTTTCCCGATTCCTTTACTGTTCCCTATACAGAACACCAATTTAAGAGGCTCTGTTATGGTAATATAATGACTTCTGAATGTAACGTTCAAGTGTCAGAACAGTTTATTCCACCTATGACAGGCACCAGCTGTCTTTGTGACCTGCTGTCTTTGTCTGATCTTAAACATAACCAGTTTAAAATAAATGACAGCCAGACAGTCAGTGTAATGATCAAATGGGAAATCCACTTACAAACGATATCCTCGTAAATGTTGTCGTCAGAGTATGCGTGGTAAAGGCCCGAGTGTCTATCCTCGCCTCCAAGCGTTCCTTTCTTCGCCGTCAGACGCGCCGCATCCTCGTACTCAAAGGACTTCCTGTGTGGCGGGAAAGGAAGGGAACGCAGTGAAAAAGTGTAGCCTGGCTGCGGTCCTAAAGATAGCTACCATACTATTGTTCACTCTATTGTCTGGATTAGTCAGCGTCACACCACAAAATTCCTCATGCTGACATCAAATGTCAGCAGGACAGAGAGAATGTTATAAATTACCATGAAAGGAAATGACTAAGTACATATATGTGGTACAAAACTTGCTTAAAAAGCAAAGCATGGAAAAAGAGGATAGTGGGTTAACATTTGACAAAGTCACAATGTCTGAATAGTTAGAATTAGGGTGAGGGTTAGGTCAACATTCCTCCACTAAATACTAAAAAAATTAAGATAAAGCTTCATTTATTAGAGCTGTTTTACAATCATCTAGATCTGGTTAAAGGTTCAGTACTTGTAGTCCTTTCTATTTCACATGTACTTGAATTCGGTTTAGCGTAAAAAATGTGCAAATGTCTGCTGAAACAGATACAGTTGTATGATTCACGGTTCAGTGTGATGTAACACCTAGCCCCATGGAGGAATTTCATAATACCCAAGAAGGAATGACAGCTAACTGTCTCCTGTGAAGTTGGTAAACAAGAAGCCCTGCTGAAGTTGGCCAACTGTGTGCAAACACAGCAGGAGGACTGTAGGTGAGAGACACGCTATTAACATAAACCAACAAATGTGTATAATGACCACATTTTTATTATCATTAATGGGGCAGTGTTTCCAGATTGGGAGGGTAAAATTAGCTTGGGGTCATTTTGTAATAATTTGGCAAACCTTTTGAGCACTTAGTGGAGTTTCCCATAATAGTTAAAGGGGCCGTATTATGCTATTTTGTGTCTCTACTGTGACATGTTTACCTGCTTTAATGTCCAGAAAGGTCTATATGTTTCTCATACTGCCTGTGCTGCAGCAGTTCTTTTCACCCTCTGTCTGAAACCAGAGCCCAGTCTGCTCTGATTGGTTAGCTGGCCGACTCTGTTATCAGTATGTTAAGAAATTAAACAAAGGACTGCAATTGCTGTGTTTTAGGCAGTGGGGGGGGGGGGGGGGGGGGGGAGAGAAACTTCCTCTGGAAGGAACTTTGGGATTTTAGCCTTTGCAGACCATTTACATGGACAAAAACCTACATAACACACTGAACCATAAACTCTAAAGAGTATAAAAAGTAAATCGGACCCCTGCTCTCCATAGCAGTATGATTAAGCCCCAAAAACCAACAAAACATTAATTTTATACATACATATATATATATATATATATATACACAACTGGGCACATTTTTTATATAATAAATAATCTTTATATCATGAGGCTTAAAAAGTATTTGTTAATTTAATTGATAGTCAGCATATTATCTTTTCTCTCAGTGACTCCTGGACAGTGTTTGATGATAATGACAGACAACGGCAGGACAGTTACAAAGAACTACATTACGTCACCTAATGAGTTCTGAGCTAAACGTGAGCATGGGCTACAAGTTATCTCTTGTTTTGCTCAGCCTTCAGTGAATGAGAGAAAGCGAGTGTGAAAGGGTGTGTGCAAGCCTGTAGATGATGACCCTGGACCCGAGGAACTAGGTCACATCCAGACAATAGAGAACAATGCTGCCTGATATCTAGTGACATCACGCGCAGACCCCGGTCAACAATAAGACTCCTCCTCAGAATTGCTCTAAAAACATTGCTGATATTACATCAAATCTGTTTTAGCAAAGGTCAGAATATTTAATGTGCATTTGTGAATTCACGTATTCTTTCAACAGGAGCGTTCTTCATGAAAAAAATGATTCATATTAAACAAATCACTGCAAGAAAGCTTTCAGTGCATTGACTCACCTGTTCTTTTTATGCCTTGAAAGCCCATTAGTATTTGCAACAGGACACGGAGGAGGCGGGAAGTTAGGTGGGTGGGCCACCCTCCTACTCCTCACGTTGGAGCGGTTGTTGTGAGTGGATCTGCTGTCATATCGCACCGTGCTGTTGTCGTTGGCTCCCTGATACTCGAACGTCCGCAGAGGTTTGGGAGGAGGCTGAACTTCACCTGAAGAGTCCCGGCCTTTCTGCCAGAGCAGCCTGTCCCCCTCGAGCTTACGCCAGAAACCCCGGGAAGTGTAGAAGTTTCCAGCAGGAATGTTGTCATCTTGGTCATCCATCGATAGAGGTAGAAGTTTAGGAACTGCGTCGACATCCAAGATGCGACCCGTCTTTCGGTCTCCATTGGCAGTGAGGGTTGGTTTATCTGTAGTGTTGGCCTCCACTTTAGGGGACACAAACTTTTGTTTTACAAGTGGTTTATTCCCCGGGGTTGTGGTTGAAAATTCTGTGGAGCATTTCTGTAGAGGTTCGGACCTCCTACCGACCACATTTTCAGCCCGTGCTGGGGATTCCCGAAAATCCAATCCCAGAGTCATAGATTTGGAAAGGTTGGGTTTCGCCTTAAGCCCCCCTCTCGACCCCTCATTGGGACATCCGTTGCCAAGGATCTCTCCAGACAGAGTTCGGGATACAGTCGGAGGATGTGCCTTCACGCCGGCATCCTGGCTGCTGCCCTGCTGGCTGCGACCTTCCCACTGGGAGATCTTCTGCTTAATGTTGATGCCCTGCTCCTGAGTAGGGGGCCTCCCCGACTGCCGAGCCACAGTGGCCCCTTTTTGCAGGCGGTCGACTTCACCACCCCCTCGCCTGCCCTGCTCCAGCTTCAGAGCCAGCATGTTGAGAGGGGGCAAGTGAAGGCATCAGGGATTTCCTTGCAAAGACGGACAGGCAAAACCACGTAATCTGCGGTCAAATAATCCAGAATGCAGGAACGGCACAAGGGTTATGGTTGTTACTGATCCTTTATGTCTTTATGAGTCTTTCTGTGCTAGCATAGTGTCATTTCCCCCGTGGCTCCTTTTGTAAACAACCTAAAAAGAAGAGAAGGCACAAATTACTAATCAATTACTGTACTTACAAGCAAGTCCAGGCAGCACCTCAAGGGGTCAGAGGGACACAGAGGCAACACAGGAGGACAACATACATCTGAAGCCTTCTACTACTTGTAGGAAGGGACAGAGAGGGTCAGGAAGGACAGGCTCCTGTCAAGGTCGGTGTCCAAAAATAAAATCCCGGAAGAATCAGGAAAGACAGTGACAGGAACAAGGTTACCGCAGATTTTTGCTGTTGTGCGTCTTGAGCTGCCCCAATCCTGCTTCTCTGGCCTCAGGGGAATTCTCTCTTCTCTGTAGACGCTGTCCTTATTCGCACAGCTGGCACAATACAAAATGCCAATGATTGAAGGAAATCCAATTTAGTATTCTGGCAAAGCTGTCTTTGAGATGAGTGGGAGGAATGTGCATTTTTTGCTGATTTCAAAGAACTTGAAAGGCAAGAAAACACTTGATTTTCAAGGTAATGAGCCAACTGACAATTAAGCCAATGATGGAAAACTCTTTAACCACACCTGCAGTTTCTACGCAGTGGAACAAAAGCTTTTTAAATAGTGTACATTTCATCAGACACAAGATAAAAACAGACTCTGATTAAATTATGCCTTTGAGCTATGATTAGATTAGATTAGGTTACAGAGCCATAATCTATGGTCTGCTACTATCACACACTTGATGTAAAGTTCTGTATCCACCCCTTCTCATATTGCCTGGTCCGACATCAATGCTGCACTGTACGCTCTTACACAGCAGCTCCTGCATTGCTGGAACCAAACCATTTGGACACGTTGCACATTAGGACCGAGGCTGGGAGAAATGCGGAGAAGGGGAGACATGGTAAAATTCCACTGCACAGCTCATGATCATAATAACGCTATGAGCTGCATTCCTGCAGAGACGTACAAGAGGGGGGCTTGGTGGAATAAATCTAACCAGAGACAGTCGGTCAGTCAGTCTTGCAAGTGACGCCTTTGTTTGGTTTGACCTAAATCAAATATATGCATGAACCGGAATGCTGCTCAATCATTGCCAGACCCCGCGATGACAATGCTACTCCCAAACTGACCCACTTGCGATATTTGTCTGTGTGCGGTACGTTGCACAGGAAGGCATGGGTTGCACTTCCCGAGCTGCAGGAAGAAGGATCAGCAGGCTGTCCATAATTATGGTGCAGAGAGATTTGCACCCAGTAGAAAACCACTGATTTGAGCTATGTTTGGATCATCTACATTCAAACCCTGTGATAGTAATCAAACATTGACTTTGAAACACTGTAAATCCAGAACAGCTACTTGCCGAGTCCAGTAACATTTGCAAGCAGTGTCAGTTTCCCCTTTCCCATGGTTAAAGCAAATGTTGTTATTGCAGTGAGGCAAACCATGAGGTGGTATTAAATGACAAATCCGCAGGTTCAAAATGAACTTCACTGACGTTTTATTAGGCCGTCAACTCTGCAGAAAGGTAACTCTAGTGAAACTCACTGACTCATCCACGTAGAAACCACACGCAGGACCTGTAAAGCTGAAGCACCCCGTCATCAAGAGGCAGGTAAATCAAACCTAATTGCTCCTTCAAAAGCACCACAAAACGCCCTCCTGACGACGCGCGGCATGACACAACATGTTGTAGGCGAGGTGTTGCACGCCTGTGGTTCAACATCAACAGTGACAGTTAGAGCTATAATAAAAGAAAATGTGGGTTTGCTAAATGCCAGCAAGAAAGGACACACCAAGATTAAGTGCATAAAAATGACTGATCAATCACCACTGTTTTGGGCAACACACCCTTTCATTTTGACAGTACAGTTAAAAGAGTGATAGTCCACTTTAACTTCACACGTTCCATCATTTGTTGTGGATACCACAGTGCTGACAAAGTCTTCAAATTATTCCATAAACTCATATACTAATAATTAAAAATAGACTTATTCAACTGAAGAGGCTTTATTATTTTCTCTGAAATGGAGAAGTGGAATATCAGCAACTTTCAGTTATAGTCAGTTACTCATTAACTGAACTGCTTTACATAAATGTGACAACACGTGCAGAAACCTGCTCTCTCTGCCTCAACGTTCAATGACCCCTGAATGCAATCTAAGTTTGTCAATTCCTTGTATTGCTGTATAACATAATGTAGATAATCAATGACTTCACTGCAGTAAAGGGTTACATGCAGAAGGAGGAACAACTTTCACTGTTGTTTTTATGGGAAAACATATATGTTTCCAAACCCCCCTTTAAAACCGAAGCTATTTTGAAAGTTATTTCTTAGTGCAACGCATTAGTTCAATACAAATGTTATCACTTCACTGACTTATTAGGAGCTACTTTCTATTCGGCCTTAACAAAAAGCTAAAATAACTAAAGTGGCTAACTTCTTAACAGCCTCACCACCAGTTAAACTTTTTTAGTCGTAGAAGTTTTAGAAGAGTGAAAAGTGGTGTTCAGTAACATTACTCAAGTACTGTACAACTTTTAAAGACTTGTACTTTATTTGAGTATTTCAATTCTTTTACTACTTTGTAATTCTACCCCACTACAATTCAGAGGTAAATACTGTATTTTTACTCCACTACATTTATTTAACACCTTTGATTACTTTTGTTTAATGATATGAAATATAACCAACACTTAAATAAGATTTGTATAAACCTGGAGTAAAATTCACAGGCTACCCTGCAGCATACAAACTAATTAAAGTCAGCTGCACCTTTACCAGCTAATATAACACTCTTAAGCATCTATGATTATGATAAAAAATATACATACATGTACATATTTATTATTCTGAAATGGATCTGCAAAAGATGTTCTTTTACTTTTTTGATGCTAATAATACCTTTGTACTTTAACTCGAGTAACAGTTTTATTGCAGGACTTTTAACACAGTAATCCTACACTCTGGTACTTCTTCTTTTACTTAAGTACAAGATGTCAGTATTTCTTCCAACTCTGATTACATTTAAAAAAAAACAGTGTTTAAACTTTTGGAGACATGCCGGATTGAACAGCAGGATTTATTTATACAAAATCATCATGCTTGATACTTAGTTTGACTGAAATATCCCCCCGGCATTACACAATATCAATAAACCTGCAAGTATTGGGAAAACAAAGCAGGGTAACTAGTTACATTTGATAGCTGAATGAAGCAGAACACTCTTTACGTAAACGCATGCATTGCTAGCTAGCTGTTGAAGAGACACTAACCTAGTCACCACAGTGATAAGATATCAATACTCATTCCATAACACCACATGGGAAGAAGCGTACATTACATGTGTCGTAACTTACCCCTTGTAGTGTAAGCAAAACGGATGCCCTATCCTCATATTTCTGTCGATAAAATAAAAAAAGGCAAATAAAATCCGAGTAACGTTATACTCGCTGGCATCGTTCAAACCGGAGAGGTTAGCAGTCTCACAAAGTCCAGGCGTTATAGTCCACAGATAGTTAAAGTTAACTTATTTTAAAATACTTTCATTAGAAAATACTTTAATGTCGCACAAAAATGTGTCCACTATTCTAATAACTAGACACAACAACAAAGGAAGTGTCCATGGACTAGAGAAAAGTGAAGCACTCCTCGCCCTCCTGCTCAGCTCAGGACAGTTAGTGTCAAGTCAGTAAGAAAAATAACTACTTCCGGTTACAACTTCCACAATAAAGGTCTTTACTGACAAGCGCAAAAAATGTTTAACATTCCCCACGTTTTTCTCCAACTGTCGATGTAAAATTACACAATTAATGCTGTACCTTGATGTTCTAAAGCTTAGTTTTTATTTATATATTTTGAACAAATATTGTAAGTGTTAAGTAATTGATTTTGGAAGTACATTTATTTTCATTAATAACTGCAGATAAGGGATATGTATTCAGGTTTTGTGTCTGAATTTGTGATTATTATTTATAGGACAATAACTATCATATCAGTTTGGAAACGTAAATTGCCATTTTAAGTTAAAATGCGCTTAAGAAAATCATGAAAAACGGTGTGTAAAAATCCAATATGCCTGAACCTCACTTTTCCTACTTGTTTATCACAAGTGAATGTCATTTTTAAGATCAAGTTTACCGTCGACCAATTCCATATCTGATTTATTTATAGTTCAGTTTCTCTTATTTTCTTGGCAAGTTCTTTACATTCCGGTTGTACTCTTGGTGTTTACGTCTAGCTTAACGCAGATTTGATTGTGAGTAAATTTGGAAGACAAGAGCGAAGACGTCATCACATCCACTCCTGCAGCTGTCAATGATGAATAAATACTGTTGTCTTCAAGTGTCATGGGAAATATGGAGATTGTGTTTATGAGTTGCACCTGCGAGACTTCACAAGCTAATAAATATGAATGGGGACGTTACGAGATTTGAAACTCCTATAAATATAATGTGTTCAATCAGTTTTAACTCATTTCAAATTCTCAATGCCAGATGTTCAGCAGATAATATTTTCAACTAGGCTTTGAAAAGCACTTAATCGTTTTTACAGTGGAGAATCATAGCAAATGATTTAGATTTGTTCAGTAGTTATTTCATACCATTGTACACAAAACTAAGAACCTACAGTGGTTTTAGTCCTTAATTTAGTCCTTTAAACTTTTAAAATAAATCCAAGACATCATTTATCAATCAGTATTTATTGGGAACAAAATCTAGCTGAGATATAGCTAATGTTGACCATTGTTGTTCCAGTTGTTCCAGTTGTTCCAGTTTCGATGTTCAAAGAAATGAGGGGTGTGACTTCATGGGAATGGCATACACCATGAAAGATCTTTCACTATTACAAAAAGTGATGCATGAGACAACTCAGACCAATACGTTCATTACTCATGTATATTTTCCCCTTTCATTCTGCTGATACAATTAAATGTTTATGCAGCTAAACTCTTAAAGTTTTAGTTCAGTTTTAGTTCAGCAAAAGCCAAATCACAGAATCAACACAAGACTAAATCCTGCTATCAAGTAAATATTATTGCAATGTAGTCCTGATTCATTTATGAAATAGGGAAGCTACCACTCAAGACTGTTTTCATTTTATATTGTATTTCCTTTCATTCTCATACATGATGTTTCTCCATATGGAATACTTATACTGTGGTGTACAAATCAATTGAAGAAGGTGTACAGATAACGTGAAAACAAAAAGTGTCCTCCTCCAAAGGAGATAACATCAGTGTTTTAGAGGCTCAAGTTTCTTTAAGATTCAGTTGCTTAAGAGTTACTTTGAAAAACAAATGTAGAAACGTTTCTACATCACATTAGAGAGATTAGTTTGAGTGTGTTTACTCAGACTTCAAGCCTTCTTTGATGCGGTTGAGCTCGTAGCACAGGGTCTCATAACGATAGGCCATACGGATCTGGGCCACGTTGGTTTTACGGATGTCGTTGCCCTCGGGACCCTCCTTCAGGTAGTCTTTACCAAGGAACTGTTTCTTCTCCTGGAACACGGAAAGAAAACAAAGGCATGTTTCAGTGCGTGAATAAATACTATGAAATCACAACATGATAACCACTTCGATTTAACAACAGCCTGTACAATGCAGATTTCAAATGAAGCTTTTGAGTACAGAGACCCCTCTGCAATTCTGTCGCCGATATTAAAAGAAACACCCATTTTACAGTATATTAATTTGGTGTGTTAAAAATGTCAACTAAATATAACAAAATTTAAAGGAATACTTCACCGATAAAGTTGACATTTATAAGGTTTAGCAAAAATGCGTTTGGGAAGTAGTGAGCACATTAAATATGACTTGGTTTATACTGTATGAGTAGTGAGTTATATAGTTTTGCTGAGTGAAACTTGGACTTCATTTACTTCATTTCATTGAGAATTTCCATTGTTTTTGGAAACTCTTTGACGTGATAGCTACTAAATTGCTCGGACTCCATTCTCCAAAAAACATTCAAGACTCGCTTTCCATGCTGATAAATCTTTACCCTTTATAAATATATATTTGTACTCATAGACACTTAGCTGGGCTTTAGTGAACAAAAATGGCAGTTTTCTTCAAGATTTGTAAATAACACGAGGGGAGTAATTGATATTCAAATGAATGAATGGAGGTAAAGTATTCCATTAAAGCTCTCCATCAGGTGTGTTACCCCATCAGACATGGCGCTCTGGATGACGCTGTTCCTTGAGATCTCACACATGTCGCAGGTACTGAGCTTGAAGACCTGGGCTGCAATGGCGTACTCTTCCATCAGGGGTTCCTGTGGACACAAAGATCAAGACTTAGACTCTAATATTTGGATCACTCCAACTTAAAGTTCCTGAGTTTAGTAGAGACACAGCTACCATCAGATAGCGTAATAGGGGTTGTCATTACCGGGGAAGACAGCATTTTCCAGGGATGGCAGTGTTTGTTTAGTTAATTTTGCGCACAACTGCATACTCTACATGTTCATTCAATGCAAATCCAAGTCTATTTCCATTTGAGTGTGCAACAATTCCTTTGCATGTACAATGTAAGTAGAACTAAATGTAATCATCTATAGATGTAATACAATACTGATTATATTTAGCACAGCATGCACCATTGTCCCCTCTCTCCATGGGCTCAGACCTTGGTGTAATGGAACTGCATGGGGTCGTCTGTGGACAGAGAAACCACCAGGCCTTTCTTGTGGAACTCCAGCAGCGGGTTCTTGGCGTATTCCAGGAACAGGCTGTTGTTGCTGAGTGGGGACATGGCGATGGGGATCTGGGTCAAGTAGTACAGGTACTGCAGCACAGGACTCTGGGGGTGGAAGGGTGAAAGATATATGATCAGTTTACAAGATATAGCTCTGTCAATTTGGGATATTATTAGTCAAGGTCTGGTATTTTGACTTTCTTGCTTTTATTTTTCACGGTAGTCTAGTCACTCAATGAATCAAACTTTGTTTCTATAGCATCTTTGAAGTTAAAAGGCTTTCAAAGATGATAGACAAATTGAAATCAAGACACATGAGTGCAGATCATGTAAAAAAAAAGAAGAAAAAGGCACAGGGGGACAATACAAATTATGAAAATGTTATAAAATAGATTTAAAAGTTATAGTAATTAACAGCTTGAAAATAAGAATAATACAATTAAACAGTTGTAGTATTTTACAACAACGTAAGTAAATAAAATATTGTTAATGTCTATAAGCCTTTCTTAATCAACAACCAGGTTTTTACATTTACTTTTAAGGTTTTCAACACTTTCAGCTACTTTTAGATCCTCAGGCTGTTTCCACTGCCTGAAGCATAATAAATAAGCAAAAATGAGTTTACAGGTATTAAGAATTATATTACCCCACTGGTTTAAAATCGTCTCGCCAAACGACTGCAGTTGAAAATTTGGTTAACACTGTTGTTTTAACAGAAACTTGAATTGGTTTTCACTATGAAAGTGAAAGTTCATAAGAAATGAAAACAACTAAATCCTGAACATTAATACAGGTAATAAGATCCAGGATAACACCCATTTGGATCTATATTTCAAACATCAAGCCATTTAAGAATGAAGCCTTAATATCCTTTCAGAGATAATAAAATACCATCCAGAAAGATGATGATTTCAGATAAAAATGTCAGATTCAAGGAGTAGGTCTTTTATATATTTAATTGGGTGCGGAGAATAAAGAAGATGTATGGAAGGTTGTTAGAACAATACAAGTTGTAATTAAGGTAAAACCTTAAAACCTAGAATAATAGGGTGCTTCTATTGACTGATTGTATTTCTAAATGTAATGCCAGCATCTCTGTATTGTGCCTTAAAGGTATAAATAATATTGGTAGCTCACACAATATCTATAATGCCAAAAGATGCCAAAAACAATGTGAAAAAGCGCTGTATAAATCCATAACATTTTGGAAACCTAGCTTTATTTCCACAAAGATGCTCCTCTCCCTGGTTAACAGGTGTTCATTCCAGACTCCAGACGATTAAATAATAGGAGTTTTTGTTTGAAGTATGTATGGTATTCTAAAGGCAGCTATGGTAGTCTTTGCTAAGTGAAGCTGAATTGACTTTAAGAAAGTGATTGGAGCATTTACCTTCTTGAGGTTGAGGCCGTGAGAGATGTTGTCAGCAGTCATGAAGGCAGCCAGCAGATGGGTGACGGCCCCGGCTTCACCGCAGTGAGGCCTGAACGTGAAAGTGTTCATCCCCCTCTCTCTGTAAAGCAGATGATAAACAAGTGTTTTACATCAAACTTACTGGGGGCATTCTACAGTAGCCCACAAAGGTAAAGGAAGATGCATTTCTCCTGTGTTTATCACACAGGAATTTTCTTAGTTCTTTACATACTGTATCTTTCTAATTTGTGAAAAAGGTGGGGAACAAAGCTGTGAAATGAAATTCCTTTTAGCCAGGTTGATTTGTTTGTCATTGTATTACTCACTCAGCCACATGAGGCTGTAACAGACAACTACCCCATGTTAAAAATAGGATAAAAAAGATGAATGTGTTATTCCAGTCAAAGGTCAATTATTCCATCAAATCAAAACGTACGTAAATATATTATGTGCTAGAAAGTTCTGTAACATTAGCGTTATATCTTTCTAGCAAACAAAACCTTTTTTTGCAGATGGAAACATTTTTACACTTTTTTTAAAATCAAGGAACTTCACCTGTTTAAACCCAATTCATAAACACAAGAAATTAAAATAATTAAAATCCAAATTAGAAAACCAGAAGGGCCAGAAATACATTTTCCTCACATGCCTCTCAGGGCTTCCATATTTACAGAGATAATATGTAAACAAATGAGGCGAAAAACATCATGAAAAAAATTGTGTTTCTGCACTTAAATTAAAAAGACAAACACTTTTTTTAATAGAAAAAGTTGCTTACCTACGGAGCTGGTTGAGAACTGTGATGTTGGCATACATATAGTAGATGTAGTAGGTGTAGGAGGGGTTCTTGGCGATGTCCCACTCTTCTGGTTTGGGGCTCTTGGTGCAGAACATGTGACCACTGTGCTTGGACTCATCATCCACGCTGTCGAAACCTGTCACCTAAACACCAGGGGGCAAACTGTGATTTATACAAGGAATAAGGGGCTTTACTCTGGAGCTTATTCTGGGGGAATCCCTTTCACCCCAGTCATTTTCATATAGTCTGCAATTCATGGAGGGGAATTCAGTCCTTTAACCAAGAAACAATTGAGTTTCTTGTTTCTAAGATGTTTTCATTATCATTACCCATTCATATTTTTCATGACTTATTAATTAATGACTCACATGCTGGAGGAAGATGCTGAGATCGGGGTTGGAGTGTGGGTCGATGGTGGCCTGGAACACTGGAAGGAAAATGTTCTCCAACATCTTGCCAAAGTGGGGCACAAAGTTCCTGGCTCTAAAGATGTCGCTAAGGTAGAAGAGGGACAGAACAAACTCATCAATTCTATACATCTTTCACTCAGTCGGACTTTTTCAGACTTTCAGGGGGGTCAAAATAAACTTTTTCTCAACATGATACATAATTTGTCTGACAGTTGGTCAAACTGCAAAGAAGAAAAAATCTACATTAAAGACTTACTAGATCCTGGGAATTTGAATCATCCATTTGAGGTTTGGGGAGAAGACTCTGTGCCTGACAAACCAGCTAGAGAGCTTCTCCCACTCGCTGGGGTTGCAGCCGTAAATAGACAGACGAGGTTCAGCATACTGGTACTTGGCCTCCTCCAAGTCATTTGCTACTTCCTGGTTACAAATAAGTCAAATCAGGACCAGATCACATGATGTTTGGCATATAGTTGATTATACATTTGTCAGGTATATCTAATTTCAGAAGCTACTTTGGTTAGATAAATATGGATCTTTAGTTATCATAGACTATTCTTCAAGAACGTTTTTTCTGTGATGTTTCTTATCTTTTCATTAACAACTGACCTTGATAATGGTGGCAAAGTACTCTCCACCAATGTGGTTCTCTGTCTTCATGTACAGGTCACGCAGCTCACTGGCTCCCACAGGGTTGTACTTGGCATTAAACTTATCGAAACGCTGGAAGGTTTGTCTTCCCTTCAGAGAAACAACAAGAGAGACAAGAAAAGACATTTAAATCATATCAGGTTAAAAGAGGCAATGGGACAATGGGATTTATTTATTACATCCGCCAAGGGTTATGTTTTGGTTTGGTTTGTTGGTTTGTCAGAAGGATTACAAAAAAACTATAAGTCTGATTATAATGAAACTTGGAAGTGTGTAACATGGGTGTACATTTAAGACAGTTAAGTATTACATTTTTGGTCACATAGGGCATTTGACTTTTAAGGGGTGCTGTAGTAGTTCTACATTTTTTTAAATCATAAAACCTTAGTCGATGTTCTCAGCTACCTTTACAACTGTAACTCCTCAAAGCTATTAAATACTTGGGTATTCTTTAACACAGTCAGAGAACCGCAAGTTCTCATTTCCTTTCTTTGGTTATTGAATTTGGACCAATGTATTTGAACTATATTGCCCGTTCAAATCTAAACCCCCCAATGTTTCATGTGAGTAACGTACAGCGTGCACATCCAGGGAGTCCACAGTGAGGTCATAAGGATGCAGGTGGAGGGACTCAAAGAGCTCCTTCATGGTGACCTCTTTCCCGTTTAGCTTGTGCACGATGCGGTCAGCGTCCACGCGGTACGACCTCTTGATGAAGCGCAGCAGGTGCTTCTGGTTCATGCAGGCGGCAGCGTGGATGTGGGTGTCCACCTGTAAGGACAGAGAGATGGTGGAGGGTGGATCACTGAGGTTTATGTAGTGTAGTAACAATGATTGGTCACAAGAGGGAGCTAAAGACACGTGGTGTCCATGCAAAATTTTGATGGCTACCTTCCTGCAATTGTAGAAGTCCCTGTGGGGGTTTGACTTCAACTCCTTCATCTCCTCCATCTCATTCAGCATCTCGTGCACGTTGAACTTTGACATGAGGAACTTGAGACGACGGTGAGTGTAAGTCTTACTGAAAAACAAAGAGAAGCATATTAACTCATTAGATTCATTGTGAGGTTATACACATGCAGCTGTCAAATAGCAGATGTGCAGACAAGTTTCATTAGGGTTTGTAAGTATAAGGCTTATTGTACATTTATAAAATGTGATAAGCAGTCAGAGAAGAGGGTAATATTCTGCTGACGTGTTCAATTAGAGTAAAGGTAACATATATATATTTTTTTGATATAATTCATAGGAAAGTTTCTTTATGCGAAAAAAGTATATTAAGATTTTTTTGTCAAGGACTCTAACATGGCAAAGTTAATTTGTGGTGTCTGTATTTGTTTAGTTTTTATTCTTCTTATAAATGTGTGACTTTAACCCCATATAAGTTTTTTCTTTCATATCCTTGATTTAATAAGCTGAGAGAATATTCAAGTTTTTTCTAGTAAAATTGTGATTTTTCTTTTGTAAATGTATGAATTTATTCTCAAAGAATATTCAACTTTATTCTCATAAATATACAACTTTCATCTTTTTTGCGCCACTTCATGGATCTCCTGTAACGGCTTGGGTTAAATTATATAATAGTAAGTCAACCCTGGGTATCATCTACTTGACATACATTAAAAGAACGGTGTTGTACAAGAAATATTGGAGGAACAACAGAGATTGTTGAGACATTTCAGTAATAAAAATGTAAAACAGAACAATCAAAGCATTTCAAAGGACTCACGTTGGGCCCTGTGCAATGAGAGCAATGAGGAAGTTCATGTCGTCAATGAAGGTGTTGTAGTCGGGGCAGGGCAGGTCTTTGTGCTCATGTTTATCGGCAGCAGCAGCATCGTTGTACACGTAGATGACACCATCCTTCATACGAGCAACGTATCCCAGATTCTTTGGCAGGGTGTTAGCATCAAAGGGGTCTTCTCCGTTCTTTGGAGGAGTAGTGAAGACTGATAGAAGGATGCAAAGGTAGAATGTAACCAAGTTATTTTAGTGAAGAACAATTCAATTGAATCCACGTCCATTCCCAGACCAGCACCAGTGAACTTAGAGTCAAGTACAAATCCATAGGCATTAGAGCAGGTCAAGAAAGTGTTCAGAGCCTTTTGAATGTTTTTCAAGCCCATTATAGCCCAAGGTGTCTTTTTAACAATACTCCTCTATTCTCCTGCACAATCAGCTTGTACTGTATGAAATTCCTTCTAGTCAATGCAGGAAAAAGGTTAATAACACACTAGTAGTTACAAATAAAACAGCAGTTGTACCAAAGTAGAAGTTCTAGTCCATTATCAAGTCTTAGACAAGTCCATCCTTTTGAATAACTCTTCCTCAATAATTAGTTGGACTTACCATACAAATGATTCATAAAGGATACCCAATGGTAAAGAAAACACATTGATAATTCATTTAGTTAAACCACAGGTTCATCACCCTAATGAGCTTTCCTTCTCACCTGGCTGCACCTGATCTTCAGGTTTGAAAGACTCTCCCTCGATTTCACACAGGTACTCGGATGTTGTTCGTGGGAAACGCTGGTAGGCAATCCTCATGTACTTCTCCCTGATGGTCAAGGCACGGTACAGACCCTTACAGGACAGCTCAAAGTCATCCATGGTCACCTGATAGTTGGATTTAGAAGATGTTACAGATTTAAGAGTTGTGGCTATGCCAGCCCCCACACTTGTGCAAAAGCCTTACTACAAAACGTAATGAATGATTTGTGACGGTTTGATTGAAGGGTTAGAGGAATTTTAGGGAAAACATTTTTTAAAGTTAACAGTTATCTGTAGATAACACTGTCCCTATTTTGCTGTTTGATTCAACACGGTGCATTCAAAAAGCTTCCATGTGCTTTCTGTTATATTTAGTTTTATAGTCAGTATTCTTGAAATATATCTTAATTAATGTGAGGTTTTAAGTAGGATAATGCCGAAACATCAATAAGCTCCTCCAAGGTGTTTCTCTGCTTGTAAATGTCAAACCGACAGTCATGAAACTTAAACCCCAGCCTGCTCTCAGATGAGCTCCATTCATGGGCCTCTGTTAGTGAGAGGGAGGCTTCAAGGCCACCAACCCACAGACATGTTTACTCAGTGAAATTTAAAGTCTGTATCCAAGTCAACTTGACCCAACTCTAGTTTAGGAAGCTTTGGTGAGCAATGGTGACATATAGTAAATGCTATGTCAAAACACATTTGTTTAAACTTAAAGGAGGTCAATTTCCTGTTGTTATGCTTGGCTAAGTTAAGTAGCTGTAAGTTGTATCCATTATTTAACTTTTGGAGAAAAGAAAAGAAGAAAAAAGAAAAACAAGCATATTAGGAAAAAAGTCCTTTAAATCAACTTACTCATATTAGGAATGAATTAACTTTCTTCTTTAACTGAATGTCCAGTAAACTAAAATAAATAAAGTGATCATATTATCAAACTCTCCAAAATGTGTTTGTCTTTCAAATTTGAAAAGAAGGTACAAGGTAGGAACTTATTTGTTGTTCCTATTGTTGAACCTTAGACTCCCTGTTGAAAATGAAAAAAGAGACTCAGTGTTCAGTAACAGGGTTACATGGTTGTTGTTGTTGTTGTTGTTGTTGTTGTTGTTGTTATTATTATTATTTACTGAACTTGTTTGGGCTTTAACTGAACAGGCTTTAATTTATGTGAAAATCCCCCACTTTAACTTTGAAGGAAAATTTAGCATACCCCAGAGGCGTAGTCCCCGATGATGGCCACTCTCTGGAAGTCAGGTACTTCCAGGTAGGTGGGTGTCTCCACTTCCACTGACACTACAGTGGCTCCACCTGCCTTGCCAGAGGCTGCTGGCAGGGACATGGTGTGGCAGTGCTGGTGCCTCTTGCTGTGCATAAGGATAAAAAAATATTTGGTGGTTGGCTTCACCTGATGTCAAAATGTCTGAAATGTTTTTTTGTGAAAGCTAAATACATTCCCCTGAAGACTAAGTATATTAAACCTCAATGGGAAACGTTGCAAATTTTAAACCCACTTTATATCACTGAAATTGGAAAAACATTAAGTCGTCCAGCAGGATTTTCAGGCAATTATTAAGGACTCTGTAACAAGGAAGGTATACAAACATGGTTGCCCATACCAGCCACACTGCAACAATAGAAAGACTGTTTCACATCTGTAAAGTTTCCCTTCAAAGTATTTTATTTCTTTTCACAGTGTGATTAGTTTGTTACGACACAAGCACAGACTGACAACATATGATCCCCCATCTCACCGTTTCTCAGCATCATCCTCAGAGTGCAGATGGTGGGCCATCTCCATGTGCATGATGGGACAGTCCTCATCCACATCAAATATAGAGAGCTCATCGCGGACATCTTCACTTTTGGTCTCCGACGCAAAGACCTGTTCCGCGAAGGCCCTCATCTTATCATCGGTCTCTGTCAGGCACAGCATAGTTTGTTTGATTAATAACAGGAATTTATTCTGCTTCAACCAATTCATGCAGCACTAAACTAAATAGATTAAGGCTACGGGCCACAAACAGAAGCTCTTGACCTCTAATCTATGCTGCATGAATATGAATGGAGAATGATTAAGATTCTTGACGAATGAATGGTGCACATGACATCCTACATCTTCTTGTGAAAAAAGGGCACATACATTACCCAACCTGCTGTGTACAGACTCCAGCACATGCGTTGTATACACGACCAAAGATTGAATCAGCAACTACAAATCTGCAATCCCTAATTCCAGTTGGGTCCCATGCACTTGGAGAAAACTACTATATAAAATACTATACACTATATGACATGGCTGGACTCATATGCATAAAAGTGTGTTAGGGCCATTGCAGGTAAAAACATTCTATTCCAAGTAATAATCCAGGAAAATAAATCTGAGTTTCAAAGATAAAAGTCTTACATTTACAAGACTTTTGGGGGGATATTTATGACATTAAAAAGTTATTAAAAAGACATTTTTTTGTAAATGAAGAACTTTTATTGGGGAAATTCTATATTTTTTGCCTGAATATTACCCCCCTGACCCGGCAATTTTTTTTAACCCACAATGGCCCTAATATTTGGTCGTAAATAGAATTTTCAAAGCTTCTAATTAATTAATTACAGACCCAGTTTTCTTATCATCTCTCACTGTATATTCATCATTGTAATTGTTATTTGCACCCAATCCATCAGGATGTTAGTGGGCTGATTTGATAAGAATTTGCGTTGAAAGAATGACAAAAAACGAGGGTCAAGGTCCACAAAGAACCAAGCTATGAACAAGTTCTGCAACAAGCAAAACAAACAGTACACTACAAGAGTGGCATTTCTTGCTTTACTACTTTCAAACTAAACCTGTTACATGCACAGTCTAGCCACGAGCCAAAGCTTTCTACTCTAAGACACATGGCACATATGGCCAAAGAGATTTTGGTATTTCACTTCTCACCCTGGATACTTACTCTGACCTGATTACGCCCACCAAGAAAGTAGTACCACCAGGAATAGGAAAGAGAGTGTTAGAAAAGCATTGGTTAGAAAGGTGATACAAACCAACTGAGTGTTACAGTAGATGCATAAGACAATTTTACTGCTGTATTTGTTAATTTATCACATTTTAGATACAGACTTTACCTTTACTTAAATATGAATGAATTAGCGATATAGAATTCTCATTCGAAATACATGCAATTGCAGAAGATAAGGTAATGAGCAATTAAATGAGGTATCGGTACAATGCATACACTTAATGGTGAATGGATAAGTGGAATTAATGTAACATACAGTTTGAGGATGAATAATGGAGGAAACATGACTTGTTAAGTGGAATTTACATAATGTTTAAATGACAGCAGCTGGACAAGACCGTTATTGCATCTTCATGACACATGCATGATCTCGTGGTCTCAGTCCTTCTGGGGACGTTTTAGATCAAATATGCAGGATACTCAGGTGATGTGATTCCATGACTGCACCGATACCATTACGAAACCTCTCTGTGCATGTGAAGATGCATTTCCTGTTTCTCCCTGGCAGTCCTCAATGGGCTCAAACAAGTCTGAAGATCAATTAATTCTTGTCTGTGCGCTGCTTTGCTAACTGATAAGCAGTCCCATGGTGGCAGAGTCATTTATTAATATAAAGGTTCACATTGAGTTCAGTTATGTTTGCTGATGCTCTGTTTGTAAGGCATCTGATACAAATGGAACTGAAATTGAATTTGAACAATATATAATAAATGGTGTCCATTCCAACTATATTCATTTTTTCCCCATTTCATATGGTCTGGTGTAAACACCCAGTTCATTTAACAAGATCCATATTATAGGTTGCATTCAAATAGGCTTTGGAGAAAGAATAGGCTACTTGTAGATGTGACTGTCTCACATCTATCCATACTGTAAATCATGCTTTTTAAATGCTTCTCGTCTTTCCCAAACTACTGAGGAAATTTGTCAGCTCCCTCCCTCCCTCTGATGAGGAAGCAAACATTCCCAGTCAGGGTGTGAGGGTCCAGGTTAGAGGGAAACAAAGTGAGTGTGGTGATGCCTCAAGCAGCCATTAAAAGGGAGTAAGTTCAAAGAAAAAAAAAAACAAGTTTCAGGGACTATATACTAAAAAGGAATATGTAACAGTTAGCATCTATGACGTGTTTCTTGACATTGTTTAAAGGCCAAAAATCAATACAGTAAAAAAAATCTATGTGGCTATGTTGGTATTTTGGTAAACTGGCCCTTTAATATAAGACTCATCGGTCTTTATCATTCATACATTTATTGTCAGCTCTCTATGCCTGCTTTGGCAGATCGTAAAAGCTGCTTGCATGGACTGCACGACAACACCGGTGTGGAATCCTTGTCATAATGTAAGCAACAGGTGGCAACGTGGTCTGAAAAACACGCTCCACCAATACCTGCTAAATAATTACAAATGCCTATTAGTCGTGAAACTAAGCTCTTAAGGCAGCAGCTGGCTAGACCATTGTATTTCTATTTTCTATCCTTTGAAAAACTGTTAAAGGCATAATGTGTCATTATACCTGGCAGTATGGTAAGTCTATAATTAGCAATCTTTACAACAGCATTGTATTAGTAGTAATGGTGAAGCGTTTTTTAAACTGGGATTGGAAGAAAAATGGAAAAAAAGGTCAAAAGTAAAAATTAACCTTTGAGAATCTGCTGATGCTTCAGATCAATCAAACCTGTCTCTTGACATTTTGACAGCTGATATTCAATTCCTCGATAGAAAAATAACCCCAGAGATTTATAATATGAATTTTAAATGCTTTAAAATGCTTAATTGGAATTGGAATCACACAAATCACAAAGGTTAATGTCATTTTCATTGAGTTATTTCCAATAATGAGAAGATAATGACACCTTGCAATGGCTATATTTTAGTCTGAATTGACTTCATATTGGAACTATATGCATTTTAACCCCAAAGAACCTGCCATTAAAGCTGTCAGTGCCATACATTAGACTGACAATCTAACAATGGCTGACAGATGGGAATGTATTTCCTTGACAGCTGTTTATATTACACATAGTAAGAGGCTTGACACTTGTAATATGCATTCAAAGCATATTTGCAAGTTCTGCCAGTTCTCACTTCTATTCTTTCCATGCATCCCAACAAGCAGACATGAGGGTGGCATTTTGACCGAAAGGTCAAGTTTTTTTTTAGTTATACATGTTGGTCAAAACATCTCATGGAAAAGCATGAAAATAATAAAGTGAATAAAACATTTATAGTGAATGCTTCCTCACTTCCTCAGTTCATCTGTATAGTCATGTAATTAAACCTCTCGAAAATGATATCCAAATGCTCTTTGTAGATGAGTGTAAACGTTCAAACCGAGAGTCATTCTGCCTATACTCACCTGGCACTGAGACTTTAGGCATGGTGATGCTCTTCTAGGAAACGCTCCCTTAGGACTGAAAAAGGGTGGTCAGCTACTGTGCCACTGTAGGAGGGAAGAGTGAAGTCCTGTGCCGGGTCTGTGCAATATTAAGCCCCTTCAGCCTCTCATGTGTAACCAGAACCTGCTATGCCCACTAGAGACACGCCTAGACCTAACGTGTGAACACATATGTGTCCAACTCTATTTTAAGTCGTCTATGTGCATACAGGAGTCCCTGAGAGCTAGTGTGTAGACAAAGAGTGTGTGTGCAGGGGGACTTGAATTATAACACCCTGATAGCTATGCACATGCTCTATGGGTTTTTTCTGATGGGTGTTAATGACAAAAACACTTTTCTATCTACTTTCCAATTGTTATTGTTGTATGAAAATGTTAAGAATTTTCTAAAATAGTTTAAAAAAACGTTCTGTTTAAAAACTTTTTGGATTCATGACAGGCCATTTTTAAGACTACTAATTATGGGTATCGGTAAAACACACTGGACAGGACAAGGAACTGATGACGAAACAATCAAATACTGGAAGAGATGGTGAAGACCACCTAGATGCAGACAAACAAGTAGAGATCCAGTTCTTCCTCTGACTGCAAGATTAACTATATGGTAGGAACTCACATCACATGTTTACTTTACTGAAGACATGAATGCTAAACAGGGCCTATAAAAGGGTGACAGGCAGTCACAGGCTGTGGGAAGAACCAGCAAACCGAGATAACTGACAATGAAGTATGGCTGACATGAATGAATAGATCACAGTCATTAGGATCGCATAATAAGGAGGTTTTAAAGAGGCGACAAAAAGACCACAGAATGGGAAACGAACAGGATCAGACTTCATCATGGCCGAGTTAATGAAGGCAGACATAGAGTTTTCATTAAAGAAAATGACTGTTGAGGAAATAGGCGCCAGAAGGAAAATAAAGAAGACATAGACCAAGGGCTAAGGATAAGCGCACAGATGAAAACAAAAGAGAAGAGGTGGACTGGAAATCATGTATCAAGGTGCAAACCATGGCGATTGACTACAAAAGATAGGAATACTCTGTGAAGGTCTAATAAATCATTGAATTCTCATCCGATGCTGCCATTCGTTGATTTGAACATGAACATTGACATGAAAACCCTGAATTGGACAATGGATCATTGTGCCTTGCATGTCCAGGTAGTGTTATATTTAAGCTGAATTTGAACTTAGATTCTAACATGCTCTAAAACTGACAATGCTAATATGGTGGTGCTCAGCCGGTAGTAATGTTAACCTTGTTAACCTTCATAGTTTAAATGTTCGTTACTTAACACAACGGATGTCATGTTATCAGGTATTTGGTAAGCCATATAGTTGTTTTTATCTGGTAAATTGACCGGCTGATAGCACCATAGGAAAAATCGGAGGTCAGTAGGATCCATCCTCATGGAAGCGCAAGTATTCCATGGTAATCCATTTAATAGCTTTTGAGGTGGTTCAGTCTAAACAAGGTGTTAGACCTACCAACGTTTCTACCTCATGCAATGAGCGTGGTTAGGAAGTAGAAACGAAGTATCTACTGTACCTAAAGGCCCTGTTGACAGGTGGAGCAAGCACCAGCACAAATAAGATGTCCCTTATTACCATCAATCCCTAAGGAGGTTACTGGTAAAAAAGAAATCAATCAAATACATATATATTTAAACCATTAACAATGCCAAAATACATCATTTATACTCAAATATCCAGTTTCCGTATTATCTTTATACATCCTGGTTTTCATATAACCATCTCTGGAACTTCTGCCACTTCCATATAATGAAGGTTAATGGATCTGCAATTGTTGTCTCCGTTACAGATCGACATTTATTTTCTTCCAGAAGCAGTATGCATGGTACTAATCCAGACAATGTGCTGTCAACAACATTCATGAATTATTTCTTACATTTCTACTGCTGTTTTATGTATTTGTACTGTATGTGAGTTTTGAGCACCATAAACCATTTCATTGACCTCCAATATGGTGGGGGCAAAGGTCTTAGAGACATGTATTTAAAAGTCTCCACAAATACAATTTAAAACCAATACTATCTTGATTGTTCGATACCAGAAGACGTAAGTAGATCAATACATCTTGTGTCATTTTGGGTTGTGAGTGAGAAAAACTGTTGCTCATCCTCATTGCACAGACTTTGCTATTCACTTACTATGTAACACACTTCTGCTTCTCAGTTCATCCTAAAACGCTGTGCAGCACAGAGACACTTAACAAGCCATCTATTTTTAGGGAATGCGATCCTAAATGTCAACGTTCCTTCAGTGCAACTACTGAAAGAGGTCAAGTAAGAAATTGGCAGATGATCATTTAAGTCGTTGTTAAAATACCACACAAATGATCTCACAGGACAATTTGTAAATTCTGATCTTTTTAAGATAATGTGTTATGCATACTATTAAAATGTTTTTGTTTTTTTAAGGGATCCAGCTGTTCCAACAGTTTTGAAACATTATCTTGAACCCCCAGGGATGAATCTGATCTCATGTCTTGGCTGTTGTGCAGTTTGGACAGTATGTTCTCAATAAAAATACTTCCGAGAGACGGAAAGAATTTTCTTTCAACAAATTGCAATTTCTGACAATTTGGCTTTAGTTGTTAGTCTCCAATAATAAATTAACTTTGTTTTTGAGGATTTACTTTATGGTGAGTGCTTGAATTTATGATGCTACATTTCAGATTTTGACCACAGCCTTCCCAAAGTTGGCTAACTAAAATGAAGTTGGACACCATCAAAAGAAATTGGCAACATTTGCACAGGCTGATCATTTCTTTTCCGTGATCTAATGAGTTCTGCCTGTTCTTCGTCATGAATCTGAGAGATTAACGGCAGCTGACCATCTGGTTTACATGGGCAAGAGGGAGCAAAGATTCAAGTTCGCCATCTCATATTACCCCCTAGCATCATCACCTGTCAGACATTACCAAATTACAACAGGTGCTCCCCTGTCTAGCTCCCAGTCTATGAGTTGTTTGGGTAGTGTTTGACCATGTAGACATGTGCAGTGGCTTTTCTAAAGAATTGCTCATAAAATAGGTGAAGCACAAAACACTACAATAAATCAAATACAGAAAAGACCCATCAATTATGCATTTTCAATGTATAAATAGTACAAGTTGATGTCATATAACAATGTTTTGTTTGGAACATATTACTGGTGTCAGCTTTACTGGTGACTACCTCATGCCTGCATGTGGGAAGATATCTGAAACCTGTGCGCCACCATCAACCACACAGAGAGGCCTGACTTAAAGCAAAGTTCACTGTAGCAAAACAGCCACTTTAAGGCATTTTTATTTGGTTAAAAACTTGACAAAAACATTTACTTTTGGCTGTGAAAACCACTAAAAAGTTGTTGGGCTCCTGATAAACTTTACCATTGATTCTCTCATTATTAGAAACTATCTCTGTTTATAACTCAGACAAACTGTGCAAAGGGAAATACCATTGACATCTTGTCCATGGTGAATAACATCTAGTAGTTTGTATAATTGTATTAAAATAAACCCAGTCCAGTAGTGCAAAAATGTTGAGGCTGTGTTATTCTGAATCCAACTTTCAGTAAATGAAAAGAAAGATTTTATCACAAAAAGAGATACATTTCCAAAATGTTACAAGTAAAATGCTCTTGATTGATAATGCACTGATTTGATTGGATGACAGTTCAGAATATTTAGCTGCACAGACTCACTGAGGAATGTGCTTGATAATAGTAATAGCTCACTGGTCCACAGTTTACATGTTTAAATGTTCTGTTTGGATTGTAATCACCCTTCCTGTTGGAAAGATAAAGAGGAACACCCAGATCTAAATACAGCACAACAACATAAACATTTGTGAATGCACGTATACAGGACCTGTTTGTTTTAAGCAACAGCACGTTTCAAAAGGTTGCTCCACACAAAGCACTGTCTTTGATCCTAGTTATGCTAGGACATCCTATAGATTATGTTGTATTAAACATTAGGGGTTAAGTGATCTAGAAATAGTGAAGGTAGTGGTGGAGAATGTGCGTGTGTTGGTTTGAATTGCACAGGACGCTGTCTAAATAAATACAAATGTATCAAATGCAAAACTGTTTAACTTAAAATGAAATGGTTATTCACTTGAATTAGCAATAAATTACATAGTTACCGGATTCTATACACTTAGCTACAGCCTCATGGTCTGGCAAGCTTGTGGCAGCTAAAGTTAGCATTCAGCGAACGTTGTTCGGTTATCGCTGTATAGCTGACACACTTGAGTCAGTTTGGCCACAGTTTGACTGAACAAAAGCTGTACGACTATGTATTAAGGACAAAGGGGTTTCGAAAAAAATGGTATCGTAGTTTGTAGTTTTGACAGACGCTGAGCTATCACAAAGACCCTCTCCATGCACATGTTTGTTGCTAGCTAGCTAGCTACAGCTGCTGGTTGTACAGTGTACAGTAAGATGATGGAGTAAAACATAAAACTGACAAAAATGTTCAAAATCACCTTCAAAACGTCTTATGTGGTTCATGCACTGATCGATGAACCCTTACATCTATTCAATTCATACCATCTGAGGGCTTACTTTGACTGAGAGAATATCTACTTTATTTTCTATCCTACAATTTTCTAAACAACCCAAGAAAAGTATTTTTTCAAGCAGAATGGAAACTTTGCATGATGGGTGGGATCATAAACTGTCCTCCAGTGGTAGGTGACTTCAGGAATTTTAATTGTTCTTAATTGCTCCGGAGTTCCTCCTAACCAGAACACTCCCCCAGAGCAGAGAAGTCTAAGCCTCTGTACGACAGACAGGACAGAAGGTAGGTGCTTTACTATTTTTCATGGCAATTATTCAAATCCAGTATTAAAAGATTGTTTCCTGTACATTTATTTTCAGTATGACAGGGTCACTGTAGCCATCCTACAATGTTTTCTTACTGCCCTCAAGCTTGACCAACAGATGATGGTCAGACAGATTACAAGTGAATGTTAATGGGAGTCAAATTGCTGTCTCCGCCACATCCCCTAACAGAGGAACATGTGCCCTTCAAAATATGACTAAACTTTGATGTTTTTTTCAGATTGGGTACAATGGAGGTGAAGGTGTTTGTGGACGGTATTCCCCGCGTGGTTTGTGGCGTAACAGATGAAACGACATGTCAAGAAGTTGTTATAGCATTGGCTCAAGCCCTTGGTATGTATGGTATACATGTGGCTCTACATTTGAATCTTTATGTCCTGACATGTTGACAACACTGATAACAACACTGTCAACTCTCTCTTAAGGTCAACCAGGGCGCTACACATTACAGGAGAAATTTAAAGACTTCGAGCGGAGCATGGCGCCCAATGAATGCCTACTGGAGACTCTTGAGAAATACGGCCAGCAGGCAAGGGACGTCCGACTCACACTGCTTCACAACGGACCTTTGGTCTTGGACGAAATGAACAGGACAAAAGTTGGGAGATATCAGCCCTGCCCACCATTGAGAAGAAAAGATGCAGGCACCAGAATGCGGCGGGGTAGCGGTTCACTGAGTTTGCATCGTCAAAGTTTGCCACTAAGTTTAAGACAAGAGGCTGAGCAGCAGAAAGAGGACGTGAAACGACCAAAAAGAAAGTCTCTGACGCTCATGGAGGAAGCCTGGGAATGGCTGGAGAGTCTTGGTAAAGGCAAGGTCTATAGTACCACATTTGATAAGGACAGCAGTAAGAAGACGGATAAAAGGAATTGTACCTCTTTGGGTGTTTCTCTCACTGTGGACCATGGTAACTCAGGTAGAAACAGTAGAAGCAAAGTCAGAGGTCAGAAAATTGTAAAGTCAGACTTGGATCATCAAACGTCCTGCTGCATGGGGAGTCAGACGAGGGGTAAAGTGAGTAAACGAGCAGAGAAGACTGAAGTGGCAAAATCTGATCAAGTAGCCAGTTCAAAACCTGCAACAAGTGAAGACGATAAAAACAGTCTAAGAGAAACCATAATATATCAACTGAGCTGTTTGCAGGACTTACAGGACCAGATTGCACGCATAGACAAACTGATTTTGGAGCTTGAGGAAAAACAGCGGGGCAAGAAAGATGAGCAGGAAGCCCAGCAGAGAGTGGTTGAAGAGGAGGTAGAGCAGATCAAGTTTTGGGAGAATGAGTTAAAGGCAGAGGAAGGTTTCGAGAAAGACTTGCAATGCCAGTTCCTTGAGATGAGAGCTAATGCTGTTGGGTGCAAGGCCAAACTGGAGGAGTACCATCGCAAAATGCAGGGGCTTGATTTCTTTGCCCCTCAACACGTTGCTGAAGGGGATTCAGAGAGCATTTCAGAAGACGGTGAAAAAGCTTCCACGGATAATTCAGCTGTTTCAACTCAGGACCAACAATCTGATCAAGATGGGGATGTAAATATTAACAGGAAGTTCCTGCCCTGTGAGGACTTGAACCCTCCTCACGCTCTAGTTCCTCCCGGGCAGATAAAGGAGCGACGGCCCACTGGGCCCACTGAGCTGAGGGAGTGGTGGACGCGCTGGTCTCAGGCCCAAAGCCCTCAACCACAGAGTAAAAAGAAGGTGATTCACCGCTCTGAGCTCACCATATATCTGGGCAGTACAAAGGTTTAGAATCATATTGACAGATGTCACATATTAAGATTTCAGAGCAAGAAATATTGGGAATGCTGTACTTTCTAAATCCTCACAATGCAAGATATACATCCTACTGGTACTGTATTGTGTACCACTCTAATCCTAAGCAAGTGGATCTGAAATCATGTGCAACAGGAAGATCTTCCATAACAAAATCCCCCAAAAAGTCTTAAAGCTATTTTTCTGTACAGTACAATAAATACACACTGAAAAAAGGATGTAATAACTTTAAATTTGTAATTCAGAACTTCTTCTGCAAGGAGGATTTCATGACAGTCAGAATCAAACATGAGAACATTCATATTTGGGAATTATGGAATACATTGTACATAATATAATAAATATAGGGCAATCAAGAAAATCTTTCCATCAAGATCCAGCTTTCATGTGAGCATTTTGGGGATTCTGTCCTCAATTTGAAGAACGATAAACTTTGTAAACTAAAATCTATGGTGACAATGAATCCTTTTTCTCTGAGGAAAGGGGTCATTTTATCTGTTGTGAATATGCACATTTTATCATCTGCTGACAAACTAATTGTTTTACTGTGGAGAACCCATCTATGCAAATGCACCTTCAACTTGATGTAATAAACCATGATACTCTGTAAATGCCTGCTCATTGTTATTTCTTGCCCTTAAGTGAACACTAGCATTTTCACATTGGTCAACTTAAAGTGATTCACAGCTACTTAAATTCTTTTTCGTGTTCAACCACATGAAACAAATAAATAAAACGCTGAATATCTATGAAATCAGACAATGTACAACAGCTCCTGATTTTCATAAAACTTTAATTCAATTGTTTCATTCAAGACCATTAACAAAAGAACATGAGAACCTCTGTTTGTGGTTCAACTGAAACCCAGTGATCTCCAAAGTTGAAATTAATTTATACTGTAACTTTGTGGCGCAACAGCTCACCCACCATGTCTCCGGTGCTCAATAACTGGTAACCTGATTCTCAATTCTTTTTTATTTTTTTTCCTTTAACTGAATTTTTTTTTAACACTTGACCCTGCGCCTTTTTTTTTTTAAAGTTTAATTTGTTTTGTTATCTTTTGAAGTTCCAAAGAACTCTCACTAAGCAAAAAAAAGAAAAGAAAAAAAAAGCACACATTACATACAGTATAGTTCAACCCACAGGTTTGGGATGCATATCAGTATTATTTCTACTAGAAAAAAAATAAAATAATAGCCACCCTTAGATTGTTCAGATTTTTTTGGCGGTTGGCTGGGAACAGAGGATACATCTAATTTTTTGTTTTTTCCTTTTTTTTAATTTTGCTTGTAGTTTTTTTTTTTAGGCACCTTATTCTTACTTAATTCAATATTAGCAGATTTTCAATGGAAAAAAAGCAAAAATATGTGCAAGAAAGAAAAAAAAAATAGTATAAAAGAACTGCAGATATAAGATGCCACAAGGAATTCTGCACCTGGGAAAACATTGCTTAAGCGGAGCATGTGAATACCAAAAAGGTATCTAAAGGCTCCAGATTGGTGAAAATAAATCCCATTAGATTAACTACATTGACATTCACATACATCACACACGCACACCATGCTTTCACTTCAGCTCTTCAATAAAGCGTTTTAAAAACTGCTCAAAAAAACCGAGCAGAGAAGAATCCTCAGTTTAAGCTCGCACATGAGAAATATGATCCTCCTTATGGAGGGAACTTTGCTTTGCTTTATGCATCTTGTAGGAAAGCATACAGTAGTGGAAACTTGATAAATGAAACCATATCCAAGTTTCCATGGGTAAAGGAGCAAAAATATGAGAAAAAAACAAAACAAAAAAAGGAGCAGATGCTCGAAAACATCCCAGGCAAACTATTGGACAGATTGCAGGTGCAGAATTCCAGACAAAGCAGGCTCAAAAGAATAGGGACATAGACAGCCACACAGTCATCACTCTGATTTAGAGGGGCAAGACCCTCAGAAACAAATAGCTCCGTTACACACTACAATCACTGCTAGGATACATCACACACGCACACACTCAGAGAGCCCCCTCCCCATGTATGCTGGGACGCTGTAGCAGGTCCATCATACAGGGGGGAGGCGAGGCAGGGAACTGTGGAATGAGAAAAGTTCCCTCACAGGTATCCATGGGGACAAAGATTACACATGCTGATTACTGTATGTGTGCGTATGTTCTGTTTATGAGTGCGTGTGTGCAAGCATGTGTAGGATCAGATTCCCTTATCCCCCCCATCGTCGCCCTCTGGGAAAGCTTCCCGCAAAACACCAAACAGGGTGGGCTCGGTATGGCTCAGTCGATGACACCAGGCTGGCGAGTCTTGCGCTCCACACTGAAGCCCTACGGAGAAGAGGACGCATGGAATTAATGTAGCAGCTTACATGTTATGTTTCTACATCATTCCACATGTACGTCATAAACTGACAAAAGGGAGCTGCAATTCCTCCTCTTGGTATGGGGTTTATAATAAATTGTATCTTCTTATTAAGACTTAATCGGTGCTTTTTGGAAGTAAAAAAGGGGATGCAATTGATCCTTAATTCACATAGATATTTAAAGTAAAATTTCAAAGTCAATCTCAATCCCGTCAAAAATAATGCAAAGTCACTGCCAGACTACAAAATATTTGCAATACAGTGAGTGCAAATATGATTTGAGAGACGTGTGCTTTAGTTAGAAGACAAAAAGCTTGGTGTGATTTTAATCATTTAGTTATTTATGTTTTTTTCCTAACAAAAAACTTCATATACCTTTGGGAAGTTTATGAGTTTAGATTATTTATACTTTTTGAGAATACATTAGAACAAGAATGCAAGACTTCAGGCCTTTTCATTCATTACTCTTAATTACTACGTTTAGAATGTCAATTTCTTTTTTTCCACACTGTCTTATGAACGAACGAAACTACCGCTCTAATCCAGTGATAAGTCCTGATTTATTTATAATGTACTGAAGTATTTTAAACAGAAATAAGTTAAATTGGTATATGGAGAAGGGGTTTTAATAGAGTTACAGATCAGCTCAAAGACTAGCAGCTAAGACCAAAGGATGGACACAATAAGTCAAGAGCAGAGGTTTGTTGTACCTTTGAATTGTCGGGACCTCTGGGCTGTCTTACAATCACCAGACGTGGAGCACTGGCGTCGTCAAGGGTGATGCTCTTCAATCGGTTTACCAGACGATCTGGACGCGGAGTCGCCACAGGCTTGGGCCCTTCGCTGTAACGTCAGGTTGACAGTGAGCATTCAGCCTAAACATTTAGATTACAGCTCAATAAACCAAACTATACATCGGAGTCGTTACCTGACTCTGCGTACGTTGCAGGCACTACATTTTCCTGTGCGTTGATTGAGGACGACAGAGAACTCCACCTCATCCCCGGTCTGGAGCTCTAGGCCATCTTGCACTTCCTTTACATGGAAGAACAGCTTCTTGCTCTCACCAACTTCATATGTGATGAAGCCAAACTGGGAGACAACAAAACATGACGTCAGGATTCAAAAAGTAATTCAAAGTTTAGTGCCTTTGTTTTACATGTATATATTTATTTAGGAGTTTATTTTGGCTCAGTAGAAATGCTGCAATATTTATTTTATAATGAATAGCTGTGTTTAACTATAAGTGTTGATGTACTTTACTTCGTTGGTGAAAGAGAAAAAAGAGCTTCTTCATTTACAACGAGATATAAAATACTTATGAGCAATACTTGTTATATTAAAGTTACTTTAGGTAGCAACATTTTCCTAAATATTGAGTGCACAAACTGTGTTTCTGAGGGCAACGTTTACAAAAAGTGAGGTTTTTTTCTACCATGTGACCCCAGAGATAGGAGCACTATTGAACCTGAAAACAAACAGCTGATCACTACCTGGTCTTTGACACACTCCACCATGGCTCTGCGCTGAGGGACCACGTTACAGGCCATCTTCTGTCCAGTTTGGGTTACTGTGCAATCCTGGAACTTCACGAGCTCTCCTTTCTGCAGACAATCACCCTTGTTCGACATTCCCATGATTCCAAAGGGATAACTCTGGCCTTTATTAGCACCTGGAACAATGGAGGAGGAGGGATGAAATATTGTATTCTTCCCAAAGGAAAACACTTTGAACATTGGGTCCTGTCATAACTTGGCACCCACCTTCCTCTGTGATTTCAATAAGCCCTTGGTATTCTGTCTGGGAGGGGTCCACACTACGTAAGGGACGGATGACCTTCCCCATCATCACTGTCACACCAACATCCTCACTGATGCCATTCACTGAAAGAGGAAACGGTGGGTTTTAAACACTTAATGTACAACACATGATGACTAATGTTTAACGCAAGCTGGTTTTGAACCCCTCTTACCTGCAGCCACTTTCGTAACCTTTTCTGCACTGACTTTGTTTCCTTTTCCTTTTGAGAGAGTGTACTCTACTGTGTCACCCAGCTCCAAGTTCTCCAAGTCTCCACACATTTCACTGGGGAAAAAAAAAAAAATCTAAACTTAAAACGAACAGACGTCACTGACAAACTTAATTCAGCAACTGACTCATATTTTACAACTTTAAGCTCTACCTGTAGTGAAAGAAAATCTCCTGGTCATGGTTTGCAGTCTCAATGAAGCCAAAGTTGTCCTTCAGTGTGGCAACAAATCCCAGCAGTCTCTTGGCGTTTGAGGCATTACGGTTGAGGACCCGGATGGAGACAGCGCTCTGGAGGCCGGTCCGCTTCACTTCATTGATGGAGAACTCCACCTAGAGGACAAAATGAACAGGCCACATACAGGCAGTAGATTGTGATTGGAGAATCTAAATTAGCACTGCAATAACAGTCAAAGAATTTGGGTAATATTCGCAACACACTTCTAGAGAATCAGATATTTTATTTTGCCCACCTCTTCCGCAGTGTCTGAAAGTTAATAACTTAAAATGTACAAGTCCTTTCCATGAGGCGTTTCCATCTTTGGTTACTCCTTGTACGGTAAGACTTGAAACAAATACTGTACAAGTAATATTTATAAAATGAATTGTTGACCAGATCACATTTTTTCTGCGATCTGTTTTGCAATTAAGCTCTCATTATGAACTTCTCTTAATCTGATTAGAGGGATGGGACTTAGGTTTCGGTATAACTGCTATTTTTAGGATTACATTTTGGCACAAATATTCTTCAAAGTAATAGCCTTTCAAACATAACTCCTGATTTTTGCCATATTCCAGCAGTACTATGGAAGCAAGAGTGCTAAGGGCAGTGTCCCTCAGTAGATACCTTGTCTCCGACTTGTGGGTATCCTCCCTCTAGATCCTTGTTATGGTATGGCACAGTGAGCTTCTCTCCACAGTCTTCATATGCAATCACACCTTCCTCAGCTTCCTGCTGAGAGAACAAATATTTCCTTTTAATAATGACCATCACCTATGGTTGATCTAACACCCCCCAGCTGAGCTCGTCTCAGTCTCAAGGCCATGTAGTGTATTAGGAGATGGTGTGCAGAGAAAGCCTACACAAGCATGAGAGAGGAAACCGTGTGCAATGCATTACTCTGCAACAGTGTGGTTGGTAAGCATTAGCTTACCGCAACAGCTCTGAGTTACAGGCTACTATGAATGGCTCCATAATGACCCATCACTATTGCAGTTTCATTGGGAACACTCTGCAATACTCACATTATTTATCCTCCCCATGGTTATTCACAGTACTTGCCTGAACCAATCACAACATGCGATTTAGTGCCATTAGTGCTTCTTAATCTGTTGATGAACTTGCAATTATTATTAAATATGTATCAACTGTTTTAATTCCAAGGGCCAAAACTATACCACAGAGTAACAAACACCTTCCTGGTCTCTAAGACGAGGAGCTGCCAATATTATAAAGGAAGGACCCTGCTCCCAACATGTTATATGTTTTTAAGGGTTAATTGGTGATCAAATACCATGCTGTTAACTCAGTATGTACAGGAGGCAGTCAGTGTGCCAGCAAAGACCAACCTTTTCTACAACTTTAGCCTTGAAAAGGAGAAAACAGACTTCTTTTAGACAAAGGCTAGTCAGTCACACTTGCTATTCTTACACTGCATAATCTGTCACACTGATCATAAATACAGTCTAGAAATCAAATACTTATTCTTATACTAAATGTTAGTGTTAGCATGGACTATTGCTGTGCACATTTCTTTATGATTTATTTGTGAGACTTTATAGATGTGGCTTCATGCAGAGCGACACAGTCCTACCTTGTCTCTTTTCTAACAAGGAGCATGAACAGGAGGTCGTCACAGGACGAGAAAGCAAAGAGGAAAATTAGAACTAAAAAAAGAAGCTGAAGAGGAATTCATGTGGACTACGAGGCTATTGTCTTGAAATGCACTGGGAGCATTTTTAAGTACATTAATATTTGGCATAATCGCACACTGTGGTACCTTTTCCTTGCCCTTGGTGGGGGAGGCATTCTTGGTGCTGGCTGCCACTACTTCCTTCTCCACGACACCCATAAATCGCTGCTCAGACTGGGTATGGAAGGACACGGTGCCCTTGGGCAGCTTCTTGATGCGCACTGCATGGTTCCTCTGAGCGGACAGCATATCCTGGTGACAAACGGGACATCTACGTTAGCTTTTTGTTGAGGATTCATTCAAAATTGCCTGATTAGGTAGTAAGACAGAATACATACTTTTGTGAAAAGCTTATAAACAGGACCTACAGGCACAACAGTGAACTCCACTTCATCTGAGATGTGCAGTTGGCTTTCCTCCAGAACTTCACTGAAGTGGAAGAACATCCTTGCGTCCCGGTCCACGCACTTGATGAAGCCGAAGCCGTCGCGTATAGCTGCAATCACGCCCTGCAAGAGGAATGGGTGACAATTATTGATTATATAACTAGACTGCTGCAGGAAGATCACAACAATCTATTATTGTGTAATCCCCACCATTTCACGGCTCTCCTTGGTGAAGTCGAAGGTGTCAGGGAGGATGTCGATGTTGGTCGCCCTCTCCAGCTTGTCTCGGCGGTCGGTGGAGATGTTGAACTGGATGTGGTCTCCCTCCAGAAGAGTCACCTTGGACTTTGTGTCCTTCTCACCAAACGGGAGCTCCTTGTCAGCGAAACCGATGCGGGAACTGATGCGGCCGGGGAGAGGGTCGTTCTGAGGGACAGGATCAAATAAACCTTTATTGACCCCACAGGAAATTCATGTGTCTTAGCAGAAACAGCAATAAGAGACAAGGAAACACAAGCTAGACCAGTTAAGAGTACACAGACATAAGAAACAATATCATTGGGTTAAAGTTAACATATATGCAGATGGGAACAGGTATCAATACAATATTCAACACCTATGAGGGTACAAGTCCAAAGTAGGTACCCATGGTGCAAGTCATACAAGAAAGAAGTATTAAGGACAGATTTGAGGAAAAAAACAGTCATGGCAGATTTGTTATCTACTTGCCTGGTTTTTGGTGGGAACCTTGGGAATGACCTTGACAACAGTGCCTTCGAACTGCTCGATGCTGATGTCCTCAAAGATGACCGTTCCTTGGGGGAGCAGCCTCACATCTGTGGCTACCTCTTTACCCTAAGGCAGAAAATAAAATGGAAACCCGGTTTTTATATATATATATATATGGTAATTTACCAGGGTTTCTAAAGGTTTCAAGTTAAATTCAAGACCACAAATTCTGTTTCATTTTGGACTAAGTATGAAGTCCTAAAATGATTCGCTCATATTTTAAACAATATAAAAGTACTATACAAGAGCCATGAATACATTAGGGTTAGAGTTACAGTGGAAACATTTGATTTCCATAATGGTTTTTTAAAACAATTGTGAACCGTATTATGCCCGAGTTAGTCAATTCAATTAAAACTTTTAAAAGACTTGCCAAAAACCCACATTAAAGGGTTAGGTGTCAAAGTTATTATAAATCTAAGCCAAGTACAAAAGTTACTCAAGTATTTGAAGGGATGAAAAGCTTGACAAATCCTACATTTCTGTCTTTGATGGTGAACTCTACGTCATCTCCAGCCTGCAGAGCCTCCAGGTCACCCTTGAACTCGCTGTAGTGAAAAAAAATCTCCTTCACCACATCTGCCCTCTCGATGAATCCAAAGGCCTCCTGCAAGAGAACACGTGGTTCAACATCAGGGCAAAAACAGCCGTCCTCTCAAAAAGGGGAGATCCTGTTTTAAGAGTTCAGTTGCTTTGAGTGAGTTTTGAGACAAAGGCCAGTTGGTTACATTCAAAGGAAAAATGTACAATTCCTTTTCGCGTTTTTTGTGAAGTCAGCTATCATAAAGACCATTTCAAAGCTGCTTAATAGAAAACGTAATGATATTATGTCCATTACCTTTGTAGCACACACCACACCCTGGCACCTCATTTGCTTTTTCTTCACCAGTTGAATATTACGAGCACTGACAGCACCGGTGCTGAAATACAACAAAAGTAAACCATGAAGCCCAAGTGGAAGCTATGCATATTAAGGCAAGAACGCAGTTATGGTGTAAAGACTTACTGCTTGTTGGTGTCCATATAAAAGCTGACTTTGTCGCCTGTGTCCAGGTGCATATTACCCTCCACATCGTCAGGCGTGTAGGTAAGGTAGAACACTTCCTGTTGAAAGTCACATCAGGGTTTGAACACACTAACTACCACTATAATATTTTACATTCATAGAGGCATGCTATTTTTTTTATGTAAAGAAAGTGTATCTGCTACCGAATTTTAGCCTTGTTTTTGTTGCTGCCGTTTACATTCAAATACAAAACTTTTGTTTCTCTTGTGCAACATTAAAAGGAACTTGGCTTCCAACTGCATTTTGTTGTACAGTGGATATAAAGGGCCCCTGTGGAGGCCATGAGGATACATCCTTTATCTTAATTTAGAAGCAGATGCAAGGAGGGTAAGTCAAGTACACAGCAAGTAAATGATTGTTAAAAAAAAAGGATCATCAAGAAAGGAGGACATTTTAAAAACATCCTGCATTTCTCTAATCTTTGAAGCCATGCCACTTACCCCATTTCTTTCATAACACACACTGCCAGTGGGAACCTGGCCGGGTGCAGACTTTCCATCCAAGTGCACTGGGATTGAGGAGACAACCTAAGGAAAAGGGAGGAATAAACAGAGGGGGTTATTAGCACTTCCCTTTGCCAATCGTAGGTTAGGTATTCAATGTAATTACATAGCCCAATTAAAATATTTCTGGACATGTGATGGATGAAATGGCTTTAATTTTCAAAATGTCACAGGTAAATGGCTTAAATTCAAATGTATACAGTAACAAGTATATCAAGTGTCACCAGTGTGGTGCATCACCCACAGTTTGCATGAAATATGCAGCATGTTGCTAACATGTCTCAATAACCTAGTAAGTGACTTAAATCAGTTAATGAGAGTTTGGAGTCAAATTGTGCTCTGTGTGTGGACCTAGATGCATAGTAGCAAAGAGCTACATGTAGGATTAGTTTTAGTGCGAGTGACTGCGCCATATTAGTTGCAGTGGGTATTCATAGAAGCGAATACACTCAGCCATTAAATTGATCACTTGACCATATTTGTTCTATAGACATTCGGCACCTCTAGCAAACATGCATGTAAGCACACCAGGCCAGGTTTAAATTTAAAAAAAAGTGTAAATCTGGATGGGAAATGTTCAAATGGATTAGAAAAGTAGGAGGGGGGGGGGGGTCAAATTTAACAATGTATGTACATTAACATCTTCTGCCCAAAAAAACACAATGGGCCATATAAATATTATTTGACAGACAAACGACAGAACCAAAAATAAAATGGTGTTCCTTAACTGGATGAATATAACCATGCAGCACAGTAAAGGGATAGGCGTGCAGGTCTGGCCCCACCTGGCCCGAGATGCGCTCCTCTGGCAGCACCTCTGGCTTTATCTTTAGCAGCTTCACTGCTATGGGCTTGCCAGTGCGCCTGTCAGAGGATACCTCAAACTCTACATCATCTGAGGAGAGGGAAGCAGGAGAACAGCAGACGCTTAGACACTTGAAATGACACAGACTACTTTAAGAGAGGTAATCAAGATTACTGGATGTCTGCTATTGCATAATAAGGTAAACAAAACAGTGATTGAGAGAATAGTCCTATGATTAAAGTATATTGACAAATTTCCAGTATTATGATGTCTGTGGCCCAGTAACCGCAAAAATGCAAACTGTACATTCTCACTGTTGCACCTTCACATTAAAAATATTCATTTGGTTAAAAAACTAATTTACTCTTATTTTGAAGTAGTCACAGGAAGTGCAACATGTCCTTCACAGAGCTTGACACTACTGTTAGTTAAATATGCACCTACAAAAACAATGCAAGCGTAAGGACCGACCACAGGGGTCAGTAAGGTAAACATCAGATTTCTATGCAGCATAAATAAAAGTGGTTAACAGTTGCTCACAGAGTTAATAGCGCTTACCACCAGTTAATAGGGTATCGAAAATGTCACAACTAAGCTAGCAGCTAATTGTCCAACACATTTCATTTCTAAAGTTAAGTATGTATGATTGGTATATTAATCCAAAGCCCCTCACCTCCTATTTTGAGCTCCTGCAGGTTGCCATTGTACTGGGAACAGTGGAAGAACAAACGAGCCTGGCGTTCGGAGCACTGGATGAACCCATAAGAGGTCAGGAGTTTCTCCACCACGCCAGTCTCTCTAATGCCTGGCCCTGTCCCATTAGCATACGCAGTATGTCCATTGTTATGGAGCATGCCTGGGTCAAAACTCATCTGGGGAAGAGGAGAAGCAAGTGTTAAAATGAATTCAAAAGAGGAGCTTAACAGAAAAACACTTGAGTATGTTGCAGTTTAATGCAGTCGTTGATGCCAACCTCAAATACCAAACGACAAATGCAGTTCAAAACATGCAGATACCACAAATTCAGGAGAAAGTGGGAAGGGTGGAAAAAGCAACATTAAAACTAAATTTGAGTCTTCTGGGAGCTTTCTGGCCAACGACAGAGATGTTACAATGCCTATCTAGAAATAAGTCTTCCCATTTAACATAAATAATAATCCACATCACACACCGACCACACTGTACGGGTCTCTCTGGTTCCTTACAAGTGTTATGCACTTCAAGTTAAAAAATTCCCAGAATTTAACAATTAAATGAGTCCCAAACCATGTAAGCGCTGACAAAACGTTCATGCAAATCTGGTTAGACAAAAACGAAAGGACTGATCTCCCTCTACTTACCAACCAGTGTATCAATAAAAACTCAATCAAAATCTGCCACTGCATCCTGGTTAAGCTCACGCACCTACAAACCATGCAGTTATCAAAACATCACCACAAAAACAGCAGACTACAGGGATGTTAAAAGTCAACATGGGCAGCACCAGAGCATGCCCCTTACTGATCTCTGATACAGGGGGGTCCGCTTGTGTTTTTTACTTCCTGGATGGGGATGGCATGAGAGGGAGGAGCAGCGGGGGATAGTCATGGGAGCGGTAGAGGTAGATGGGGCAGAGCCAGTGTTGCGAGCCACTGGAGGTTCAGAGGAGCCTCTTTCCATTTCTGACACTGGGGGTAGGACTTGCATATGCTGTTGGGAGGAGGCAACAGCTTTGAAAAAGGGAGCATAGTCATAGCCTTTGTAGCATTTTCTTACAAATTAACCTTTCCCAGACATCACAAATTGTTTGGTTATCACTCAAGAACAGTTATCCAGCCAAATGTTATAAAATACAGTATTTTTCTAAACTGATGTTATTGCAAACAAGCACCAGTGTTTGAGCATTGACTCATGTAAAGGGGCCCATCATACCATACAAACACGTTGCACTATATTACATGTTCTTTTTTATAAAAGGCTTTTCCAATGCAATTCAGCTCATCACGATCTCCAATCCTAACGACAACAAAATAAAGCCCAAAGAACCACAAGGCAACTTCATAACACAGAACTGCGACCATGACAACATCTATTGACAGCATTGATCAGTGGTTAAAAACACACTGGTGCATCCACACGGGATGGCTCTACAGAGAAGGCTGGAAAACTTAACAAACCTCTGCGCAGAAAGGGAAAGTGAAGTGGTTTGAGTCCCTAACGCTACTCAAGGCAGAGTGTGTTAAAACCACTGAAGATGGAGAGTTGGAATGCAAATGACAGGCCAAAGGAGCGATGCATCTACAGTGGACAGAGAGACGGTGATGTGTTATGAGGAGGGGTGGGGTCCCAGAGCAGCCTCTTCTTAGGCCCTGTACTGCACTTCAACAAAGACCCAACAGAACATAACCTATTCGGAGGCCTTTTACCCTTATATGGTCTGAAGAGTACAAAGGCTGCATGATTTGGTTGAAAACAATTTGGTCTCGGAGATAGTAAAGACTTAAGTTTGAAGATGACGGGCAAGTACTTCAAATACTTCCCATTGAATTCATTTAACTATATACCAGGACCGGCGGATATGCAGTTAGTCAGAACTCCCCACGATTTTAATGAACTGACGAACTGAAATTGAACTCAAGAAACGCCTCTTAAGGAGTTAAAAAAAAAAAAAAAAAGGCACCACATTTTCAAAATCAGCTGAACACCCCTCGCCCTGCAACAATAAAACTAAGTAGAGGCTAGTCTCGGGAGCCCGGAAAGGATGAAGAAGGTTAGGCCATTCACAGCAGAGAGATGCAGGGCAAGGTGGGTGGATGGGTGTTCGATGGGGGTGGGGCACGTAGAAAAAGAGGTGGGAAGGTGGAACTTACGGATCGGCCATATGGCGACAGGCTGAGTCCGACAGGGGAGGTGCTGCTCAGGTCAGCGCTAACAAATGCGGTGGGTGGCGACGCAGGCAAGGTAAACTCAACAAAGCCTTTCCAGGGGCTGCCCATATTTTCCCATAAACTCGGACCGAACTTGCTCGAGCACTTGCTGAACTTGGATTACTTGTTTGAGTTTTTTTTTTTGCTTGACTGTTAAAGTTCTATTTTATGAGACCACCCAATGATACACCGCTGGATGTCTGCAGGGGTGAAGAGAGGAACAAACATAACGGGTAAGGCAGATAACTCAGCCAGTGTGCCATGTGTCACAAAACAAAAAGGATAAATAGCTGTTGGCTTCCCGGCGGGAGGAAGTTGAAAAGACAAAAATCTTAGAGGATATGGCTTTAAAACCACAGAATAGGGAAAGGGTGGGCTGGGTGTGGGATAGGAAATTAAGTCATTCTCAAACTAAATGGAATAACCAGCTTAACTGTTTGGAGGAGGTGTAGCTTCAGTTCAGCTGGCTTGTGTTTAGAGAAGAGTTATCTTTAGCAAGTGACAATGCAGAGGTCACTCGCATGATCAGCGTTCTAATCTATCACTTATCAGACTCATTCCACATAAGGAATGTGCAAAGAGGAATGAATATACAAGGTTGATTTCAAAACAAGCAGTAGCTTTCTTTTCCATATCTGCGAGATCAGCTGTTGTTGCCATTTAAAAATTAAGAGTTGTCAAATTTCGATTAATGACACAAATGCAGATTGTTTCAATAAAGCCTTTTTGAAAACATTAACACACATGTCTGTTTGCTTAAACAACATCCAATTTCAACAAAGAGGACAAATGCACTCATGTTGAGTGACAAAAATAAATTAAAACCCCCGGATTGCTGCAGGAAATCAGCGAAGCTGGCCAAACTGAATCACACTGATACAGATGTACTGACAGATTGAGTGTCATGTACAACAAATGTGTACAAATAGGGAATTTAACAACCTTATCTTCTGAATCATACCCAACTTACATCAGATATTTTTTATCAGGATCGTTTAACCTGATAGGGAAATATTTTCAGCATATTGTGGAGGGGGATCATTCAAAACATGACAAATGAAATCAAAAGTGAATTGATCTACACGTACAATTCTCGTTAACATGACAGGCCTCATGTTATGAAGGGACTACTAACTGACACCCACCTTTACTTGTTGTGTTGAATCTTGTAATTTTCAGGATCTCAGTGATTTTGCCGTCCCTGCAGATCTCTTCACTCACACAGTTGAACACACACACGAGCACACACACACTTGTTACAGGTTTCTGGCACAAGTTCTAGATGGTTGCATAAAGCAAAACAAAAAACAGAGGGGGAGAAATCTAGCACAAAAAAGGCGGACGCAGGTGCATAAACACTGCTGTAAAAAAAGAAAGTATACAATGAAAATAGTAGAGTAGAGAAAAGGAAAAGATGGGGGTAACTATGGGGGGGGAAATAAAACTAGCAGGTAGCAGCCCACTCCACACCCCGGTGGTGAGTCGGTGGTGTGGTGAGGATGAGGAGGGCTAGGAGCAGCGTTGGGACGTGTGCTTTGTCAAAGCTGTTGAGTAGGCACAAACTTCTGGTTTCAGATCAGTTAGTCTTCTCAGAATATGCTTGGGCATAGGATTGCTTCTCTGTTTCGTTTCAATTGGGCTGATGGGCGTCTTCTTTGGTCGTTTCAGGATTTGGTTACTTCTTGCGTTTTAAACCCTTGAAGTGATCGGTTGGTTGGTTTTCTATGCGTCTTCAGTGTTGCAACTTTGCTTTAGTTTCGGGAGTTTTATCTTCAGTTTCTTTGTTATGATCTGAACTTGAAGCAGTTGCGGATGGTACAAAAATTCAGTTCCGTTTCACTTCATACTGTTGGGGGAAAGAAAATGTGGTTAGCCGAGCAGATAAATGTATGCATTAACATAACAAAACATCAAGAAACAGGACAAAATGCCTAAGGTCTCCAATATCACAAATACATTTAAATGTACTGTCGCGGTTTGTTTTCCAATTGCTATATTCTTTGCCACAGACTTTAGAAGTATTTAACAAAGGTTATCCTCAGATGCCTGGATATGCCAGGAAGGTAGTAGCTTTGGGTCAACAAGCCGTAGCGCATACCTCAGTTCATGCCAGGATATTTATGGCACCATCTCTGACCAGGGCCCTCTTATTTTGTACTTCAATTCTCAACTGTTGCACTTGTTGTATGCATTCAGTGTGTCTCTGGGGACCCACAAGCTACCAAGATGAATTACATTTATGTGTGTACCACGTGAATACATTTTTCTATATTCTAAATGTGAAAATCAGAGACTGATCTCCATCAGTAGGTTAGAGCGTGTGTTGTTGACCTAAATACGCAGCAGCTTTGAAAACAAGCTGGGTGAGCCAACCCAGGACACATGATATCTATTCTGCTGCGAGTGTCGCAATGATTCATCCCACGCACTTCCCGAAACATTCAAATTATGTTATTAAAAAAAGAATGTCAAATCAGATCCCAAGCAATAGAGAGATTGTTGCCTTTGAAACAGCCTCCTTGATCTTCATATTCATATCTAAAATCTGGATTAACCAACAATGTCACTTATGTGTTTTGTTTACATGTGCAATAAATCTTCTACCCATGGGGACTAAAGCTGTACATCCTAGTCCTATAACAAACAAAGGCAGTTATCACAAATAGGATGTGTTCACTGGGGTTACGGTTTTGAGTAATGAAAAGGGGCGATTCTTCAGTGAAGACAACCTTGGACAAGACTGCTTTTCTGCTATCCTTCCAAGCTTTTAATGACGCGAAAAGAAAAACATTCCACCCACTAAACCACCAGCACCGACTGACCGTATCAGTACCTTACTGAGTATAATAGTACAGTTTATTCTGTAATCATTAAACACAAAGGCAAAGACTTCATAGTACGCCCTATTTAAAAAGGCAGACGGCGCTTCCCTGGTCTGGGCCCGAACAACAGCCGCCCTGACAGTACCAACCATGTGACTTCCTAGCAATCCGCTATCCTCAGCAGGAACCGCTAATAGGGCCTGATCCAACACGTTGCGGCATGCAACGATATCGAAAACGTCACAACTAAGCTAGCAGCTAATGTCCAACACATCCCAAACTCTAAAATACCTACAAAAACATCGACGATTTGTTTTGAACCGTACATATACTGCGTGTGGCTATAACTAACGCACACAACAGTTAAGTATGAATCAGCTTAATGACCTTGTGTGGAAAAACCACCACACAGACTAGCTTGATGCTAACGCTAAAGTCGTAAACAGTCAGTACCCCCGGGCATTTCCGACTTTCGTAAATGTTAAATTAAATTTACTGCGACATTGTCATTAGACCACGCGTTAGCTTAAATAATTAGCAAATGAGGCATTTAAGTTTTCTGCCTCATATCACAAGTAACGTGGCTTCTAGTCTGGTCAAAAAGTTAACGGAAAGTACGCACACAATCAGGTTACCCTTTACACACCAAGAAAATCAAACCTTCCAAACGGGGAAAAAAGGCGTTTTGATATTATTGGTTCATATTTAAGTATATTAACGGTGTAGGGGTGTACGTGAGGGTTTTAACAAACAAGTGGGTATTGTGTATAATTCGGCAGAAGGTCTCTAAAATAGTTATGGATATACATTTTAATAAAAATCATATTTTGTGGAACTGGATAGTACTGCCTTCCGACAGCGTTAACACATTCTGATATTAATTTGGTTTAACTGACAGAAGGAGAGGAATGGTCGCTATGAGAGAGACTGGCGACGGAAAGACCGGAGCTTTATTTAGGATATGATAGGAGCCACGAACTGTAAATACCTTTTAACTCATGGTACAATACAATGTCACTAGCAGAGTTTATCCTGCACATACACAAATAACAGAAAGACAACGTTATCGGAGCTAACGGCACGAGGACGGGACAACAAAGAAGCTATGTCAAGCGATACGAGTCTCGTCCTCAATTACAGTCACCGCGTCTGTCACTAACAGCCATTTGTTTCACACGTGCAATCTCATTCGTAACGTTATTCGTCATAGAAATAAAAAGTGACTTTTGTTTATCGTTAACAATGTTGCTAAGCTGTTCACTATGCTAAAAAGCTAATAGCGGCTACAGTAAGCTAGCATGCTGCTGGTCCTTGTGTGGTGATTTATGTTGAGGAAAAATACGGCTGCCCCAACCCAGGCCCGAGGTCTGCGTCTTAACAACTGCTTCATACCCCGTTCCATTTTAAAGGCCCGCTGGAGGAGAGAGCTAAGCGTCGTACTGACATAGTTCAAACAGATGTTCGAAATTGTATAATAAGCTTTACATTTAATAAAACTTACCCCAACAGCTTTCAGCACTGTCACCAGCGCCGCTAGAAGCAGCACGGCACATTACGTAGTGATTAGGGAGGCAGCTAACGCGATATTTCACAACGTTGGGGTATCCAGAGAGCCTGAAAAAGAAAAGAGTGGCTACTGCCACTGTGCGAGGGATGACTAACCGTTAATCCTGTCTCGCAATGATCCACCGGGGACAGGGAATATGTCTATGATCATGATGGAAACATTTTCTATGACTTACTATCTTGACTAGAAAGCAGACATTTACGTGCTGAGTTGTTCGAAATACACTTATTCACCATATCCATGCAACGGAACCTAACACATGTTTTGGTCATTTAATTCCCAGACAGTAACTGTTCTTCTCCTGTAATAGAGTTTCTGAGGCCACACGTTGCATCTTGGGAGTGTTCAAGAACAAAATCGATTGTAGCAGAAATGTTATTTGAGGACGTGCACTTATTGCTTCACTCTTTTGATAGTATTGAATTAACCTGTGGAGAATTGAAATTATGATAATACCTAAACTAATTAATATGCCCATTATATGTTTGCCGATTGATTAACCGTGTTCACGAATTAGTTATGAAATGCGTTGTCATCTCAATAAATAATACAATAAAAACATTGTTACAGTTCTTTTGATTTAAGGTTTGACTGTTTTACATGATACATTTTATTTTATTTTATACCTTTTAAAAACACACAATTTAATAATCTGTGTCGTAATGTGTAGGCTGTGTATACATTTTCTTTTGTATTCGATTTGTTTTTATCAATAGCATACTCAATATGCTAATATGTCTTTTGTATAATTGCTTTGGTTTTTCTGTGGGATTGGGCTTTTTCTTGAAATTATATTTAGATCTCAATGGGAATTCCTGAATAAATAAAGTATACTTTATTTTATTGTTACCAATTTCGTATTTATGAGAGGGAAGATAGCAAAAGCATACACAAGGTCATGGATAAAAAGTGAGTTACAATTCATAATGACATAATATACTAACATATATAGATTAGTAGCTATATAGCTCTGAGTTGGAACTGTTTCAAACCTCAATTTAAACTCTCCAGTAGATGGCAGTAAACACCTTGAAGATGATTTCGTTTTATGTACAGAGAAGAAGACGAGTCGGAAGTGACGTTTCAGTTAAGTCTGACACGGAAACGGCGCACTTGACCAACAACACAGAAAGACAACTTTTTATTTGTATCTATTGTAATTAATCTGTGTTGCGACAAATATTAACGAAAGCCCACAATAGCTTCTAAACGCTACAGTAAAGGCATTGCAGCTGCTGCAGCTGGATAAGGCTAGATAGCAACCAAAGCTAACACTGCGAGGTATTTCAATCCCTCTTGCAGTGTGGAGTAGCTTGTTTACGTTACACTCAGGAGCTGTCAGTTTCCAGAAATGGCCTGCACTTTGGAGAAAGTGTTGGGGGATGCCAGGATACTTCTGGAGAGGCTGAAAGAGCACGACACGGCCGCCGAGGGACTGATAGAGCAGTCCGGGGCCTTAAACCAGAGAGTGCAGGGCATGAAAGAGGTGGGAAATGCCCTTCCGGACAAGGTAAGGACGATTATCTCCCCATTCAGAGTTCATTCAAGTGCTGCACTGCTCAGAGGCACTCACACAGGAGTGATGCAACAGGAACTCCTGATCTCCAACTTTATGACTCACCCATTCATTCTAGAAAACATTAATACAAAATACAGCCCACAATTTCACAAATCCTTCTTTGATGATGTGAAACGATCATAAAACTTCTCTGGATGAAACGAAATGTTCATTATTGGACCATTTTCTTTGCCCAGTTAAAAAACAAAGCTATACATTTTCTAATAAGTATTATCTTACATGTTTTGTATGTGTGTGTCTGCTTCCTATGGAGCAGATCAGTATTTCAGTATTACCAGTTCACCTTATCATACTGATATCGTAATAAGTAAATCCTGCTTTTGTGAGAATGAAATCATTTTGTAAGTTATGACAGTCTTTTAATGACTGTAATAATTGCTTTAACCACTTTGTAATAAGTTGTCTTGAGTTTGTAATTTGTTTTTGAGTTTATATTGTACAATATCTCACCACAAATTATGGCAAAGCAACCCATCTTTCTGTTCTTCATAATTTCTCTCTTAGCACTCGGAAGACACTTCAGAGATTCACGAGCTGACCAAATACAAGCCTCATGTCCTTTTGACTCAAGAGAACACTCAAATTAAGGACCTGCAGCAGGAGAACAAAGGTAAAAGATGAACCAAAAAACATCCTGTTCATTGTTGGGCTGTCGTTTGATATTTTTGCTAAAAATCTTCTCGTCCTTCCCTGCAGAACTATGGTTATCTCTTGAAGAACACCAGTATGCACTAGAGTTGATCATGGGTCGATACCGCAAGCAGATGCTCCAGCTGATGATGGCAAAGAAGGAGCTTGACACCAAACCTGTGCTCAACCTCCACGAGAACCACGCAAAGGTACTCATGCTGTTTTCAAATTCACTGTTTAGGTTAGGAATCAAAATAGATGGACTAAATCTAAAGTTGTACTAAACTGGTAAAACAACTTGTTTTTTGTCTGTTCTCCAGGAAGTGCAGAACCAGGTGGAGCGTATATGCGAGATGGGTCAAGTGATGAGAAAAGCAGTGCAGGTGGACGATCAGCACTACTGCTCTGTTCGAGAGAGGCTCGCTCAACTAGAGGTAAGTGTTTCTGTAGAATCAGGAACAACTTAACATTATACTTTTGAGTCAATCAATATTTTTTATGGGGATACTGATACACTCTCTGTGTTGCTTAGCATGGCAAGGATGTTGCTTTACTTCCCTGGTTGGGTTGCCAAGAGCTCTGGAGAGTGGTTTTACAATTTTGCCACTTAAGGCTTGAACTCTTATTGTTTAAATACCCATTTCATTTTTTGCATTGTAGTGCTGCTGAGGCGGTGGTTAGTATATTTCTGCTGCATTCCTGCATCCTTTCATATTCTGGGCAACATTGATTGTCCAAACTCATCTTAACATAGCTCTGCTTCTCCATATACTGTTAACCTTAAATGTTCCCATTTTGTAGCAGCATTTTGTAGCAGGTTCTAGCTAGCTAACTTAAATTGTTTATATAAAAGCTATAAACTAATGAGATTACTTGATTTGTCTGTTTGTTTTATTCTCAATAACTCAATCTGGACATTTTGCCATAAATCTATATCTCCTTATTCTGTCTTGTTCAGATTGAAAACAAGGAGCTTCGAGACCTCATGACTTTTAGCAAGATCTCTGGGAAGACAGTGAAAGAAGATAACAGCCAGCCACCAGCAGCAGCAGCAGCAGCGGTAGCAGCTGAAGAAAAGTCCCATCAGCCAGAGTCCGAATACTGATCAGAGCAGCTTCAGTGTAAACTGTAGGTGGGGCAAGTGCTTCAGGACAAGGAAAAAAGGGTGGATGATCTATTGACTGTGTTCACTACATTATTTTTTTACTAAGGATGGAATGCAGCATATTTTTTGTAGCTGAAGCCACTTAAACACAACATCCTAGTTTTCACATGCACTGACGTGGAGGTATATCTGGACAATAGCTCTTGGTGTCATATGTACAGTATGTGTATTATCACTTACAAGTATTCAATTGTGACTAGCTTAAGATTCACATTCAGGGGAGTAAAGTCAGTAAAAGCAAAGGGGATTTATTTTGTTTTTGGCCAAAGATATATTTACTCCTCAAGACACAGTTTCTACCTCTTTGGTGCCCCTTTGCTGTTGTCGCATAATCATGATGTGTTAAGTACTCATAACCAGCCCTCATATGAGTCCACTTGAAGTCCATAAAGAAGCCAACTTGTAGTCTTCACTATTTTAAAAGGCTGTGCAAAAAGTGTGCTCTGCCAACCAGATGAGTTTTTCACGCGGTTTGCCTGCTGAGAAGTGGATCAGTTGTATGTGATTGTTTATCATTTAATGAACTTAATATGTCTGTTTGTAGAATTCATATATAAAGTGACCCTGCTGATGGCACATCTTTATTTATGGTAACAATTTCAAAAATTGCCAAGTTTTTGTGTAATGGATATCAGATATTTGCGCACTTTTTGTGTCAGTAATTGTGTATTGTCATCTCAGGAAATCAGTGTTAATAACGTAAACATGCTGTATTGACTTCATGACGGTGTGTACTGATATGTGTCAAATGATATTTCATTCAGAAACCTTACAATGCATTTGCAATAAAATATATTGTTTTTGTGATTTTTTTGTGTATTTCCATAACAAAGAAATGACTGAAATTGGTGAATGTGGTTGATGTATCTTTCTATTCTTCACCGCAAGGTGGCGACATCCACCCGCTTTACTTGTAAACTCATCGCGGAGTTTGCGAGATAGCGTAATGGTGCATTCGCGTACAGACATAAACGAACCTTTGCCTTTTAAAGGGTGTTTTTTCCCCTCATATATCGTATCAACAACATCAAATCGATGAACACCATATTCCATTTTGACTGTTAAGGCCTAAACATTCATGCATTTTATCACGTTTTCCATCCTTTCAAATGGTAGAAATCCTACATTTCCGATAGCACGTGAATGTATCACCAGAGCTGCATTTGACACTTAAAAGAAGCTAGCTACTGTGCAGCATGTCTGAGAAGGAGCTGGGGAAAAAGTGGGACCGATGCCTGGCAGACGGTGCCATTAAACTTGGTAAATATTTCTAAGTATTCCTCTTTCAACAACACTGTAAAGTCCTGAATTAAAGATAACATAAGCAACAGTTATTACTGTCGTCTTCTGCTGTCATTGACTGGGCGATAGGCTAACTAGCTAGTAGAGGGCTTGTAAAGGACAACCGAGTGACCATATCGATTTATTTATTTTATAGATACAATTTGAGTTCATTCTTTAATTTCATTAGAGTTTACCATAGAGTAAGTCGTAATTTATCTGGTTTCACTTAGATGTTATATTTGAAAATAAGTAGGAGCCCCATTCAGAAAGTGATAACTATATGTTTTTTTGTGCATTTCATTACTCAATGTTAAACTAACGTTAAAATGACTTTTTACGAGGCAACCGTTCCCACTCCTGAATTTGGCATACATATAAAACATGTAGGATAATACCAATGAAACTTTCCAATGTTTTAGTTAATAACTCCCTTTAGAAATTGCGTCAGGGAGCAGAATGACATTTAGCCGATATATGAACGGAGTGCGGTGTGACGTATTTGACTTGGCATTATGCTACAGTGAGGTCTCTAGTTTCATGGAAACTGCATAGTCTTTAATGCAAGCAACGTCACCGTAATATTGACCAGTTTCAGAGAAAAATGTGGGGGAAATACTCGACGTCACTTCCCGCGATCCTGCTGTACGAATGAGATTTTAATTTTAACTGCATAGGCTATTTATCAAAAAGTAATGCGTAATCAAGCAACAAAACTTGTGTCAGGGCTACATGACAAATATAAAATACATAATGTAAATTTACACAAGTCAGAGTCATTATAGATGAATGCGTTTTAATTGAAAAGTCAACATAACATTGCCTTTCATGTCATAACTGTTTTTTTCCCCCTTCCTTTTTCAGGCACTGGTCTGGGGTTAGGAATTGTCTTTTCTGTACTCTTCTTTAAACGTAAGTGTTTTAAAAGAATTGTTGCTGTACCTTGAACCTTTAATTTACCCCAAAGGTCTGACGGGAATACCAGATCTATTGATGCTCTGAATGTATGTACCATGGATGTATAAAAAGAACAGTACAAGCAATGTTGCGCTATCTCTAGCAAACAACCTTCTAATGTCTTGAACACATTATTTGATGTTAATTGATATTTGAGAGGATTAAATATTTCTATGTGAGAAGTAGATCAACATCAATACTCAGAAGCACAAAAAGGAGCATTTAAATAAAAGTTAAATACAGTTGCAGTAAAATGATTTCAAGCAAATGTGCATGTTTGTTGCTCAGTTTGTATCTTAATGGTTTATTGAACTTATTGTAAGTCACTTTGGATAAAAGCGTCAGCTAAATGAAAAAGGTAATAATCTATGATGTGTTTTTTTTATAATGAAAAAGGTATAAAGTATCTGTTTCTTTTGTAGGGCACACCTGGCCCATTTCATTCGGCTCAGGAACGGGACTTGGCATGGCATACGCCAACTGTCAGAATGACCTGAGGTCCTTTTATATGCAGCACAGCAGCGAAAAGGTTTGTTTGGTCCAAAACCTATTTCCTTATACTGTCATAACACTGTGTCATTGTTCATGACAATCAAGGCTTATATGGCTGTTTTCTGTTTTCTTTAACAGGAGCAGTAGCTGTATGTCATTGAGGGATTTTTATTTTTATGGACCGTATTGTTTTGTTTGTGGGAGAGTCACCATTTGCACTGTTCTACACTAAGATCCTGGTCTTTCTGTTGAACGATCCGTCCCAGTATGTATGATGTGTATGTGCCTAATCAGGACAGTCTGTGTATGTTTAATAAAATAATAATTACCACAAAAAAGATGCCCTGCTGATTCAGTTTTTTCTCTGATGGTTGATTTTGGTGAAAACCCATTTTAAGAGTCCTAAGTAAAAAAACAAAAACATAGTAACCTAATGTACTATAAGGACATTATTGCAGCTTTGAAAATATGTGTTTTCCATTCATTTCTGAATGCTAGTGGGAGTGATTTTCTGAGACAGTTTCGTGGAGGAAGGTGGGGATAGCGATGCAAACGCTGTCCCAGAAGGAGGTGGGTGAGTTGGGGTCAGAAGGTTGGCAGCAGTCGATCTGATGTGGCAGATGACAGGGGCGTAGCGACTGAGGGAATTAGTCCGTTCTGAGGAGGCACGGAAATTGGAAAGCTTTGCATCTTATGTTTTAGTATTTGACACAGCTATTGAAAGGATGATGCATACATGGTTTTACCCAATCAATTGCTTTTCTATTCAAGTGCTCCTGCTGGGAAGTGAATAATTATCATCTGGATTGAGAGTAATATTGGAATAAGGTGAAGTCTCTGTTGTTTTCTGAGTTGTTATAACAAGGAAGTGTGAATTTTTTAACCAATGGTAATTGTGAGTCACTGAAAAATATTTCATGACTGGTTGATAAACGGGCACCTGGCCACAGTGAACGGAAATAGATGAAACAATGGAAAAACAAAAACAAAGCTTGACATTATCTTGCAAATGAAGTGCAATTATATTATGCAAAATAATTATTGCATAAATATTCGACATTGGTATGGACGGTAGTGCTAAAAAGCCTAATTGTATACAGTGTGATTCAATCTTGTGAATTATTAAAATGAGACACTAGATGCAAAAACATCTAATTTATAGGACATTTTATTCCTAAAAACATGGCAAACTGTTTTTTTTTTTATGAGACAGTTGACAGTATTTTCAAGAAAAAAAAATACATCCAAAAACCTTAGAATCTTATGTGAACAAAAGGAATCAACAATGTTGAACCTGGCTTTATCCTATTATACTATTTGCTGGCCTGGTAATGTATGCAAATTAGCACATATTTAATAAGATAAAGCCTAATTTGCATATTTAACCATACCATTTCAAGAAACTTCTGATACTCAAAATATTTGTCTTGATGTTAGCTTTCAATGCAGCATTTCTGAGGAATTCTACCTTTGTAGAATAAAGCAGTCACATGTAAAGCCTGACAAAGATGTAATGTTAGTTGTACCTTTTGTAGATAAAAACACCTTTACGAAACATGAATAAAAGACCACCTACACCAATTCCTATGCTCAAGAATGATCATTTCTTGGCTGTGATTGTGCATGGTTATGCATTAACAGCTCCATGTTTTGACACGCTCCTTCTCAAAAGCTGCGCGCTACGGCTGGCAGGCGCGCTTGAGTGGCCGACACAGGGATTATCTGGAGCGAGGGATATAAAGGCAGCGGTATAAGGACTATGCTACCTGTAGAGCACTTATGCACAGAGCTTTGCTTGCATATGACTGCTGCACAGTTTTGTGTCTGTTCCCGCTCCACCAGGCTTTATACAAGAATAAAAGGACTTGTGAAAGGCAGCACAGCTCCAGCTTAGCAAAGGACTTGCGGAAGCTTTACAATCCCACTTCTATTAGGCGAGAATGTAATTCTGAGAATTGGTCTTTGCTCTTTTCGTCTTCAATAGTTCCTCTCAGCGGCACAGCTCTCTTATGCCTTATCTCTCTGTGTGCCCTCCTCCAATGCCTGTCATCAGTGTGACATGCTGCTTCGAAACCCTCTGTAAGCAATCGAATGGCTCATTCTGGCTCTTAGCTGTGGATGATGCAGGGACATGCTGGCCAGAATGGAGAGATAAGTAAAACTGTGATACTAGTGGCAGTGGAAGTAAGCCCACGGCCCCTGGATGTATTCCTGGCAAACAGAGATGGATATATTTACCAATGGAAAGGGAAATGGTTTGAAGGCATCTCAATACAAGACCTAGATGGCTTATGTTTCTTCAAGAATGTGCCAAGGGAGGACTGGTTAAGGTTCGTAGCATATAGTCGTGCCTGAAAGGGATCTTCCAGGAGTTACTTCATTGCCAACCCAACCATGGGTGACTCTCACTACAACAGCAGCTTTACTACCACCAGTGCTTGGAACATCACCGGCAGCGGCCCGTGGTTGTTGGCCTTCATGCTGACCGTCATCATCCTCATGACCATCTGCGGCAACATTTTGCTGATCGCTGTGGTGTTCGCCCATCGCTCTTTGCGTTGCACCTCGAACTGCTTCCTTGTTTCTCTGTTCCTGTCCGACCTCATGGTGGCACTGGTGGTCATGCCCCCTGCCATGCTCAACGTCCTGTGCGGGTCCTGGGTGCTGTGGCCAGCATTCTGCCCGATTTGGCTCTGCTTTGACGTCATGTGCTGCAGCGCATCCATCCTCAACCTTTGCGTGATCAGCCTGGATCGCTACATCTTTATAATCTCGCCACTGCGCTACAAGCAGAGGATGACCCCACCTCGGGCGTTGCTCCTGGTAGGAGCTGCATGGGGTTTGGCGGCGTTGGCCTCCTTCCTGCCCATTGAGATGAAATGGCACAGCTTGGGCCATGGGAGTGGACACTCGTCGGTTTCTGGGGGCAGCAGTAGCAACATGAGTTCTTACTCTGACACCTTGTACCCTTCATCCTACTTTCAACTGTCACCGTCTGGAGGCCTTTCCTTCCAGTGCCGCCTGCAGGTCACCTTGCCCTTTGCCTTTGTAGGGTCTGTACTCACCTTCTTTTTGCCCTCCAGTGCCATTTGCTTCACTTACTGTCGGATCCTTCTAGCGGCGCGGAGGCAGGCCAAGAGAGTCGCCGCCTTGAGCCACCCGCCACATCCGCATCCCTCTCTAGGGGAACCTTCCAGGCCTCCCTCACCTGGGGTTGCAGGAGGGAACGCTCAGCAGGACGGGGATGACTGCAGTCACCAGGAACCCACTGTGTCACAAAATGTACCGGTAAGCAAAATGAGACAACAAACGCTTGAACAAACCAGCCAGGGCAGTGATCAGTGTGTGAAAACAAGAGTGAATAAAATCGTCAACAATCTCTGAGTAAACTGAAGGACCTGTTCATCATCATCCCCTTCTAGATTGTCACCTCTTGCTTCGGCTTCATCAAAAAAATACATTAATGCTACGGCCTTTAAGCAGTCAGTGATGAGAGCAGGAGTTGAAAAGGTGGATTCTGCAAGGAGCAGATGGCACAAAAATAATAAGTAAATTACAGGTCTCCATCTCTTCTCAATCTCGTATTTTTCTTGACATTTAAGGTTTTACATAATACTGTCCATGCCATTTCCTTAAAATGCCAATTATACTGATGAAATCCATTGCTTGGTTCAATATCATCCAAGTGCAGCAATTATAAAGCTGGAAATGTTATGATTATGCATTCTTCAAATGTGGAAGAAAACACTTCAGGGATGCTCTTTGAAAGCTGTTTTTGCCAGCCACTTTGCTTTTTTTACCCTCTTCGGGACCTAAATTATTAGTGTAGATGCACTTGACTCTCAATATGTGCTTGATTTAAAAATTACCTAGGAATAATTTGGAAGTGTATCTGAAAGTATGATTGATTGGCCAAATCCTTTTGTGTGTCTCGCACAGATTGAAATGTGTATAACATGGTTGATATTAACAGTCAATCCAAAGAAGCTATTTAGCAATGGATTAGTCGGTTGAAATGGCAAATATCCAGACATATTCATCTTTGTCAGGCTGTAAAAAGGATCAGAGGAGATACACTCAACAGTCATGGTAGAGTAAGTTAATGTCGAAGAGATTATAAAGGCTTTTCTTTTCTTTTATTAAAAAGATAAAAAGATATCCGGTGAAAGGGAAGTGGTGTCAAACCGGTTCCAAAGTCTTAGAGAGGAAAGTACAGACAGTGTGTCAGATGTGCTGCCCCCGTTTGCAAGGATCACAGCCACACAGTCTGTCACATTTGCGTGCATACAAAACACACACGCGCACACACACATTCTCATAACCTCGGATGCATTTTGACACCAGGACTATAAGTATCCTGATTTTTCCTAATCAAATAATTCTTTCATAATTAAAAAATATTCTTTGTCCGCTTATTTAAACTCCTCATCTTCACTGTTTACAAACCTTTTGTAGTGTACCATTGAAACAATACAAAACGTTTATTCTAGACATGTTTTGCATTATGTTATAGGCTACGTGATTCTCCAAAAATCAGGCCTGATATATTTGGTATCTTTAGGTATTTCCAATGTCCACTCACATTTTAAAGGGTCCCTATTCTGCTTTTCAGGGGTTTCCCTTTCCTGTTGTGTGTTAGGGTTAGGGTTTAGGTGCATGTAAATGGTCTGCAAATGCTAAAATACCAAAGTTCACACCAGAGGGAGTTTCTCTCCGATAATTCCCTATGCCTGCAACACCTTGAATGGACTTCTTTATTTACTTCTGTTACATAGTGACATCACTATGTAGTGACAGCACTATGTAACACTTCTATTAGCAAGAACACAAATACATTGTACGTGAAAGGCTAATGGGCGGGACATCTTTAAGCGTTTGACCGATCCTAACAGAGCCAGACAGAGCTCTCCTTTCTGATTAACTACTAATTATAACACTAACTTGATCACAAGCCTCTTGCTTCCAACCGTATCACTGTGCGGTACTGGGGTGTAGTTCAGTAGAAAATATAATAATTCTTACATCAAATTGCTCACAAAATGCTCTGCGGATTATCTTCAGTAACTGGGTCATGATTTCTGGAAAGTGGTATTACTGTTTAGTTTTCAATCAATTACTTTTGGCAATCAAACCACAACATAACAAGCCGAGTGCCATTATATAAGAGAGAAGGCAGACATGTCTGCTACCGGTATTTTCAATACTCCGCAACTTAAACCAAAACAATCTAGATCGATAAATATCACTATAGGTAAGAGGAAAAATATGTATTTTTAATTTTCTGCCCACAGCCATCAGTCAACAGCGAGCGGCGCCTGGCCCACAGACAGGGTCGGAGGGCCCTGAAGGCGAGTCTGACACTGGGAGTTCTTCTTGGACTCTTCTTCAGTGCTTGGCTTCCATTTTTCATCACCAACATGGCCCAGGTTAGTAGAGGGATTCGTAAATATGAAAAACAAGTAACAAGAAGTTGGCTGCAGTCTCGGTACGTTCAATCTTCATTCTAAAGATATTCCACAATCAGTTTTTAATAAGCTGGAGTTTGTTTAGCTTTTCCTGGAATAAATCTTCTATTCTATACACCTGAGTCATTTTGTGTTTTCACAAAGGTATGTGTGGTGGCACCACAACGGTGTGAAGCAAATGCAAAAGGAAGAAAGATGAAAGAGAAGAAAACACACACTTGGATACCAGACTATTTTTGTATTGGCATCGCAGCCTTGCCAAGCAATCCAACAAGGAAATAGATTGGCACGTCAGCTTAGTGACTCATTCCCAAACCCAGATGACAAGACATTTAAACGCCATTTATTTCTAAGTTGTTGATTTTGATCAGACGCACTCATTCGCCAGCCGACAAACATTGGAGGCCATTGAAAAACGACGGCGGAAAGAAATCAATGTCGAAAAACAGCTTAATCTAAATTGGTAATGACACTTGTCCTATTTTTCAAGCTTTCAATGATCCAGTCATTTGGATTTTCCATCTGTGCCCTCTCGCTTCTCCCCTGCATAACATAGAGCACAGAGTCTTGACTGTCTCTGCGTTCTCCTTCCTTTTCACACTCAATGTGGTGTGTGAAACACACCCCTCCTTCCCGTCCTATTCCCACCGCCTCCCCGTCTCATCTTGATAGTATTGGAAGCTCTCCTCTAACAGCTGTCTCCTCCTTCACTGTCCTTCTGTAAATCTAGTTGCTATGTTCAAGATCAGTATTTTTTCACAGGCAGACGCAAATGTATTTGCAAGTTCTACTCTGGGAAAATGAGATGTTTATTAAGAAGAAGAATGATGGACAGCCTGAGCAATTAATAGGAGAAGAATCAGTCTTCTTTTACTTTTGATGATGATGACTTTGGACACGGCTGTTTGAGTTTCATATGGGGGCAAAATATTAAAATACATATTTATTTCAGAGCAGCCTTTAATCTATTTCAGCATGCTTTTTGATGATTTCCCAGAGTGAAAGAAAGTATATAAATAAAAAAGGGGCGGTTGATTATTAGAGATTGAAAGCTAGAGTGAAAAGTGAGCTTTAAGTGATTTTTGGAAAGATTCAAGAGTGTTGGCCTTTCGGATGTGACTATGTCCGGAGCTTTGTCCTGATGGGCTGTAGTAGATAGAACTAATATTTTGAAGTCAAACCGGTGTTTGATGGGGAGCCAGTGGAGGTTTTGGAGGATAGGGGTGATGTGGTCGGAGTCTTGGGTGGTGGTGAGCATGCAGGCAGCTGAGATTTAGACATGTTGTCGTTTATTGAGGATGAATGCAAACTGAACCATAGAGAATGTTGCAGAAATCCAGTCGGGAAATAATCAAATAGTTAGCACAGTAAGCTAAAAATAAATAAATAAACACTTGTTATATAATTGTTAGACAAGCAATTCTTTTTGATTATTTTGAATTTATTGCCCTTTTTTTGTTTGATAAGTTAGCAATACACTTTTTGGGTGAGTATTGTTATTTATACATTTTTCTAGCCAATTTCTGAATCTTCTGAATCTTCTGTATTTATCTATTTATGAGTATTATCGTAAACTAACCCTAGTTTCATGATGGAAAAAACTTATTTTTAGAATATAAATTCAGCCAAAGAGAGTACATTAATAAATAAATGGAAAATGAAGAGATACATATATTCTTGTTCTTATTTATACATTATTGTGATTTTCTTTTGTTATAAAATTATAAGTGTATCGCTGAGGTACAACATGCATGTTGGAGGCATTTAACTAATACAAATTTGGTTGAACTGCTTTGAAATCTAAATTGTCCAGTGTTTACATCTATTTTTTGTATCCTTTTGCACACTTACTTATGCATATGCCTAATACAAATAAAACAGGAACCTACTCTTGTACCCAACACTGCTACTTCTTAAAAATCTCATAAGGGAGGTTCTTATTATTTTATTTCTGTAATACCTTATTTCACAGCTACCCAAATAATATATTCTAATGCATTAATGCCTGTTCTTCTCTCTCTCTCTCTCTCCCCCCCCCCCCCCCCTCTTCATCAGGCAGTGTGTGAGTGCGTCCCCCTGGCGCTCTTCGACGCCATCACCTGGCTGGGTTACTGCAACAGCACGATGAACCCCATCATCTACCCGCTCTTCATGAGAGACTTCAAGCGAGCTCTGGGCAAGCTGCTGCCCTGCTGTTCTTCACAGTCACCCCGAAGACCCTCGCCAGCGCTCTCCCTTTCTCTCCGTAACTCAGGAGAGCCCATGATCGCCAGCGACCCACCCTCTCCGCTGCCCTCCGACCCCACGAACCCCCCGGCTACCGCAACTGATGCCGTCAACCTGCTGGATGCCGAGCACGCTGGCATCGAGCTGCCTCTGCTTCTGCCCAATCAGGTGGACACCCTGGACTGAATAACAAATAATATGTGAATGCTAATATTTGGTGACAAATTGTGAGGTAAAAGATTTAGGAAGAAAATAATACATTTTTTATTTTCACAGAAAAATGTCTCTAGACAAATTCAATTAAATATGTTTGATCAGTGCCAAGTATACAATAAAATCCTGAGGCTCTATGGAAAGGAGCACAAAAGAAAGGCTTGAAGAATACACATTCACTGAATTAGCCACCTCCTTATGGAAATGAAATTACTGTGATAATATCCATAGCAACCAGGCAACGGATGATAATTAGATGGATGAGATGAACAGAGGTATCACCTATTTTGAAGCATTCTCTTAAAAAATCTGCAAAATCACTTAACAAGTATTTGATCTCACATTTAGTCACTATTTACAGCTTGTAAAAAATGTACTTCATTAAAAAAAATGTTTTTAAATTAATAGTAAACTAACATTTTGTAGTTAAACAATGTGGGTTTCACTCGAGGCTGCATTACGTGTGCATCAACCCTCTAGCCGTTCTTGGCATGTCAGTGGGTTGAGAATGGGATGAATATCTTCTCAAACAAAGCTTTGATGCTGAAAAAAAAACATTGAGAAGCCGGTCCACAAACATGCTCTTTACAAGTCTGGCTGCCTTTGTTTGTGTGTGTGCTCTGTAGTCCAGTGTGTATCATCCCAGCTCCATGACACGTGTTCATTATCCTCTACAGCCTCCAAAGGGGCATTGAGAGCAGACACTTTGTCTCCATTAATTGCATTTTCCTCTGGAGTAAGCGGTAAATTGTTCCTGTCTGATTCCGTTTCATTTAATGAGTCCAGCAGGTCTGAAATATCAGGGATATCCCACCCGTCGCCCAGTTCCTCTGTCACGTCTACACTTTTTCCTGCACAGGTCTCCTCAGCTTGTTTTTGTGTCTCTTTTGTCTGGTTTGTGTCAAGGGTTTGGTCGGGGATTTCAACTGTCCCCTGTGTAACTATTACAGACTGAGGAAGAGCAAAGGAGGCTCCAGGCACTTCTTTGGTGGGAACTCCTACCGCCACTAAGATTGTGTCCATCTGACGCATGTAGTCCAAGTGGCCTTTCACCTGGGAAGAAGAAACATGGTATTACTTTCTCTGACTAAAAGGAGGACAATATAGAGTGGCGCGGTGATGACGTAGTTTTGGAAGTTAACTCTGAAATAGGCTCCGCAAGGGCTCCCTAAACAAAAACCGATGAGATTTCTTTTAGGTATTATGGAAAAAAAGTTCCTACATGTTTGGTTCAGAAGAATAACCTTCACATATTAACACCACTTTATTGTTTTTTTAAACGTAAATGCAGATGCCAGGAGTAAAAAGTTAACATTAGGCTATAAACGAGGAACATGACACATGTCACATAAACACCGCTAAGCTAAAGGCAGCTAATGTTTGGCTAATGACGTAAAGTAGTTTTTCAACCAAGTCAACAACCATCGATCTTAAGGCACGTAAAAACTTCAGAAATGTAAATGTGTGGTAGTTCAAACTAAGAGTATCTTAAGTAAATAGCTCACGTTAGGCTATTAGCGAACTACATCAGGGTTGCATGGCTGCGCATTGGCACCGCTAATCTAAAGGTGGCTAATGTTTGGCTTGTTGAGATTTAGTGGTCTCATTAAGTCACATTAATAAACATATTTGTTTTTCTGACTCATTTTAAGCTTGTGTTAACAGCAGATTTTTTTTCCAGGCATGTAACTAACATCATGTTCAAAAAATAATAATTTCTGGGTTTTAGGACTCATTACTGCACCACTCTATTTCTTTGTAAATTATAGTGTACATTAAAAAAATGTTCTTATCGCTCATAATCAATTATTTTATTGAAGGGTATATTATAGCAATAACAATTGCATTACACAATATCACTGTAATTTTATGACAATTTATCCCAATCATATAATGACAGTATAAAAGTACACCCTTTTAAAGAGCAAGTCACTTCTCATTCTTATGAATTGGAATGTGAATTTCTTCTTAAATATCCTGAATAATTAAAAAAAAATAAAACCACACAAGCCATGGGCTCTCTTTACAAAAATGAACAGTGTGTGTACAAGACTTGCAAGTCTAGTAATTGTAAGGAAACCCCTGCCGTTATTGTGGCATCGAATTGGCTATAAACCTTTGGAATTTCTCACCTATAAAATCATGTTAGCACAACATGCAATTTTGAGGTCAGCGAAAATGATGAATGTTACGTCCATATATCATAAAATTAGTCGATAATGTGTTTATGGTGACACGCCTTTCACGCCAGGAAAATAATGTATGGTGCTTCAGATTTGTCAAGTTTCTATTTACCATGCTTTTTAAAGTTCTACGTTAATTGGAGGTTTACCCTCAGATGTTTTGTAAAGGATTTGACTAGCTTTGTTTAACAAGATGTTTCTACATGTTAAAGATTTGTGTGGAATCTTGTGGATTTACAGGTTGGCAAAAAGGCATTGCTGTAAACAGAAACAAACCAGCGGGGCCTTATTTTGTTCCTTTCTTCTCTTCTTACTGTCTCTTTTGAAGTGCTTAATATTACAAAATTTATAATACTTAAAATGTAATTAAATGTAATGATATTTCACCACTAGAACTGGTTATGGAGCACTTGTGTCTTATTACATTTTCAAGTTTGAAAAGGGTCAATTAGAATTTTTAAAAGGGGAAAACCTTGAGATGTACTTGAAAAAAATTATTCATTTACCGGAGCGTAATTTCAATATAAGCTCTGACTCACCACGGAGGAGAGATCCACATTGATTATGCGCCGATCCCGGATGTTGATTGGCTGTAGCCCGGCAACAGACAGTTGTGCAGCTGAACTTCGGTACAGGAACCCCAGGAGCCAGTCCCCTCTGAAAGGCGGATTGTCCAGAATGTCATTTATTCATGAAATAATCAAATTACAAAGACTGTAGTTTCTGAATCTTAAATATATGTGACGACTAGAACACTACCAAGCAACTAAAAGCTTTTACTGTAAAATTGGAGACATTTTACTCCATGAATGCTGAAGGATAGAGCTTTTTTAAATTACCTGCAGTAGCCGTTTACTATTCTTCCAGCTACGACCCTCGACATTCTCTCCCAGGCCTTCTCAGAGCCGTCCACAGGAGCCCCCAAGAGGACGACATCCTCCACTACCCCTTCACTTCCTGAGGAAACACAACACAGTGCTTAACTGGTCTGTCAGAATACGGAAAAAAAAAAAATCAGATTAATTATGGTTTGATTAGATTTAGGACTGACGCCGTAGGAGAAGGGCAGATGTTTCATGAGAATCAGAATCAGGTTTATTGCCAAGTAGTTTTACACATACAAGGAATTGTTTGGGGGTATAATGGTACATACTGTACATAAACACAATTAGAGGAATTAAGTTCTAAAAAAGGAGCAGATATAAATAAACAAAATAACAATTTTAAAATCTAATTTAGATACCATTATAACATTTACAATATAAAAAATATATAAAAGGGAGAGACGGACAGCCCATGAGATCAGTACAATAAAATGGTCTCGTTGTTTTATTTTTTTAAATAACAAAACTTTTTGGGGTCCAAAAGGCACAGTGGAAAGTACATTTTTAATGAATAATTATATTATTATTTGTGGTATTATTTTAAAAGTAAAGTAGAGTACGCATTTAATACACATTTTTGGTGTGTTTTTCTCCTTATGGATTCCTTTCTGAAGGTTATTGTTTATTTCTGATTTTTATTATTTATTTTTATAGTTTAAAAAAACATCTTGGTAAACACTGCAAGGGAATGTGGATGTGTATCAGTTTTCAACGCATAATCAAAATATGGATTGTGCATAGAATGTTTCATACCTTGGTCATTGGCAAGCTCCTGTAGACAGTAGTAGATAACTCTGGCCCCAAGACTGAAACCTATCAGGCTGACAGGCCGCTTTCCCTTCAAATACAGAACAGAGGAGAGAAAAACAATACTGAAGTAGCTATCGTTTCCAAAGTGTTTACTGAACACAGGCATGAGTCTGCCTGAGCATAAAGTCATATTTCAGCTGAAAAAATATAGCATTTCATATGGCATATAGTATTTCAAGTTTTTTTTTTCCTAATATTTTAGTCAATCAAAGGAACAACCAACATCGTGGTTGAATATGAGCAAGAACAATTAGAATGTGAACATGTATAACCGTTATATAGTGACAGCTGACACAATACTGTGGTGCATTATGGTAATAAGTGTCAGAACAGAGTATAAGAGTACTATGATACCTGCTGTCTGCTCCTCAGAACCTGAGCCAGGTGTTTTCCCACCTCAGCCGAGCGGTTCAGACACACACACCAGGGGTGATCGATGACGCTGGCTGCTGCCAGCAGAGAGGCCGGCCACGTCAGAGCCGCCACAATGCCTGGACAGAGGGAAGGTGTTAAAGACCGCAACACAGTAACAAGCAAGGGTCAATACAACAAAAAGAACAATGGCAAGAAAAGATAGACAGGATTTTTTAACAGCAATCAATGTTATTAACTTGTGTCCTCCCATATCACATATTTACAACAGTAAATAAGTGATATACTAACAAAAAAAAGGAAATTCCACAATTTAAGTCATCAATTTAGGAGACAAGAACTTGGATGTTCTCTTAGATTGTGGTACATTTAGATAAAAGACCAATTGACTATAACTCTTGAGGTTATAAAGTCATACATTTTCTAAAAAACTCAAAACTTGATGAGGTTATCCACGGCCTCTGTTGTGTGATGCCGTTATTATCTACAATGTCTCTAAAACGCTGTCACACATATTCCAAGTGCGAAGTCCAGAACAGAACGTATTTGACAAGCTCAAACACTCCTGTTTCCTAATGCAAATCCTTTGAATAGTCTAAATGCGTACTGCTTGACCCGTCCTCCTACCTGAGAGCACTGTGTACTTGAGCGCCTCCTGGGCCACCATGCTGACCAGCCCGTCCAGCAGAGAGGCCATGGCTGAGCCCAAATCCCTGAGGAAGCGGGACTCCCATACCAGGCAGTACTGCTCCCCGCACTCTCCCAGGCTGCACCATGGGGCCTGGAACGAACCTGGAAGACAGTATTTTATGTCAGGATACGACTAAGTAGCACTCCTAAGTGAAGTGTTTTTTTGCCATCATAAGTGAAGGAGGTACTAAGCTTTTATTTCACAGTGGGGCATGAGAGATGTAGCATTTTATGTTAAAAGCATAACTTGAGTGGTTTATTTGCATAATCTCTGGTGTACACTGGTATAGAACATATTTTAGAACGTTATATGCAGAACTGTTGCAGAGCAAACTATTTTTTTTCAGTTTATCTTGATTATTTGTATTCTTCCTTGTTTTTTTGCCTAACAGTTCAACATCAAAACTTATTGAATATTCTACATATTTTAAAAAGGTAGAATATTTGATTTTGGGATAAAGGCTTACTAACAGTCAGTTCTTTGTGCACTGTGAAAAAAATAATCTGGTGTTGGTATCCAGCAATGGCTATGCAAATGGTGAGTGGGATGAGCAACTCAACACAACTTTTCCCGCCAGGTCAAGCGAAAGAGCACGGATGTATAAAGACAAAGGTTGGAGCAAGGGAAAACCTGGCACATGCCAACAATCAGAAGGAGCAATGATTGGAGGAGGGTATTTACTTTATTGTAGGGTTGACCAGGGATGGTAAAATGAGCAGTTTAGGTCTATAACCTTTTGGGATTATATACCTGAGGAACTTAGACAATATATATCTACTGCTCTTATTTAATTATTCTCTACATACTTATTTATACTGTTGCCCTTTTCATAATCATTTAATAAGTTGGTGTTTTTTATTTGTTTAAAGCGCTCTTTAGCATACTTTAACCATTGTTTTTAGCGCTCCTGTTTTATGTTTCATTTATATTTGATTACTCTCATGATTTTTTGTGAAGCACTTCATACGGTAGTTTTGTATAAGTGTTATATACATTTAAAGCCATTTACTTACTGTATTTGCCACTGCAGAGCCAACCTGTCACTGCGATAGTCAGGTGAAGATGCTTTCCAGATCTCAGTGGCAGGAACTCAAATTCCTCAATTGCTCCGACACACTTATTCATCTTATAGCCTGGGGAAATAACGTTGCAAGATGAAACAAGAGCAGAAAAGAGCAGAAATCAAGAAGAAAAGCAGAAAGAGACTGAGAAACCTCTATCTAGGGGCTATAGGTATGAAATAACCTCTTTGCTAACCATAGCGTATTCATACCAATGTTTAATAATGTGCATTGTCACTATTCAATTAATTAAAACACAATCACGTTTCTCCCACGCGATACTCTTACCAGTCAATCCAGCTCCTGCTGCTCCAAACAGAGAGGCCATGATTGCTATGCCAGTGGCTGAGCCCAGAGCAGCAGCCCCCCCTGCTCCCAGCACAGCACCGGCCCCCGCTGCCACCAAGGGGGCTGCCAGCCCACCTGTCACACCTGGCAGTGGCACAAAGAGGGCAGTCAGTTAGTACAGAAAAAAAGCCAGGATCCTTTTTTTAGAAAAGTCTACTGAGGGAAAATACAACTCCTGAAAGAGTGTGGGGATGGAAAATGGAATCTATATGCATTATTATGATGAAATATCAGAGGATTAAATTATCAACATGTGTCCACTTAAAATACTCGATTGTTTCAAATGTCCATTTAAGCATTGAGGCAGGAATAATCACCAATCACAGTTCCTCCGCCCACAGTAGCTAGTCCAATGAGGAGGTAGCGTCGTAACTTTCTCCCTCTTTCTCTCCTCATTCGCCGAGAAGACTCCTCTCTGAAGCAAGCAGATCATGCGCATTAGTTTAAATACTATTGGGCACATTTGGTTTCTTTGTTTTGGTTTGTTGTTTTGATCTTAAATTTAAAAAATACATATGTTATTGGGCCCGAGGATTGAAAAGGTCAAATGACTCTTGCAGTGGGTAACGTGACATCTTGAAAACAATGTGCTGCTTTTTTATGCCACAAAGTATTTCATTGTATCATTTTGGATAAATGTGCTAACAGTTTTGTTTAAACCCTCTGAAACACACCAAGTTTAGATAAAAAGTAAAGTTGAAACAGAACTTATTATAAAGAACTATTTGAGATTAATTTATATTAAGTGTACACGTCTTTCATCGCAGAATGAAAATTCATCTGTTCTAACTGCACCTAGGCTAATCATTTGTGTAAATGATTGTCATTTCTGCACTTCCGAAAGGTTTGGCTCGTTTGAAGCTACTGTACAAGTTAGTTATATTATTTCAGTTATGTATGATTCAAAATCTTATATTGAAGGTTGCGTTCTGAAGTCTCGTTGTGACACGAGTCAGAGTGACAGCATCAAGAAAGCAGCCAGCACAAAAAATATAATGTTCCAGTAGTTTATGCTGGTACTATAATATGGTTATTAGGAAACCAGAAGACTTCCAACTTTTCATTACATTGCAAATGAAGTATCGTTTTGTTTTACTGTATTTTACTTTTATCTACTTTAGTAAAACATGCAGTGCATGCAATTGTTTATGTATCAGGGTCCTATGTTTTTCTCGTCTATACTGCTTTATGTGTTTATGTTTAATTTTCACTGTGAATTTGGAAAACATATGATTCACAGAAACCCATAGAAAAACAGTCACCTGTGTCTGTCTGTGTTTAGAGGAAATTACACTAAAAGAAACGTAATGAAGATTAACTAAGGCACCAACTAAAGCTAACAACTGTCACAATCAAACATCCTTCAATTGAAACATAACTTACTCGCTCTCCTCTCCCGCTTCCTTCAGCTTCTCTCCCAGTGTTTCCTCAAACTCCTCCAGCTGCTGTGTGACGACTCGCAGCAGATAGCTGACATGGCGGATGAGAACCCTGGATCTGGCATCGTACTTGCCTGAGAACATAACAGACGATGAACGTTATACAATAACAGGCTTTCATCAGTTTGCACCGAGTATTATTTATTAATTCATCAAAGTATTCTTACCATCTTTCACAGAAAAAGACACCAGATCCTGTAAAAAAAGGACAAGCTGGTTTTAATGTGATGCTTTGTAGAATTCCAGAAACAAAATTAATGAAATAAAATTAAATGTATAAAAATAAAACAAGAATCTTTACTGCTCCGTTAGCCATGTTAATATTTGCCAATATACAATGTACTACAGACAACACATTTCAAAATCAGTAAATCCTCTATGAGAGTGCCAATCACATGTATGATGGGGGTGGCCCCAGAAGCCAGCAGAGGTTCAGCCTGTAAGGTGGAGAGGAAGGTGTCGGAGCCTTCAAAGCCTAGGCCTGACAGGAAAGCTCCCATCACCGGCATCACAGACTCATCCAGGTCCAGCCAGTGGACCAGGCCCTGCAGATACTTCTCCCTGAACGCACTGAGAAACAATTAAGTTAAAGCAATATTATTAATATATTATGTACAGGTATTCACGATTGAAAGAAGAAAAAACTGCTTTCAAATATTTTTCATTGGAGTCTCTAACGGGCAAATATCACTGTTTTTCTTCTTAATACTTCTTAAAAATCCCTCTCAGAGTTATACAGTAACGCCATTATTGCCGTTATTGTTATTACGTTTTTTTGATATTGCAATATGCTGCACATTTAATTCAGATATATCAAGTAACAAGAAACATGTAGAGCGTTTAAAGTGTACATGAATGCTCAACTAAGGATAAGAGTTGGAAATGAGCTGCAATGGAACTATGTAACATATAATCGTCCATATAAGACAAAATAGATTCAAATTCAAATTCAAATTAGAGGAATGTTGACAGCCTACATATTGTATTACCACTACTAAGAAGGACAACATATGTGACGATGACTGTATCTTTCATGGCTCTGTTACCTGTTGTCAGGTCCGGTAAACAGATGACCCAAAGAGACAGCACACAGGGCAGCGTAGGCGAAGCGGCCCTGTTCACTCAGCTGTCTGCTGATTATTTCATCTGGCCTAGGGTCACGTGGGGCATCGTGTGTTGTTCCTGCCCCCCCTGGGTCTGAAGTGATACAAGGACAAAGATTAATTATTAACTTCAAGGTAGTAGTTTGAGTCATATCCTAGAACAAAACCAAAAACAAGTCAGTGAAATATCAAAAAAGACATGAAGTATGCGTAAACACGTCAAAAAGTATGGGAGGGTACACAGAAAATGTGTAGGAATATTTGAAATGCTGTTTGGTGGACCACCTGCATGCCAAATTTATCAGAAGACTTCAATGATGGGTGTAAGGTCTTATAACAGGCAAAATAATATGTTTATGTCACTAAATAGAGATTTAGTATTTAACTGCACAATTTTAAAAGATAGTTCGGTTGGACGTTTTGCTCATTTTTTTTTGCAAATGGCTACACGGAACTACACATTTAATATCTCCGACATCTTTTCTCTGATTAAATGGACTGAATTAAACATATAGAGAGTGCGTAAGTGTGACCCAAATGCTTTTATAAATTCTTCTTAGCTATATATTTTATTTATAAGGCCAAAAGTGTAAACTAGTGCATGTCAACAACACTCGCTTGTTAGCTGCTAAACACAGCTGGCTGACAGTGACTGCTGCCTGAGCCAGTCAACTTTGTTAGTTAACGGTCCACCGGTAACTTTTCATAATGTCGTCAACTTATACATTTTCCTTACTGGCGTACTCAGGAATATAATTAATGAATTGTATTTGCTACCTGGAGTAAAATTCTGATCCGCACTGCTCTGTTTTTCCTCCATGTCCATATATATCTCAGCTCTGCTCACTAAACTTTTGATGCCTTCACGTGCACCTCCTGAGCTCTGACATCTGACACTTACATGTAAAACGGCCCCACAGTCTATAAATTAAATTTCCGAAAACCTTTAGCGTATATATCTGTTACCAATCTAATATAGCACTGTTATAATAAAATATCTTTATGTGTGGCACCAAAAACTTTATTTGCACAATAACATGGCTGTTCATAGCTTAATGTTAAACATTTCTAGTGTCCTTGAAGGCATCATTTGTTTGCAACTTTTAAGTGACGCAACGTCCACGTACGCCTAGAATGGGGCAGGGGTACGTTCAGGACTGACTCGTTTTAAAAAGGCTTTTGTCAGAGAAATAATTGATATTAAATCGATGCATTACACTTCTTTAGGGTCAGGAAAAGATGCTACGAGGGTCTGCTTTACTCAGAGGCGGGAACACAGCAAAAGCCTCATTATTACATCTACAGTCTATGTGTGACACAACATCCAACATCAGTGCTAGTACAGCTGCTGGCCAGTAGATGTGAGTGTTACATTTATTTTCTTGCAATATTGCCTATTTGCAGTTCTGTTTTCAACACAAGCCTGGTCATACCAATGATTATTGTTTGTCAGTGTAATCATTAACGTATGCTTTTTAATAATGAAGGTTACCCTGAAATGGGGCAGAATTCCCTATCAATTTCAAAAGCAAAGCAGAAATATGCTTTTTTTCATGGGCTCCTACACACATTCTTAAATTTGACCAGTTATTCCAAGGTTCATTTATGACATGTTTGTCTTTTTGCCATCAGCAAAATGCTTTCCCTCAGATGCTCGTGGCAGCAGGCCTACATCAGAATGAGGACAGTTGCCTGCCAACTGGCTTCACTCAAGGACACGGTCATGGATGCACACTGGAATAATTTGATAAGATGTTGCCATGTGCTAAGAATGCAACAGAATAGCGCATTGTTCCATGGTACGTGGTTAATGTGTGGATTTTAATTCAAGGTCACAAGCTTAAAGATAGAAGAGCAAGAGGCACGTTTAATAGATCACTGGTAATGCATTTGAAATGATTGGGAATTCAATTCTAATGTACAAGGGAGATATCCTTCTACTCCTCAGGGATGTAGATAAGATACGATAAGATAAGAATAGATAAACCTTTATTGATCCCAGTGTAGGGAAATTCATCTCTCATAGCTGCAACAGAATAAGAATGAAACACCGGACAGTACAGAAAAAAGAATTACAAGAATACAAATAAGAGCAAACATTTAAGTTACTGTATGAATAAGAATAAAAACAATAACACATGAGAAAGTACTCAGTAGATTAATTTACATAAAAAGAGATATTGCTTTTTTTAACCACATTTATCTGAACTTAAAATAATGCAAGTGCATTCAACAAATAATAATTATTCTTTTTTGTTTAAAAAAAAATGTATCAACCCCTTACTGTTACTCAAGCTAATTGGAAGTAGATATTTAAAAGAAAAAATAATAATATCAAATTTTACCAGTTGCAACATATAAGTAATGAAAACTTAATGCATCAATATTTAAAGTTAAATATGATCCTATATATTATTGTGAAACAGTCTGTTGGGCAAAATTAGTGCCTTTGCTTTTGGTACTTTGTGTATAACTTGATGCTAATGCTTTTGTACTTTTACAACTTTTAGCACAGGTATTTCACTTGTAAAAGAGGACTATACTGTACTACCAGTTTTACCTAAGAACAAAATCTGAATACTTCATCCACACCTGGTTGTATGCTTTCTGTATAGAAATACATCATTCAATGCGGAATAATATTCATCGATACAGTATTACGTGGTATGGTATAGTACAATAGTTTATTACAGTATTGTACAATTATGTTTAGGATAGTATAGTATGTGTATTTTATACTAGCATAAAGGAGTTTAGTACAATAAGTGGAGTAAAGCTGTAATGTAAAGTAGACCTACAATTTTATAATGAGGTAAATAAAAAGGAATTAGATAAAGTGCAACTAAAATATTAGAAAGTTTGGAGTGGGGGTTCAGTGTATTTCTAACATAGGTGTATGTAAATGACTCATTCATTTACTCTATATTTTCTTATACATCCCACAATACCTCTTTAAATAACACTCTCCCACCCACCCACTCCCTTTCCATTTGCTTCATCAGCTTAATTTAATTGTATATCCTTGGCATGGCTCTCTTCTCGCTTCGGGTTTTTTTCCACTTTAAATTCATGGGGAATGACAAGAGAGCAAAAGGCAAACACCGGAAAAGAGTGCAAGGGCGGCCTATACTTCCACCACATCCTCATGTGGAGGAACTGTTAGTACAACTGTTAGTAGGTACTTTGTCAAAATAATATCCTGACCTTGCCACAGAGGAATCCTAAACGTACGTGTGCTGTATTTGTCTGTCATCCTGTTTACACAGCAAACTGAACAGACTCTAGTGCATCATAAACAAGACTTTATATGTAGCAAAGCCACAGCTTGACTACTAATGAAACACAATAACGCATCTTTATTTGGAATGTCTTACTTGCATACTATAAAAATGATTTATTCATTAAACAAATGCACCATAAACACATAGCTGCTGTATAATACACAGTTAGGAGGCATTGTGAGAGACGAATTGTCGAATAGGACCCATATGAGTTCTCGTTTTACTGACTTGCCTAGACTTGTGTTCAGGGGAAATAAAAGCCCTGAGACTGACTTTGAAAACCTTGAGTGTTGAAAATCAGAGATAGGAAAGAAAATATCAAGTAAACTCTTGCTGTACCTTGAATACAAATCATCACTATTTGTAAACCTGAGATTAAAATCCTTGGTGGACAGTGGTTACACTTCTGCTTCAATTTCTATAGCTGGTGACATTAAAGGTGTTATGCACATTTTTCAGATTCATAATTGTATTTCTTGTGCTTCTTCTGTGACATGTTTACATGCTTTAATGTTCAAAAAAGTTCTTTATTCCCAATCTGCTCGGATTACTTAGCTGGACAGGCTATGTTGTGATTGTTCAACCACTTAGAGATGTCCTGTCCCTTTATCCTGTCATTTACAATGTTTTGCAGGGCTAGCAAATAGAGACACAAGTGTTACATAGTGATGTCACTATATTATGGAATTAAACATGGAGGCGTTTCAGGCAGAGGGGGAGTGTGTGTGCGAGAAAAAAAGGATTTTAGCCTCTGCAGAGCATTTACATGCACAAAAATCTATAAAAACACTACAGGAGAGGGAAACTCAAAAAACAGAATGGGGCCTCTTTAAAATCACCATCAAAACGTTTTAAAATGCATTATTTCAAGTAACAAGATATTGCATTGATAAAAACATAAAGTATTTTAATAATCGATTATTTATTTTAAATTAAAAAGTCAAAACATTCACTGTTTTGAGCCACAAGTTTATTATTCGATGCTTTTCTTTCATGTGATAGTATACTATATGCAGTTGTTTTACCTTTTGTCCTCTCAATGATTATTTGTTAATGGATATATTCATTAGTTGCAGGTCCACTTGTTTTTTTATTTGTAAATGCCTATTTCATTCCCATGCCAGTACTGTTTTAAGGAAAGCCACCCTTTGTAGATTCAAAAACTGCCAACAACAACATTTTTTTTGAATATCTAGAATTTCATGGCATTCAATCCAATAGAAGTTCCAGTCCATACAAGAGTGATGGACCAACTGAAAGACTGACATTGCTGTCCCTGGGGCTACGCTGCAAGTGTTGCAAATCAAAAAAAAGTTGGAGATGGTTAAACAAATAGTTTGAAGCTTTAAAATGTTGAGTCATACATTACTGCCTGACAGCCAATACTGTTACTGTTTCCAACCACAGAAGCTTTAGGTAACTTTCCTCAAACTCTTTAACCTAACCAGCAGACTTCACGTCTCACACATCAGCCATCGATCTCCCTCGGGCTAAAAACTCCTCTTCCCTCTTGTACTTGAGCTATGTCACACAACCTGCCAGTGTGTGTGTGTTCAGCCTTACAATGGATTACTCATTGGAAAACAGACAGGCAGACAAGCAGAGCTCAAGCCAGACAAGTTCAAACACAACACCCCCCATCTCCATATCTGTCACCTTGGCAATCGGCAGGAAGGGAGCTGAGTGAAACTGAGAAGAAGTGGACGGTGTGTCCTGCGGGGCACTTTGGAGGGCGTGTTTTGTGTGCGTTTGCTTTAAAGAAAGATCAGGAAGTGGGAAAAGATAACAAGAGAAAGGTTGAAACTTCGAGCGAACCAATAGAACCAATGTGCCAGGAAGTGAAAGGCAAAGACTTTAAGTGAGGAGGCAAGTGGCGGATACGGATGACTGGTGATGGTGTTAACCGGCAGGAAGTGCTGGTCATCTTTCTGTCAATAAAGGAGGATGGGATTCTCACACCTGGTGATGTTGGAGTAAAAGTTTCTACCTCTGCAACAGTAGAAGGGTTAACCCTAACCCTAATCCCTATGATTCTGATTACCTTTTGATAGATTTACAAGCCTTTGTTTGTATTATTTTTTATGTGTGCAGTCATTTACAGCACGCAGACATAAGAGAGGGTTTGTCTCACACTCATATCTTTGATAAGTTGCCAGGTCACCCCCCACCCCCCTCCCCCTTAACTCAACCTGCCCTGACAGATTCCACCACGGATCCACTTGTAATCACAATCCCCTGCCTCTTTAAACTTTCAGACATACCATAAAAGTGACTTCAGCTCCCTTTTGTGTGTGCATTTATACCCCGTATATTAGTGTGTGTTACTCTGTTGATGTACATGTGAGGGCTTGTGTGTGTGTCCTTGTGTTTGTATAATATACCGAAGTGTTACTAAGGGTGGTAGGCAGCTGGGACTGCCGAGGAGGGAGTGTGCGTGCGGGTTGAGGAGCAATCAGAGGGCGAGGATTCACAAAGGGAGGAGAGAATGGAGAATCCAGCTGCTGTTGACCGAGGCCAAGACACAGCTGAAAGGAAGGAGTTGAAAAGTAAAGACGACTTGTTGTTTAAAAGACATTTTCAATTGATGTTAACTCATCCCAATTTAAATTTCCATAGTGATTCAAAAAGTTGAATTACTTTATAAGACTTTTTTTTGTAGTTAACAAAACCACAAACGATTGATTAATGAAAAAAATGCTTATCTGCCGGTTATCCATTTTTATCCTGTTTTCCTACAAATAAAGGTTTCTTTTTTTTTTTGTCGTGTCTATTCAATTTTTTTGGTTGATATTTGAACTTTGAACTACTTATTTTTGATGTATGCTTTTACATTTTAAGCCATTTTTTTTGTTACAGCACACAAACAAACTTTGAATAAAGACAAACATATAATAGGTCAAAACACAATCAACAAAGCAGAGGACTAAAGTTATAAAAATAAAAAGTAAAGACTTTGATGATAATGATGATAAGCATCAGTTTAAAGGACATTCTATCCAACTATTCAAGTGACGTTTTATCTGTACTAATCATTTCTTTTGTAGTTTGAGCAACTTCTTCTTTTTTTACCAAATCAGACTTCTCCCTAGGGTAGCTGTGCTGAAGTTTAACTTTTGCTACGCTCACAAAATGTGTGTGTGTGTGTGTGTGTGTGTGTGTGTGTGTGTGTGTGTGTGTGTGTGTGTGTGTGTGTGTGTGTGTGTGTGTGTGTGTGTGTGTGTGTGTGTGTGTGTATGTGTGTGTGTGTGTGTGTGTGTGTGTGTGTGTGTGTGTGTGTGTGTGTGTGTGTGTGTGTGTGTGTGTGTGTGTGTGTGTGTGTGTGTGTGTGTGTGAGAAACGCCTGGTACATCCAGCCAATTGTAGCCTACCATCCTTCCCACATGAGTGCAGCCAGCATTTTGGAGAACTCCGACACCGATGAGTCACTGCCACTGACCTTTTCTCATGTGGTTTCTGAATGAGTGGGACTTTAGTATTTCTCGAATTATAGCGAGCACTCAAGGTTCTTTGAGCAGTTTTGCACTTTTTGGATGGAAGTCCATGAGTGACTTTCACACAGAACAAGAGAGCACTCGGGGGCAAGCTGAGGCTGTGAACGGAATTTCCTTTTTTATAGTCAACAAAAAAGGATTCTTAGTCCTTAGCTGCTCTATTTAGACTTTTGGAAACACCAAGTAGCCTCTTCAGAGGTTTTCAGGCTCATTACGGGTAACGTTTCTCACATGCTGATGGAGTTAGACACTACTGCGCTGTTAAAATGACCCATAAAGTCCTCCCTTCATCATAAACCATGAGACTCTTCATCAAATCTTTGTTCCTGCCACCTTTCTCCAGATCAATTGGTAATCACACTGAGCCAAAAAGACGAGTGCATTTATCCTCTTCCCACCCCTCCACACAATAAGACCATTGTCTGAGACATAGAAAAAACCTCCATCGACCCAACTTGGCATGACCAGAGGTAATCTGTGACATTTTACTGTGGAAATTTTAAGTGGGTGTTGGCCTCACCAACTTGGAGAAACTTACTTTTACTTACTCAAACTCAATGTTGATTATAGCAAAACAGATGTTCCAACCAGCGCGATGGATCCAGCAGTATGCAGTTTCATTCCCGAGACAGTAAGCAGACATGGGCGCTTCTGTCCAAACTTAAATATACACTTGAAGATTTATTCTATAAAGATACGGGTATGCTGCGAACCTGACCTCTGCTTATGTTTAATGTAAGTTGTCGTATTTGTTTAGGAAAAGCAGAGATGGAGAATTTTCCCTGGATGCAGTTAGAATTCATGTAGAGATATCTGAATGCAGGTCTCACAGGTTTCTTCAGCTTGACACAATGTTTTCAAGGTTAAACACTAAGGAAATGCCTTTATAGACAGTGCTTTAAATACAGCACCCATGTGGACGGACAGGATACTGATGACTGGAATCAGGAAAGTACTACTGACGCATTCAGGGCCGGAGGTGTCAGTGTTGTTCAGGAAGGCAGTGGGCTCTTGGCGCATTTCTGGTCTTATGCACATCCCCAATGATGGGAAGTCCCTCCATCTTGTCTGTCTGTATTTTTAGTCTAATGGCTTTTATTTATGTGTTGTATATTCTACAGTGGGAGGAGACAAAGAGAGGGTAAATATTTTGTCTGTGTTTCCCGCTTATTGAGCATTCCTTGGATTTATCTCCCTTTTCCATCCTCATATGCGTATCACCCCACATCCTCCCTCATCTCTTTCTCCCACCACTGTTAATTTTAGCCTCTATTTTGTCCTTCTTTTTATCTTTGTGATGCACTTTCACCAACAGTTCACCTCTGTATACAAAATTGTATTACTTCTCATTATCCTTAGACATTCCTACTTTCTGTTTACATTCAATTTATTTATATGCAATCAGAGCCCATACTGCAATTGTGTACACATTTGATGACTATCACTATGACTTCATCAAAAATCAAGAGTACAATTATTTTCTTTAAAATAAGTATGCCAAAAAATTGTAAACTTTTCTAAATCCACTAATATTGACGTCAACCACTCTCAACAAGTCAAAACTTATTCTTCCAGATCCACAACAACATCCAATCAGCTGGCAGGATAGCACCATTAAGAAGCAAGTTTACCAAAGAAAATTTGGTTCGCCCACAAAAACTACCCGGTGATCAAAAATACAAATAAAGTGTGGTATGCAAATCATGTGAATAAAATTGGCGAACGTTTTTGTAACTTTTGGACTTGAATTTCAAAGTTTTGGACTTGGGTCTGGCCATCGGACTTGACACTCTTGACTTGGCCTTGAGTGTAAAGACCTCTGCGTCATTGTATTCTCATTTAGTTTTTTGTATTGGTTATTCTCCTCAATAAAGATTCAAACGATTATGTCAGAGGAAGCCTGATACCCAAGATTTCCATTGCCAATGGCTGCTTCTCCTTAACCGATACATGATGGAATAGAACTTGAAAATCTTATACTGAGAGAGCCATTCCTTTTTCCTCAAATCCACATTAAAAAACATGGTTTGCTAGGAACCAAACCTCAAATAACATTTACTGGCAGGACACGGTAAAAACCTGGCGAATCTGTGGAATTCACTTAACCCACGGACAGTGGCATTCCAATATATAGCCAGCAGGCAACGTTTATTGAGGAATTACAACAAGGCTGCTATTATGGCTCAAAGTTACAAGAAGTTGTATAAGAGGCAGGAACTCTGCTTTGGCTCCTTGTTTCAGGCTTCAACCCTCTCCCTAAAGGATGGCTGTTTTTCCTTACTTCCATGTGATGCAGGGATGAATAAAATGTCATAAACTCCTCCAATGATGACATCTCACTGTTTTCGCCTCTTCTCCCACTTCCTCCTACATGTCCGGCTGCCTTGGCCACAGCTTAAAGGTCAATTTTATTTTGCTGTTTTCACTTTTTTTTTCTTCTGACAGGACTTTTAGATGTCATCCCACAAGGACTATGATGCAAAGTGAGTGTGAGCAGAAACAGATCACTTTTCAGGTTGCATAATCTGACAATGATTGAAGTAGCGGAGACAGTTTGTTGACAGGGACCGCGTTGGGTGGAAAAAGTTGGCCATGTCAGAAAACCCGTAATGTGTCATTGTGCAATTCATGCAACACTTGACATGATGAAATAAATACAAAAATGTGGTTCACGTTCTAAACACTCATAGCAAGCAGGGTTCATATGCATGTTCAGCTATTTAGTGCTTTCTCACACACATCAGTGCCAAGTTGTTCCAGGTGGGGGTATATTCAATGTGTATCCAATTGATTTTCAGTGTGCTGACTACATGTTAGAAAGGAAAATAACTGTAGTTACATCCAAGCCGCACAGTGTGGTTGACCACGGGCCTGCCTTTGGGGGCCGCAGATGTGCGTGTGAGAACTTGTTCGTCCCTGGAGGGAGGATAGCTTCACAAAAACCACACAGAAATTAATGTTGCATGTCTGTTGTGCAGTAGCAGCAGAGTGTAAATGGATCATGATGCAGCAGGGAACTTAACTTCGCAGACATTTGGAGTTCAATTTTAGCAACAGAGCATAAAACAGTATTTTCAGAAACTGGTCACAGACTTAAAATATCAAGGCTGCCAAAGTTTTTATTGTCAGTTTATACAAAACAAATAAAGCGTGACTCAAGAGCCACAAGCATCATTGTATGATTGCAAAAAGATACAGTGTATTGTGGTGTATTACGTTTTTGTGTAAGGTTGCAATGAATATAGGTCAGATAGTGCAACCATATTGCTGACTGTGCTATACTGTTTAGTTACTAGGTGTGTTAGGAAGGGTGTGTGTTTATTGTCAATGTCTCACTGGAACAATACACGTATTTGGACACAATGCGTCACAGAGAAATCCAGACTTTTTGAATTCTTGCACCCCCTCCGGTCCATTTATCCCCTCCTACCCCCTTTGTTTCTTTGTTTTTATGACACAGTATCTATAGTGTACATGCTGAATCGAACACAAAGTCCTGTGTGCAGCCCACTCACTTCATGTTCTATAATGGAAATCTGACTTTGCTATTAAAGGCTGCGTGGTAGACCTCAAGAAATGACCTACATGAAAAGCTGCTGACCTTTTTCCACTTTGGGATTTTGTGCTGTATAATCAAGAAGATGCACTCCCAGTGGTTTGAATATCGCAAGTATTTGTGGTTTCTCTCAGTGAAACAGAGGTTCCTTAATCCTCTGGATTGCTGAAATTCTTGGTTGTCTTCGCCAGACAAATATTGAGAAATAGAAAGCCTAAAGGTAAATATACTGTGTGATCAAAAACTCTATCTGTAGAAAATATATGTTAAATATAGGTCAGGATGTCATGTCATTGACATGATTGGAAAAGATGTTTCTTATTTTTATCCCAGCAGACATATAGACTTATATTTCCCTGTGGCGATGTATGAGTCATTTCAGTGATTTATTAGCAAAAATGTAAAGCGAGCTTTTAGGGGCTTACCTATTTTAGCCCTGCTAATAAGGTTATATGAAGTCTTAAATCTTATTGTGGCTCAGATCCAAGTAGTTGAGCCTATATGGTGAACACAGACCTTTACTATTCTTAGATACTGGGTAGACTCACTGGAGAGAGAAGGGTGGCGTGAGGTACACAAGACAGCGAAAAGTGTCAAGTCAGACCGATCTAGCCAGAGGGAAGTAAAAGCAGTTTAGCTTTCAAACTAAAGGCTTTTTTAAAAAAAAAGAAATGGCTTGCTCTGATTTCTCTGTTGTTTACCTCTACTTTCTATATAAGAAGATATCATTATTTGAGGTCTAATACAGCTAAGTCTCAGTGTCAAGTGTTTGTAAAGGCTATAGACCTGAGTGGTGGCAACGTTTATGAATATAATTATTTACAACCAGAACTTAAGCCTATACACAGTATCTTGTTTATATTTATGAATAGACAGTACATTAAGTTGTATTTTATTTCCATGCTGTATTATAATTCTAATGTATTACATTTCACTTTTTTTTTTTATCAATGGAAACCTTTTTTTTCTGCATAAAGGCAATAATTCACATGGAAACACAGATTGAGGAGATTTGAATTTGTTGCCTTACGTACTTAAAAAAAAAATCATTCTTCCTCGTACAACATACATTGTGCTTGCAACACAATGTACTTGATGCAAATATTATAATTGCGTATTAAATCAACCTCAACTAGCACGAAGGACCATTCTGGTTTATGAATACTATACTTTTTTTAGGAAGTAAGTAAAGCTCATTCATAAATTGGTACGACTACTTCTTGTCATGTATGTTTTTGTGATGAAAAAAGTTTTTTTCCACCACTGACTAGCTTTGAGAATTGACTATAAGTTGAGAAAAGTAAATGTCTGTATTTTGATTCATGTTGACGTTGCTTTTCTTTTTTTAAAGAAACTAGATTTGCATCAACAAACTAATTTTACTTTGAAGGTTCTCCCGGAAAACTGTACTGTACTTCTCTCTCGCTTGATATTCGTGTACTCCTGAGCGCGAGCGAGGTGCATTTGCATAGAAAGGAGCGTCCGGAACATTGCGCACACCTACTGATGTTTGGAGTATAGTTTAAGTTTAACCTGCAGCGGCTCAAGTTTCCTGGCAGTGGACCATGTTCAACGAAGAAGAAAGAGAAGAAGGAACATAAACAGCCGGACTGAATTATGCTTCTGACTTTATTTCACTGAGTGGGAATGTGCTCCTCCGGGCTGTGGTGGAGATCTGATTGACTCAAGAACCCATAACATTTGTTTTATAATTTTCTTCGTGGGAACTTACTAACTTTTGTGATGGAGAACTGCGTGTTGACATGGATGCTGATGTGTGTACTCCTTCGGCCACTCGCGGCACAGAACCCCGCACCTGAAGGAGGTAAGCCCCCTTACATCTGGATATCATTCATTCGATGGGATCCTTTTTTTTTTTTTTTACCATCATAATTGGAAGAAATATGTTTAGAGACCATGACTAAAAGTGTAAAAAATATGAAATTAAATGTGACTTAAATGTAACTTAATTTTACAACTTAAGTTAACGAGGAAGTGATCTATACAGTAGTAGAAGTAAGACGTAAAAGTAACTTTAATGAAATAAAAGTAGTAATACCTCAGTGGGAATACGCCCTTTACTTACAAATAGGCCTACAAGTCCTGCTTTCAAAACGTATGCAAGTATATTTAGAAATATGTACTTCAAGTATATACTTAAAGCATTTTACTGCTTTAGGTATTTAAAGGCTATGCTAATTTTAACTCCAACCCTAACTCTTCTGCAATGCATCATATTCTATGAGATATAAAAGCATCAAAATGAAGTCATCTGGAGATACATGACATTGACTGGACTGGAACTGTAATCTGAGTAACTAAATATAAGCAAGTTTGCCTTTGAAATGTAATTGCATATGGTTGGATTGAATACAAAAAACAAAACAAAAAAACTCATCAAAGGTACAAGTGCCTTAAATTTGTACTTAAGTACAGTGCAGTACTTGAGTAAAAGTAGCCTGCAAGTTTACAAGCACCATATCTTCTCAGTCCTTACACAACGTAATCGCCAGTTAAAAATGGTATAATGTAACTAAGTACATATGCTCAAATATTGTCCTAGTACTTTATTTACACTTCCTGTGCTTTACTTGAGTATTTTATTTTATGCAACAATTACTTCTAATCCACTACATTTTGGAAACATTTACTGTTTGTACACCATTATACTTATTATAAACTCAGAGTTATATTTACTAGCTATTTTATACATATACAAATATATCATGCTAATATGAGATGATGCAGCACTGTATCTACTAAGTCTTTTAAAAAGTAACTTAAATCGACTCAACTTTGACAAACTACAACGAGGTGATAAAAACAGAATCATAATATTGTTATGCTTTTCTACCAAGTTGATACTTTAACCTTTTGCTGATTATACTTCTGAACATATACTTAAACGTATATAGGTAACATTTTCAATTCAGGACAGTAATAAATGGGGTATTTAAATGTAATTATTTTAATTCTACTTCTAGTTAAGTAAATTATCTGAGTATTCTTTTCACTACTGGTTTTAAAATATTAGTTATTGGAGATGCTATGACTTTTCCATTAGAAATGGGTGGTGCTGCAGGAGGTGGAGGGTCTGAGCTCAGGGTGGATCGGGGTGGGGTTGGTATTACACCAGTGCTCTCAGAGAAATGGCTCCACTCCAGGTATTACACTGGATGCTGATGAAATCCCACAGCCTGTGGGCAGGGTATCCCAAAACGGGGTGCAAATAAAGCAGGGACCACCCAGGTGGGCTAGGGAGGGAGGACTTCAGGTATACACACACACACACACACACACACACACACACACACACACACACACACACACACACACACACACACACACACACACACACACACACTATAAAAAGGGTTGGATTCCCAGATAATTGTCTGCTGATGAAATCTCTTGGCATTTCAGTAGCAGTGCTTTTCCAAGACAAGGACAAAGCAATCTTCACATCGACTAAGAACTACTGACATTTTCATTATAAAGTCATTCATTAAAGTCATAAGAATGAGAAAAGAACTGAGAGCACAAACAATTGATCTGGAGCTTTAGTTTTCCACATTTATGATGTACTTAATAATTTAGAAATACTAAAACAAGAGGCTCAATACTATTTATAATCTGTGTAATAAATTAAGCACATGTGTTCATGTTCTGTACTATTTTGAGCTATATATAATGTACCTGAGTACTTTCTTTAGTGTATATCTACTCTATACTTCTTCACGCTGTTTTGGGAGCCAAAATTCTACTTTATTTCTCCACTACACACTTTATTTGACAGCTTAAGTTTGTTTTTACATTAGAGAAACAGATTATTAACTACCACAAAATATAATCAAATAATAAATAAATATTGACATAAAACTGTTATAATTATAATTAAGCTCCACCTTTACAATCTGTGATAGCCACACAAATGCATCACTAATCAAAATCCCATCATTTAAAATGCACGTTTCTAATATGGGTCATTACAAATTGAAAGTATTGTTACTTTTGGTAATTTATTGGAATATCAAAATTTGAGTCAAATTTTGATTGCAGGACTTTTACTTGTAACAGATTATCTTTACTTCTTCCACAACTTGATATAATAACATATTTCTTAATTTATCTTACACTTCTTTAGAGTTGAGACACTCCTCATTTAGTTTAAAGTCTCTGTCATTAGTTCTAATCAATGATGACAGATTGGCCGTTTGAGTCAAAACAAATGTTATAATTAGTGCCTTTACACCCTTGCAGTAAAGCTTGTGACCATCAAGTGTCTCAGGCTAAACTTGGTGGTGGCGACTCTCTGCCATGCCTGTCAGCGAGAGCAGATCTTATCACCGTGTTAACATAGTAGACAGCGAGTGAGATGCTGCCATTTCCATTAATAGGGACCCAATGGTACTGAACAACTATAGCTTAAGGTAATGGAGATTTTACTAAGTGCACTTAGTGCTATTACTGTCTTTCTTGTATCATAGGAACTGTGCTATACCCACAACCTGAAGCCTCGGGAAAGAAAGGAACATGTTGCCAAATGTGTAGTTAATGATTAGTAATTTAAGGATCAAGAATGGTATTTGAGGCCGCCGGATAGCTCACCTGCACTCAAAAACTCGAGCAGTTGAGCCCTGTCAAAACTTTTTTTTTTTATTAAAGTCTGCATTTTTTCATGTGTGTGGAAGAGCTGGCGGCCCATGCACTAGGAACAAAACCAGCTACGGCGAACTCGAGTTTGATTCGGACCTGGGGACCATTTAGGCTGGTCATACCCTCTTTGTCCCGTTAAGTCTGTCATCTATAATAAAGGCACAAGAGGCACAAAAATATACCTAAAAAAATGTATTTGAGTATTTATTTGAGTATTTCTTACAATATTGCCTGTTATTTTATCATTCGTAATTCTGGCTAATCCTAATTCCTTATCTGGTTTATGTAAACTGTTGGAGACAAAACTCAAAAAGGGTCATTTTAACCGAAATTAAGAATAAAAAACACAATACCAGTATCAGTTTAGATTGTTTTGGTGTGAGAACATACATAGTTCAGTATTGACTGCTCATGTGTCCGTGTAAAACTCCCATGTAATATTCCCATGTGTTCAGCAGGTTGCGCGACCTCCACTGCCCCCATCGTGTTTTACGAGGGGCCACGTGAAGTTTTATGCTTCATATTTCTACCATCACATCACTGAAGTGTTATCCTTCCTCCAATAGATCCTAGTCATTGCCTCATCCCGAGCAGCAAGCTGCATTCAAACACGTCTTCTCTCTGAATAAACACTAAAGAGCCCATCTTCAGACGTCAACATGCGGTTTACAGAAAAAAGACATACCTGAACACTGGTGGAGGTAGTGGGGGGATTGTGATACGGAATGGCACCCCCCTCACTCCAAAGTCCATACAGCCTGAGAGATGTAAGGAATTCCTTACTGCTGATGGAGAGAAGGGCAGCGAACTTATGTGTCTTTATGTGTGTGCAGTGGCACATGTTTGATTTGTGTATATAGACTACGTGCCTCACTGCATTCTCACCTTTCAACACCTCTGAGTCTTATCAACACCTCACATCATGATCAAATCCAGAATAAAAGAGGCATCCGGGGTCAATTAAAATTGTCAAAGGTGTCGTGGTGTCTGCAGTTATTATAGTCTTATTAAATAAAGGTAACCTAGAGGAAATCTAAGGTCTCCATGAGTCATGCATCTCTCAAACGTTACATTTTCGTAAAACCTTGCTTTGAGATTTTAATATCAGGTGGATTTTTCCTGACTCACTGCACAATCTGTCATTTAATATTGCTTGTTAGATTTAGTCTTGTATTATTGCAGCTTCTTTGTTTCTTTCTCTGCTCTGTATATGGCCTTCCAGCATTCCTCTTCGTCTCTCGCTTGGAACTGCCTGTACACTCCCCCCTTCACCTAACCGCACTCAGTCTCACTCCTCTCCTTTTAACGCCTTTTATTTCCCTGTGTCCCACCTCCTCTCTCCGTTCCTTCTCCCTCGTCAGCTAAAGCCCAGCAGCTACTGTCCCCCCCCCCCCCTTGTGTGCTTCACTCTTGGCATTCCCCTTAAACTTTGCTTCTGTTACGAAAAATGGAAAATTGGCTGGAAAAAATCCACTCTGTGCTCCCAGCTTGCATGCCTTTCATCCATCGTCCACGTTTGAAGTTAGAACAATGCCGCCATCATTTTGTAGTTTCTCTGTTTGTTTGGATTTCTCCTTATCTTCTCTTGCCTCTTGATCTTTGCTGCTTTCATGTTGATAATTCCCCCCTATAAATGTTGTGCAAGTGTGTTTGTTCCAAGGAGTTGGTTTGAAAAAAAGGAGGGAAATTCCAAATGGGTCAATGAAGAAGGGACTTGTGGAAAAACTTGTGGGAGTGATTTTGAATTTGTCTTCTTGATTTGCTGTATAGAGTGCTAAAGGGATGATGTATTTTTGAAGCAGACTTCAAAAGTGAGCATGGAAAGGGCTCCATCGACTAACAGCCAATGGGATTTTTCCATTTGATTTCAGAATATTTCAGGAAATTACATGTTTTGTTCCACAGGCTAATCTTCACATATATATTCCACCTGCATAACAGTTGAAGCCTAATGCAGTTAGCAGAAGTTAAAAGCTAAAGCTAGGCTATTAACAAGGAACAAAGTCTTATGCTTATATTAACCACAGACCTAGTTTCAGGCTTCCAAACAGAAATACTTTCCAAAAACACGTTCAGCTAACTCCTTTTAGGATTTCTTTCCTTAACAATTATATGAATTGTAATTTTTCCTCTACAGTGCTCAACTGCTGCGAGGGCGATGTCCTCTTCTTACTGGATTCCTCTGGGAGTGTGTCTTCCTACGAGCACTCCCGCATGCTCACTTTCCTGTCTGAGCTGCTCCTCCCGTTTTCTCTGGGGGAAGACCAGGTGAGGATTGGTCTTCTGCAGGTGGGCACCCAACCACGCCTTGAGTTTGGCTTCGGCACCTACAGCACCCAAAGTGGCCTCCAGGGGGCCTTGAGGGACACCAAACCTCTGCAGGGGGACACCAACACTGTGGAGGCACTGAGAATTGCAAAGGAGTCTGTGCTGAGACCCGGAGCAGCTGAAGGGGCCCGGGTGGGGCTCCCGAGGGTGATAGTCTGGTTGACGGATGGGGTGAAACCGGGTGATGTGATTGGACCGATGGCCGAGCTGCGGGAGGAGGGCGTGGCTGTGCTGGTGGTCTCCACTGGCCACGGCAACTATCAGGTGTTGAGGCAGGTGGTGTCTCCACCCATAGAAAACAACCTGTACTTTGTGGACATCGATGATTTGAGTATCATCACAGAGGACCTGCGGGATGCCATCATTGGTGAGTATGGTGTGGGTTAGTCTGCTGGTGATGTGTGAGGCTGAAGGTATGGAGTGTGCCACCAACATAATAACTGATTCCCAGTGGTAAACAATAATCAAATGAAAAACTAATTTAGAGTCAAGATTGCGGAAAAAGATAACAGAAAGGGGGGGTTTACTCTTCTAGGGGCGTGACTTACACAATCATAACATATTAGTTGTTGAACTTTTCTGCAGATGCTACGGTTCAAGTAAGTGTATCATGCTTACATATCTTTAAATGAAAAAGATCCATCTTCAAATTAAAGCAATACCGACACCGTACAGCAGGAGACAAATGAATTGTGAAATGGAATATGATCGTCGGACACATAAATGTAAAGTGTAGCATCAAAATGTTAATATTTTACACTTTTTTTTCAAATAAATTATTTAGTTATTTCAACCAAAATTGAATGATAATTAATAAATGTAATGATTTTTATTTTCCATCTTTTGTTGCAACATATAACGTTCAATGTGAAATTCCGATTTATAAATTAAGATTTTTATTAAAATACATTTATAATTTCTTTAAGCTGCACCAGACAATATTTGTCTAATTATAAATATAAATAGATCAAACGTATTCTTTGTACCATGTAGTGCTGTAAACTGTCAATGTACCTAAGTGTAAGAAGATGGAAATGAAGTGTCCTGTAATGTTTTATAGGCACTCAAAAAAAAAGAGTGCAAATAAAAAAATAGCTTGCCTACAGCATTTGGTCCAAGTTCAAATGACCAACAAATCCACTTTGAGGGCCACCACTCAATCACAGAGGTATGACATGTCTCCGTGCTCCTCCCTGATTCCAAACATGCTCCTGAAGACAGAGAGACTAAATATGATGTCTGGACACCGAGAGTGCCTGTGTGCTTGTGTAAGAGTTACTGTAATGAGATATAAGGATCTATTAATGGATTAATGATTCAATTCCCTTTGCTGCATCCTCCAACACTGTAATATTATATATACATTTATATATAGACCGGGGGGCTGCCCCTTTCTGTTGCCAGATACTGTAACTGCCATAACACTCACTTGGGACACCTCAGCAGTTATACAACCTATACATATATACCTTCTGCAGCTGTAAGACATGATGCATAGTATAAATACAGCTTGTGCACAACAAGGAGAAATGCAGTCCTTGCTTAGGATCCCATCAGATGTCCATGCCTCTGTGGCATTTGTTGTTTTGTAGCAGGTCTTTACTCGGCTGTCTATTTCAAGTTGTCTTATTCCGAGGACTGTGAAATCATCCAGAAATCCAAGTCCGTCTGTCTATGTGGGTGGCTGTCTGAGGCATATTTAGCACCACTCTGTCTTGTTTCCTTCCTCGTTGCCCTCCTTTTTCTGTGTTTTTGCAGAATTATTACATCTTTTATTACAATCCTATGCACACATTATCTTTGTCCTCAAACAGAGATTATCCGAGCTGAGAGAATAAACGTCCGCGACGTCTCCACCAACTCTGCCACGCTCAACTGGCGACCCGTCCTGTCTGGTATAAAAGGCTACTATGAGATCCGCTTTGGTCCGGTTCTGACGGGGGGAGGGGGAGGTGGTGGAGCAGGTGGATCAGGGACCAGTCCCAGCACCGGTGGTGGTCATTACCAGAGAATCACCCAATCTGCAGACTCCAGCACTGCACGGCTAACAGGCCTGAAGCCAGACACCACCTACACTGCGACACTGACCCCGGAATCCAATGACCAAGCATTTAACACGCTCTCTGTCAGCTTTACAACAAAGCCAGGTGGGGTTACCTCCTATTTACACAGTGTGTCATAAACCCTAACTGGGAATATGTTGCTTTATCTGTTGTATTTTATTGTAAATGAATATATTTTTAACTGTTTGGCTAACTATTTAAAGAGCTCACCCAGCACTCTTGGAAGTTTTTAAGGGGATCATTCACAATTTTTCGACATTTTATATGGTAATGTACGGAAGCCCTGGGAGGTAAAATAAAATAAAATCTGAAAGGATTTATCCAAATTCTAGAACTTCTCTTCCGCCATCAACTTGAGAGATTAAAAAACATTCAGAATGATTTCCATTGCAAACTTTTATTTACGAGTTCTGAAGTAATCAAAAACTATTAAAACTTAAATTAATCACTGGATATTATTTCTGTATTTCTGTATTTATTTTACAGGATTTTAAAAGGCAATTATATGGCATACTTAAACAATTTAAACCAACATAAATATTTCCTTAATACACATCTGTTATTGGAAACTCCATTTTGGATATATTTTGAATTGTATGCTTGTAATTACTAGCATTAGCATTTAGTCAACTAAATAACATGTATATTTAAATGCTAATGCTAATTCATTTCAAGTGTGCCAATGTA